>NC_086098.1:136868310-137468310 GCF_963921235.1 Mobula hypostoma
AACAACACACACAAAAAGCTGGAGGAGCTCAGCATTGTCTGTTTATTCCTCTCCATAGATACTGTCTCTCTTGCTGAATTCCTCCAGCATTTTCTGTGTGTTGATCTGGGTTTCCGGCACCTTCAGCACCTCTTCTGTTTATGATTTGCTTCTCCAGTTTACATTCCTCCTGTCTGCAAAATTTCCATTATTGCTACATAATTCCATTCTTCAGCCAACTGTCTAAGCTGCCAGATCCCCTTCAATGCCATGACACAGCTGAGTCAAAATCTATTTACCTGTACGTAAGATCCACGGCATTTCTTAAGCCATACTGCTTAAAGCAGCTTGTTAAACATTTTCCTTTAATAAGTTCATCCATATGCCTATTATAATGCTGTATCTTGTTAAGCTAGTATTTAATTGATAGTTTGTTATAGTCTGCAGAGTTTATCAATATCATAAACACAATAGATTCTTCAGATGCTGCAAATCCAAAGCAACACACACAAAATGATGCCGGAAATCAGCAGGTCAGGCAGCATCTGTGGAATGAACGAACAGTCGACGTTCTGAGCCGGGACCCTTCTTCAGGACTCATCAACATTTCAGGCTGAGACCCTTCTTCAGGACCTTTCGGAGGGTCTCGGCCCGGAACGTTGATTGTTTGTTCATTCCATAGATGTTGGCTGACCTGCTGAGTTCCTCCAGCATTTTGTGTATGTTTCTTTATCAATACCATTACCAGTGTTGGTCTGACTGATCTTTTGTTACTCACTTTTCCCTTTCTCTCTTCAGGTCTGACAAATGTGATCACCTCCAGTCCTTCCAAGATTATGCCTAGAATTTAGTACTTATTCTAATTTCCCCCGGCTGCCGTCACAACATTGTACCTTTTGCAGTCTAGAGTTACGTCAATATTTTTCAGTGCTATTGTCATAACTTTCATTATCCTCAACAGTTTTTCCATATATTATTGGTACTTTTAGTTATAAATCTTAAATTAAAATAGAAAACACTAGAAATACTTAGCAGGACTGGTAGCATCCACGTAGAGAGATGCAGAGAAAGTTTCAGGTCAATCAACTTTCACCAAATCAGCATTTTTTAAATTTGATTTTTGTTATGTATTGCTATAAAGTAGGGGTTCCTAACCACTTTTAAGCCACAGACCCCCACCATTAACCAAGGGGTCTGTGGACCCCATGTTGGGAACCCCTGCAATAAAGGGAAACAGTCATGTAAAGGACATCAGTTTGATCAGCTATGATTCTGTAGAATAACAGGGTAGCCTGAAAAGCTGATTTACCTAACTTGTCCAATGTTGACTATTATTAGCAAAATCCGCATACTATAAATTGCCAAATGATTAACATCTGTTCTCGAATGAATATGATAGCCTAATAAATTATTATGACCTGCGGTGAGCGAAATGTAAACCAAAACTGAAATAAAAAATGCTTGCTGTACCATTGCAAAATTACCAGTTCTTATTTAGCAATAATTCATTGGAGACAAACTACTTTAGAATGTAATTATTGTTAAGACCCAGCTAGTCTGGATAATTACACACTACGCTTTATGATGTAAATTTTAATTGTACACTTTAAAGTTTATATAAATGGAAATGCATATATGTGCACTAAAATTACATTTCAAATGACCCTTATACTGCATTTTGATAAGGTTAATTATTCTCACTATTCTACATCACAATAATGCAGTCACTTCAGCAATTTTTTTTAGGATAAATGTTAAAAGGTTCATGTAAGAAAGTTAAATAACAACCAGTCTGAGCAGGTGTAATCTAGATAGTCATGGGAGTGTGTGGGCTTGTAATGAATGTTGGTCATTATCACATTCCTGAAATGAAGATTGAGAAGGGAAGGAAGAATGCAATTTGGACCGTGGGACCATAATCTCAAATGGAAACTGGCAACAAAGGGAATGAAATTGTTGAGTTCTGGAATGAGAACAGGGAGCAGCATCACGATCATCATCTTGCACTGGAAAAGTAGAGGGAGAGGCACTAAGCAGGATGAAAACAAAGTCACATACCCCTCAAACAAAATGACATGACTGAGTTTACATGCATTCCTATAGGTATCCCTTAATTTGGAGGAAGTGAATGGAATTAAGGAACTTGTTTGATGTAACAGCAAGCTCGGCAGAGAAAATGAAGGAATTGGTGGTGAGGTACTAGTCTGTTAAAAGAGGTGAATAGCCCTCAGACTATCCAGGTATGGATATAAGAGTAGAGAGATTGGTGAGATGTAGGAGTAGAGAGATGGTGAAGATGTACTGGTTAGAACTAGGAAACTGGAAAGTATCAGAGAGCAACAAAGGCATCATGGATCTAAGTGGGAAGAATCTGGACAAGGGGGTAAAAGAATAAAGTCAAGGGAAGAATAAGTAAGTTCCATGGGACAAGAACTGGTTGAGACAATGCACGTAAGTGGTATTGTCACAAGATAAAAGCTCACAGTACTGGGGAAAATGAGTAGCATAGATTGGAAACTGGTTATCACTTAGAAGACAGGGATTCAGAATCAATACATCTTTTTCAGGCTGAAAGGATGTAGCTGGTGCTGTGTCCAAGGAAATGGGATTAGTTTAGAAAGGAATCTTGATTGGTGTTGACCAGTTGGGCCTTTAATCAATCTAGCATCAGTTCTTGACCCTTATTACAGTGGATTCTAGTTAATTGCGATACATTGAGACCAGTACAATTTCCCAATTAAGCAACTGCCACAGTTAGCTGAAGTTTAGGGCTAGGGTTAAAAAGGTATAAAAAAGACCAACTACCATTTAACTGAGTAACAGAATATATATTTAAATGAAAAACAGAACAAATTAGAGCACTATCAATACTATTACAGTACTATAAAACTGTGTATTAATTCCTAATAGCTATCAACAGAGGAATTAATCCGGTGAACACTGCTGTGTTCTTTTGATTGACTGTAAATGAACAACATCAGACACCTAGTGTAGATAATGGGCTGCCTTCATATAATCCTTTCAACAATTGCATTCTCCAAATCTTCATTTTCATTGTAACATTCAAGATGATTGTTGATACCTTCAAATTCTTCATTATTCCTAACTTGCTACGGTAGTGAAATTATTTCCTTTACACTCCTAGCTATTTCTGGCATTTCCAAGTCTGAAAGCTGGAAAACGCAGGGGGCAAAACAGTTCTGAATTGTCTTAAGTTACGTACCCCGTAACTGGGTTGCCAAGCCAGCAGAAATGGATCACTCAGTTGGAGTCTGGATTACTAGAACTAAGAAAGTTTTATTAAAGAAACAAGCAACACAGTAATCGAAAGGATAATAAATGCAACAGTTCCGCAATGATAAACACACATGTGCACAGAATTAAGATGACAGGATCAATCAAGCTCTATCGTTGTCTAGGGGTAAATGACCAATTTTAAAGTGACGCAAAGTTCAGTCCAATTTAGTTCAGTTCGCAGTAATCATTGCCGTGGCGATGGACAATGTGGGGGGGAAGGAGAGAGAGAACAAGAACGAATGATCATTCAAAACGGCTTCCACACACAGACCTGCGATATTGCTCACAAACAGCTTTCGGCCGAGTCCTTTGTGATGTCACCTGAGGTCACCGACTGTGACCCCTCCTCCAGATGCGGTCGATCCTCTGCAGTGAATCTGGCACCCAAGCGAGGGTGGACACACACCAGGTTCCCGCTGATCGTACCTTTCCACCCTGTGCGTCTATGGCTTGGTTCCGCAACCAGCCTTCCAAACGACTCCCGCCGACTTGCGGGGGGGGGGCACCGCTTCCAGGGTCTCGTTACCTCGTGGTGTCGTGTGTGTTTTGCCTTAGCGAACCTGTCCCTTTTTACCCCCTTGCTGGGGTATCGCCTGTCCATCACTTCAAACAGTTCAGGGTTCAAAGGGGGAGCCGCTCTAGACAGCTCTCTCTCCCGTCCCTTCATTACACATCTCCAAATGCTGCTCCATTGTCTTCCTTATCTCTCTCTCTCCCGAAGACAGGTGGCAGACCAACTGCTGATCACACAGGACAGCTAACATCTATGTGTATTCTTGTCACACTTACTGCTTATTTCTCACCAACTATCAGAGAGAAAGACCCCTGCTTTTTGAACACACACACTCTTCTTCTTCTTTGGTTGTCCATTGAAATCCGATGACGATGTCCACTCCTTTAACAGTGAGATCTTTGATGACTATACAGTCCTATCCTGGACCCACAAGCTCTATTGCAGGTGGGACATGTATATGTGGTAGTTGTGGTGGTGGTAGTGATGGTAACCATGGCTGCATTTCTCCTGGCTCTTTTCTGTTGTCTTCTGGTTGTTCTTCCCATCTCCAGAATACGATCCCCGTCCCTACACAGCTGTTGCCAAGTGGTATGGTCAGCAGCAGCATCCTCCAGGTCCTCGGGTCTGATCTTGCACTTCCTTAAAGCATTCTTCATCTGACCCTTATAGTGCTTCTTCGGCCCTCCAGCTGAGCGTCGACCATGATGTAGCTGGCTGTATAACACTCGGTGGGGTAGCTGACATGAGGGCATCCTTATCACATGCCCCAGCCACTGCAGCTGACACTGGGTGATCATGGCCTCAAAACTTCTATACGCACACACACACACCTCTATTTAAAAATTGTTCACTTTAAGCACAATGTAGTCTCTAATGGCCACGCAAATACATATGACTGACACTAGTCAGAAACAGGTCAGCAACAGTCTCCTGCCCTAATTAAGTGGCATAGTGTCCCAAATAAATGTAGAATCATGACTATTTTGTCGATTAGTTTTTTGTTCTTTAAGAGTTGTCCCAAATAAATATCTGCCCCAATTAATCGTAATCCACAGCATTTATTTTAATGACCTAGAGATGGGGCAAAGTATGAGTTTTTGCCACTGGTACAAACATAGATGAAGGACATATCACGACTTTGCAAAGGGGTATAAAGTGATAAACTGGTTTATTATTGTTACATGAATTGGGGTGGGGTGCAGTGAAAAATTTTGCTCTGCATGGATCCATATAGAGCATTCCATCATATCAGAACAGTGAGGTAGTAGAAGGAAAAGCATAACAGAATGCAAAGTAAAATGTTACAATTAGGCTGGATGAATTGTCACTGAAACTCGGCAAATGGGATTTCAAATAGTAAAGAGTTAAGTCATGCACTTTGGCAAGAGGAATCAAGTATTTTCTCATTGGAGAGAGATTACAAATGAGTAAAGGACAAAGGGGTTTAGGTGTCCTGGTGCATGCGTCACAAAAAAATACAGGGAAGTACGCAAGTAGTAAAGAAGACAAACAACACTCTGACCTTTATTTCAAGGGGACTGAAATAAAGGTTTAGAAATAGGGAGGAATCAATACAATTACACAAGGTGTTGATGAACCCACAGCTGAGATACTGCGCGTAATTTGATCCCCTTGCTTACAAAAGGATATACAATGGATTCTGCTTAATTGAGACAGATGCTTCGGACCAGTTAACTGAAGTTTCATGAAAATAGTTAAAAGATATAAAAAAGGCAAAGTATCGTTTAAATGAGTAACAATTTATGCATTTAAATGACATACAGAACAAATTAAAACACTACAATCACCTCTACATACTATAAAACTTCGTATTAGTTCCTAATAATTATCCACAGAGAATTTTTTTTAATATTTATTTAGAGATACAGTGCGGAGTAGGATCTTCGAGCCACACTGCCCCAGCAAACTGGACAACCCTGACTGAAACTTAATCTAATCACAGGCCAACGTACATTAACCAATTAACTTACGAATACATCTTTGGGCTGTGGGAGGAATCTGGAGAACCTGGGGAAATTTTTAATCTCTCCCTCTCCCAGTGTAGAGTGCCTGCCTGCTTCAAGTCATCCACCATTGTCCTTGTACCAAAAAAGACCAAGGTAACGTATCTGAAAGACTGGCGTCCTGTCGCACTCACCTCAATAATAAGCAAATGCTTTGAGAGGCTGGTCAAGGACTACATCTGCAGCTTGCTACCATCCAAACTGGGCCCTCTATAATTCACCTACTGACACAACCAATCGACAGACCACGCAATAGTCACAGCTCTACTCACCGTCCTTACACATCTGGAGAAGAGTGATGCTTATGTGAGAATGCTGTTCTTGGACTACGGTTCAGCATTCAACACCATAATCTCCCCCAGGCTCGACAGGAAGCTCAGAGGCTTCGGCCTTGACCCTGCCTTGTGCAGCTGGATCCTGGACTTCCTGTCAGATCGCCGGTAGGTGGTAAGACAGGGCTCCCTCACCTCCACTCCTCTGACTCTCAATACAGGAGCCCCTCAGGGCTGTGTAGTAAGTCCCCTCCTTTACTCCTTGTATACCTGTGTCGCCATCCACAGCTCTTAATTAAATTTGCTGATAACACTACATTGATTGGCCTAATCTCAAACAATAACGAGGTGGCTTACAGGGAAGAAGTCATCTCTCTGACACAGTGGTGTCAAGAAAACAGCCTCTCCCTCAATGTCGCAAAAACAAAAGAGGTGGTTGTGGATTACAGGAAGAATGGAGACGGGCTAACCCCTATTGACATCAATGGATCTGGGGTTGAGAGGGTGAGCAGCTTTAAGTTCCTTGGCATCCACATCACTGAGGACCTCACGTGATCTGTACACACAGCTGTGTGGTGAAAAATGCACAACAGCGCCTCTTTCACATCAGACAGTTGAGGAAGTTTGGTTTGGGGCCGCTGATCCTAACAGTTTTCTACAGGAGCACAATTGAGAGCATCCTGACTGGCTGCATCACTGCCTGGTATGGGAACTGTACCTGCCTTAATCGCAGGATTCTGCAGAGAGTGGTGCGGACAGCCCAGCGCATCTGTAGTTATGAACTTCCCTTGATTCAGGACATTTACAAAGACAGGTGTGAAAAAAGGGCCCGAAGGATCATTGGGGCCCCAGGTCACTCCAACCACGATCTATTCCAGCTGTTACCATCCGGGAAACGGTACTGCAGCATAAAAGCCAGGACCAACAGGCTCCGGGACAGATTCTTTCACCAGGCCATCAGACTGATTAACTCACACTGATTTGAGTGTATTTCTATGTTACATTGACTGTTCTATTTATTATAAATTACTATGATTGCACATTTAGACAGAGACATAACATAAAGATTTGTACTCCTCATGTATGTGAAGGATGTAAGAAATAAAGTCAATTAAAAAAAACCCCCAGACATTCCATGGGGAAGATGTTCAAAGGTTCAGAGGCTCAGTTTATTATCAAAGTAGATATGCAGAATACAACTCTGAGCTATGTCTTCTCCAGATAGCCATAATATACAGAAAACCTGAGAAGTAGTTGGAAGAAAGGCATCAATCACCCTCCACCCCCTCGTTGTAATCCCCCCCCCCGGCATGAAAGGAAAAAGAAACAAAAACTCACAAACCTCAAACCCTCTTAACCCCTCCCTCGCACAAAAAATAGCAGATCAGAACAACAAACCCCTTACCCCCCAGCCTGCCAATCAGCAAAACAAAAGCAACACACATCAAAGTTGCTGGTGAACGCAGCAGGCCAGGCAGCATCTCTAGGAAGAGGTACAGTCGACGTTTCAGGCCAAGACCCTTCGTCAGGACTGACAGGAGTCTCGGCCTGAAACGTCGACTGTACCTCTTCCTAGAGATGCTGCCTGGCCTGCTGCGTTCACCAGCAACTTTGATGTGTGTTGCTTGAATTTCCAGCATCTGCAGAATTCCTGTTGTTTGCGAGCAAAACGAAAGAATGGGTGAGAACATGAAAGAAAACGTAGAACTGGAAGAAGCCAAAATGAACCACAGTTGGTTTGAACTACAGTCCAATCCACAAATCTCAGAATTTCGATAACATCTCCGAGAGCATCTGGACCCAGCGGCCTCACAGAGGGGAGCAACACAAACCAGTGGCTTCTCAGAGGAAAGCAGCACGAACCAGCACTTTCGACGGGGCCTCTCCGAGAACCGCTCACTCTCCCCTGCGTTTGCCTTGATGTTTCAATCTTCCTCGACACTTTAACCGGCGGGAAATGTAATCGATCATGGTCCCTCATCTCGTCTCAGAGCTTCTCCTCGTAGTAGTTGGTGCTCGCATTTCTCTCTCAGAGTTTTCTCAGGTGCAGCGGAGTGCTAGCGCACTCGATCAATGTGAGAGCAGTCTTTGCAGAGGATGCTGAAATTGAACTCCAAAATTCAAGGCCCCGAGCTGTAATAGCATCGTGCTAACTGCTACGCACATGGCACCCATCCAGTTCTCCAGTTCATCCAGTGTATGCAGCTGTGTTCTTTTGAGTGACTGTAAATAAACAAAATCAGCACTGACACCTAGTGTAAATAATGGACTGTCTGGATTGCATCCTCCAAATCTTCATTTTCTTTGTAACATTCAAGGTGACTGTTGATACCTAAATTGTTGAAGTAGTGGAATCACTTTGTTTTCACTCTCTGGCCGTTTCTGGCATTTCCAAGCCTAAATGCTTGAAATCGTGGTGAGAAAAACAGTTCTGAATTGTCTTAGTTCTTATTTCTCACCAACTATCAGTGACAAAAATCCGCTTTTTGAGCAAAAGCACACAACTGATGTTATTTAGAAATTGTTTACTCTAAGCACAGTGTAGTATCTAATGGCCACACAAATGCATGTGACCGACACTAGTTAGAAACTCGTAAACTTTTCTCTGGCTTCCAGCCAGGTACAGGTATCAATTTTAACTGATGTTTCAATGACAAACTCTTCCATATTCATCAGGGATGTCTAGTCCAATGGTAATATACCCCTGTCATCCGTCCCTCCTGATTGCTTAGTCCTCATCCAAACAGGTTTTTGCTGTTCCACCTTGTTTGTAATCAAATTCCAGCTCTTACTTAGAGCAAGACCTTCGTCTTTGTTAAAATTCTTTTTGTCTAGTTTTATTTCAATAGTTTCATTTGCCAGGTGGTCGCAAAAACCACTGGCGTGGCACAGTAGTTTTGTACAGTCAAAGGCAATCCTACGGCCATTGTGAATGCAGTGTTCTGCTACTGCCGATTTCACTGGGTGACCCAGATGGATACACCTCCTGTGCTATTTGCTGCAGGTTCCCACTGTGCACCCTGTCTGGTCAATATATACTGCTCTGCATTCACAGGGAATCCCGTAAATACTAGCTGTTCTGAGTCCCAGGTCATCTCTGATCTGCATACGCTGCAATTTGAGCTTCCTTACGGGTTTGCGGATGGTATCACTCCAGTATTTCTTCAGGATCCTGGCGATCCTTCCAGAAACCTTGGAAATATAGGGGAGACAAGCGGTAGCGACAGGTTCGTCCTTGTTGTTAGGTTTCCTGGTTTTTCCGTCGGCCCTTTTAAGGTCCCGACTGATTTCCTTCACCTTGTAGCCATTCTGTAGGAATGTCATGCGCAATCATCTTAGTACTTCGCAGAGACTCTGGGTCTTAAATAATTCTTGCACGGTTCATCAAAGTGGAAAGAACTGCTCTATGTTGGGAGGCGTGATGGTGGCTGCTCTTGTGGAGGTATAAGTCCATGTGAGAGGGGTTTACGATAGATGCCATATCTGAGATCTCCATCCAGTTTCCATAGAATTAGAACAATGCATTCGCAAGGCCATCGGATTCTTCGACAGCACAAAACTACCGTGCCACACCAATGGCTTTTGAGAGCACCTGGTGAAGGAAGCTATTGAAGTAGAGAAAAAGTATTTTAACGAAGATGAAGGTCTGGAATTTGATTGTAAATATGGTGGGACAGCAGAAACCTGATTGGATGGGGACTAACCGATCAGGAGAGTCAGACAACGGGTGTATACGTACCACCAGACAAGACACACCCAGGCATCATCCCTGATAAAGGTGGCAGAGTTCATCATCAAAATGTCACTTAAAATTGATACCTGTACCTGGCTGGAAGCCCAAGAAGAGTTTATTTGTCATGTACGCCAGGAAAACACTAGATCCTTTTTTAGTTAGAAACTGTTCGGTTACAGTCTCCTGTCCCAGTTAAGTAGCATAGTGTTCAAAATAAGTGAAGGGAATCCTGCCTATTCTCTCCATTAGTTTTTGTTCTTTAAGAGTTGTCTCAAATAAGTGGCTGCCACAATTGACTGATGGACCAATTAACTGGAATCCACTGTACTGGCATTGGAGGCTATCTTAAAGTGATTCACAAGGCTAATTCCTGAGGAGCAAGGGATATCCTATCAGTAAAGAAACTAGATCAATATTTTCAGAGTTTAGAAGAATGAGGGGTGATTTTATTGAAATATAAAATCCTATGAACATCTAACAGGATAGATGTTGAGATACTTTCACCAATGTGAAAATCGCAAAGCGAGACAGTTGCAAGACAAGGGGCAGTCATTTAAAACTGAGGTCCATTGACATTTCTTCTCACAAAGGGTGATGAATCACTGAAATTCTCTACTCAGAGAATTTCAGAGTTACTTAAATCCATACCCCTGTATTAACTGATCACAGGAAAGTTGTGGAGCCTGCATTGCTGTTAGGCAAGGAACATTAGGATCTTGACCATTTGAAAATTAAAGATCAGGGAAATATTTCCAAGTCACGATGGTATTTGACTTACAGAGGAAATTGAAAGCTTTGACAATTACAGGCACCCAGTGTCTTGGATTTCTGGATGATAGGTGCCACGGTTCAGGGAAGCATTGTTAAATAAGTTTTGATGAAGTGCTGCAATGCTAGGATTACATTAGGAGGAGAGGAGGAGTTGTGCATAATTTTAAGATGCATTCCCTGGAAAATAAGGGTTTAAGGGTGATTTAATTGACTTTTAAGTTATTAAAGGTTTATATCCTTCATTTCAGGTGGCCGGTAGAGATATGCCTCTACCAAAAGAGATGTAAGGCACTCCTTCCCTCCACTAGTCTGCAAGTCATCCTTGGGAAAGGTGCAGTACCTGCTTAGCTCCCTGATCAGGGCCACATAAAGCCATGGGAGCAGGTGGTGGATGGTTGTATCAGCAGCGGGTGCATATCACAAGTCCTGATTATGTGACCACTGACGACAGACTGACAATTTCTGAAGAGTATTGATAATTGCTGGGGTCACCTGTTTTGTAAAGACACTGGCCCAGAAAAAGACAATGACAAACCACTTCTGTAGAAAAGTTTGCCAAGAACAATGATGGTCGTGGAGACCATGATCGCCCATGCCATACGACATGGCACATAATGATGATGATGATATTATTGAGTCTTGGAGACAGTCATTGAATGGCTCTTGCTCACTGCTAATGTGACTTAGCATTAATCAGGCCAAGCTTAAACATGATCCAGGTCTTCCTGCATGTAAGCACGTTTCATTATCAGAGGCATTCTGAGTGGAATTAAACATGTTCAATCATCAATAAATAGCCCTACTGCTCTGATGACAAAGGGCAAGTCACTGATGAAGTGAATAAAGTGATTGAAGACATTGTTCAGCAGTGTTCTGAGATGAACTAATTGAATTGATAACAAGAATCCTTCATCGTGCTGGCTATGACTCCAACGTGTGGAACATTCCCCCTTGGTTTCCACAAGGGCTAAACAAAAATGAGAAAGATGTAATTTGAATCTGGAACTGGGGAACCTACAGTGTTGGCCCAGGAGTCCCAAGGAAGAGGAGGGAATGGCATAACAGCTGATGGTTGCTCTCGTGATAAAGAAGTCCAACTGCTCCTCTCACTAACTGGTGGAGGCAAGAGTTCATAGTAAATTTATTAACAATGTACGTGTATTTTACCATATACTATCTTGAGATTCATTTTCTTGTAGAAATTTTAGAACTATAATAACTAAGACTGACTAAAACAATGTGCAAAAGAAGATAAATCCTGCAAATACTTTTTTTAAAGTAAATAAGTAAGACTGAGTTATAGAGTCCTTGAAAGTGAGTCTATAATTTTGGAGTCAGTTCAGTGTTGAAGTGAATGAAGTTATCCACACTGGCTCAAAAACCTGATGGTTGAAGGGTAATAACTGGTCCTAAACCTGGTGGTACGGGACCCAAGGCTCCTATACCTCCTGCCCAGTGGTAGTAGCAAGGTTCTGCCAAAAGCAGTGATGTCATCAGCAAACTTAAACATGAGATGAACTGTACTTAGCCACCCAATATTAGGCATAAAGTGAGTAAAGCAGGGGGCTAAGCACACAGCCCTGTGGTGCACCTGTGCTGATGGTGAGTGTGGAGGAAGTACTATTGCCAATCCACATTAACAGGGGTCTGCCAGTGATGAAATTAAATATCCAGTTGCACAGGGAATTATCAGGGCCCAGGTCTCGGAGCTTAGTGTTGAGTCTTGAGACAATGATAGGGTTGAGTGCTGAGCTTTTGTCAATGAAGAGCATCCTGATGTATGCATCTTCATATTCCAGATGTTCCTGAGCTGAGTGAAGAGTCAATGAAATGGCATCTGCGGTTGACCTGTTGTGATGGTAGGCAAATTGGAGTGGATCCAGGTTGATCCTCAGGCATGAGTTGATATGCTTCTTGACCAAGTTCTCAAAGCACTTCACCACAGTCAATGTAAGTGCTATTGAATGAGAGTCATTTAGGTAGGTTACCACATTCTTCTTGGGCACCAGTAACATTAATGCCTTCTTGGAGCAGGTGGGTACCTCAGACTGCTGAAACAAGAGGTTGGTGATATCCACAAATACTCCAGCCAGCTGATTAGCACAGGTGTCCAGTACTTGGCCAGGTACACATTCTGGGCCAGTTGACTTCCATGGATTCATCCCCCTGAAGGATGCTCTCACGTTGGCCTCAGAGACTGAAGTCACAGGTTCATCAGAGACTGTGAGAGTTCATGAAGATCTCTCCACATTCTCTCAATTAAAGCAAGCATAAAAGCTTTTGAGCTCATCTGGGAGCAAAACCTTTTTGCCTTTTACATTGCTCAGTTTTACTCTGTAGGAGGTGATGGCATTCAAGCCCTGTCACAGTTTTCAAGCATCCCTCTATGATTCTAGTTTAATCTGGAATCACCACTTTGCACATGAGAAGGCCTTCTGGAGGTCATACCTGGATCTCATGTACCTTCCCTGATCACCAATCTTAAACAAAACCAATCTAGTTCTTAGCTGATTGTGACTCTCTTATTTCATCCAGGATTCTGGTTGGGGAAGATTCAGAATCATTTTGTGGGGGCACATCTCTTTATAAAGTCCATGATAACCGTAGTGTATTCATTCAGGTCCCTAATGAGACCCGGAACATGGCTAAGTCCACCGACCCAAAGCGGTCCAGTAGCCACTCCACTGCCTCCTTTGTTGTCCTTACCTTTGGTGCTTTGATATTTAGTATCTGCCCATATGCAGGTAGGAGGAAGACTGCCAGATGGTCAGATTTCATGAAACATGATCAATGGATGAAACGGTAGGCATTCTTGATGGTAGTGAAGCAACGGTCGAGTATGTTGGGTCCTCTGATGCTGGTGGTAATTGGGCAGCGATTTCTTCAAGCTAGCCTGATTGAAGTCCCCAGCAAGAATGTGAAAGTTGTCAGAGTAGAGGATATGGTAACAAGTTTTAAAAAAGATGATTTGCTGTTGAGAGAAGTAACAAGGATTTAACTTGGTATTCCAAAGCGATCCTAAATTAGTGTGCTGTCACGGGAAATTAGAGCAGAACCTATTAGAGATTTATGACACCAACCAAACATGGAAATGAGTGCCTAAAGCAGATGTTTGTCAGAACTATTTGTATGCACTCATAGGACTTAAAAGTATGGAAATGAGGGCTGTGGTGAAGAAGTAGTCAGGTTAAGAGAGTAATTAGCTGAAGAGGAACACCAGCAGTAAAAGGGTGTAGTTGAGCACGATGAATTGAGAAATTAATGTCATTGTAAGGCCAAGGCTTGACAATTGAAATTATGGAACTACAGAGGTAGATGAATTGTTAACATGCATACTCTAGGGTGGAAAGAGAAGAAAATGTTTATAGTCATAGTCATACTTTATTGATCCCAGGGGAAATTGGTTTTCGTTACAGTTGCACCATAAATAATAAATAGTAATAAAACCATAATTAGTTAAATAGTAGTATGTAAATTACGCCAGTAAATTATGAAATAAGTCCAGGACCAGCCTATTGGCTCAGGGTGTCTGACCCTCCAATAGTCGAGGAAGTGTAGTTGAGGAATGGTACAGGAGAGTGATCAAATATGGCTCTATTCATTACTGAGACCATGGGAATAGTGAAGCAAACGTAATGGCTCAAGAAATGTATTAGAAGGTTCTGAGATCTATCCAAGTGACGTGCAACCAAAAATTCAGCTCGCTCTCTAACGTAATTTTACTGAGGTGCTGCATTGCCAGAGATGCTCTGTTTCTGAGGAGATGCTTAGCAAGGCCAAGTTTGCTCTCTAGATGGATATAGAACATCTTGTAATTTCATTTTGTTATGCCACGAGTCCAAGCCAAGTTATCTTTTACTGAAGAACACCATTAGCAGATTTTCTATACGTAATCATTTTACTCTTCATGGCAGCTTGCAATGTGCAAATCAACTGGTCAGTTTCCGACATGATATCAGTGGCCACGCTGTAACGTACTCAATGGCTCTAGAGTGTCCTAAATTAAATTTCAATGCTACTTGGCTTGCTTCCAATCTCCGGTCAGGCCTTTGTAGAATACCTTTTAAAAGACATGGTACATAATACCAACTGCATGGCCTCATCTTTTATTTGGCTACGTCCTCAGAAATTCTATACTATAATGCACAATCTCTCAGATAAAAATAGCCAATAATATAGAAGAGAATACCAAAAATTTCTTCAGATACATTAAGTGTAAAAGAGAGGCGAGAGTGAGTATTGAACCACTGGAAAACTATGGCGGGGAGGTAGCAATGGGGGTGTCAAGGAAATTGCAACCGAACTGAATAAGTACTTTGCACCAGTCTTCACTGTGGGAGACACCAGCAGGATGGTGGAAGTTCCAGGCATCAGGGGTCATGAATGTGTGAAGTTACCATTACTAGGGAGAAGGTTCCTGGGAAACTGAAAGGTCTGAAGGTAGATTAGTCATCTGGACCAGAAGGTGTACACCCCAGGGCTCTGAAAGAGGTGGATGAAGAGATTGTGGAGGCATTAATAACGACCTTTCAAGAATCACTAGATTCTGGAATGGTTCCAGAAGACTGGAAAATTGAAAATGTCACTCCACTCTTTAACAAGGGAGGCAGGCAGAAGAAAGAAAACTACAGGCCAAATAGTCTGACCACAGTGGGAAGATGTTGGAGTTGATTGTTAAGGATATGGTTTCACGGCACATGATAAAATAGACTGTGGTCTCCTCAAGGGAAAATTCTGCCTGACAAATCTGTTGGAATTCCTTGAAGAAATAACAAACAGGATAGACGAAGGAGAATTGGTTGATGTTGTGTACTTGGATTTTCATTAGGCCTTTGACAAAGTGCCAGACATGAGACTGCTTACCAAGCTACGAGCTCATGGTGTTACACAGAAAATTCTAGCATGGATAAAGCAATAATTGACTGGCAGGAGGCAAAGAATGGGAATAAAGGGAGCCTTCTATGCTGCTGGTGACTGGTCGCATTTCACAGAGGACTGTGTTGGGAACGATTCTTTTTATGTTATATGTTAATGATTTTGATGATGGAATTGATGGCTTCGTTGCAAAGTTTGCAAATCATGCGAAGATAGGTTGAGGGACAGGTAGTGTTGAGGGGGTTTCTACAGAAGGATTTAGACAGATTAGGAGAATGGGCAAAGAAGTGACAGATGGAATATAGTGTTGGGAAGTGTATGGTCATGCACTTTGGTAGAAGAAATGACAGAGTTGATTATTTTCTAAATGGAGAGAAAATACAA
The DNA here is from genome assembly GCF_963921235.1 of Mobula hypostoma. Lineage (NCBI taxonomy): Eukaryota > Metazoa > Chordata > Chondrichthyes > Myliobatiformes > Myliobatidae > Mobula > Mobula hypostoma. The sequence continues at coordinate 136,884,160 of NC_086098.1, forward strand.
AAAAACTGAGACACAAAGGGACTTGGGGGTGCTTGTACAGGATTCCCTAAAGGTTAATTTGTTGTGAGGAAGGCAAATGCAATGTTAGCATAGAGAACTAGAATATAAAAACAAGGATGTAATGTTGAGACTTTATAAAGCACTGGTGAGGCCTCACTTGGAGTATTGTGAGCAGATTTGGGCCCTTGTCTTAGAGAGGATGTGCTGAACCTGGAGAGGGTTCAAACTAGGTTCATGAAAATGATTCCATGTTTAAACGGCTTCTCATACGAAAAGTGTTTGATGGCTCTGGGCCTGTATTTACTGGAATTCAGAAGAATGAGGGGTGACTTAATCGAAACCTATCGAATGGTGTAAGACCTTGATAGAGTGAATGTGGAGAGGATGTTTCCTATGGTAGGAGAGTCTAAGACCAGAGGACACAGCCTCAGAATAGATGGGTGTCCTTTTAGAATGGAGATGAGGAGGAATTTCTTTAGCCAGAGGGTGGTGAATCTATGGAATTCTTTGCCTCAGGCAGCTGTGAAGGCCAAGTCTTTATGTATATGTAAGGCAGAGGTTGATAGATTCTTGACTGGTCAGGGCATAAAGGGATATGGAGAGAAGGCAGGAGACTGGGGCTGAGAGGAAAAATAGATCAGCCATGATGAAATGGCAGAGCAGACTCAATGGGCGAAATAGCGTAGTTCTGCTCCTATATCTTATGGTCTTATAAACATTATTAGCTTTAATGCCTTGCCTTTGACAGACCAGTCTAATTATCATTGATGTCAGCCGCAAAGGCTTAAAATTTACAGCCTTCGTAAGTCCATTATTAAAAACTGGTACCACATTAAGGACCTGTCATACTTCATTATTTATTCAATCCTATTTCCTTGAAAATGTAAAGTTCTTGGTCGTCATCCAGAGAATATATATGGAATGGAAGGATCTAAATCATGTGGAGACAGGAGGAATAGTATAAGCTGGCATTATTTTTGGCACAGATATCATGGGTGGAAAGACCTGGTACTGTCCTGTTCATCCCTCGTCATTTTCTTTTAAAAAGTACTCATGAGCTCGTATCCAGCATTGTAATGGGCACGTCTCATGACATGGGCTCAATAATTTATTCACCTCCAAACTTTTTCCAAATAATCGATTAGCCTCAAATTCAACATTGTTGCAACATCCTCTTCTAGCTGCATTAAAAAAAACAGCTTCAGATAATTCTAATTAGTGTAATAAGAATGAATCTGCATCATGAAATTGTCACAGAATCAAAGGCAGCCATTTGACTCATCAACCCCTTTTAATTTGTAAACCAATCCTGCCAGTGAAATTTTATCACCCTTTCCAAATAGGTTTGCGTACTATTTTTTCATATACTGTACGCCCAAAGTCTTAAATGCTCTACATATTCAAAAGCATCTTTTTAACCCCACCCCACCCCCGCGTGCTTTTTTTGCCCACCATTTTAAACCAGTGTCTCCTGTTCCTTGAACAATCTACCAATGGGGACAGCTCACTTATCTTGTCTAACGATCATGGGGAGTATCCTAACTGGTTGTATCACAGCCTGATATGGAAACACCAATGCCCAGGAACAGAAAAGGTTAATAAGAGTGGTGGATACCAGCCCAGTCCACCACAGACAAAGCCCTCCCCACTATTGAGTAAACTTAGAGAGAATGATTTCACAAGAAAGCAGCATCAATCAAAGACCCTCACTATCAGGCCATACTCTTGTCCAGCAATGTCACTGGGCAAGAAGTACAGAAATCTTAGTTCCCACACCACCAAGTTCAGAAACAGCTATTGCCCTACAGCCAACAGGCTCATGAACCAGCATGAGTAACTACTCTTAACTGATACTATTACCCACAGACTCACTTTCAATGACACTTTACAACTCAGGTTCTCAGTATTTTTTATTACTTACATGGTTTGTCTTCTTTTGTACCGTGGTTGTTTATCAGTCTTTGTCTATGTATAGTTTTTCACAAAATTCTGTATTTTTTTTTACCTATAAATGTCTGCAAGAAATGAGTCTCAAGGTTGTACACTCAGAGGTACACCATTACACTTGCTTGTTATTACAAATATATAATCAGCCAATCATGTGGCAGCACAATGCATAAAAACACACAGACATGGTCAGAGGTTCAGGTGCTGTTCAGACCAAACATTCGAAGGGGGGAGGAATCTGATCTAACTTTGACTGTAAAATGATTGTTGGTGCCAGACAGGGTGGTTTGAGTATCTCAGAAACTGCTGACCCCCTGGGATTTTCACACACAACAGCCTCTAGTCTAGACTTTACGGGGAGAAGGCTGGGAACTGGGGTTGAGGAGAAGAAAAAAGGATCAGCCATGATTGAATGGCGGAGCAGACTCGATCGGCCAAATGGCCTAATTCTGCTCCTATGTCTTATGGTCTTATGGACTTTGCAGAGAATGGTGCAGAAAAAAACAAAAAAAAATCCAGTGAGTGGCAGTTCTGTAGGCAAAAATGCTTTTGGTAACCAGAGAATGGAGAATGGCCCGACTGGTTCAAGCTGACAGGAAGGTGACAGTAACTCAAAAAAAACACGTTACAACAGTGGTGTGCAGTAGAGCACAACACTTTGAACCTTGAAGTGGATGAGCCCCAGCAGCACAAGATGCCACAGGGGGCGGTCAAGCTGAGGCTGGGTTCATCATCCACCTTCCCTCAGTTTTTGCCATTGGAGGGCACCACCATCACGCCAGGCATGCCAGTCAACCCAGTCTGTGTCATAACTGCAACAAGTCTGGCCGTGTTGTGGCCCAATGGAGTGCAGTGATCTGCATTAAGTGCAAACAGGAAGGTCACCACACACCCAAACACAGACTGCGGCTGAGGAAAGGCTGACCACCCCACCAAACAAAAACAACCCAGGCCCCTCCATAAGATGACGATGTCCACGGAGGAGGGGAAGGGCAGAGGGACAAGAAGAGAAATGGCAGTGGTGAAGAGGACGAAGTCCCAGAAGATATCACCCCAAAGACAACGGGCTGCCGAGAATAAATGGAATGTGAAGAAAAGGGCCGGGCAGCAGACAGAGGCCAGCGACCCTCTCGTCAGAGGATGAAACCAGCCACGCAGACAGAAGGACCGCCGAACAAGAGAGGAAAATGGTGGGAAATTGCCAAGGCCCAATTACGGATAGGGAAGGAATTCTGCTGAGCAAAACCCCAGCCCGGGAAGACGGGGAGAGGGCGGGGGCATCACTCCCCAGCTCCGGGCGACCAGGTCAGCACAGGAGCCGTCCCACCCTCCCCCACCACAACTTAGAGAGGTGGATGGTGCGGCTCCACAAGAGCAGGATGTCGGAGGAGGAGCAGTGACCAGCCTCCTCCCAGGCACACCCACCAACATCATCCTCAGTACCCGGGTCCACATAACAAGTTCACCAAGGCTGTGCGGCTCAGAATGAGTGAAGTGGGCTGTAACTTGTAAAGAGAACGCTGCGATGTCTCAGCGTCTTACAATACCTGTACCTGGGCAAGGTCAAGGCCGGTGTGACACTTTTACAGGAGGTCGGGGTATCACACCTCCACCGCTACCGGAGGTAGCTTCATGGATGGTCTGTGTGGCCGGAGAGGTGGTGGGGGGGGGGGGGGCTACTGAATAATGATTGACGCGGTTCCGGCCTGGATATTCCGCGATGGGGAGACAATTTCTTAATCATCCACATCAGGGAGGTGGTTGGTGGGCGCCTTCTTGTGGCAGATGTAATGGACGAAAACACTCCGCTCCGGCTAATTTCGGCCAACTGCGCCTCACCCGTGCGGGGCGAGTGGCTGGCTGTCCTCAAGCAGTTCCCATCGATGCGGCTGGGCGATCCGATAGTGCGGACTGCACACTGGACAGCGCCTCCAGATTTCTGCTAGAAACGGTTAAAATAGCCCTCGGCACACTGGCGGGCGGAGCACGGCCGCAACACACCCGGTCATGATCAGCCGGTTCAGTCCGCTCCCAAATCAGCTTCCCCTCCGTGTCAGAGCCCGTCATGGTCAGATCCATTAACATCACGTCGGTGTCTCTGACCGCTGACCACTGTCTTCTGTCACCCGCGGGAGATCCAGAAGGCAGACAGGGATATGCGGAATCTGAACGTTAAACTGCTGACCCCAGAGAACATTAAGGAACTAGGGAAGGACTAGGCAGGTTGGAGAACCTTGAAACCTCAGTTTGGTTTCCCTGTTCACTGGTGAGAAGCGACCAAGGAGACACAAGGGGTTCTTCATTCGCAGAATGGTTCAGAAACCAAGGCAGGGTCAGAGGGAACTGTGTAAACTCCAGAGTTATAGCAACTTCTGCAGACCAGGAGAAAACCTTTGACAAGTTATCCATACCCTCCAAATTAGGCTTTGGGGAGGAAATCAGGAATTGGATCCAACTGCTCTACAGGGACATCTGTAGTACAGTTCAAATGAATGGATGGGAAACAGCTTCACCATCAAGTCTAAAGTCAGGCAGGGCTGCCCACTCTCCCTTGTTTGGTTTGTATGCTGTAGCCATCTTTGCCAAAGCCATCAGGAAGGACGAAAGCCAAAGGAGGTGATGCTGCCCAGCTGTGGAGGCACCTAAGTGAAACCTCCCAGTATATGGACAACATCACCGTCTTCTGCTCAGACCTGAAGTCAGTTCACAGATTGATCAGCATGTGACCAGTTTGAGTTGGTTGGTATCAGGGGCCAGGGTTGACCACATGAAGATTGAGGCCGTGCTCTTCAGCAACTGGCCCAACCGATCCAGTGTCCCCTTCACCATCAGGCCTGATTATGTGAAAGTGCTGGGGATCTGTTTCAGAGGGGCTGAGGCTTGCAACAAGAATTGGCTGGAGTGGATTGGGAAGATAAAACAGAAATTGGGACTGTGAGGAGAGCTCTCCTCTCAATAACGGGGAAGAACCTGGCCAACAGGTGTGTGGTGCTCTCAGAGCTGCTGTACTTGTTGAAGAGTGGCCTCACCCCTACTGTTCCAGCTTGGGAATCACCCAATAGGTCACAATGCACAAGTCCCTGGACAACGGGGACAAAAACATACCGAATATCACCCTCACTCTGCTGACCACGTTCATGTGTGGCTGCATCAGATTGTGTGTGGACCCTAAATCTGTAAGCACTGAGTACCACTATGAGCCAAGGTTCTACCTCTCCCCTGTGTTGCAAAGGATGGGTCTGGCCCCATTGTCTTGCGACATTGCAGTCAGCTGGACGTTGCCACTCTACCTGTCCCTCATGGAAAAGTTCTTCCTGACCTTTGACCCGTCCATCACTGGTCGGCACAGAAAGTCATGCAGTCCCTGCAGGAGAAGGACTTGCTGGACACAGTAGGGTGGTTCCCTAAGCAGACTGTCCAGACTATCTGTCAAAATGCCTCATCACCAGACCTCACTTTCCAGGCTGCAGGAATATATGCTGAGGGACTCACTGCTCAACATTCAAAGTAAATTTATTATCAAAGTACATCTATGTCACCATGTACAACCCTGAGATTCATCTTCTTGCGAACTTGCTCAATCAATCCATAATAGAATAATAACAATAATAGAATAAATGAAAGATTGCACCAACTTGGGTGCACATTACTACTACTATGTTGACTCAGGCCTAGGGGGCCGGCAGTGGGCAAAACTGCCCAACCAGTGTGCGAAAGACAACAAACTGCAAATACACCGGAGCTTAGTGCAACTCACACATGGGCTCGGCAGGTAAGGACCACTGTGGAGGGTTCTTCTGCTACTGGAGAGGGAGGAGCTGGGTTGGGTTGAAAAGCCCCTCATTTATTGAAATTGGGTACCACAATAGGGCCTAATGAGCGGCAGCAGAGTTATTGATAGATATAAGACCATAAGATATAGGAGCAGAATTAGGCCATTTGCCCCACTAAGTCTGCTGCACCATTTAATCACGGCTGATCCAATTTTCCTCTCAGCCCCAATCTCCCATCTTCTCCCCGTATCCCCTCATGTCCTAATCAATCAAGAATCTGTCTTAAATATAAAGACTTGGCCTCCACAGCTGCCTGTGGCGAAGAATTCCACAGATTCACCACTCTCTGGCTAAAGAAATTCCTCCACATCTCCATTCTAAAAGGGCACCCCTCTATTCTGAGGCGTTGCCCTCTGGTCTTAGATTTTCCTTTCATAGGAAACATCCTCTCCCCATCTACTCCATCAAGGCCTTTCACCATTCGTTAGGTTTCAATGATGTCGTCCCTCATTCTTCTGACCTCTAGTGACTACAGGCCCAGAGCTATCAAGCGTTCTTATATGACAAGCCATTCAATCCTGGAATCATTTTTGTGAACCTCCTTTGAACCCTCTCCAGTTTCAGTATATCCTTTCTAAAGTAACGGTCACAAAACTACTCATAATAATCCAATGAGGCCTCACCAATGCTTTATAACGTCTCAACATTACATCCTTGCTTTTATATTATCGTTCACTTGAAATGAATGCTAACAGTTGTGTTTGCCTTCGTCACGACAGACTCACCCTGCAAATTAACCTTTGCATCTCAATTTTTTGTATTTTCTCTCTATTTCATTTTTTCTACCAAAGTGCATGACTGTACACTTCTCAACATTGTATTCCATCTGCTATTTCTTTGCCCATTCTTCTAATCTGTCTGAGTCCTTCTGTAGCCTTTCTACTTCCTCAAAACTACCTGCCCCTCCACCTATCTTCATATCGTCTGCAAACTTTGCAACAAAGCCATCAATTCCATCATCTAAATCATTGATGTATAATGTAAAAAGAATGGGTCCCAACACAGACCCCTATGGAACACCACTAGTCACAGGCAGCCAGAAAAATCTCCCTTTATTCCCACTCTTTGCCATTTGCCAATCAGCCACTACTTTATCCATGCTAGAACCTTTCTTGTAATACTATCATGGAAAACACTGACTATTAACACCTAGAGTGACTTCGAATTTCATTTTAAGAGTTTATTAACATGATATCATGGAGAACCTGCAGCAGTCTCCACCGCCACCAGAACTCTGATTTTTAGGTTGTACAGAGCTCATATTTATACAGCAAGACAAACAACTTCACATAACTTTGTTTGATATCTCACAGTCAGTACATGATCAATCGTTTAAAAGACATGTCAATTATCTCTCAGCGTGAGTCTAACAATTCTTCCTGCTTCCTGTTATCAGGACTTCAGAGGCATCCTCCCTCCCGACTCCAGGTGCCTTGTATCTTGTTTATTGGAGTTCCTGATACTGCGCTTATTGTTCAAGGTTATTCCTGACACGTGTCAGCAATCTTAAGCCCAGCTGCTCCAGAATGGTCAAGTATCCCATCATACTCGAGTTTTAACCATTTCTACCAGAAATACCATGGACTTGTAGCTTGTTAAACAGTCTTATGTGTGGCTTCTAAAAATCCAAGTACACAACATTCACCAATTCTCCTTTGTCTATCCTGCTTGTTATTTCTTCAAGGAATTCCAACAGATTTGACAAGCGAGATTTTCCCTTGAAGAGACCATGCTGACCACAGTTTATTTTATCTTGTGTCTCCAAGTACCCTGAAACCACATCCTTAACAATCAACTCCAACATCTTCCCACTGAGGTCAGACTATTTGCCCTATAGTTTCCTTTCTTCTGCCTCTCTCCCTTCTTGAAGAGTGGAGTGAAATTTGCAATTTTCCGGTCTTCCGGAACCATTCCAGAATCTAGTAATTCTTGAGAGATCATTACTAATGCCTCCACAATCTCTTCAGAACCTGGGGTGTACATAATCTGCTCCAGGTGACATCAGACCTTTCAGTTTCCCAAGAATCTTCTCTCTAGTTATGGTAACTTCACGCACTTCATGACCCCTGACAACTGGAACTTCCACCATACTGCTCCTGTCTTCCACAGTGAAGACTGATGCAAAATACTTATTCAGTTCAGCAGTCATTTCCTTACCCCATTATAACCTCTCCAGCATTGTTTTCCAGCAGTCCAATATTCACTCTCACCTCTCTTTTACATTTCATGTGCCTGAAGAAACTTTGGTATCCTCTTTAATAATACTTACCTTCGTATTCCATCTTTACCTTCTTAATGACTTTTTTAGTTGCCTTCTGTTGGTTTTTAAAAGCTTCCCAATCCTCTGACTTCCCACTAATTCTTGGCTCTCTTATACTGTATGCTCTCTCTGTGGCTTTTATGTTGGCGTTGATTTCTCTTGTTAGCCAAGGTTGTGTCAACTTGCCTTTAGAATACTTTTTCCTCTGTGGGAAGTATATATCCTGTGTCTTCCAAATTGCTTCCAGAATTTTCGGCCATTGCTGCTCTGCCATCATCACCACCAGTGTTCCTTTCTAATCAATTTTGGCCATCTCTTTTCTCTTGCCTCTGTAATTCCCTTCAATCCACTGTTAGACTGATACATCTGACTTTAGCTTCTCCTCAAATTTCAGGGTGAATTCAATCATATTATGATCACTTTCCCATAAGGGCTCTTTTACCTTAAGCTCACTAACCAATTCCAGTTTATTGCACAACACCCGATACAGAATAGCAGATCCCTTAGTGGACTCAACCATGAGCTGCTCTAAAAAGCCATCTCATAGGCACACTAGAAATTCCCCCTCCTGGAATCTAGCACCAACCTGATTTTCCCAATCTACCTGCATATTGAAATTCCCGTTGACTATTGTAACATTGGCTTTTTGGCATGTATTTTCTATCTCCCATTGTAATTTGTAGACCGCAACCTTGCTACTGTTTGGGGGTTTATATACAACTCACATGGGGGTCTCTTTACCCTTGCAGTTCCTTAGCTCTGTAGGAGTATGTAGGAATGTCATAGAACGGTACTGAAAGCATTGGCTTTGAATGTAAAGAATGAAAAGGCATGCAATGTTTATTCTCATAAATATATTTATTATGAATAATTTTAATTAAATTATATAATGTTTAATATTAGTCTCCATTGTCTCTTTTTTCTCAAAAAATATGCTATCCACACTGCACTAAATTTCAGCTCCACGGATTAATCTGTTCTGCCAGCCTCTTGTAGTCCATTATTACCCTCCACATGGTCAACCACATCTCAGCTATTTATGTTACTTGTAAATACTGAAATCCTCAGTCGCTCTAGCATTTACCCTTGGAGAACATCACAGTTCACTATTCTCAGTCTAAAAAACAACCATTTATTCTAATTTCTGCCTTTGCCAATTATCCTTGCTACCACTAACTGTATTGAGCCACAATTTACTAATCAGTCTTTTTTTTAAATCAAATGTCTGCTGAAAATCCAATTAGATAACATTTAATGCACTCCTTTCAGCTATCATCATCAAAAAAGTCACAAGTTGATCAAATGTGATTTGCTTTTAAGGAAACTGCTGGCCTACTTTTTTTTAGTGCAAAGCTGCATCAAGTTCTGATTAATTTCGCCCTCCAATGAAGTTAAATTAATTAGTCTGCTGTTGGTGGTCCTGTACTTCCAAATATTTTAATAACAGTGTTACATAGATACTTCATAGTTTCCTATTTCCCCTGTAAATAATGAATATCAAAAGGTTATAGAAAACCCTTCTGTAACCTCCATCCCTTTTTATTTGACCCTCCTTTCCTCTCCTCAGTGCAACCCCATCCTTCCGCTCCAGTGCGAACAGTGTGGCTCCCCACCGGTGCATTGCTCTCAGTTTTTCTCACCAGTGCAGCTCAATTCCCACCCCCGTGTCAGCAGCACAGAAATGGTCCTTCAGCCCGCTGATCCATGTATACCCTCCCCAGTGTAGATGACTACAACCCCCTTCCGTCCTTCTGTCTGCCGGTTGCTGGCGCGCGAACGCTCCGGTGGGCGGTTGAATTTCAAACACGGCTGCCCGCGCTCGCGGTAACCGCAGGCTCCGGTTGGTCACGGGAGATCCAGTCTGTTTCCCTGGCAACCGCCCTCCCGCCGTCCGGCGCCGATCGCCGCCCATGCTTTGTCCCGAGGAACCGGCTCGGCTGATGGTCGGGTCCCCGACCGCTGCGGGCCGCTACTTTTGCACGGTCAGCCGGGGACTGGAGCGCTTTCTGGCCGAGGAAGTGCGCGCCAAGCTGGGCACCAACGAGGTGAGTGAGGCGGCAGGCCTCCCGCACCAGGCCCCGGCCTCTGAGCTCCCCGATGAACAGGGGTTAGGGCCGCAGCGGCGTTGAACGGGCCCGTGCTGTGATCCCGAGTCCGTGTTTCGATCAGTATCGGCACTCGCTGAAACTGGCGGCAATGGGAGCTATTCGGCCCATTGTGCTTCTGCCCGTCAATGTTGGGTCTCCCCTTCTAATCACTGGTTTCTGTCTCTTCTTCGCTATAGCTCCCATAGATTACTCGGCATGTAAATACAACATAATGTTAGATATCAGAAACATCAGAAAATGTGCAGGTGCTGGAAATCCAGAGCAACACGCACAAAATATCCAGCATTTTGTGTCTGTTGCTCACAATGAATGTATAAAAAAACATACCAGCCACATAATTCGAGTATACACTGTTGATAAGCAAATAAATTACAACTTTAGTCTTTACAATTCCACTTATCTTGAATTAGTAATTTACACTGCAGCTAGTTTCTTCACTAACTGTGTATAATACAATGGCACTGTCTGCAAAGCGTTTTCCTCTTGGTCCGTCCTATCTTACTCCACAGCGTCAAACATCTTTTGTTCAAGTAAGTTTTCCTGATCATATTACAAAAATCCCTACCGTCCCTCTCCTTAATATCTTTGTAGTTCATGTTTCCCAATATCGCTACTTTGATTTTTTTTTTGCTGTTTTCTGCAACTTTCATACCAATTTTTCTCTATAACTTCCTCTCACTATGTAGTGACCTTCCACAAACCCCCAACTCTGTGATGACAACCTTCTTGTTTCTGAAATTTACCCTGATTTGTTTTGTCCTTAAAACATCAGCGACATCTCTCTTTAGATTATGTCTTCCTTAATCAGTACTGTCCTGCCTCTTTTTTTTAAACCTTATTTTTTTTCTCAATACTTGGCGATTTTAATTACCCAACACTGCCTTCTATTTTCAGCCATGTTTCAGCTGCACTGTAATCCCATTTGTGCCTGTAGGATGCCACTCATGGACAGCATGAAACAGACGTGCACATTTAGCTATCCTGTGCGCACATTTAGCTATCCTGCTGGACACAAGAAGAGAGGTCATTACTAATGATTCTCTGCCAGTGCTGTATTGAATCAAATTGAAGTCAAAAACAATGTAAACATAAAATCCAGATCATTTCAAACAATGATGGGTCCTAATCAATCCTGCTCCAACTTTTATTTCCACTCTGCCCACAGGAGGTGTCTTTTTTATCTTTTAAGTTGAACCCTGGCTGGGCTTATCCATCCCTCTGCATGGATTGCACAGATTCTTTAGTTTTTCATCCTCTCCTTTTATATGATCTCCTCCCTATCCTCTTATTTCCCACCTTTCTGATTTTTCCTTGACCCTCGTCTCTTTTCTTTCTCTCTCTTCACTGTGAAGTTTCACAAGATTTCGGTTTAACCTGTTCACAAGATTTGGATCAGCCATACAAACCAGCAATAAAAATGGCTATTTACACAGCTCTTAAGCTTGCAGAGCCTTGGAGTAGTATAGAAAAGCAAGAAGTGTCCAATGACAGGTATCAAGTACCTGTCAGTAGTCATCCCATTTATCAGTGTGTGCTCCGTAGCCTCTGCGCCTTGACATTTCAAGTGTTTAGTTGTTGTGAGAATATCTGCCTCCACTACCCACAAGAAACATGTTTCAACCACCCTCTGGGTAAGAAAATCATTCCCTCTGTAAACCTCTCGCATCTTACTCTAAATCTATTCCTCCTGATTTTTAAAGTTCAAAGTAAATTTATTATCAAATAAATGTTTCTATGTATTACCTTAAGATTAATTTTCTTACAGACATTTACAAGAAAAAAAGAAATGCAATAGAATTTTACAAAAAACTGTGAGGCCATAAGGCAGGAGTAGGCCATTAGGCCCATTGTTTCTGCTCAGCCATTCCATAGTGACTGATTAATTAATCCTCTCAATTTCATTTCCCTGACTTCTCCCTGTAATCTATGACACCCTTACCTATCAAAACCAATCAACCTCCACGTTAAACATACTCCAATGACTTACCCTCCACAGCATCTGCTACAATGAATTCCACTGATTCGCCACTCTATGGCTAAAGAAATTCTTCCTTTCTCCATTCAAAAGAGATTTTTTTTATTCTGAGCTGTGCCCTCTGGTCCTAGACTACCACTATTGAAAGCCTCCTCTACACGTTGACTCTATCTAGGCCTTTAAATATTTGGTAGGTTTCAAATGAGCTCCTCCCTCTTTTTTCCAAACTCCAGTGAGTACAGGCCCAGAACACTCAAATACTCCTCATACATTAACCCTTTCATCCTTGTGATCATTCTCATAAACCTCCTCTGGACCTCTCCGATGCTAGCACATCCTTAGATAAGGGGCCCAAACTGCTCAGAATATTTTGAGAAAAAATGTACTTTGACATGTGGTCTGACCAATGCCTTAATATTTCAACCGTGATTTAATATTCTAATCCTCTCAAAATGAATGCTCACTTTGCATTTGCCTTCCTTACTACTGACTCAACTTGCAAATAAACCTTTAGGGAATCCTGCACTAAGATGTCTGTTAGATATCTGGGTTATGACCAAAGGGAAAATGGCTGGAGTCGCGTCATAAATCAAACTTACATAATTTAATGAAGATAGTGAAAAGAAAACTGCCAATATTTACAGAAAGGTATGTACCAGAAAACACAATATTAGCTTCATACTTCCTTTATTCGGTGTGATCTGGCAGCTCCCATATCTCTCTCCCACTGAGGGCGAAGATTTTTGAAGGTAACTGGACAAACCATCTTTACTTACCAACAAAGTTTACTTAAGACTACACATGAATTAGAATATGATGCATTCCACAACGTAATTACAATCATTTTACAAAATAAACAGAAGAATCGACCTTAATTACAGGATTCAATTTGATTCAGGTTTAATTGTCATTTCATCATCATCATCATGACTGCCATGACCCACACACTCCTGTTTCGGGTCAAGTGGATCAATTCATTGGTATTCATTTCCAGTTCTCTGGCTGCTGTCACCTTCATCATTTGTCTTTGCTTTCCTTTTGCTTTCTTCCCTTCAATATTTCCCATAATTACCATGCATTCTAACTCCTCTTTCCTAATCACATGTCCAATGAAGTTACGTTGCCTTTTCATGATCTCATACATTATTTCTCTTTTTGTGTTTGCTCTGTTCATGACATCCTTGTTAGATATTCGTTTCATCCATGATGTTCTTTGCATCCTCCTCAAAAACCACATCTCTGCTGCTTCAATTCGTTTCCTCATGTTACTAGATATTGTCCAACATTCTGAGCCATTTAACATAACTGGATAAACGTAACATTTCAATACTCTGAGGCGGGTTGTCATGCCTAGTTTAGTATTGGTCAGTACACTCTTCATTCTTGTGAAGGTGTTCTTTTGCCATCCCTGTTCTTCTTTTGATGTCCATGTTGCACCTACCATCTGATGTCACCCAGCTTCCTAAGTAGCAAAATTCTGTACTTGTTTTATGTCTTCCTCATTTATTCTCAGCCTGCAGATAGGATTCTCCTTCTTTTTGGATATCACCATACATTCTGTCTTTTTGCTATTGATAGACCCATTTTTGCACTTTCTTCAACAATTATATCAATTAAGTTTTGTAGTTCTTCCTCCGTATTTGCAATTAACACAGTGTCATCTGTATATCTGAAATTATTGATGTTTTCACTGCCAACTTTGATTCCCAAGATGTCTCTCATTTTTTGTAATATTGTTTCACTGTACACATTAAATAAATCAGGGGAGAAAACATACTCTTGTCTAACACCTCTCCTGATTTTTGTAAACTGACTCACTTCTCCATCCATTCTTACAGCGGCAGTTTGTTCCCAGTACAGATTTCTGATTAGGCGGAGATCTTTCGAATCTAGATCTAGAGTTTTCTGTAATATTTCAAATAACTTATTGTGCTTCACTTTATCAAATGCTTTTGTGTAGTCGATAAAACAAACAAATCTTTTTGCACTTGAATGGCTCATTCTGATCCTTACCATCAATATTGCATTTCTTGTACCTTTGTCTTTCACAAAACCACATTGTTCTTTACCTATTTCAGCTTGTATCTTACTTTTAGCTCTTGTCATCAAAATTCTGAGAAGTATCTTGGTGATATGACTCATTAAACTTATGGTCCTATGTAATTCACATTCTCTTGCTCCAGGTTTCTTAGGAAGAGTGATGAATACAGATTTTTTCATCTCTTCTGGTATTATTCCAGTCTCATAAATGTCATTGATTAAATCAGTAAGTTTTTCAGTTCCATAATCTTCAAAGACGACAATTTGTTCTATTACTAATTCATCAGGACCTGCTGCCTTTCCTTTCTTCATCTTATTTATTGCATTACAAACTTCAGATGTTAAAATACTTGGACCTTCAGTGTTTCTCTTAATTTCTGGTTTTTCACCTCGATCGTCTTCAAACAATTCCTGAATATACTCAGTCCACCTGTTCATAATCTGATCTTTTTCCATGATAATGGTACCGTCCTTTGCTTTCAAACATCCACCTGAAGAACAGAGGAGCTTTTTACCAGTGATATTCTTGATTTGTTGATGTAATCTTTTTGGATCAGTAATAGGGATTTTTTCTATTTGCTCACATTCCTGGTTTAACCATTCTTCTTTGGCTTTTTGACATAAGCTTTTAACTTTTTTATCTAAGGACTTATATTCTATAGGAATTGCTTTCTTCTATTAGATTTTTGATTTCATCTGTCATCCATTTACTCTTTGTGCTTTTTTTCTTTTTTAGGAATCACTGACTTTGCGGATTCTACCAAGGCATCCTTTAGAGAGTTAAATTTCATTTCATTTAACCAAAATTTCATTAGATTGTCATTTAACCAAACAGTATATGAATACTCATGAATACAGCTTAGTGAGACAGTGTTACGATGGGGTTAAGGTGCAAAAGCACATTACCAACAGTCACATACAGTAAGCACGCACAAGATCACAATCACGTAATAAGAGTCCTGAGGCCCCACCTCCCCACCCAGTCCTCACATATACAAGCATATATAGAATATTAGTAAAAACCCAACTAGACAAATGTATATAGTCCAGACCCCTCAGTCCAATTTAAATCTTCATTCACCGCAACTGCGCTGCACCACCCCCAGTAGAGCACAATCTGTTGGAGGCCTCTCCTCCAGTGACTGAAAATCAAGTAGCCTCACAGCTTGAGGCCCTGAGTCCATTGAAATACAAATAACATATACACATGTACACATCCCCATTACTAAAGAAATGGAATATACTGTTGTGTTTGACAGGAAAGGCACCACAAAGCCAACCTGAGCACATCATCTTGTTTTAGGGCCTATTTTGAGAATATGCCGGGGAAGATATTGAAGTGTGTACATTCAGGGCAACAACAGCAGAATGACAAGGCATCGTTTGTGTTTGCGAGGAGTGCTTTTACTGAGTGCTGTCAGTCACAATTCACTAGTCCCTTTGCACTTCCAATTTCTCAATTTACTCCCAATTTAGAAAATAGTGTACACCTTTATTCCTTCTGCCAAAGTGTATGACCATATACTTCCTTACGCTATTTCACCTGCCATTTCTTTGTCCATTATCCCAATCGGTTCAAGTCCTATTTCTTACTTCCTGAACACTGCCCCTCCACCTACCTTTATATCATCTGCAAACTTGGCCACAAAGCCATCAGTTTCATCATCTAAATCACTGACATATAAACGTGAAATGTAATGGGCCAAATACCGACCTCTATGGAACAACACTGTTCATAATCAGTCAACCAGAAATGTCCCCTTTATTCCCACTCTTTGCCTTCTGTACATGCTAATATCTTTCATGTGATACCATGGACTCTTTATCTTGTTTAGGAGCCTCATGTGCCAAATATCTTCTGAAAATCCAAGTAAAGAACATTCACTGATTCTCTTTTGTCTATTCTGCCTGTTATTTCTTCAAAGATTTGCAGCCAGATTTGTCAGGCAAGTTTTCCCCTTAAGGAAACCATGCTGTCTTTGGCCTTTTTTTATCCTGTCCCTCCAAGTATGCTGAAACCTAATCCTTAACAATAGATTCTAACATCTCTCCATGCACTGAAGTCAGGCTAACTGACCTGTCTTTTGCTTCCCTCCCTTCTTAAAGAGTGGAGTGATATTTGCAATTTTTCAGTCCTCTGGAACTATTCCAGAATACGGTGATTTTTAAAAGATCATTAATAATGCCTCCACAATCTTCACCTATCTTTTTCAAAACCCTAGGATGTAGTCCATCGTTAGATCTTATAGCTTCCTAAACACGTTCTCCTTATTAATAGCAACTGCACATAACTTCTGTTAGTGTCTTCCAGAGTGAATATTTATACAAAATACCTATTCAGTTCATCCACCATTTCTTTGTTCCCCATTACTACCTCTCCAGCATCAATTTCTAGTGGTCTGATGTCCATTCTTGTCTCTCTTTCACTCTTTATATAACTGAAAATACTTTGGTATCCTCTTATATTGTTGGCTAGTTTATTTTAATTTTTCATCTTTTCACTCCTTATTGCTTGTTTAGTTGCCTTCTGTTGGTTTTTATAAGCGTCCTAATCCTCTGGCTTCCCACTAGTTTTTGCTCTGTTGTATGCCCTGTCTTTTGCTTTTATGCTGTTTTTGAGGTGTTTCTCTTTCCATCTGAGTTCGGCATTATCTTCGCAGTAGAGGATGCCATGGACAGACATGTTTGCTCAGAGACATTCAATAAAGTTAGGTGGTAAATTGTAAAATACTATTTTATTTTATTGACTTAAAAAGACTCTCACAGAAGTTTGCCTGGGTTCCGGCAAACTAGCAACAGAGGAGCTGAAGGCAGTGTGAACAGGGCCAACGAACTTAACCTGTTCTTTAACAGATTTGACATTGTGGCCCCTGGCAATCCCCCACATGAGTCATCTGTTGTCTGCCCCCCAACCAACACGTATTCCACTCTCCCCTCCTACCCCTCCTCACAGTCCCCCACCCTGCTCTCATGACTATACCCCTTCCCCACACGAAACCACCACAGTGGGCTTCACAGCTGAACAGGTGAGAAGACAGCTGAAATGTCTCAACCCAAGCAAGGCTGCAGGACCGGATGGCGTCAGTACCGGATGGTGTCAGTACCAGGGTGCTCAAAGCCTTTGCCCCTCAGCTATGTGGCGTACTTTGCCATGTATTCAACCTGAACCTGAGGCTCTGGAGGGTTCCTGTGCTGTGAAAGACGTCCTGCCTCGTCCCTGTGCCGAAGACGCCACGCCCCAGCGGCCTCAATGACTACAGACCGGTGGCATTGACCTCCCACATCATGAAGACCCTGGAGAGACTTGTTCTGGAGCTGCTCCGGCCTATGGTCAGGCCACACTTAGATCCCCTCCAGTTCGCCTACCAGCCCTGACTAGGAGTTGAGGATGCCATCGTGGACCTGCTGAACAGTGTCTACGCCCACCTGGACAAGCCAGCGAGCGCTGTGAGGGTCATGTTTTTTGACTTCTCCAGTGCGTTCAACACCATCCGCCCTGCTCTGCTGGGGGAGAAGCTGACAGCGATGCAGGTGGATGCTTTCCTGGTGTCATGGATTCTTGATTACCTGACTGGCAGACTACAGTACGTGTGCTTGCAACAGTGTGTGTCCGACAGAGTGATCAGCAGCACTGGGGCTCCACAGGGGATTGTCTTGTCTCCCTTTCTCTTCACCATTTACACCTCGGACTTCAACTACTGCACAGAGTCTTGTCATATCTTCAGAAGTTTTCTGATGACTCTGCCATAGTTGGATGCATCAGCAAGGGAAATGAGGCTGAGTACAGGGCTACGGTAGGAAACTTTTGTCACATGGTGTGAGCAGAATTATCTGCAGGTTAATGTGAAAAAGACTAAAGAGCTGGTGGTAGACCTGAGGAGAGCTAAGGTACCGGTGACCCCTGCTTCCATCCAGGGGGTCAGTGTGGACATGGTGGAGGATTACAAATACCTGGGGATATGAATTGACAATAAACTGGACTGGTCAAAGAACACTGAGGCTGTCTACAAGAAGGGTCAGAGCCGTCTCTATTTCCTGAGGAGACTGAGGTCCTTTAACATCTGCCGGATGATGCTGAGGATGTTCTACGAGTCTGTGCTGGCCAGTGCTATCATGTTTGCTGTTGTGAGCTGGGGCAGCAGGCTGAGGGTAGCAGACACCAACAGAATCAACAAACTCATTCGTAAGGCCAGTGATGTTGTGGGGATGGAACTGGACTCTCTCACGGTGGTGTCTGAAAAGAGGATGCTGTCCAAGTTGCATGCCATCTTGGACAATGCCTCTCATCCACAACATAATGTACTGGGTGGACACAGGAGTACATTCAGCCAGAGACTCATTCCACCGAGATGCAGCACAGAGCGTCATAGGAAGTCATTCCTGCCTGTGGCCATTAAACTTTACAACTCCTCCCTTGGAGGGTCAGACACCCTGAGCCAATAGGCTGGTCCTGGACTTATTTCCTGGCATAATTTACATATTACTATTTAACTATTTATAGTTTTATTACTATTTATTATTTATGCAGCAACTGTAATGAAAATCCAATTTCTCCCGGGATCAATAAAGTATGACTACCTACCTACTACTGACTAGAATTCCATTTTTATGGTTCTTTTTCAGCCTATAACTTAAACTGTTTATTTCTCTCCATTGATGTTCCCTGACTTGCTGAATTCCTCCAGCATTTTGTCTGTATCGCTAAGAAGCCATCTTGTACACATTCTACAGATTTCTTATCTTGAAGGAACCTGATTTTGCCAATCTTCCTATATATTGAAATCCTTATGACCAGAGTAATATTGTCCCTTTTGCATGCCTTTTCTGTCTCCCATGGTAATTTGTATCCACATCCTGGCTACCGTTCAGAAGCCTGTAAGTAACTTTTTTTGGGATCTTATTACCCTTGCAGGTTTTTACTCTACCTACAAGGTTTCTATATCTTCTGATCCTATTTACTTCTTTTGAAGGATTTGATTTTTTTAACCAAAAAAACCTCTGCCCACCTACTGGTGCTTTTCCTACAATATGTATCTTGAATGTTAAGCTCCCAGTTGTGATCTGCTTTCAATCATGACTCTGAAGATCACGTCATACCTGCCAATTTCTATCCACTTTATCTATATATAAAAGTCTGATAAACAACCAAAGTGCAAACAATGGTAAACTATGCAAATAAAAAAAATACAAAGGACAGTTGAAAGTGAGTCTGTAGGTTGTAATATCGTTCAGAGTAGGTATCCACACCAGTTCAAGAGCCTGATGGTTGTTCCTGAACCTGGTGGTGTGGGCCTTGAGATCTCTGTACTTTAGTGGGGGAAAAGGTCCTACTATCTACCCCATCCATGTCCCTCACAATTTTGTATACCTTTTATTAGGTTCCTTTACAGTCTACTGAAACCCAGCCTGTCCAGTTTCTCCTTTTAGCAGAAATTCCCGAATCAGACAATATCCTGATGAAACTCCCATGGATTGAAACCAGTCCAATCATGACCTTACAGTTTAATGAAATTACATTGTTTATATAGTTTGAAATTCTGAGAATGTAGATAACTGAGAGCATAATTTTGAGTTGGAATCAAATTTGACATTAATGAAGTAAAGCTGCAGGAAAATAAAACTACATGTAACCACCGATTTTCCTGTCATCACGTGTTGAAACCTATTTCTGTTAAAAGTGATGAACGCTTATAACTTGATAAATACCTCATTTGGAACTGTGAAGAAAATGTTCCTCATCCAAGAAGATTGGTTTATTGAGAAATGGTTGATACATCTATCTACTACTAAAACGCTCATGCTCTGTCTGTCTGTTTGTGACCTCCAGTTAGCGCAAACGGTGCATTACAGCAGCACTTTTTTTGGCTAAATCGAATTAAAATGTGCTAACTTACAGAATACAGGCAAAGTTCAGGGTTATATATTCGTATAAAATTGCTCATTCACAAAAATCAACAGACTCCCTTTCACCAGAGAGCTGATTGGCCATCATGGAAATCGGGACGCGACAGCCCGACGCATGCGCACGGCCAGCCTCAGCAGCGACACCTACCGGAGCAGAAGGTCAGGGCAGCTCTATTTCGAGGGGTCACATTCTGCTAATCACCATCAGCATGTGCAGGATTGGGACAGATCTAACTGCCACTCATCAATAAGAGATAATTAAATCTTATTGTAATGACGTACTTCGAGACACCCATAAAACCCTTTGCTGCAGTCAAAGGACAGTGGTGACTATATCACGTCCATTTAGGAAAGCGCCAACCACATCATTCTGAATAATCAGCATCCTTTGGTGTTAGTGCTTCGTACCTTCCATCCAGCATTAGGGTAAAAAAAATAGCCTAATTATGCCGCGTGGAAAGAGAAGGGGGACACTATGGTCAAGGCTGCACTACCTTTCTCTCAAAGGGTGCCCCAATGGGTCACCGGGTTGTCTAGTACCATTCAAAAGGTTGATTTGAAGCTCCTCATGAGAATTCTGTACTAACCTATTGTTATGTTTTTAAATGACTTTTGAATATTTAAACAATTAGTTGCATGCAAGTTGTAGGATTACATCAGTGCACTTATGAATTACATGAGTTTTGAAGAGTTCTTGCAGCCTTTGAATACACTATAATTTGAAGTTTCCCTCAAACAGACTTCTGCAAATTACTTTTTGTCTTATGTACTTATCACTATTATTTTAAGTTGTTAATATGTGTGCAAATGTATTTGTTTTGTAGAAGCTTGTAGAATCTTTGCAATTAATTTAGTATGGCATCATGGAGATACACTGTTAAATAGCCTGGGTGAGCAGGGTGACTCGGGTATTTGCCTGCCCCTCTTCTAAGTTTGTATTCGTACTTTGGTGTCTTGGGGAATGTATATGTAGCATCCTCTGGTTTCCCACAGGCCTACCGCAACCAGTAGATATTCAAGAGCATTACATTATAGACCATGAAACCTGTAAATTTAAGGTATTTTAAAATAAAGTTGTTTTGAAGCAAAAGAAAAACAGGGAAATACAACAAAAATGGTCTGTAGATAAAGGCAAAAGTATACTGACTTTGTATTCCTCCTCCCTTGTGCTTATAGGTGGAGCAGATATCAGGCAAAGTGTTCTTTACAGTTGAGACAGATTTAAAACAGCTGAAGAGTCTGAAATGTGCAGAGCGACTATTTTTACTGGTGAAAAAGCTGCCCCCAATCCAGGTGCCAAGACACAAAGGTGCTATAAAATATCTTTAACGTTTGTTTCTAACATTATCTGTGGTTCTGTGAAAATAGACGTGATTTGTTTGTGCATTTTTTTCTAAATAGTTTTTGTTGCAATATATAAAGTAGATGTTGGCATTGTAGATAATGTGGCCGATTATCTGGGTATAACAAATGTAGGAAAATGCATTTACTTTGGTGAAGTACTGTTCTGTCAATTTTCTATAAGAGTGTAATGATCGCAGGAATTCAGGAATAATACCAGCTCACCCACAACCTGACTTTGCCCCATACATCTGATCCAGGCATGTATGCGAAGCCTAATTATCTTGGAATAGGAAAGAGTAGCTTACCTCGACGTCAGGACAACCTTTTGTTGAAGGTGATTTCAGTAGCCCCACAAAAACTGAGAATGCTAATTCTAAAACAGAAAATGCCCTCTGGTGGCCACAACTTTATCATTCTGCAAAGGAAGACAATGGCAGTTGTTAGAGGTCATTTGTCACATGCCCTTCAACAGCTACTGGTGACCTACTGTTTTTTTTCCAGTGTTTGTGCTATTTACTGACATTATTAAGTGACATATGAAACTTTTCTGATAATGAAGCAGCCCATTTCAACTATAGGATTGGATTGTCAAGTGGCAAGTAAAAATTGAATCCTGTTAGTGCCAGGTAGCGATCATCTCAAAGGAAGTTCAGTCATGGTTGCCTATTCTTCAAACATCAATCAATTTTTTAGCCAAATTAGAAAGTATTGAATTGAAAGTATAATTCTACCTGCAGCAATCAAAGGAAGGAAAATATGTTCCCTCTAGTGCTTGTAAATAATGCCAAGCCTTTGAGTGGAGTGAACCACTTATTCTAATTGTCCATCCTCTGTTCCTGTTTTTGAAGCCCTGATGTTGACCTTGCTGTTCCAGGAAAGCTTTTGATAAATGATGACCTTTCAGATGTTGCAAATAGATGAATGAGTGATAATGATGCTGGTCAAGGTCGAGGTGAAAGTCAGATCTTCAGTTGCTCAGCAACAGGGGTTCCCAACTTTTTTTTATGCCATGGACCAATACCATTAAGCAAGGGGTCCATGGACCCCCGGTTGGGAATCCCTGCTCTGCATTGACTAATTTTTAATTGGCCCATGAGGGGCAAGTATTGGCCAGGATTCTGGGAGTAACTTCCCTGCTTGATTTCAAAAAACAAAACAATCAAGGGATTTCTTACATCCGTTTAAAATGCAGACATGGCCTCAATTTAACATCTCACCCAAAATATGGCCCTTTGAACAGTGTTGGTATTTCTCAAACATGTGATATTATTGAGGAAGCTTTTTAGAGATGGTCAAGAATATATACTGAGTTATGAGAGAATACTGTCCTTAAAGTATTTTCTTCATTCACAATCTATTTGACAATATTTTTATGCAAAATATTTTCTGGTTTGCTTTTAACAAGTGAACAGCATACAAATGCTTGGAAATGTAAATTATTTTTATTTATTTTTATGATCTGAAGTACTTGGGGAAATTCACATGTTTCCCTTGTCTAACTATGTCTCAGTCCAGTTGTTTCACAGAAGATAGAGTCTTGCAGATGAATTTCATTCTAGTTGAAGTGAATGAGTGTGAAACTTTAAGTGAGATAAATATATTAAAATATAGAGCATTTGGCCCTGATGAAATACACCCGAGGCATCCAAATCACCCAATAACAGAGGCTCTGACTAGCTGTCCAATCCTCCCTGGTAACAAAGAAATAAGTGGGAGAGTGTAATTGATAGTCTTACTCTAAGAACTAGCATTAATTTGGTGGGTTACATTACCTAATTCAATATCTTACAGAAATATGCTTTAACAAATGTGATTGTTTGGGTGAGAATGTAGAAGAAATTTATTATTTTGTAGCCAGGACTGGAAGATTGTAGCTGTGAAGGAGAGGCTGCAGTTGTTTTCTTTGGAAGAGAGAAGGCTGAGATGAAATTTCTTTTTTTTCACACTTTAATATTTCTATTAAGAAAAAGTTAACATCTTATATATATTCCATTATAAACAAATATTCTACAGTTCTAAGAAAGCACTCAGCTATGCATTCAATAATTAATGGAGGTGAAATTTAATTGTGAGGTTTAAAATTATGCATGACCCGAATAGGTTAGTTAGGCTGAATTTATTTTCATATTAAAAGATGGATTAGTAAAAAGATTAATAATCAGTCATTAATGTGAAAACATGTCCAGCCTAATTTTTTTCCCAATCATAGGAACGTGGTATCTGAAATTGTGGTAGATCTTGGGGCTATATTTGAAGATAACTGAAGTGATAAGAAACTAGTGAGGGAATATGGGGGATTACATTGGGTAGGTCATTTTTATTTTTTTTTAATTTACAGGATGTGGGTGTTGCCAGCTAAGGCAGCATTTATTGCCTATCTCTAGCTGCCCTTGAGAAGCTGGTGATGAGCTGCTTTCTTCAACTGCTGCAGTCCCTGAGGTGAAGGTACACCCACAGTGCTGTTAGGGAGGGAATTCCATGATTTTGACCCAGCGACAATGAAGGAATGACGATATGTTTCCAAGTCAGGATAGTGAGTGACTTGGAGGGGGATTACCAAGTAGTAGTGTTCCCAGGTATCTGCTGTTCTCATCCTTTAGATGGTAGTGGTCGTGGGTCTGGAAGTTGCTGCCTTAGGAACTTTGGTGTGTTGTTGCAGTGCATCTTGTAGATGGTACACACTGCTGCAACTATTCATCGATGGTGGAGGGATTACTTGCCACTTGTCAGCCCAAGCCTGGATATGTTCCAGGTCCTGCTGCATTTGGATATGAACTGCTTCACTATCTGAGGAGTCACGAATGGTGCAGAACATTGTGCAGTCATCTACAAACTTCCCCACTTCTGACCTTATGACGGAAGGAAGGTCATTGATGAAGGAGCTGAAGATGGTTGGTCCTAGAACACTTCCCTGAGGAACTCCTGCAGAATCTCCTGAAGATGAGATGATTGACCTCCAACCACCACAACCATCTTCCCTTGTGTTAAGTATGATTCCAGCCAGCAGAGGGTTTTCCCCCTAATTCCCTTTGACTCCATTTTAGCTAGGGCACCTTGATGCCATACTCAGTTAAATGTTGCCTTGATGTGGAGGACTATCACTCTCACCTCACCTCTGGTATTTAGCTCTCCGGCTCTAGCTTGGACCAAGGAGGTGATGAGGTCAGGAGCTGAGTGACCTTGACGGAACCCAAACAGGGGATTCATAAGCAGGTAACACACATCAAAGTTGCTGGTGAACGCAGCAGAAGAAGTACAGTCGACGTTTCAGGCCGAGACCCTTCGTCATAAGCAGGTCATTGCCAAGTAGGTGCTGCATGATATCACTGTTGATGACCCCTTCCGTTACTTTGCTGGTGATTGAAAGAAGGCTTATAGGGCGGTAATTGGCTGGGTTGGACTTGTCCTGTTTCTTGTGTACAGGACATACCTGGGCAATTTTCCATATTGTCAGGGAGATGTCGGTGTTGTAGCTGTACTGAAACAGCTTGGGTAGTGGCGTGGCAAGTTCTGGAGCACAAGTCTTCAAGACTATTGCCGGGGTTTTGTCTGGGCCCATAGCCTTTGAGGTATCCAGTGCTTTCAGCTGTTTCTTGATATCACGTGGAGTGAATGGGATTGGCTGCATACTGACATCTGGGATACTGAGGACTTCTGGAGGAGGCCAAGCTGGATAATCTACTTGGCACTTCTGACTGGAGATTGTTGCAAATGCCTCAGCCTTATCTTTTGCACAGGTGTGCTGGGCTGCTCTATCATTGAGGATGGGGATGTTTGTGGAGCCTCCTCCTCCAGTGAGTTGTTTGACTGTCCATCACCATTCATGGATGGATGTGGCAGGACTCCAGAGATTAGATCTGATCCACTGGTTGTTGGACCACTTAGCTCTGTGTAGTACTTGATGCTTATGGTGTTTGGCATGTAAGTAATTCTGTATTGTGGCTTCATCACAGTGACACCTCATATTGAGGTATGCCTGGTGTTGTTCTCAGCATGCCCTCCTGCACTCTACATTGAACCAGGGTTGATCCCCTGGCCTGGTGGTAATGTTAGAGAGGGAGATATGCTGGGCCATGAGGTTACAGATTGTAGTAGAGTACAATTCTGCTGCTAGATCAATGTTGACCAGCACAGACATGATGGGCTGAATGGCCTCTTGCTGTGATTCTGATTCTAATTTCTGACATAAGACACTTGCAAAAAATATGATATATGTACACGTTCATATTTGAAAATAACTTTCTGCATCAATGTCACTTTGGTGCCAGACAAGGCATTGTTTTTTAACACTGTTGGACATTATGCTTATTATTACCCCAATACACTTTTCATTTACATATTTTAGATGTAACACAGTGTATTCCGGTTAATTGGGCCTTCGGTTAATAGGAACAATCAGTTATTTGGGACAACTCATATAGAACAAAAACAAATCAAGAAAATAGCTGGGATTCCCTTCACTTGTTTGAGAACCATGTCGCTTAATTGGAACAGGAGATTGTTGTATCTAAATAGTGTCTGTCACTTTTTATGGCTGTTAGAGCGAACAATTTTTAAAATAGTGTCAGTTGTGTTTGTGTTCAAAGAGCAGTGATTTTTGACACTGGGATAGTTGGTAAGAAATAAGCAGGAAGATAAATCAGAACTGTTTCAAGCATTCAGGCTTGGAGGTGCCAGAAACAATCGGGAGTGAAAATGGAACAATTTCACTACCTCAACAAGTTAGGAACTATGAAGAATTTGAAGGTATTGACAATCATCTTAAATATTACAATGAAAATTAAGACTTGGGGGATGCAATCATTGAATGCATTGTATGCAGTCAGTCCATTATTTGCACTAGCTGACTGTGCTGATTTTGTTCATTTACAGTTAATCAAAAGAGCAGAACAGCGTACAGTCAATACGCAAGTTGGTAAGTCCCAGGGTCGGAGGTTTGGGTGGCAGGAAGTATGAGAGCCAGTGACCTCCTGGGTCAGCAAGCTGCATGGTGAGGCCCATGTAAATCTAGACGTCAAAGTCACATCACATGATTGGCAAGTGCTAGGGTTGATACCCAGAGATCGGCAAAATCAAGAGAGTGAGTCTAGGGATTGGCAACCAGAGGTTGAAGCCGACTTTGATCTTTAACCTTCAGGTAAGTCCAGAGGTCAAAGCCTGAAGGTCAAAGACCAAAGTCAGCAAGTTTGAGAGTTGAGGCCTGAAGTTCGAAGACCCTGGGCCAGCATGCCTAAAGATTGAAATTTCAAATTAAAATTTATAATCAGAGTACATACATGTCACTGCATATAATCCTGAGATTCTTTTTCCTTCGGGCATACTTAGCAAATCTATAGAACAGTAACTGTAAACAGGATCAATGAACAACAAACTGTGCAAATGCAAATATAAATAAATAGCAATAAATAATGAGAGTATGAAATAACAAGACAAAGGGGTAGTAACTGTTCTTGAACCTAGTGGTGTAAGGCCTGAGGCACTTGTACCTTCTACCTGATGGCACCAGCTTGAAAAGAACATGGCCTGGATTGTGAGGGTCTTTGATGATGGATGCTGCTTTTCTACAAGAATGCTTCATGTAGATGTGCTCAATGGTTGGGAGCGTTTTACCTGTGGTATACTGGGCTGAATCCACTACCTTTCATAGGATTTTCAGCTCAAAGGCAGTGGTGTTCCCATACCAGGCCACAATGCAGCTAGTCAGCACACTTTCCACCACACATTTATAGAAGTTTGCCAAGAACTGTGATGAAATGCTGAATTTCTGCAGACTCCTGAGGAAGTAGAGGTGCTGTCATGCTTTCTTTGCAATTATATTTATATGATGGATCCAGGACAGGTCCTCTAAAACAGTGACACTCTTTAAAGTTGCTGACCCTCTCCACCCCTGGGCTGGTATGTTCAGAGTTCAAGGCCTGACGTCTGCAAGTCCTGGCCAGGGACTGGAACTTGGAAGCCCAATGCCTGCAATTCTGAGAGTCTTGGGCCAAGGATTGGTGGTCAGAAGCCCAGAGGCGTCTGTTCTGGGTTTAGAGGCCTGTTTGTGTATATGAGTGGCTGGATGGGTAGGAGGGTGGCAAAGAGGCTTGTTTTGCTGTTGTTGTTTTCTTGAAATGTTGTTATGCTGAACATGGTGGGCATGCTATGTTGGCAACACTTGTGGGCTGCCCCCAGCACATCCTTGATTGTGTTGGTCATTAGCGCAAATGGTACATTTCACTGTCTCTTTTGATGTACTTGTGATAAGTAAATTAATCTGAATAATAATGTATACAGTTGTGAACAATGGTGGTGAAACAAAGGGGGGAAAGTAAGTATGAACCTCGACACGGTTTTATCCCCCCTTGTTCAATCCCTTCCTTCCTATGTTCGTGACATTTCTCACGCTCTTAAACTTTTCGATGATTTTAAGTTCCTTGGCCCCCACCGCTTTATTTTCACCATGGATGTCCAGTCCCTTTATACTTCCATCCCCCATCAGGAAGGTCTCAAAGCTCTCCGCTTCTTTTTGGATTCCAGACCTAACTAGTTCCCCTCTACCACCACTCTGCTCCGTCTAGCAGAATTAGTCCTTACTCTTAATAATTTCTCCTTCGGCTCCTCCCACTTCCTCCAAACTAAAGGTGTAGCTATGGTCACCCGCATGGGTCCTAGCTATACCTACCTTTTTGTTGACTTTGTGGAACAATCTATGTTCCAAACCTATTCTGGTATCTATCCCCCACTTTCCTTTGCTACATCGACTACTGCATTGACGCTGCTTCCTGCATGCATGCTGAGCTCATTGACTTCATTAACTTTGCCTCCAACTTTCACCCTGCCCTCAAGTTTACCTGGTCCATTTCCGACACCTCCCTCCCCTTTCTAGATCTTTCTGTCTCTATCTCTAGAGACAACTTATCTACTGATGTCTACTATAAGCCTACTGACTCTCACAGTTATCTGGACTATTCCTCTTCTCACCCTGTCTCTTGCAAAAATGCCATCCCCTTCTCGCAATTCCTCTGTCTCCGCCGCATCTGCTGTCAGGTTGAGACTTTTCATTCCAGGATGAGGGAGATGTCCTCCTTTTTTAAAGAAAGGGGCTTCCCTTCCTCCACTATCAACTCTGCTCTCAAACGCATCTCCCCCATTTCACGCGTATCTGCTCTCACTCCATCCTCCCGCCACCTCATTAGGAATAGGGTTCCCCTTGTCCTCACCTACCACCCCTCCAGCCTCCGGGTCCAACATATTATTCTCCGTAACTTCCGCCACCTCCAACGGGATCCCATCACTAAGCACATCTTTCCCTCCCCCCCCCCCACCTTCCGCAGGGATCGCTCCCTATGCGACTCCCTTGTCCATTCGTCCCCCCCCATCCCTCCCCACCAATCTCCCTCCTGGCCCTTATCCTTGTAAGTGGAACAAGTGCTATACATACCCTTACACTTCCTCCCTTACCACCATTCAGGGCCCCAGACAGTCCTTCCAGGTGAGGCGATACTTTACCTGTGAGTCGGCTGGGGTGATATACTGCGTCCGGTGCTCCCGATGTGGCCTTCTATATATTGGCAAGACCCAACACAGACTGGGAGATTGTTTCGCTGAACACCTACGCTCTGTCCGCCAGAGAAAGCAGGATCTCCCAGTGGCCACACATTTTAATTCCACGTCCCATTCCCATTCTGACATGTCTATCCACGGCCTCCTCTACTATAAAGATGAAGCCACACTCAGGTTGGAGGAACAACACCTTATATTCTGTCTGGGTAGCCTCCAACCTGATGGCATGAACATCGACTTCTCAAACTTCCGCTAATCCCCCACCTTCCCCTTGTACCCCATCCGTTATTTATTTATATACACACATTCTTTCTCTCTCTTTCCTTTTTTACCCTTTGCCCATCCTCTGGGTTTCCCCCCCTCCCCCTTTTCCTTCTCCCTGGGCCTCCTGTCCCATGATCCTCTCATACCCCTTTTGCCAATCACCTGTCCAGCTCTTGACTCCATCCCTCCCCCTCCTGTCTTCTCCTATCATTTTGGATCTCCCCCTCCCCCTCCCACTTTCAAATTTCTTACTAGCTCTTCTTTCAGTTAGTCCTGATGAAGGATCTCGGCCCGAAATGTCGACTGTACCTCTTCCTAGAGATGCTGCCTGGCCTGTTGCGTTCACCAACAACTTTGATGTGTGTTGCATGAACTGAAATAACATGGGGTAGATGAATTAGCTACAAGTAAACACTGAAATTAAAGAAATTTGTGAACTGTTTTATATACTAACCTCCACAGATCTAACTGATAGAAAACATGTTCAAGGAATACAGTAGTCAAAATAATAGTAAGTACGTCATTAAATTAAGCTAAATAATTGTAAAACTATGAGGATCATGGACACAAAGTGGAGAAGCAGAGTAATACCTTAAATGGCAAGTATATTTTGAGAAAGGATGGCTTTTTCTTAGTCAAGCTCAATGTTTCTATGAGTGATCGGATGATAATAAATGTTAATATCTTAGCATAGAATGACCAGATAGGACCATTCAATTTAATATAAGGCAAGTATATGAAAGAGACATTGGAATAAAACAATAACATCCCTTGAATTTGCTCAATTAAGATCATTATTTTCCAGTCACTGTATGTCTTCATGAGCTCAGTGCTGAATAAAGCTATCTCTCTCTCTTAACTGCACTGAATGACTAAGCATCCATGGTCTTTAGGTCAGTTCCAAAACCTTGCAGCAAGCTAAGTGAATAGAGTGATTAAAATCTTGGCCCTAAATGGATACATATTTTATCCTGTCATTGACCCTTCTACACTCTTCAGCTTGGGAAGAGAAAGAACCTTTTAATATTCATCCTTCTAAGCCCTCAAGAATTTTATGTATTTCAATGCAATCACCTCTCTTACTCAACTCTAGGGACTGTAAGGCCATCCTATTTTTCTTTGTAAGAAAGCTTTCCAATCCCAGAGATATTGCATCCTGTCTAAGCCCCGTGTGTCCTTATGTGGACAGATGGACCAAAAACTCTATATACTATGTAATTGCAATAATTATTCTTCACTCTTCCTTACAGAAAAGGTTAGTTTATAGGTATGACAGGTAAAAAGAAACCCATAAGGTATCTATCTGTCTGCGTTTCTCCAGACCAAGCTCTTCCCTGTAACCTACAAATGATCTACACTGGTCTACTTGGTCTACACTTGGTCTAACCCACTTGGTCTACACTGACCAAAATTCCCATCTAAGCCAGTCCAACTTGCCCAGGTTTCACTCATATCCCTCTGAACCTTTCCTATCCACATAACTGTCCTAATGTTTTTTAATAGCTGTAAATGTACATGCCTTTATCACTTCTTCTGACATATATGCACTACCTACTGCATGAAAAAGATTGCCCCTCATGTTCCTGACAGAGTCTCTTCCTCCCGTCAAGGCATATGGCATCAGCTTACCCTGCACGGGCAGATTCATCTACCTGGGCAGCATCATTTGGCAGAATGGAAGGGACCAAGGACCACATTCAGTGCAGACTCAGCAAAACTAGAAACGTCTTCAGATCAATAAGCAACATATGGGGATCTACCAAGTACAGCATCCACACCAAGATAAAACTGTTCCAGAGCTGCGATGTATGGGTCAGAAAGCTGGTGTATGACAGAGAATGACCTTGCCAAACTGCTGCCATTCCACACTTGGAGCACAATAGAGAAGATGGCCAAGGACAGGCAGCGATGGAGGACCTTCATTGCTGCCCTAAATGTCAGCAACCTAACAGGCAGTAACTAACTACTCAGGTTCCTTTTAAATCTTTCCCCTCTCACTTTAAACTTATGCTATGCAGTTTTTGATTCCTCAACCCTAATACATTCCTAATTGCCTTTTTGAAAGCAATTGAAGCTTAAAAGGAGGAGCAATAGAGACCCTAGGAGTTTAAAGATGGTGGGGTTACAGAAACAAGGAGTTTACATGGTTTTTGTCTTGGGGAGTGTTAATAGTGAAATAAGGCCCTAGTGTTATTTGGACACAATTCAGTTTAAAGCAATTGAAGGATAAATCATGGCAGGAGAATTCTAAATGTTGGCATGCTTCATTCAGGCTACATGGGCGATCAGCAACATGTTCACTGTCATTAGTACACATTTGTGCAGTTAGAGTATCAAAGATGTAGCTAATGATCAACTGCAATCTATATAGAGCCAGAGCTACTGATAGATTGTGGAATACAGGTTTCCCCCGCTATCCGAAAGTAGAGCGTTCCTATGAAACCTTTCGTAAGCCAAAATGGCGTAAAGCGAAGAAGCAATTACCATTAATTTATTGGGAAAATTTTTTGTGTGTTCCCAGACCCATAAGATAACCTACCAAATCATACCAGATAGCACATAAATCTAAAATAACACTAACATATAGTAAAAGCAGGAATGATATGATAAATACACAGCCTATATAAAGTAGAAATCATGTATGTACAGTGTAATTTCACTTATCAGAATTGGGAAGATTTAGCCAAAACCGATTTGTAGAAAAAAATCGGCATGTACACACATGCGCACATACCTGCCTGCGCAAGGCTTCCCGGTCATGGTAGTCTTTCTCGGGGTAAACGCAAGTTTAAAGTGGGCGCCTTTTTTGGTAAAAGCGAAAATCCTCTTCAGATTTCTTTCAGTTAGCGAAAACAGGTACTAATGTAGGTCTTTCATAAAAGCGGAGTGGTGTAAAGTGAACTTTCATAAAGCGGGGGACACCTGTACTGTGGAATATAGCACATTCCAGTTAATTGGGACACATCGAGACCAGTATATTTTGACCCAATTAACCAGCTGCCCCAATTAGCTGAAGTTTTATGGAAATAATTTTAAAAAGGCAAACTACTGTTTTACTGAGCAACAAGTTATGTATTTAAATGAAATAAAGAACAAATTAGATTGCTACCTCTATTACTACAGTACTGTAAAACTGTGTATTAATTCCTAATAGCTATCAATGGAGAGATTTTCCAATAATTTAGGAAGGAAAGACAAAAAGGAAAAGGAGTTAGGAGAGTGTTGCTACGTAAAGAGGAGGTTAATGCATAGGTGAAGAAGCATATTAGCTCAGATAATGTGGCATCTGTATGGGCAGAGCTAAGAATTACTACTGGGCAGAAAAAACATGCCCTGCAAACTGTAGGAGTGATATTAAGCATGTAATTAGAGGTGTAGAAAATAAGGATACAGCTGTAATTTGTGGGTGGTTCTTAACTACACATCAACTGAATTAGTGACAATATCTTAGAGGAGGAATTTATGGAGTGTATATGGAATTGTTATTGTAGAATGAGAAAGAATTAAAGTTAGTAAATCTCTGTAAACTCACAAGCTACTCTCCATTGCTAATGTATTGAATTGCCAGTAAACAAAGCATAAATACTGTGCTATATGATTAGGTATGCTTTCAAATCCATGATGAAGCTGATGGCATACAGGACTAATGAATTTCTGGTAAGCATGACATCGAGACCCCAAAACTTGGGATTGTGTAATCGACTATTGATCTATTCACTGGGCTGGAATAAATCAAAGGTTCATTTTGTAATAGTAATTGCCATCCTATCTACTCGGTATGTAATTAGTATGATTAAATTAAACACAATTATAACAATGAAGTTTCAAAGTAAGTTTGAATTTGGATTCCAAAATTTAGATCTCTGTTTGATTTCTGATTATTCACATAATGTTCACTTGACTAGATGAGTGCAGCTTGTACATCCACAAATTATCAACCCCATCCAAGACAAAACATCTGCTAGATTGGCACTTCATCAAGCAGTCTAAACATTCATTCCTACATCCACTGGAATAGTTTAGTTGCAGCAAATGAACTGCAGTTACTCCCCTATTCTCATATGACCTCTAACATCGTGGAGAGCTAAAGGCAGCAGGCACATGGGAACACTGCCATTATAGGTTCCTCAACAAGTTTAACACCTCTTTACTAATCAACAAGCTCCAAAACCTGGGCCTCTGTACTTCCCTCTGCAATTGGACCTTTGATGTCCTCAATGGGAGACCACAGTCAATGCAGATAGAGATAATATCAGCCCTCTGACAATCAGCATTGGCATACCTCAATGATGTGTACTTAGCTTACTGCTGTACTGTTTCTACAACCTCGACTGTGGCTAGGCACAGCTCAAACACCATCTATAAATTTGCTGATGACAACTATTGTTGGTGAAATTTTAGATGGTGACAAGGAGAGGCATACAGGAGTGATATAATCAATTAGTTGAGTGGTTTTGCAGTGACAACCTTGCACTCAGTATTAACAAGACCAAGGAATTGATTGCGTGCTTTAGGAAAGGGATGTCGAGGGAACACCCACTAGTCCTCATCAAGGGATCAGCAGTGGAAAGGGTGAACAGTTCCAAATTCCTCAGTGCCAACATCTCTGAGGATCTATCCTGGGCCCAACATTTTGATGCAATTACAAAGAAGCCACAACAAAAGCTATTTTTCACTAGAAGTTTGAGGAGAATTGGTTTGACCCCGAAGACTCAAATTTCTACAGATGTACAGTGGAGAGCTTACTAACCGACTGCATCACCGTTATGGTGTGGAGGGGTGACAACACAAGATCAGAAAAAGCTGCAGAAAGTTACAAACTCAGCCAGCTCCATCATGTGCGCTGGCCTGCCCAGCATTGAGAACACCTTCAAAAGGCATGCCTCAAAAAGGTGGCATACATCATTAAGGAATTTATTGTGAATACCCACAAGAAAGTGAATCTCAGGATTGTCTATGGTGACATGTATGTACTTTGATAATAAATTTACTTTGGACTTTGAAGACACACACTCAACATTTTAGAAACAGCTTCTTCCCCTCTACTTTCTGATTTCTCAATGGACAATGAACCCATGTACACTACCTCAATATTTTTTTTCAGTACTGAGTTAATTGGATTTTTTAAATATATTATTATACTTTTTTATTCTTACATATTGCAATGTACTGCTGCCACAAAACAACTAATTTCGCCATGTTTCTTCATTGTTGGTGGGTTAGAATCTTGAAACTCCCTACCAAACTGATGTCAGAGTACATTCATCACACCGAAGTGATTCATCTAACCAACTCAAGAACAGCCGGGATGGGTAATAACTGCTGGCCTTGTCAACACCAGCATCCTGAAACATCTGAAAACATTCTATGAAATGCCATGATGTGGTTGTGTCTTTTTAAAATTCAAAGTACATTTATTATCGAAGTATGTATGTAGTATACAACCCTGAAATTCATCTTCCCCACAGACAGCCGCGAAACAAAGAAAACCATGGAAACAACATCAAACCCCCCCCATGCAATCCCAAAAAAATTGTTCAAACGGCAGCAAAAAAAGAGAAAAAGACAGAATATAAAACACAAAATCAGAAGAGTTCAGGAATATTCCAGTTTTAATTTGACAATTTTCAAGTTGGAAAGCAGATTTATTTTTCAAATTGATATATACCATTGATCTAGATCAGTTGGTTGAACCATATCTATTTGGCAGCAAATTGATCGCTGATAGTTGCTGAGTTAGCTAATCATGATCTGAATTAACAAGAGATTAATCATTCATGCTTTTTGATTGTTATCTGGTGTTCTTTGAATATCAGTAAGTGAAGGCAGAATTAGATTAACAGCTACACTGGTAAAAATATTCCCTGTTGTAGTTTTCTAAGGTATGTGACTTTTACTGAAACTCAGTAGTAGCCTGAGTGAAATAAATGGTAGTGTGCTCTGTAGGGTTTGGTAATTGGAGTTTCTGGTAGTTTCTAGCATCAACACATAGAAAACAATGCTATCTTTTAAACATATATAGGTGAGGGTTACTTAAATCTAAGTGAATTAGAGGTATTAAGGCATATGATGACATAGTATTTTCACAGTATTTCTTTAAACTTGCAAGTTGAGGAATTTGTGTTTCACCAGTCTTGGTTATTTCAGTTCATTAATGTTTTTATTGGATTTATAACTTGCTACATTTCAGTTTGGCTGTATACTCCACAAGGAAAAAAGTGAACAAGATTTTTCTTTGAATTCCTAGGTAAGGGAATTAATACAATTCAGAAGTATGTGATTGGAGAACCGAATAAATGGCTGGATGTTGTTTCCAAATGGAAGTCTCTTTGGAATATTGGTAAAGAACATGAATGTACTTTCGAAGTTACAGAAACTGGGAGAGAACAGTCAACACAACAGAATGACAGCCAAAGAAGAAAAAAACCAAAATTGGAACTGGATATACCTTATACCATTGCTGTTGATGTAAGTCTAACAGGACACCATGATCTTCATTCAGTAAATCAAAAAAGCACGCCAAATAATGTGGTGGTACAGACATCATCTTCACCTGCAAAGCTGCATAATCCCAAGAGTGAAAGTGCTGTATCCTACATGCCTTTTAGAGTATCATGTCGCTGTAGTGGGAAGATTGCTAAAAAATTTACATCTCAGGTAAATTCTATTTTTTTTAATGCTAGTTCTGTATTTAAGACACTCAAATTGGCATTTTTTAAGCAAAGCTTCAAAGAGAAATGCTGTGCGTATTGCAGGTTTTCAAACTGAGGTAGATTTGTAACTTGGGTAGCAATGTTATTTTTAAATCCTTTGTCAAATATCTGCATGTATCTGAATAAGTTCTTGTGATGACATTAGGATTTTTCTGCTTGTACTGGTGTTAATTTCTTAAATAACGAAACAGTTCCAAACTGAATAATGGTGTAAAATAAGCAGGTATGGTATTTTATATTCATTTATTTTTGCTTTCTTCTCCTTTTCTCTCGAAGTTGTTGACTTTTTACTGATCCATGGATAAGAGTGGCACTCAACACCTCACCCAGTTATGCACTGTTTGAGTCTTAAAAGTCAACAACAGTAAGCCAGTTATCTGATTGTTGGGGGAGTTGCCTCTATCCACTTTCAGTGCTTGATGTTGATCGCAAAAGCATATCATTAAAAGCACAATTAAAGCTATTAATGGAAGAACTGCTATTCATGAGCATAATTAAACATTAAAAATAAATCACAGCCCCATTGAAATCATTCTAATAGATAGACAGCTTGATGATCAGCATGGTATTCAATGATTCCCAATGGCCATTTCAGATAGCTTGCTAATATAAGATACCAGGTATGAATGATTTGATTGGGTGAGTAAATCATCAATTGTACCATTTGAAGTTAGTAGATTCACTCATACATCATTCTTCCATTATATCATTTGACCTTGCTGTTAATGGTATGTTAGACACAATGGCATCGGAGTATAGAAAATCCACTGTGTGGAACTTGTTGGTAGATTAATGAGTTCAAGATATTAGTTATTGACAGAGTATTAACCTTCTTTGAAATTCTGTAAAATAATACCATGTAACCTTCTGAAAGCAAGACATCTACTAGTCACCATAGTGTAGAATTGTTTTTGGTCTCTGATCAGAGAACATAAACAAGAGCAGATTGGAAATACTGAAAAAAAAATCCATCATTCCATCACCACTAATTTTAAATTCAGTTTGTATCATTTTCTGGTAGTTTTTTAAAAAACTCAATATATAGTTTGCGAATGAGTGATTTAATCACTTTGAAGACACTATAAAAATTACAGTTTTATATTTTGAAACACGTTTTCTAACGATTCATGAACATTGTCCACAGATTATGATACTATAATCTCCTCATATTGAATTATCAAATGTCATGTGATATGTAAAATAAATCTGTTGCAAATTTCAATCAAGCTATTTTTTTCATTGAATAAATAGTATTCTGGATGTTTTGTATTTTGTTTGGTTTTATTCATACATAGGATAGGGATGTCACTGGTAAGTTCAGTGTTTATTACCCAACCTTGATTTTCCTTGACATAATACTAGAGAACTGCCACCTTGATCTGCTGCAGAAGTAAGGAGGAAGTGTTAGGTTTCTAGAAGAACATTAAGGTGATAAATCCTCAGGGCCTGGTGGGATCTATCCCAGGTTACTGAGAGAGGAAATTGCTGGGATCTTAACAGAGATCATTGTATCCTTACCACCTGTTGGCATTCAGATAGGAAGTCGAGGATCCAGCTGCGCAAGGTAGGGTTCAGGCCTAGGTCTCTGAGCTTCCTGTCAAGTCTGAAGGAAATTATGGTTTTGAATGTTGAAATGTAGTCCAGGAACAGCACTGTAATGTATGCATCTTCTCCAGCTGTGACTATGGCGTCATCGGTAGACTGGTTCTATCGGTGGGCAAATTATAGTGGGTCTGGTGTGCTGCAGATTTAGTCTTTACCCAGACTCTCAAAGCATTCGCTTATAATAGAGGTGAGTGTGACAGGGCACCAATTGTTCAGGCATACTACCTTGGTTTTCTTAGGTACAGGGACAATGATGGACCATTTGAAACGGGGGCACTACAGACTGGGAGAGGGAAGGAATAAAAATGTCCGTAAACACACCAGCCAGCTGTTCAGCACACACTTTGAGAACACGTCCTGGGATGCCGCCCGGACCACTGCCTTGTGGCTGTTGACACATTGGAATGTTCTATATACCTCAGCCGTGGAAATGACCAAGGTGCAGGTCTCATCGACGGCTCTCCTCGGGGGTTCAGTGCTATCAGTCTTGAATAGAGTGTAAATAAAAACATTTAGCTCATCCGGGAGCGAGACGGCAACGTTGGCTGTAATGCTGCGTTTCCTCTTGAAGTCTGTGATGGTGTGCAGTCCTTGCTTTACGCTGCGTGTCATTGTCACAGAATTGTGAATGGATTTTGTCCCTGTGTTGCTGTTTGGCCACCTTGCTCTACATAAGTAATAGTGGCATCTCTTGAGCTCCTGTTGGTCTCCAGAGGCAAAGGCTTTATCCTTTGCACTGAGAGCAACACGCACTGAACTATTTATCCAAGGCTTCTGGTTTGGGTAGACCCGGACTGATTTTTGGGGAACAATGTCTTCAGTGCACTTGCGAATGAAGCTTGTGACCACCTCTGTGTATTCGGAGATGTTCTCATCTCGAAGTACCTCCCAGGTGCCGCTGTCAAAGCAGTCTTGTAACATTGAGGCTGATCGGTTGGACCAGCAGTGGATAGTTTTCACTATGGCCACTTCGTGCTTCAATTTCTGCCTGTAGGTGGGTAGGAGCAAATTGGAAGGATGGAGGGCAGAGAAATGCTTTGTAGGCATTGGAATTGCAGAAGGGAGAGTAGTAGTGATCAAGTATGCTTCCTTCCCGTGTGCTCACCTTGATGTGTTGGCAGAACTTCGGGTAAACTGTGGTTAAGGTCTCCAGTGATGATGAAAGCAGCCTTTGGGTGTGTGGTTTCATGGATATTGATAGTTTCACAAAGTTGATTGAGAACCAGGTTGGTATTGGCCTATGGTGGGATGTACATAGCTGTAATAATAGCAGGCGTGAATTCTGTAGGCAACCAGAAAGGTCGACATAGCAGCATAAGGTACTCCAGATCAGGGGAGCAAAAGGATTTGAAGGTGTGTGTGCCACCTGGATCGCACCAAGCATTGTTCACCATGAAACATATTCCCCCACCTTTACTTTTCCTAGAGAAGTCTTTAGACCTGTCCGCTCAGAACACAGAGAACTTGATGGGTTCAATGGCTTGGTCTGGTATTTCTTCTGACAACCAGGTTTCGGTAAAGCATGAGATGTTACAGTGCTTTGTTTCCCGTTGGTAGGATATTCTGGCTGTCAGCTCACACAGCTTGTTGTCCAGGGACTACACATTGGCCAGGAGTTTGCTAGGGAGTGGCGGTTGATTTGCGTGCCATCTTAATCTAACCAAGACGCCAACTCTTCTTCCTCGCCTCCAGTGACGCTTCCTCAGTAATGCTGGTGTGGTTAATGAACCTCCCATGGTTTGTGTAAGCAGGGGTTTCCAGTGGTAGAAAGGTGGCACATTATGATTGAATGCAGTCTTTCCAATGTTCAAAAGAGTCAATTGATCAAACCTGATGTGACTTTCAGCTTCTTGTAAGAGAAGTGCAGAAGGAAGTAGAGAGAAAAGCATAAAATTACAATGCCAATTCGGAGTACACAACATAGCTGCCATACACGGTGTCATCTTGGGCCAGAGATCTCAAAGAGGAAGAAGTATTCTAAAAGCAGGATGAGACAACTGTGGCTGACAAGAGAAGTTAAAACCAACATAAAAGCCAAATACGTATAATAAAGCAAAATAGAAAATAGTCTATACTTTTGTTTCTTCTACCAAAGTATAGTAAAGCAAAAATTAGTGCGGTTAGAGGATTGGAAAGCTTTTAAAAACCAATAGAAGGCAACTAAAAAAGACATAAGGAAGGAAAAGATGGAATACGAAGGTAAGCCAGCCAATAATACTAAAGAGGATACCAAAAGTTTCTTCAGGTATAAAAGCGTAAAAGAGAGGCGAGAGTAGATATCAGACAGTTGGAAAATGATGCAAGAGAGGTAGTGATGGGGGATAGGGAAATGGCAGTTGAACTGAGTAAGTATCTTGCATCAGTTTTCACTGTGGAAAACTTCAGCAGTAT
Source organism: Mobula hypostoma (assembly GCF_963921235.1). Taxonomy (NCBI): domain Eukaryota; kingdom Metazoa; phylum Chordata; class Chondrichthyes; order Myliobatiformes; family Myliobatidae; genus Mobula; species Mobula hypostoma. The sequence continues at coordinate 136,924,089 of NC_086098.1, forward strand.
GCTGGAAGTTCAGGAGTGACATGGGGCAGAAGTATGTGAAGTTGCCATTACTAAGGAGAAGGTTCTTGGAAACTGAAAGGTCTGAAGGTAGATAGGTCACCTGGACCAGATGGTATACACCCCAGGGTTCTGAAAGAGATAGCTGAAGAGATTGTGGAGGCATTAGTAATGATTTTTCAAGAGTCAATTGATGCTGGCATGTTTCTGGAGGAATGTAAAATTGCAAATGTCGCTCCACTCTTCAAGAAGGGAGAGAGACGGGAGAAAGGAAATGGTTGGGAAGATGCTGGAGTCATTTGTTAAGGAAGTGGTTTTGGGGTACTTGGAGGCCCATAATAAAATAGGCCATAGTCAGCATAGTTTCCTGAAGCAAAATCTTACCTGACAAATCTGTTGGAATTCTTTGAAGCAATAACAAGCAGGATAGACAAAGGAGAATCGCTAGATATTGTGTACTCGGATTTTCAGAAGGCTTTTAACAAGGTGACACACAGGAGACTGCTTAAGTTAAAAGCCTATGTTATTACGGGGAAGATACTAGCATGGATAGAGCATTGGCTGCTTGGCAAGAGGCAAAGAGTGGGAATAAACAGAGCCTTTTCCAGCTGGCTTCCAGTGACTAGTGGTGTTCCACAGGGGTCTGTGTTGGAACTGCTTTTTACGTTACATGTTAGTGTTGGATGATGGAATTGATGGCTTTGTGGTCAAGTTTGCAGACTGTACAAAGGTAGGTGAAGCAACGGGTAGATTTGAGGAAGTAGAAAGGCTACAGAAGGACTGACAGATTAGGAGAATGGGCAAAGATGTGGCAAATGGAATACAGTGTCGGGAAATGTATGGCCGTGCACTTTGGTAGAAGAAATAAAAGCATAGACTATTTTCTAAATAGAGAGGAAATTTAGAAATTTGAGGTGCAAAGGAACTTGGGATCCACGTGCAGGACTCCCTAGAGGTTCATTTGCAGGTTGAATCAGTGATGAGGAAAGCAAATACAATGTTAGCATTGATTTTGAGAGGACTAGAATATAAAAGCAAGGCTAATGTTGAGGCTTTATAAAGCACTGATGATGCCTCACTTGGAGTATTGTGAGCAGTTTTTGGCCCTTATCTAAGAAAAGATGTGCTGACATTGGAGAGAAAAGGAGGATAATTCTGGGATTGAAAGGCTTGTCATATTAGGAGCGTTTGATAGCTCTGGGCCTCTACTCACTGGTATTCAGATGAATGAGAGGTGATTGCATTGAAACTATCGGATATTGAAAGGCCTTGGTAGAGTGGATGTGGAGAGGATGTTTCCAATGGTACAGGAGTCTAAGACCAAAGGAGACAGCCTCAGAATAGAGGGGCGTCCTTTCAGAGCAGAGATGAGGAACTTCTTTAGCTAGAGAGTGACAAATCTGTGGAATTCGTGGCCATGGAGGCCAAGTCAATCGGTATATTTAAGGTAGAGGGTGACAGATTCTTGATTAGTCAGGGCATGAAGGGATACAGGGAGAACGCAGGAGATTGGGGCTGAGAGGGAAAATAGACCAGCCATGGTGAAATGACGGAGAAGATTCGATGGGCTAAATGGCCTAATTTTACTGTATATCATATGGTCTTCATCGATTGGGTGTCAAGTATAAAAGTGGGGAAGTAATAAAACCTCATTTCCTTGATATTATGTGGACTGTGTCAAATAAGATAAAGAGTAACGTCCAGAAAAAACAAAGCTGCTTATAAACATACAAGCCTTTCCTATTGCAGTTATTTGCTTGTCTTCACTGTTGTTGAGGGTGGCAATGTTCTCAGATCCTCCTCTTGCAGTTAGCCATTTCATTGTTGTCCACCATTCATGTCTGGTTACAGCAGGACTATTGACTTAATCTGATCTGATCTGATTGTGGGATTGTTTAACTGTTGTTTTGGTCTGCCTCTTTAAATGTTGGTTATCAATGTAGAGCTGCTGCTTTATTGCCGTTTTATTTTTGAGCATAGCTGGTGCTAGAAATGTTCTTCAATAACTATTTAAATTAAGGTTGGTCTTCTGGTAGAATATTTGTCCAAGTGGTAACATTGTGGTGGAATAAGTATCTGCTGCAGATGCTGATGATGATCGGCCACAGTTGCCTGGTCTATTCTAGGGCAATGTTTTTAAAAGAGTGGTAGTGCTCACAACCAGATAGAGGATACCTAATGGGCACATCCCTCTTTGCCATTGGTAGTATCTACAGGTGGTGCCACCTCAAGCATGCAACATATGTCACCTAAAATCTCCACTATCCCGGCCAAGCCATCTATTTTGCAGCTACCATTAGGCAGGAGATACAGAAGCCTGGAGTCTCAATCTACCAGGTTCAAGAACAGTTACTTCCCTTCAACCATTCAGTTCTTGTAACAACTGGCAAAACTCTAATAACTACAGTTTAGCAACACCGTGACTACCTTGACCAATTTGCACTGAAATTGATTTTTTTCTTCTAATTTATATTACCTTGTGAATGCTGCTTAAATGATGCTGTGGGTCTATGAGCTGCTGCAAGTAAATTTTTCATTGTAACTGTGCATACATGTTCTTGTGCATATGAAAATAAACTTGACTTTGGCTTTAAAGATTGAGTATCTTCAAGCACACTGCAATGGTTAGATCTGTTAGTTTCGTGAACAAATAGTTAGATTGCAATAGTTGACTTGCAACATGCCTTCATGTTGTTTTTCTTACAACCTTACACCTTTCCGGTATCAGTGATCCTGTACAAATGTGTGAACTCAGTACCTTACCACTGTCTTCAAGTTGAGTTCAAAATGGTGTTGTCTTCATCATCATCATCATCAGCGATCATTTGAAGTCGAGTATGATTTTTCTCCTGATAGTTGATCTGTTCAGTTATGGGTCTTGAGATGAATAAAGATCCACAAGTCCTGTTGCAGTGTTGGCAGGTGTAGGTCATTGAAGTGGTGATGGAAGTAGCTGGTTGGGGCCTTTCCCAGTCTTTCCTTAAGTTGAAGCTACTTATGGAGGTTTTCTTTGAGCTGTGCAGTGCCCTCATAGATTGTCTTTCTCCAGCTTATCTTATCCTGTGCTAGTTTCTCCCATCCACTTAGGTTGATGTGGCACTTCCTCAGGTGGGTCTTGATATTGTCCTTGACCCTCTTTTGTTCAAAATGGAATACTGATTTGGGGGCAGATGGGTGGTGGCGATAGTAATGAACAGAAGCTGAATTGTTCATTTTTGACCTTGTAGGCTCAGGGTTTCATGGAATTAATCAATGTTGAGGATTGCCTGGGCTATGACCTGTTTATCAATGTGCCACTGCATCTAATGGATCTGTTGCTACCTGATTATTCGGAAATCTCAGAAGTTCAGCATGTGATTCATTAGAGTGTGAATCAGAAGTCTGGAGTACATACTGGGTGTGTGGTCTGGACTGTCTGACAGAGTCCAAATTGTGTATCCAAGTGTGTCGCCAGGGTTGGGAACATTGCTGTCAGGAGCAAGCTTAGGTGCATAGCTGAATTCAGATTCTGGTGTGCTTGTATTTTTCTGCTTGTTTGGACAGGCTTGACGTGGATGTTGCATGGCTAATCTCTCTGTTTAGTTCTCATTGCAGTTGTTAGTAAAATGGACCTCTTGTGGTTGACAGGGCTTTTAATGTATTTGAAATATCAATTTTTATTGCCACTGAGTGACTTACCCTGCTATTTTAGTATGCAATTAGGGGTCAACTGTATTGCTGTGAATTTTGTATCACCTTTGAGCCAGATTGGTGAAGCTCAATAGAGTATATAGAAACATAGAAAATAGGTGCAGGAGTAGGCCATTCGGCCCTTCGAGCCTGCACCGCCATTTATTATGATCATGGCTGATCATCCAACTCAGAACCCCGCCCCAGCCTTCCCTCCATACCCCCTGACCCCCGTAGCCACAAGGGCCATATCTAACTCCCTCTTAAACATAGCCAATGAACTGGCCTCAACAGTTTCCTGTGGCAGAGAATTCCACAGATTCACCACTCTCTGTGTGAAGAAGTTTTTCCTAATCTCGGTCCTAAAAGGCTTCCCCTTTATCCTCAAACTGTGACCCCTCGTTCTGGACTTCCCCAACATCGGGAACAATCTTCCTGCATCTAGCCTGTCCAATCCCTTAGGATCTTATACGTTTCAATCAGATCCCCCCTCAACCTTCTAAATTCCAACGAGTACAAGCCCAGTTCATCCAGTCTTTCTTCATATGAAAGTCCTGCCATCCCAGGAATCAATCTGGTGAACCTTCTTTGTACTCCCTCTATGGCAAAGATGTCTTTCCTCAGATTAGGGGACCAAAACTGCACACAATACTCCAGGTGTGGTCTCACCAAGGCCTTGTACAACTGCAGTAGTACCTCCCTGCTCCTGTACTCGAATCCTCTCGCTATAAATGCCAGCATACCATTCGCCTTTTTCACCGCCTGCTGTACCTGCATGCCCACTTTCAATGACTGGTGTATAATGACACCCAGGTCTCGTTGCACCTCCCCTTTTCCTAATCGGCCACCATTCAGATAATAATCTGTTTTCCTATTTTTGCCACCAAAGTGGATAACTTCACATTGGTGGCAAAAACAGGAAAACAGATTATTATCTGAATATCTTTAAACAGGATCGTTTAGAACTGAAATACTGAAAGGACATTTATGAAAATATTCCAATACTTAAGAATCCATGAAGTTACCGCAATGTCAATTTCATCCAAGTTATTAAATCTCCCATATAAAAGTTTCCATGAAGTTATCTTCATTCACTCAAGACATCATGGTTTAATACATTTTCATAATAGTAGAAAGTGAAGTTTACAGTAGCTAAAAATTTTGTCTCTTTGGAAATAGGGAAATATATTAATTACTCACAGGAATCAATTGTTTTTCCACAGGAGCTAGGAAAAGCAATTGGGATTGCACTCAGCAGAGAATTTGGTTGGAAAGCTGAACTGAGGAACCCCATGCTGGAGGTTTGGTGGACTTGTGATAATGGCTAAGATGTGCAAAAGTTTAGACTTCAAAGAAAACTTTATGCAGAAGTGTCACATCTACTTTTACTTTTTTGTATGACCCTCTTTTTCATTATTTGAACTATTTTTGACTATTTAAGAACAATTATAATGATATAATTGAAAGTGTTTATTATAGCAACAAAGAACCTCCTATTTGAGTTTGAAGAATCCTGTCTGAAGGTAAACATATTAACTGTTTTGCATATGTTCTCTAGGTTAAGTCATAGTAAAAATACCACAGTAGATTTCAGGGAGTGGAAAACATAATAATTTGAGAAAACGTTAGAATTTTAAAGTCATTGTATGTTAATGACACAAAAGGAAGTGATTCAGAACACCTTTTCTGTGCCGTTTGGAACGAAACTATTAGCCTAATATTATTTTCCAGCAAAAAGTCAGAAACCCTTGTAGGTTCCTTCTCTTCAATTATGCAGCCAAATACACCTTTTCAAATGTGATGAGGGTTTCTGTCTCTTCTGTTCCTTTGAACATTGAGCTTTGGCCATCACCCTAGAGTTGAAGGAAAAGTGCCCTAATCTTCCCTCTAATATTTCTACTAATTATTTTAGAACAGTTCCCCCTGGCTTTTGAACCATTCTGCTAAGGATAATAGGTCCTTTCTATTATTAGACTTGTCAAAATTTTATACAGCTCAGGTAAGTCTACTCTGTTCCAATGAAAACAACTCCTGTCTTACCTGTTTTAAAATGTATTTATTTATTAGTTTATTTTTATCTTATTCAGAAAACAGGCCTTTCCAGCCCAATGAGCCATGCTGTCCACAACCCACCTACTTAACCCCACTCTAATCCCAGGACAATTTTCAGTGGCCAATTAACTTACTAACTGGTATGTCTTTGGACTGTGGAGGAAACTGGAGTACCCGGAGGAAACGCACTCTGATCACAGGGAAAACATACAAATTCCTTGCAGGCAGTGCCAAATTTCAACACCAAGCTCCAGAATGCCCCACACTATAATAGAGTCACAACAACGGCTATGCTACAGTTGTTGCACTTTGTGAAGTACAGTGGGGAAATACAGTATCATCAGTTAGGAATGGTCTGTGATTTGTAATTAGAATCTTCCATGATTGCTCAAAAGAATACAATTTGACAATGTCAAATTTATTGGCCCTGGAGTTTATGGTGCTTGAGCAAAAATTAAATCACTTTGAAAAGATGGCTTGTAATTGTTAATAGAAAGTAAAATTAAAACTTCAAATGGACTCTCAAACAAAATCAGATAATGTTGAAAATACCTAGCTGGTCAGGCAGCATCTATAGAGAAAGAACGAAGTTAATGTTTTAGGTTGATGACTTTCCATCAGAACTGATCAATGACTATCTCTGTGCCTTAATTTACATAAATTAAGACTTTCTATCTTTATTACATGTAACTGTGAAATTTGAGACATTATGGAGAGTAAAATCTATCTGCAAAAGCAGAATGTATGCTTTAATAATTTACTATCCTAATTTTAGCTGAACAAGTTTAGAATATTATTAAATGTATGCATCTGAGTTGAAGCATATAATGGCCAAAAAATGAAATACTTTTTCATGCCCAATGTCACAGCAAGGATTCCCATGTCAGAATAAAAATGCACTTGAATAGCAGAAATTCAGATTCATGTCCCACTAGTGAAATCTGTTGAAGTTGAGTGGAAATGTACTGGGAACACCCAAGTACGTTGTGTGTAACAAAGATTGATTAACATAAACACAAGAGGTTCTTCAGATGCAGGAGACCCAGAGCAACACACACAAAATGCTGGAGGAACTCAGCAAGTTAAGCAGCATCTATGGAAATGAATAAACAGTTGAATTTTAAGACAAAGACCTGTTTTCGGGACTGGAAAGGAAAGGGGGAAGGGAAGGAGGATTATCTAGAAGGTGATTGGTGAAGCCAAATAGGTGGGAAAGAATCAGATAGGAGAGGAGGGTGGGCCGTAGAAGAAAGGGAAGAAGGAGGGGCACCAGAGCGAGATGATGGGTAGATGAGGAGAAGAGTGGTGAATAGAAAAAGAGTGGGGGGGGGGAGTGGAAAAAATATTGGAAGGAGAAATTAATGTTCATGCTATCAGGTCGGAGGCTGCCCAGATGGGAAATGAGGTGTTATTCCTCCACCCTGAGAGTGGCCTCATCATGACAAAAGAGGAGGCCGTGGACTGACATGTTAGAATAGGAAGTGGGGATAAGAATATGGTTGACTGTTGGGGAATTCTGCTTTTGGTGGATGTAGCATCCATTGTGAAAATGAGGTAGTCAGTGACAAGGAATTGAAAGCTATTGAGATTGAGAATATGTGAATTATGGTGGATGTAAGTGGAAAAGGATGAACCAAGATTGATTAACTTTTTAGAAGCAAACACTCTTGGGTATTTCCAATTTTATGGAAAAGTTATTTCCTGTATTGGCCACTGTCAGCATTTTGTGTTCTACAGAGCTGGTAACTTCAATGCTGGTGACAAGATTTTCTGTTTCTATGTACTGTAGTCCAAATCTAGATCTTTTTTATGATTGAATCTCTTATAGACTGTGGGGGGGGAGGGGGTGAAAGGTTAACTTCAGTGATTTCATTACTTTTCTCTCTCTCTAAGCTTACATTCCTTCCTCCCATCTCTTCATTCCAAATGTGTTGTCTAAAACTGGGGCTCACTTCTCAAAATAAAGGTTCAACCGTTCAGTACATTACTGAGGGAAAAAAATTGTTCATCTGGAGTAAGTCATAAGTCTTTAGAATTCTCTTTTCAAGGATCGTTGTGGCTTCATTTGCAGAGTATATTCAAGACAGAGATCAATATATTTTTTGATATTAAGGGACTTAAGCGATAGTGGCTTGGTGCAGAAAAGTGGCTCAAATATTAAAGGCAGGTATAGAACAGACAGGACATGCCAAATGCCCTTCCCCTGCTTCTGTTTCTTATGTTCTCAAGACTATTTATGAAAACATCAAGATTTCTTCCTTTCAATATTTTTATTAATATATATACATATATATGAATACAGAATACAGGAAAAAAATGTCAATACATTAAGCTAAATCGCATATAAAGACTCCTTACCCTATATTCGTACAAGTCAATTAGTTCGTAACATTAAAAAATAATAATTTTATGATATAAAAAAACTAACCCACTACCAAGACCAAAGCTGATTAGTAGAAAAAAAAGAAAAAAGATTATTAGTCATCATCTGTGCTTTAACAGCAAATCAAAGGTTTTTAAAATAATTCAGAAAAGGGCCCCACAATGTTTGAAAGTCTTGATTAGATTCAAAGATTGAACATCGAATCTTCTCTAAATTTAAACATGACATGACATCACATAACCATTGGCGTGAATAGGAGGGGCCACAACTTTCCATTTAAGCAAGAGCGTCCTTCTGGCCATAAGAGACATAAAAGCAAAAATGTGCAAATCAGATGGCTCCAAAATAATATCCTTTCCTCCAACAATACCAAGTAAAGCAGTCAAAGGAGTAGGCTTGAAATTTACTTTAAAAAGTATCGAAAAGGTTTGGAATACTTCTTTCCCATATTTTCCAAGGCTCAGATATGTCCAAAACATATGAATGAGTGAAGTTTCTCCATTATTACATTTATCACCATACAGAGATATATCTAACTAAAAATGAGACAACTTATCCTTAGTCATATGGGCCCTAAGAACATCAAGATTTCAAATACAACTTTGTGAGATCTGCCTGCCTCTTTAGTCCAAAATGTGAAACTAGGCCTAACCAAGGTTCTGCTTTAACATGTATGCTTCACATTATTCCTAAACAACACTCCACTTAAACTTGCTTCAGCCAGTTTATTTCTCTAACCTCACTTGACCTCAGACCATAAGAAGTGTATACCTAATGAGTGCTTTGATCTTTTGTGTTTAACACTCCAACAGCCCAACTGGATGAAATATAAAAATGATGGCAATATAAATTTTAAATTTAAAATGAGCATGGATTATAACTATGCACTGATCCATTTAACTCCTGCTGCCCTAACCTGCTTCACTAATTCCACTCCTATACGGGTTGTCCCCACCCCACACTGGCCATCCCAAGTGTAACATCATGAATAATAAATTAGAGTTAGGATATTTTTAGTTCAGGGTTTTAAAGGATTGTCATGCTATGGCTTCTCAGAACCAAATGAGGCTGAGCATGTTATCGCACCAGCTAAGCTATATTTCTCCTCTTTTTGCAGATCTACATTCATTTCAATGACAATCATTGTGTGGTTGGAATTCCTATTCTAAGGTAGACATTTTCTACTACTAATCAATTAAAACTGTTCTGAAAATCAGGAATATTTAATATGCATACAAATTTATAAAATGTCATTTGCACAAAAGTGTAGTTATATCTTAATAGCTTTTAAAGAAAATTATAGGAGGATAGTATAATTTTGTATTTGCATTTATTTCATTTTTCTGCACTAATTACCCACACAGTTCAAAATAAGTCTTTGTATTTCTAGACTTCCTTTAGCCAGCAGGGATTATATTAAAAGTACAGGACTGAGATCTACAGTGGCATGGGCCATGGCTTCTCTTAGTGATATTCAGGTAGGTAATCCAGTAATTAGAATTTCTGTTTATATGTTGAATGATAGGCATACAAAGCAATTGCAATTTGAAGGGTAAATATACATAGGTAATCCAATACTAAAATGAAATTATAGAACCATGAATCACAGAGAATGTGGCTATTCAGTCCATTATCTCTGTACAGGTGATTCATAAGATTAATTGAATTAGTCTCTGTTCCCTGTTTTTTTTTACCATAACAATACAGTATTTTCATTTGGCATATAGTCATTCCCCTTCTAAATTACTGTGAATTTGCGCTTACTTTATTGAAATGTAATACAATCAAAATCATAAAGTATTGCTACATTCAGAAGAAGGACAAATCCTCCACTCTCATTCTTTCGACTTTCAGCCTGTCTTCAGATTACTGAACCAAGCACAGGTAGTCTTATTTATTTGTATCCAAACTATGTATACGTGTAATATTGTGTGTACAATTTTAATTCTTGTAAGCTTCCTCCTAGGAACATAAAAATCATTTCTTGGCATATAATCAATGACCATATTGCAATATCATTCTAGCAAAACTCCTCTGCAACTACTTTTAGTCATCTTCTAAAATATACTGTTGAAAAATGAAAAAAATACTCCTGCTAATGGGTCTTATGCAAGTTTAGTGTATCTTTTTTTTTGTTTTTATTGTCTCTATTTCTTTTTAAAGTGTAATCTATATGAAATCTTTATGAATCTCCAAATCTTTTTATTCATGCATTCTTTTTTCTGTGTAACTTACAGTATATTGCTTCTCCATGCTTCCTCCTCGTTTACCACGTCAAGCTAATTTGTATCCCATCTCCTTCACTGTTTATTATAGCTTCATGTTTTGGGTCAAACAGTATGGAAATAGGACTTGCAGCCCATCATATCCATGGCAAACATCTATGTTAATTCCTGTTTTCAGCACTTGGTCTATAGACTTCTGTGTTTTGGTGATTCAAGCACTCATCCATATTCTGCTTAATTATTGTGAAAATACTAAGTCCCATCATCAACTCGGGTAGTTTAGTTTGTTTTAGCAAAACTTTAAAATTGTTCCTCTTGTACCTGGTGTAATCTGTACTGAAGTGTCATCTTTGGAGTCAGTATACTATCTTATAAAATTTTATGTTCCATGATCATTTATTGGGTGCTATTTAAAGTCTGTTTTGACATAATTAAATATAAGTGGATTTTAAGACAGATATGACTCGATATGCTCTCAGTGTTCTGATGTCATCTCTGGGGAATTACTTTAAAAATTTTTTTAAGTATAGAAGGAATTAGTGCAAAGTTAATTTGGTTTAATCCATGTACAATAGCTAAGCCAAGAGTTGAAAAATGTCAGCAACAAGGCATGAGAGTGATGGATAGACGGGCTGAAGCTTTTATGGATTACATTAGGCTTTCTAGTATGTTGCTGAGGTATGACCTTATAGAGCTAGGGTTCCCAATCTTTTTTATGCCATGGAACAATTCCATTAAGAATCAGAATCAGGTTTAATATCACCAGCATATGTTGTGAAATTTGTTAAAAAGGGGTCTGTAAACCCCTATTATAGAGGTTTATGAAATGCATAGATAGGGTGGATGGTCTTTTTCTTGGGTGTGGTGGAGGGGAGGAGAGGAAGAGTCTAAAGCTAGGGGATATTGGTTTAATGTGAGAGGGGAAAACTTTAAAGGAGATCGAAGAGGCAAATTTTCCCACACACATGCTGCTGAGTATGTAGAACAAATTGCCAGAGAAAGTGATGGAGAAGGGTACAAAGGTATTTGGACAGGTACTTGTATAGGAATGAATAAAGGGATATAGGCCTAATGGGATTAGTGTAGATAGACACAACGAGCAGCATAGACGTTGGCCTCAAGGACCCATCTCTGTGCTGTACAACTCTGATTCTAAATATGTAATTGTATGAGCTGGACGTTAACCTTGCAAGTGTTTAGACATTTTGTGATCTAATTGGTTTTGAAGAATCCTTTAACTTTGGAGAGGAAATAATTTCCAAAGATCTTGTATGCTAGATAATAAGTACACTTTAAAAAGTTGAAAAAGGATGCCATTCCCAAGCATGTTCAGTGATTTTTGTTTTCAGATTCCTTTACTAAAAATCCACAATGTGCAAAGTAGTAAAATAAAGTGAAATGTTCTAGCCAGTTTTTTCTAACATGCAGTTGCTGAACTATAGGATCAGATTTTACTCATTATAATTTAAGATTTGAGAGACAGCCATGCTGTGATTGAACGTACAATTCACTTATATTTATTTCTAGGTTGGCTCACTTGTGCTTGACCCAATGTGTGGGTTAGGGACCATTTTGCTGGAAGCTGCCAAAGAGTGGCCTGTAAGTAACTTCCCACTCAGCTTGCTTTCAGATTGCAACACAGTTCTGTAATAGAGAAGGCAAGATTTAACATTCTTCTGACAGTATCAAAAATCACATTGCTTTGCAAGTATTACATTCATGTGCACCTTTAAATAATGTTTTGTAATTATTAAAAGCTGCTGTGCCCTTTGCAGCTACTGCAAAAAAATATTAAAAGTCTGATAAAAATCACTTCCAAGAGATGCAAAACAAATGAGTGGATGCACTCATCTCACACAGTGAAGATTGATTGCTTCATTTTTCTTGTGTCAGCTGAAAGAATGTTAAAGCTCTATAGAGTTGCACTATTGTGTTCTAAATCCAGATGTATGTGGCGATTCAAATTATTTGTCTTTTATCTTATCATATAACAAGTACAGCATGGAAACAGGCCATCTCGGCCCTTCTAGTCCGTGCCAAACTCTTACTTTCATCTAGTCCCACCGACCTGCACTCACCACATAACCCTCCATTCCTTTCCTGTCCATATAGTTGTCCAATTTAACTTTAAACAACAACATCGAACCTGCCTCAACCACTTCTGCTGGAAGCTCATTCCACACAGCTACCACTCTCTGAGTAAAGAAGTTCCCCCTCATGTTACCCCTAAACCTTTGCCCTTTAACTCTCAACTCATGTCCTCTTGTTTGAATCTCCCGCACTCTCAATGGAAAAAGCCTATCCACGTCAACTCTGTCTATCCCCCTCATAATTTTAAATACCTCTATCAAGTCCCCCCTCAACCTTCTATGCTCCAAAGAATAAAGACCCAACTTGTTCAACCTTTCTCTGTAACTTAGGTGATGAAATCCAGGTAGTATTCTAGTAGATCTTCTCTGTATTCTCTCTATTTTGTTGACATCTTTCCTATAATTCGGTGACCAAAACTGTACACAATACTCCAAATTTGGTCTCACCAATGTTTTGTACAATTTCAACATTACATCCCAACTCCTATACTCAGTGCTCTGATTTATAAAGGCCAGCATACCAAAAGCTTTCTTCACCACCCTATCCACATGAGATTCCACCTTCAGGGAACTATGCACTATTATTCCTAGATCCCTCTGTTCTACTGCATTCTTCAATTCCCTACCATTTATCATGTATGTCCTATTTTGATTAGTCCTACCAAAATGTAACACCTCACATTTATCAGCATTAAACTCCATCTGCCATCTTTCAGCCCACTCTTCATTAACATCCTGCCATGATTTTACATGGTGTATCCTCAAATTATTGCCGAACTGCACATATTGTTTTGCTCAACAGGCAGCCTTCTCTGTCATTCACTAAAAATCATGGTTTATCTTCTGCCTTACTTATCTGCCAGCCATCAGTTCCAGAAGTTATACCATTTCAGGCTTGAATCTCATTAACAGCTGAGCATTCACAGCTCTTGAGATAGAGTTCTAACAACTTACCAGCTACTGCGTAGGTAAGTTTTTTCTCATCTCAGTTCCAGACAGCGACCCCTTAATCTAAGTTTTATGTCTGCAGGTTCCAGATTTTCCATTCAAAGAAAATAACATTTTCTCTGCCATTCCCTTGCATATCCTGTAATTAGACATACTTTCATTCTTTAAAACTCTAGTGTGCATAGTCCAATCACATTTGATCCCTCTTCACTGAACAGCTCTCTCAAACAGGAATCATTCCCCTGAAGATGTTGTATTACAACAAAGTGCTGATTATAGACCAGATGTTTATCCATCTGGAGGGAAACTCATTGAGCATTTCGTTCTAACCATTCATTTGTACTGTTAGATAGCTTGTAAATAATATTCCTGTTTCACACCACCCAGAATCCCCCAATTTAATCCTAGCCTAACTAGTTGACAGTTTACAATGACTGACTGACTTACCAATCGGTACCTTTTTGGACTGTGGGAGGAAACGCAGTCATGGGGAGAACGTACAGACTCCTTACAGGCAGTGGCGGGAATTGAACCTAGGTCACTGGTTCTGTAAAACATTGTGCTAACCACTGCAATATATCATGCAGCCCCAACCTAAAGGAAATGTTTTTATCTTGTTAGTAATCTCAGTGTAACTCTAACCTGTTTATCAAATGAGCTTTTTTATTCTCTCAGGGTAGCTACCATATCTTTTTCTTGTTTCCCTCAGAATGCATATTATCATGGAATAGACAATACAGCCATACAACTGCAGATGGCATCTGTTAATGTGTGTTTTGCAAAACTAGAGAGCAACATTGACCTAACAAGAGCTTCTGTCACAGGTAATAAGGAGCTCTAAGAATCAAAGCAGCAGTTCTGCTTATCTTTGCAAGAGGAAATTTGTTATTATCCATCACATTAATGAATGTGAATGGTTAGCAGAAGAAATATTTTATGCAACATTTGGTCAAATTGTATCTGTGGAAACCTCTAAGTAGTCTTAAATTCTATTCTAAGATGGATAGATAGATGGTTGCTGCTTCCTGTCTTTTTAGATGCAGTTATCTTGCTCTTATTTCTAGTGCAACCTGACCGAGGGTTGATTTAAATTTCATTGAGGATTAAATATGTGGAAGTACCTTTGACTTTCCTCAAATTTTTAAATATTAAATAGTGGGAGAGGGAATTGTTTTTGGAAAAATTCTATGGAACTAATATATTTACAGCCCTATCATATGGTGGTAATTGCCACTGTGAAATTAAACAATATATAATAAATCCACAACAGTAATTTCTAATTATAAGTCGCAGCCTTAAGAGCATTATTAAATGTACATTTGGTGTCAGCTTAGATGTGATAAATAACTTCAGTAATCTTGCCTGTGTAAAGTAGCTTAAATTATATATGATATTGTAGTTGTGTCTCAAAGTATTTTCCCTTTCATAGGGACAGTTAATAATACTCAACCTTATCATTGCTTAAAGAAATCTTGTTCCAAATTAATGAAGGCAGAATACAAAGTTGATTTTCATGTTTTGTATCAGTTTTTTTAAAGGATGTTAAAAAAAGTATTAGTAATATATAGAAAAATGAATTACTTTATACAATATTGGTGGATTACAAAATGATGTATTTGTAATGCTTAAAATTTGTAATTCTGACGACTGATTTGTGTGTTGCAGAATTACCTTTACTTACAGAAAGTATTGATGTGATCATCTGTGATATTCCATTTGGGCAAAAATTTAAAATTACTCAGGACACAAAAGCAATGATGCCCTGTATCCTCAAGGAGATGGTGAGGTATGTTATTTCTTCAACTGTTCTGTTGAAATTGGTAAATTTGATATGGCTAAGAAGGAAATAAATTCTTCAATCTTCCAGATGTATAAACAATCTACTTCATATTTTATCACATTTAAGGGATATCTTCAAAGCTATCAGCTGTTTCCTCGAGTACTTATTTTGCCTTAATTTTGTTTGCTGGGATTTCAAATTAGTTTCTATCCCCGTAACCTTTCCTCCATTGTTTGTAAAACATTATTTGGGTCACTGTTTGTGGTCATGCCTAACCCTGAGGCATTGTAGCATGAAGGTTCCTACCAATTCTGAACCTTTTAAGTCTGTACTTTTTATTTTAATGGAAGCATTCAAGCTAGTCTTTGTCCCCTGGTAATGCTGTCTTTGCCTTAGTGCTAACATGGCACTATTGCATAGAACTGAAATAAATAATGATGTGCAACCTAATTTTTTGGAAAACTTATTTTATTTAAATAGGTGAACAATTTCATGTACAACATAAAATCTGTCTCATCAGCAGCATATAAATCCTGATCTGTAACTAATTTAGATTTATGATGTTATAAGTTATAAACAAAAATGAAAAACATGCTAGCACATAGACTTAGCTTGTTTTTTTTTGTTATTTGACTTCAGACTTAGTTGTTTAAGTGCACTTTTCTGCCGTTTTCTTATTACTGATACCTTGGTGAATTAGTCCTCTTTTACCATCTGTAATACTTGTGAAGCTGCTGCAGGGTAGATGTGATTCACTGGGGAACTTGCTTATAATTACCTTGTGATGTTGTGGTGGTAAAAGGTCACAAGTGATGGAGGGGCTGTCAGATTAACCTTGGTGAGTTTGTGTAGTGCCTTCTGTAGCTTGTATGCTTTTCACCCAAAATATTGGTTCTTCAAAGAATTGGCAAGCATCCAAAAAGCTGTGTTTTCCATGCAAATTATTCTCTCCTATCAGAACTTTGAGTGTTAGTGGAGGTGCTGCTATTAATAACTTCGATGCAACTAGCAGCAAGGAAAAGTGTTCATGGGAATTAGTGATAGAGAATGGTCTGCCATTTTGCATTCATTCACAGGTTGTGGATGTCATTATTAAAGCTGCAGTTTGTCGTCCTTGCACAATATAATTTGCTAGGGCAGTTATGTTGGTACTTATGGAGGCAAATGTAAATCATGGCACAGTAGTGCATTTGGTAGAGCTGTTGTCTCTGGACTTCACCATCCCAGGTTCAATCCTGACCTCCAGTGCTGCCTAAATGGTTGGTTTGTTTCCCTTGGTTTCTTCCCATCTCCCAAAATCATGCAGGTTAGTAGGTTAATTGCCCCAATTTGAGAGTGAGTGGTAGAATCTGCAGGTTATTAGAATATAGGTAGGGGAGGTGGTATAGAATACATTACAGAGAAGGAAATGGGAGTTTTCTATGATCTAACATGGGCTTGGTAGGCTGAAATGCCCTCCCTTTTGTCATAAAGAAATATGGAAATGCTGGGCAATTTTTGCAAATTTCTTTGCCTGAAGGACATTAGTAAATCAAATGGATTTTGTGACATTCAGGTACTTTCACAGTCACCATTTCTAATACTAGCTTTTATTTTAATTGGAGTAATTTAGTTACTTTAATTTGCCAGGTGCCATGTTGGGATTTTAACTTGCTTGTAGATCAAAGGTGCGGAGCTCTGTGAACCCCGGTTCAGCAATATAGCCATACTGTATTCCCAACAAATGCAACCAAATAGACCTCAGTTCTGTTTCCTTGATATGTCTTCTAAAATTATCAATGATTATAGCCAATTCTCTAATACTTTTAGTCATTTTTTAATAGGGTACTACGTGGAGATGGGACCCTTGTGCTACTACTTAGCCAAGAACTCTCACTGGATATACAGCAATGGCAGAAACCAAAGAGTCACCAGACTAATAAAGGAAAATATGCTGTCCAGGAGGATGGAAATCCTTTGCCAACAAAGCAAAGTCCAGAACCAATTGAAAATGTGAAGGACTTAGCAGTAGCTGAAAATGAGCACTCTGAAGTTAAACTGGAGGTTTTAGCCTCTCTGATACCAAAGGGTATCTTCCCGGTCAGTCTTGGTGTTACAGAAGCCGCTATACACAAGTACAAGAAAATCTCTATAACATGAGTGAAAACAATGGCATAGACAGAATATATTCAATTTGTTATGCACAATGCAAGAATCCAGAGTGAGCAGAGGTTTTCAAAAAGATAAAATTAGTAATTTCTTGGAACCATCACAGCAAATTTTAGCCAGATGTCCATATGAACAATAAATATGCAGGTGATGGCTGTGAACTCTGTTAAAATAGTGTTCAGCATCAATCAGAATTAAGAAGTCAAATCTGAAGTTGGTAGGGAATATGACCTCATGTAATGTCCTAACTTTCACCTGTTAAGATTGCTTATGGTACAAGGTGAAATGGAAGGTAACATGGCATGCTGCTATGATTTTAACCTCAATTGGATCTGCCAATTTTATCTGGTGACAATGATTTAAAACCTACCATTGAAAGTACAGCCATTTACAGGCATGTTCAGTCAACAGTCCCAATATTGTACTCTATTAACAACAGAGTTGCAGTTACAAAGTGGGGTATAGGGTGAGAAAATGCTATTTAGACAGATTGAATCTAAATAATTTTTGTATTTTTTAGTTTTCTCTGATGCTGTTCCAATATCTTAACGCAGAAGCTGAAATTTTAGAGCTCTGTGAGTAAATGTTCCTTGAACTGCTGGCAGTCTAAGGGATTACATATTTGTTAGTATATTGATGTAGATAGTCACAACCAGCAAGAAGACAGAATGTAAGAACTGCATTGAACACTGCAGATTTCTTTGTGAATGAAGAGAAAACCTATTGAATCAACTTATATTCCCTGAAATAAATGATTCCCTCTGTTTATGAACAGCAGGACATGTTATCACAATTATATGGTATGCTTTCATTATGTCAGACATTTGTACAATTTTAATGCACTTTATTTTTAGCACTTAGTATTTTAAGAATAAAGGAGTGAAGATTTTATAGCATGTTTATTTGTTCTTTTCATTACAAAGGCCACTAGGTTTTGTCTGGCACAACAGCATCCAAACAGGTTCCTGTTGATGATTTGAAAATTAGGGTTTCACATTGAGGGAAAAATATAGTAATGGTGTCCTGTAATATCTTTGCATTGAAAGCAGCATATTCTGCAGCCTTGACATTAGGGAGACAGTCAGATTAATGTACAACACACAGAAGATGCTGGAGGAACTCAGCAAATAAGGCAGCATCTATGAGGGGAACGAACAGTCGACATTTTGGGCCGAGACCCTTCACCAGTATCTGCAGGTTCTCTTGTGTTTAGTGAAATTAATGTCTTCTGGTACTGAGCATGCTCTACATTGAATCAGTGTCTTTGGAAGCAGTTCTGCTCGTGCATTGCATGCTTCGTGGAAATAAGTCAAAATGCTTCAGTGTTTTTGTTACAGGCTTACTGTGAAATTACATTTCATGCTTGGTATATGATCATTTATATTGTTATCTGTATATTGTGTTCAATTGTTTAAATCATTTTATATTCCTACCCGATCAATTTGATCATATGTATTAAGGAATTGTAGGATACCTCGTACTCCTGGGCTTGAGCACAGAATACACATTGTAAGAGAAATGGCAACCCAGACTTTGAATACAATTCTCTGCAACACCCTATCTCTTTCCCTACTGCTCTGACTTGTCCAAGGTGATAGCTTTATAAATGCACAGATAACATATCCTGTACACATAGGTCATATTAATGAATGCACTATCAGACCTGCAAGATTTATTACCTTCAGACTTGGTATCTTTTGCAAAGTTTCGTCTTCTGCACAGTTCTCTCCAGAGAAGAATTAATTGAAAATATCAAAGCTCTCATTCCCACAAAAGTAAGAGATTCTGCAAATGCTAGAAATCTAAAGTAAAACACACAAAATGCTGGAGGAACTCAGCAGGTCAGGCAGCAAATATGGAGAGGAATAAAGAGTCCGAGACTTCATCAGAATTAGAAAGAAAGGGGTAAGAAGCCAGAATAAGAAGGTGGGTGGAGGGGAAGGAATGCAAGCAAGAAAGTCATAGGTCAAGCCAGGTGAGGGGGAAGGTACGTGGATGGGGAAGGAGGGATGAGATTAGAAACAGAGGAAAAGGTGGATAGGTGATAGGCTGAAGAAGAAATCCAATAGGAAAGGAGAGTGGTCCATGGGAGAAAGGGAAGAAAGAGGGTGGCAGAGAGAGATGATAGGCAGGCGAAGAGAAGAAGTAAGGGAGAGATGCATTGGGAAAAGATAATTAGGAGGGAGGAGAAATTACCTGAAGTTAGAGAAATTGATGTTTGTTCAGTCAGGTTGGAGGGTAGCCAGATGGAATATGAGGTGTTCTTCCAACCTGAAAGTGGACTCAGCAGATGAGGAGACCATGGACCGATGTGTCAGAACTGGAATTAAAATGGTTGGCCACCAGGAAATGTTGATGGTTGCTGATGGATCAAAGGTGCTCCACAAAGTGGTTCCCCAATCTACTTCGGGTCTCACCAATGTTGAGGTGGTAGCACCTGATACAGTAGATGATCCTGCAGACTTGCTGATGAAGCGAGTCACCTGAAAGGACTGGGGCCCTGAATGAAATGTAGGGAGGAAGTGAATAGGCAGATCTATTATTTCATCTGTTTGTGTGGCTAAGTGCCAGGAATGAGATCAGTAGGGAGGGACGAATGGTCAAGGAAATCACAGGGAGCAATCCCTGTGGAAAGAGGAGAGTGGGGGAAGTAAAATGTTTGGTGGTAGGATCCTGTTGAAGGTGACAGAAGTTATAAAGAATGATGTACTGGATGCGGAGCTCATGGGGTGGCAGGTAAGGACAAGAAGAATTCAATCCCTGTTAAGGCGGCGGGAAGATGGGATGAGGGTGGATTTTTGGGAAATGAAGGAGATGCTAGTGAGGGCAGCGTGAATGGTGGAGGAAGGGAATCCTGTTCTTTGAAGGAGGAGGACATCCCTTTGATGTTCTGTAAAGGAAAGCCTCATCCTGGGTACAGATGAGGTGGAGACGGAGGAACTGAGAAAAGAAAATGCCATTTTTACAAGTGACAGTGGGAAGAAGTATAGTCAAGATACCTGTGAGAGTCAGTAGATTTATAAAAGATATCACTTGTCTGTCTCCAGAGGTGTAGACAGAGACATCAAGGAAGGAAGAGAGATGTTGAAAATGGACCAAAGGAATTTAAGGGTAGGGGGTAAGTTGGGGGAAAAGTTGATGAAATTGATGAGCTCAGTATTGATTAATATTAAGCAGCACCAATGCAGTTGTCAATGTGGCACAGAAAGAATTGGGGAGCATTAGCAGTGAAGGTTTGGAACACGGGCTGTTCCACGTAGCCAATGAAAAAACAAGTATAGTAGTTTTCATTTCTTCTGGTCAGCTTTCCTCCCAAGTATGTGCACAGAATTGGATCGTCATACGGATGTCAGAGTTCTCACCAACCCTGTGGTTCACAGAAAATGGAAAGGTTTGTTCTCAGATACATTGAAAGGTATGCTCGTTATTTTGAAGACTGCCTTCATTGATGCAGAAGTACTGGGTTGGTCACTTTTACAGAATATAACTATTCTTTGTAGAGCTCACTAAAAAAAACAGCTAAAAGCAAAAGGGCACTTTGTCCTCAGTATCATTGTCTGTTACTTAATTTTAGAACAAAATAAATAGGAGCAGGTGCCAGTCGTTCAACCTCTCAGGCTGGCTATTTCATCCAATAAGATCTTGGCATTTTTATTTAGAGATACAATGTGAACTAGGCCCTTCTGGCCCTCGGAGCCACACTGCAGAGCAATTCCTAACAACATTGATTTAACCCTAACCTAATTATGGGACAGTTTACAATGACCAATTAATCTACCTGGTATGTCTTTGGACTACTGTAGGAAGAAACCCACGCATTCTATGGGAAGGATGTATAGCTTCTCCTTACAGAGTATGCTGGGATTGAACTCCAAACTCCAACGCCCCAAGCTGTAATTGCATTGCACTAACCACTACGCTGTTGTGTTGATTTCTATCTTGAATAATGAATAAAATATAGTTTGCATACCTATCTTGGGTAGGGAAGTCCAGATCCCCTGCACTTTGTTTCATTTTGAATGGCCAAACCCTTATTAGACAGTAACCTCAAGTCTGCCTTTTACACTACATAATGAGATCATTCACTGTCACTGAGTAAAATGACCCAGTCTGCTTAATCTCTCTTGATACAACAAGCTGAGGCCTAAACAAATGGTCTCAACAGTTTATTATATAATTGGGAAATGGTCTCCATCCCTGTACACAAATCCTCTCACAATAAAGGCCAATGTACAATTTGCTTTCACAATTGCTTACTGTACCTGCATGTTTCTTTTAAGTGGTTTGTCTTCAAGGATACATGTGTCACTTAAACATGAACTCTGTTAAATCTTTCAGTACTAAAGTATTCTCTACCTTTCCAATTTTTCTGCCAAAGTGGATGGCTTCACA
The DNA here is from genome assembly GCF_963921235.1 of Mobula hypostoma. NCBI lineage: Eukaryota > Metazoa > Chordata > Chondrichthyes > Myliobatiformes > Myliobatidae > Mobula > Mobula hypostoma. The sequence continues at coordinate 136,945,773 of NC_086098.1, forward strand.
TCATTCCACATAATCTGATATCCGATGCCACAGGGGGTCATATCTCAAATAACAATAAGTTAGAGTAAAGAAAGGAGATAATCTAGTGACATGGTGTTGTGACAACAATGTTTTCCTCAGTGTAAAAAAAATGCAAAAGAGCAGGTCATTGACTTCAGGAGGGGGATAGTGCGCATGATCCTATTTGCATCAATGCTGCTGAGGTTGGGAGGATTGAGAGCTTCAAATTCTTAGGAGTGAACAGAACTGATAGCCTGCCCTGGCCCATGCTTTCAGTCAAGATGGCTCCAGTGAGCGACGATTACTCAGGCGACATCTTCAGATAGCCAATCTCTTCAATTACTTTTTCTATGCCTCCTGCTGGTTCTTTTTGTCTTGTTTGTGTTATTATTGGAGCCTGTGACGTGCAGTTTGGAACTCGATCGAATTATTTGGTGCTCGTATGTGTAGAGACAGCTGCCTCGTGGAGAAGATCAGAGACGGCATGGAGTTCTGAACGACTCCATCTCAAAGCAGCAAGGAAGACTGAGGCATCAAAGTGAATGCACAGGGGGTCAGTTATCACTCCCAACAGAGGCTACCAGCGTTCATGCTGGTGGCGTTCGGACCCGGTCGGCGGCAGTCGGACCCAGCATGGCAGTCACTCTTCACGGAAGGACTGAGTTCATATGGCTGCTCTCATGGCATGCTAACAAAATGATGTTTTTGATATTCTGGGATTTATGTGATTATTAGACTGTACTTTATATTGGTCTCCAGTTTTTCAGTGTTTTCTTTTTTGGAGCTGATTGGTGGGTGATCTGTTTTTTTTGTGTGGGGGGGTTGAGGCTATTGCTGTCCTTTTGTACGATTGTTATTGTCTCTTTTTCGGTGGGAAGGAGTTTTGGATTTAATGCTATTGTTGCTGTTTTGCTGCAGTGGGGTGGGGGATATTGGGGTTTGCAAGTTTTGTTTCTTCGTCCTTTTTGCACTGGGGGTGTAGGAGTTGATGTCTTTTCTTTCAACGAATTCCCATGGTCATTCTGTATTTCATGGCTATCTGGAGAAGATTAATATCAGAGTTGTATTATACATGCATAGTTTGACAATAAAATGAACCTTTGAACCATGTAGGTACCACAGCCATGAAACCTTAGCATCCCTTCTATTTCCCCAGAAAACAAAAGAAATGTTGCATGTCTGTTTTAACCCTCACCAGTTTTTATTGATGCACGGTAGAAAACATTCCATCCGGATACATCACAACTTGGTATGGCAATGCGCTGCTCAAGGCTGCAAGATACTGTAAAGAGTTGTGGAAACATTATGGAAAGCAGCCTCCCCTCATGAACTCTTTCTACACTTGACACTGCCTCGGTGAAGCACCAGCATAATCAAAGACATCAGTTACCCTTGACATCCCCTTTGCCCCTACCTCATGGATAATCCCATCTGCGCCAGGTGACTGAGCTGCAGCTCCTCAGAGAATGTGTTAAGGAACTGGAGCTGCAGCTTTATGACTTTCAGCTCATTCAGAAACTGAGAAGGGGATAGATCGGAGCTACAAGGAGGCGGTTACTCCTAAGATGCAGGAGTCAGGTATGTGGGTAACTGTCAGGAGAGGAAAAAGATGTGGACAGCCAGTGCGGAGTTCCCCTGTAGCCCTTTCAGTAATAAATATACTACTGTGAATACCGTTGAGGGGGTGACCTGTCAGGGAGAAACCGCAGCGATGGGGTTTCTAGCACTGTGGTTCAAAAGGGAAGGGGGTAGAAGAGGACTGCAGTAATGACAGGGGATTCCATAATTAGAGGAGTAGGCACAAAATTCTGTGAATGCTATGTTGCCTCCCAGGTACCATGGTCAGGAATGTCCTGGATCAGGTCCACAGGATTCTAAAAGGTAAGGGTGAACAGTCAGAAGTCTTGGTACATATAGACACCAATGACATAGGTAGAAGAGGAGATCCTGAAGAGAGAATTTAGGGAGCTAGGTAGAAAGCTGAAAAGCAGGACCTCCAGGGTAGTAATCTTTTTATTGCTGTCTGTGCCACACACCAGTGAGGGTAAGAATAAATGATTTAGCAGATGAATGAGTGACTGAGGAACTATGCAGTGGGCAGGGTTTCAGATATCTGGGTCATTGGGACCTCTTCTGGAGAAGGTACCACCTGTACAAAAGGGACAGTTTACACCCAAACCTGAGGGGACTGATAGCCTTGCAAGCAGGTTTGCTAGAACTGTTAGGGAGTGTTTAAGCCTATTTGGCAGGGGGGTGGGAAACTGAGCTATCAGGCTGAGAATGGGGCAGTTGGTTTACAAGCAGAGAGTGTGTAGTGAGACTGTCAGGAAGGACAGGCAGATGATAGGGCAAATTGCAGTCAGCGGGATGAGTTGCAATGATTCAGGGGCAAAATCAAAAAGGGTGATGAATTCTAGAGTGAAGATGTTTGAATGCATGCAGTGTATGAAATAAGACAGATGATCTTGGAGCACAGTTAGAGATTGGCAGGTATGACATGGGCATCACTGAGTCATGGCTGAAAGAAGATTTTACTTGTGAGCTGAACATACAAGGATACACATTATATCGAAAGAACAGGCAGGTAGACAGGAGGGTAGTGTAGGTCTGTTGGTAAAAAATGAAATCAAATCCTGAGGAAGAAAATTGGAAGATGTAGAATTGTGTGCATTGAGTTAAGAAACTGCAAGGGTAAAAAAAAATACCCTGATGGGAGCTATATTCAGGCCTCCAAGCAGTTGTAAAGATGTGGGTTACAAATCAACAATGGGAAGTAGAAAAGGTGTGCCAAAAGTGTAATGTACGGATAGCCATGGGGGATTGCAATATGAAGGTAGATTGGTAAAATCAGGTTGGTGCAGATTTTGGATCCCAAGATATTGTAGAATTCCCACCAATTAGTTTTTTAGAGCAGCTTGTGGTTGAGCCCACTCGGGGATCAGCTATTCTAGATTGGGTGTTGTGTAATGAAACAGATTTGATTACGGGACTTAAGATAAAGAAACCCTTAGGAGGAAGTGATGATAATATGATAGAAGTCACTCTGCAATATGAGAGAGAGAAATCAGATGTATCAGTATACAGTGGAGTGAAGGGAATTGCAGAGGCATAAGAGAGGAGCTGGCCAAAGTTGATAGGAAGGGGACAGTAGCAGGGATGATGGCAGAGGAGCAATGGCTGGAGCTTCTGGGAGCAATTTGGAAAGCACAGGGTAGATACATTCCAAAGAAGAAGTAGTATTCTAAAGGGAGGATGACACAACTATGGCTGACTAGGGAAATCAAAGCCAATGTAAAGCAAAAGAGAGGGCATATAATAGAGCAAAAATTAGTGGGAAGTTAGGGGATGGGGAACCTTTTAAAAATCAACAAAGGCAGATATAAAAGCAATAAGGAGAGAAAACATCAAATATGAAGGTAAGCTAGCCAATAATATCAAAGAAGATACCAACATTTTTTTCAAAGATATAATGAGTAAGAGAGGCAAGAGTAGATATCAGACCACTGGAAAATGATGCTGGAGAGGTAGTGAAGGGGGACAATAAAATGGCAGACAAACTGAATAAGTATTTTACATCAGTCTTCACTGTGGAAGACACTAGCAGTATTCTGGAAGATTGTGAGTACCAGGAGCGGAAGTGAGTGCAGTTGCTTTTACTAGGGAGTAGGTGCTTTGGAAGCTGAAAGGTCTGAAGGTAGATAAGTCGCCCAGACCAACTGGTGTACACCTCAGGGTTCTGAAAGAGGTAACTGAAGAGATTGTGGAGGCATTAGTAGCGATCTTTCAATAATCACTAGATCTTGGCATTGTTCTAGAGGACTAGGAAATTGCAAATGTCATTCCACTCTTCAAGAAGGGAGGGGGATAGATGAAAGGAAATTATAGGCCAGTTAGACTAACCTCAATGCCTGAGATGTTGGTGTCGATTGTTAAGGATGAGGTTTCTGAGTATATGGAGACACATGAAAAACAGTCCAAAGTCAGCATGGTTATCTTAAGGGTAAATCTTGCCCAACAAATCTGTTGGAAGTTTGATGAAATAACAAGAAGGATAGACAAGGGAGAATCAGTGGATGTCGTATACTTGGATTTTCAGAAGGCCTCTGTCAAGGTGCCACACATAAGGCTGCTTAGCAAAACAAGAGTCCATGATATTACAGGAAAGATACTAGCATGGATAAAGCATTAGCAGGAGGCAAACAGTGGGAATAAAGGGAGCTTTTTTTGATTGACTGCCAATTACTTGCAGTGTTCGGCTGTGGTTGGTGTTGGTCCAACTTCTTTTTATGTTGAATGTCAATGATTTGGATGGTGGAATTAATGGTTTTGTGACCAAGTTTTCAGATGATAGGAAAACAAGTGGAGGAGCATATAGTGTTGAGAAAAGAGGGAGGCTGCAGAAGAAGTTAGACAGATTAGAAAAATGAGCAAAGAAGTGGCAGATGGAATACAGTGCCAGGAAGTGTATGCTCATGCATTTCAGCAGAAGGGCTAAAATCAAAGACTAGTTTTTAAATGATGAGGAAATTCAAAAAATTTGAGGTACAAAGGGACTTGGGAGTCCTCATGGAGGATTCCCTAAAGTTTTGCAGGTTGAGTCGGTGGTGAGGAAGGCAAATGCAATTACAAGGGGTGATTGATAAATTTGTCACCTAAGGTAGGAGTCGATTTTAGAAAACCCAGCACATTTATTTTTCAACATTGTCCCCTCTGACATTTACACACTTAGTCCAGCGGTCGTGGAGCATACAGATCTTGGACCTGCAGAAAGTGTCCACAGCAAGGGTGATTGATAACTTTGTGGCCTAAGGTAGAAGGAGGTGAGTTATAGAGCTCTCGTTGCATGCACATGCAGGTCAATTCTGAATGATTATGCAGAAAGTTTGAGTTAATAACTCATCAGGGGTGACTGATAATTTCCTGGCCTAGGGTAGAAGTAGAAGGAGATAATCCAGTTTACTACCTCATCCTGAATGCCAAGCAACAGAACCTTCTGCAGGACTTTGTTAAATTTCATGTAGACAACATCCACTACTTTTCCTTTATCAACTTTCCTGTTTAATGTCATTTCCTGTACACAAGTGTAAGGAAAACAAAGTAATCGTTACTCTGGATCCAATGCAGCACAAAAACAGTACAAAATATAAAGAACACAACAATGATACTAATAGAATACACAATAAATATAAATACTTAAGATAGCTTATATACATAGATTGATTGTAAGTGCATAAAGAGACAGCAGAGTATACATAAGGTGAGTGATGTAAAATATGGCATACCATGCACAAAGCCATGTTGACTAGCCCTGACTAGGCCCTGTCTATCCTAATGACTATTCACTCAGTGGCTACTTTATTCGGTATCTCTGGTAATGAATGAAGTGCCAAGGAGTGCATTCTACTGTTGCCCATCCACTTCAGGGTTCGACCTGTTATGTGTTCAGAGATGCTCTTCGGCACACCACTTTTGTAACATGTTGTTATGTGAGTTACTGTCATCTCCTTGTTGGCTTGAACCAGCCTGGCCATTCTCCCCTGACCTCTCTGATTAACAAGGCATTTTCACCCACAGAACTTCCGCTCACTGGATGTTTTTTAATTTTCTTTTCACACCATTCTCTGTGAACTCTAGAAATTGTTATGCAGGAAAATTCCAGAGGATCAGCAGTTTCTGAGATACTCAAACCACCCTGTCTGGCGCCAACAATCATTCCACATTCAAAGGCACTTAGATCACATTTCTTCCCTATTCTGATCTCTGAACAACTGAATCTCTTGACCAAGTTATATTTAAGAGGGAGTTAGATATGGCCCTTGTGGCTACGGGGGTCAGGGGGTATGGAGGGAAGGCTGGGGCAGGGTTCTGAGTTGGAGGATCGGCCATGATCATAATAAATGGCGATGCAGGCTCAAAGGGCCGAATGGCCTACTCCTGCACCTATTTTCTATTTTCTATTTTCTATTTTCTAAGTCTGCATGCTTTTATGCAGAGTTGCTGTCACATGGCTGTCTGTAATGAGCAGGTGTAACTAACACAGTGGCTACTAAGTGTATAACTGATCTCTTATAATACCTTCCAATAATTTACCCACTACTGGCGTCAGACTCACTGGCCTATAATTTCCCAGCTTGTTCTTTGAACTTCTCGTGAACAACAGAAAAACATAAGTTACCCTCCATTTCTCCGGAACGTCACCTGTGGCTATGGACATTTCAAATACCTTTGCCAGGGCCCATACAATTTCCTGATGAATCTCTTCTGCACTCTTTCCAGTACAATAATATTCTTCTTAAAGAGCATACAGTTCCAAAACAGCCCAACTAGAGATTTGTAATTTTGTAATATAACTTCTCATTGTATCCTTGAACTATGAAGATAAACTTCTAACATGTCTTTGGAGAATTTTCTATTATTTATATCAGATCAATACTACTTTCCCCACACCACTAGGTTCAGGAACAGTTTTTATTCCTCAACCATCAGGCTCTTGAACCAGTGCGGATAACTTCACTCAACTTCACTTGCCCTGTCCTCGAACTGTTCCCACAACCTAAGGACTCGTCACCTCATGCTCTTGGCATTTATTGTTTATTTTTATTATTTCTTCCTTCTTCTTTCATTTTGTATTTGCACAGTTTTTTTGTCTTTGGCACGCTGCCTGTCTTTCAGTGCCATCTTTCATTGATTATATTATGGTTATTGGATTTATTGAGAATGCCCACAAGAAAATGAATCTCAGGGTTGTATACTTTGACATATACTGTATGTACTTTGATAATAAATTTACTTTGAACTTTTTCCTTGTTGTATTTCTCTATTCCAATAGAAGGTTAGCTTCCACTTATGAAAATAAAAAAAGTAAAATTGCAAATGCTGGAATTCTGAAATAAAAGAGAAAATGCTGGAACAGAAAATGTTCAATCTGAAACATCGATCTGTTTCCATTTCTTCCTGACGCTGTGATCTCTTGTAATGAGCTGAATAAAGCACTAGAGGTCACCAAACACTGATCTCTGAACCATATCTCCCCGATTGTTCCACGGACCATGTGAATTACAATGATATTCTCTTTGAATCTGCAGTCTCTCCAGGGCTCAAGAAAATCCCCATTCCTAATATAACTTGAATAATTCATTCCTTCAGGTCTCCCTCCGTAAGAGGGGTTGGTGATGTTGCAGAGATTCAATAACCAGACTCAACATGGTCTGTCACAATACAGTCTGCATAATCAAACACGCCTCTCACTCCAGTCATTCACTCTTCTCCCCCTCCCATTGACGCAATTGCTGAAAACACATATCAACAGGCTCAAGGACAGCTTCTGTCCCACTGTTATAAGACTATTGAATGGGCCACTTATACGATGAACTCTGCATCTCTAAGTCCACCTTGTCATGGATCTTCCATTTTATTTTGTCTACCTGCGGTGCATCTGGCGGGGTGGAGATGCATCTCTACCAAAGGAGAAGTAAGGTGCTCCTTCCCTCCGCTAGTCTATAGGTCACCCTTGGGCAAGGTGTAGCACCTGCTTAGCCCCTCAATAAGGGTCACGTGAAGCCATGGAAGCAGGTGGTGGATGGTTGTATGAGCAGTTGGTGCATATCACAGGTCCTGGTTATGTGACCGCTGACACCAGGCAGACAGTTTCTGAAGAGTATTGATAATAGCTGAAGTACTTTGCCGTTATCCAGAAGAAGGCAATGGCAAACCACTTCAGCAGAAAAATGTGCCAAGTGCCATCATGGTCATGAGACCATGATTATCTATGTCATACGACATGGCACGTAGTGATGATCATTTTCTCAGTTACTGTAACATTATGATTATGCATTTGTGATTTTTTTCCTTTTGTATTATCTTGGTATATTTATGTATAGAATGATCTGTATGGATGGCAAAGTTTTTCACTGTATTTCAGTATATTCAACACCAATAAACTAATTCCAATTCCAAGTGAAGGTCTTTATTGAGTGAATGGTTTGTCATGTACAGGAGAGATGGCTCGGAGCCAACAACCCAGACTCCTGCCCTGCTCTCTCCCATAGGTTCAAAACCATCCCTTTTAACCACGCTTGAGACAATTTACATATCCATAACTTGTTTCTTCCCTGAACAAGTCCACGTTGGGGTAATTCATTCGGACTTCCTGACCCCACAGAGGGACCCCGTTCCTTCCTCTAAGTCCGGTGCTCTCATGGGTAGGCCTCATCCTGTTATCTTGATTACTATGGCAACAGCCAGCTCTAGTGGCCTTGGGTGTTAACCGGAGATATTTCCAAAGAGAGTCCATTGTCTCTTATCTCCCTCCAATTTGTTTTGCTAAGTTCCAGCCCGTCTGGACAACTTTTTTTGTGCCTCCCGCTTTATAGCTGTCGCCAAGATAATGAAACTCAAGCAGATGAATATCACTATTGGGACTTTGTCTCCTCCCACATCCTGCAGCCCTGCTGGACACAAACTAATGCCAAACTTTAGCAGACCACTGCACTAACAGAAAATGCAAAGTAGTCCATGTTAATTACGTTCCCCTACAATTGATTCCACTGACCCTTATGGCCCTCGTACCAACCCAAGGAAACCAGAACAGTTCTCTACCGTCCTGAAGTTCCCACCCCAGGTCTAATGATCAGGCACGAGATTAAGCTGCACTCCTGCTCTCCATCATTTCTATTTTTAAATATCTTCCCAAACACTTGTGTAATGCCCTGGTTCATATTTTTTGCTGTTATGCTGCATGTATTTCATTCTATGCCGCTCTGTGCGAGCTGCTTGTTTTCAGCTTATATTTGGGTTATTGTTGAAGATAAGAGATGAGGAGAAATGTGTGCCGTCCAATTAGGATGGTCGAATTGAAGGGGAGGTTTATCACTAAGGTTGGGCTTGGGGGATTTTTTTTTGGTTCAAGAGAGAGGAAGAGGGAAGACGCCGGGGAGGAAAGGTCGTAGGATTCGAACCGGATTGGGACCGTGATTTGACGAAGCCCGGGGTGAGATCGATTGAGGATTGGTGTCCTCGGGAAACTGCGAGCTCCAACTGGTGCACATTAGGCTGTTTAATTAAACTAGGCCCTTTTTTTCGTTACTAACCCTTTAGTCAAATTAAGAATTATAAAGCTAAATCTTTTAATTGTATGCGGTGTCCTGTCTGTCATTTCGTGGCGCTCATTTGTAGCAGGGTAACGAATCACGCAGCATCCACACAAACTGGGGGTTTGGGGTGGGCTCACACGTTTGGCGGGGCCGCAGATTGTCTTCCCAAGACTTACGCAGCTGAGGAAACCAGGGTGTTTTACTTGCGTATTTTTATACAGGAAGGTTAATATAGTTCCCTGTTTGGACAAATATTTCTTGCTGTTCTCCTAACGAATCACAGCACATTCTATCACAGACAATCAACAAATATCCATCTTGTGCTCCAGCCAGCCTTTTAACTAATTACATTTCTGCTTTTCCTATTTCCTCCACACCCCTATAAAACACTGTCCTCCGATATCCCTGCGAGCTACGTCCAGCTCAATGCTGTTCACGTCAGTGAAGCAGCTTTTCATTGGCAATTCACCATTTGCTTGTATCTCCCAGTCACGGAAGGAGGGTGTTCCCATGAATGCGGGCATTGATCGATCATCTCCAATAGTCGCTGGGCTCAGGAAGGAGTTCAGCCTCAGTCAGGGTGCTGAGTCTGGAGTTAAGCCAAATCGGGTAAGGATAGCAGGATATCAATAAACCTGATGGGTTTTTTCAACAATCCAGTAGCTTTATGATTATTATTTTACTTCCAGATTTATTTAATTACCTGAATATGTTTTCAGCAGCCACTCATGTCTCCGGCTCAGTGATACAGTAATCTCCCTGCTGATCCAGTAGCTTAACCTTTACATTCCCACACTGATTACTGATAAATCTGCTAACATTGTAAAATTGTTTTTATTTGGATATAGCGTGGAGTAGGCCCTTCTGGCTTTCCGAGCCGCACCGCCCAGCAACCTTTCTATTTAACCCTAGCCTAATCACGGGACAACTTACAATGACCAATTAACCTGCCAACCAGTACGACTTTGGACTGTGGGAGGAAACCCAAGCGGTCACGGAGAGAAGCTACAAACTCCTTACAGGCAGCCCCTCTCAGAGGACTGTCTTTGAGCTCCAGTATCCTGTCAGTTTATATGTCAGCTTTTCCATTCAAGGGCATTGGCGTTCCCATACCAAGTCGCGATGCAGCCAGTCAGTGCACTCTCCGCTGCACATCCATAAGAAGTTTGTCAAAGCTTTAGATGATATGCTGAATCTTCGCAAACTTCTAACAACGTTGAGGCGCTGCCCTGCTTTCATTGTAATGGCGTTTACGTACTGAACCCAGGACAGATCCTCTTAAATGGTAACACTGAGGAATTTAAAGTTGCCGACCTTCTCCATCTTTAATCCCTGATGAGGACTGGTTCAGGGAGCCCCCGTTTCCTCCTCCTGAAGCCAATAATCAGCTATTTGTCTTGCTGACATTGAGTGAGGGGTTGTTGTTATGACACCACTGAATCAGATTTTCAATCTCCCTCCTATATGCTGATTCACACTACCTTTGATTCAGCCCAGTCAGCAAACTTAAATATGCCATTGGAGCTTTGCTTAGCCACACAGTCATAAGTGTAAAACAAGTAGAGCAGGGGGCTGCTGGAGATTGTGGAGAAGATGTTGTTGCCAATCCACACGGACTCGATTCAGCAAGCGAGGAAATTAAGGGTCCATTTGAATGAGGTGGTATTGAGGCATATGTCTTGGAGCTTATTACTTACCTTTGAGGAGATGGTAATATTGACTGCCAAACCGTCGTCAATGTAGAGCATCCTGATGCTTGCATCTTCACCATCCAAACGTTCCAGAGCTGAGTGAAGAGTCAATGAAACAACATCTGCACATTGGAGCGGATCCAAGTCGCTTCTCGGGCAGGAGTTGATATGTTTCATCACCAACCTCTCAAAGCACTTCATCACAGTGGATGTAAATGCTCAGGTCCTTAAGTCCCAGCAAAATCCTTGTACATTTTCTCTGTACCCTTTCAATCTTATTGATATCCTTCCTGTAGGTAGGGGACCAGAACTGCACACAATTCTCCAAATTAGGCCTTGACAGCATCTTATAAAACCTCAACATTATATCCCATCTCCTGTACGCAATACTTTGATTTATGGTGGCCAGAAGCTCACTTTATGGCCTTATCTACCTGTGATACCACTTTCAATTAATTATGGACCTGTATTCCCAGATCCCTTTATTCTACCACACTCCTCAGTGCCCTGCTGTTCACTGAGTAACACCTACCCTGGCTGGTCCTACCAAAGTGCAAAACCCCACACTTAGAACCATAGAACATTACAGCACAGAAAGAGGCCTTCTGGCCCTTCTTGGCTGTGCCGAACTATTTTTCTGCCCAGTCCCACTGACCTGCACATGGACCATATCCTTCCATACACCTCTCATCCACATACCTGTCCAAGGTTGCATTAAATTCCATTTCAGCCCATTTTTCCAGCTGATGCAGATCCCTCTGCAAGCCATGACAGCCTTCTACACTGTCCATTACACCCCCAATGCTGGTGTCATCTGCAAATTTGCTGATCCAGTTAACCACATTATCATCCAGATCATTGATTATAGATCACAAGCAATGGACCCAGCACCGATCCCTGCAGCACACCACTAGTCACAGGCCTCCACTCAGAGAGGCAACCCTCTGCTACCACTCTCTGGCTTCTCCCACAAAACCAATGTTGGATACTATTTACTAATTCATCCTGAATGTCAAGTGACTGAAACTTCTGGGACAAACTCTCAAGTGGACCTTGTCAAAGGTCTGGCTAACATCCATCAACCTTGGAAACTCTATAAAATTGGGTTAATATGACCTTCCACGCATGAAGCCATGTTGACTACCCCTAACAGTCCTTGACTATCTAAATACTTATATATCTGGTCCCTTAGAAAATCTTCATAATTTATCTACTACTAACATCAGTCTCTCCTATAATTTCTAAGCTTATTTTAGAGCCTTTCTTGAACAACAGAACAGCATTAGCTCTTCTCCAGTCCTCTGGCACCTCACCCACGGCTAAGGATGTTTTAAATACCTCTGCCAGAGCACCTGAAATTTCTGCACTAGACTCCCTCAAAGACCTAGGGGACACCTTGTCAGGCACTGGGGACTGAAGGACTGAATTTGCCTCAAGACAGAAAACACCTTCTGTAACCCTGATATGGCCCATTACCTCACTGCCGTTTTGCCTCAGTCCTATAGACTCTGTGTTCATTTCCCAAAAAGCCAATTTAAGATTTCCCACCTTTTTCGGTTACATACATAGATGACCACCTTGGTAGTCAAGTGGATTAATCTTGTCCCCTGCTATCTTTTTCTCTCAATATATCTGTAAAAACCCTCAGGATTCCCCTTACCTTGTCTGCCAAAGAAGACTTTAGCTCTCCTCTACAAGACCTTGCCGCTCCTTGGGCTAGAAATTGCTCCAACGTTCAGCATGGTTCACCCTTGCCATGGGTAGCGCAAAGAATGAGTCATCCAGATTTGAGGGCCTGAGAACGGTGTTGAGGAGCTTCACAGGACTGCTCTAAGCTGAGCCTGGCACTGTCAGCATCAGTGAAGCATTCCCTATCATTGTGTTGCAAGCTCTTGCAGTTTTCAGCAATGGGACACAGGATATGCTGTCTTTGTAACTGGCTCTTAAATGGACATTCCACTCATGGGCAGGGCTGGGGGTGAACGTGTTACTATGAAATCAATAGACCTCTGTAAGCACGTGAGAGCAGTCTGAAGCTGCAGTGCAGATCAGTGTTTCTGCCCTTTTCCTTCCCATATGACCGGCAGGCCATGCCTTTATAAAAACCCGTTTGTTGGGATTCTTTGGAGAGGTAACGTATGCTGTGGATAACTGGGAAGTGGAGGACGTGCTGTATCTAGATTTCTGAATGTCATTTGGTAAGGTGCAGCATCAAAGGTTAATGAAAGCTCATGATGTAAGGGTAAGATACTCATTCCTTCATTATATGTGGCATGTCGTATGACGTGGGTGATCATGGTCTTTCCACGACCATGAATGCTCTTGGCAAATTTTTCTACAGAAGTGGTTTGCCATTGCCTTCTTGGGCAGTGTCTTTACAAGAGGGGTGACCCCAGCCATTATCAATACTCTTCAGAGACTGTCTGCCTGGCGTCAGTGGTCACATAACCAGGACTTGTGATGTGCACCACCTGCTCATACGACTATCCACCAGCGGCTCCCATGGCTTCAAATGACCTCGATCAGCGGCTGGGGTTGGCTAAGCAGGTGTTCCACCTTGCCCAAAGGTGACCAGCAGTCTAGCAGAGGGAAACAACGCCTACACCTCCTTTGGTATCTCCACCCCGCCATCCCAAGAACAAAAGATAAAAGGTTTTTTAGCTAATAGGAAAGTCAATGACTGGTGTACTGCAGAGATCAGTGCCAGGGCATCAGTTTTTTTTAAATATATCTGATAAAGGGACTGATAGTTGCTAAATTTGCTGATGACCAGGATAGGTAGCAGTGTAGGATGTGAAGAAAGCTCTCCATCTATCCATTACCCACACATTCCTCCCACCAGTTCCCCTCCTCAGCTCCCTCTCTTTATCCACGGTCCACTGTCCTCTCTTGTCGCATTCCAACATCTTCAGCCCTTTGTCACTTCCGCTTATCACCTTTCAGCTTCTGAAGTCATTCCCAGTCCCTTCCCTCTCTGCAACTGTCTACCATACCCCTCACCTGGACCCACCTATCATCCTCCAGCTCTTGCTCCACGCCTTCCCTCTATCTTTTTATACAGGCTATCTCCTCTCAGGTGGCAGGGTGGAGGTATGTCTCTACCAAAGGTGTAAGACGCTCCTTCCCTCCACTAGCCTGCAGGTCATCCTTGGGCAAGGTGTAGCACCTGCTTCGCCCCCCCCACTCCTCCCCAGTTAGGGTCATGTGACGCCATGGGAGCAGGTGGTCGATGGTCGTACGAGTAGCTGGTGTAAGTCACAAGTCCTGGTTATGTGATCACTGACGCCAAGCAGACAGTCTCTGAAGAGTTTTGATAATGGCTGGGGTCACCTATCTTGTAAAGACACTGTCCCAAAGAAGGCAATGGCAAACCACTTTTGTAGAAAATTTTACCAAGAACAATCATGGTCATGGATAGAGAAAAGAATAAGAACAACAATATAAAGGGGATCTTCCCCACTGGCGACAATCAGATTAAAAACAGAAGCAAGACCATGTTCACCCAAATCATACAACACGGTAATGGTGATGCTGGTTTCCCCCTTATCTTTCAGTCTTTGAGTTTCAACCCAGAATGTCAACCGTCCCTCCAGAGAAACTGCCTCCAGCATTTGTTGTGTTGTTCTAGGTCCCAGCAACTGCAACTTCTTGTGGCAGGATAGGTAGTGGCAGAGATCTGAAAAGCTGAGTATGATGTAGAAATGTGGAGTCGGCCACATGGCGAGGTTCGATGGGCTGAGTGGCCTACACCTTCTGCAGTCTGTATGTTTGCATGTCCCTCGGCATGGAGTTTGGATGACTCCATAAGGCAGCATAATGGGAGAGATCGGTGGTATCTGTCTGCAATGGTCCTGAGCTGAGGGTGACCTTGAGATAAACCCCCAAGGGAAGACGCAGAAGGGAGACTGTGTTTCAGGCTGCAGAAGGTTGGGTGCCAATGAGGACAACGTCAACGTGAATGTCAAAGTCAAAGTCAAGTTTATTGTCATCAGCACAAGTGCATGTATGCACTGGTGCAATGAAAAGCTTACTCACAGCACCATTCCGAAGAGTAAGGTTTGAATCACAAACTAGAGAAAATCTGCTGATGCTGGAAATCGAAGTAACACACACAAAACTCAGCAAGCCAGGCAGCATCTATGGAAAAGAGTAAACAGTCGATGTTCAGGGCCGAGACCAAACATTGACCGTTCACTCTTTTCCAGGCATACTGTCTGGCCTGCTGAGTACTTCCAGCATTTTGCAAATAAGGTTTGGATGTTGACAACACCATTTCAAGATTACTTGGACTAATAAAAGCTGATGGTTCCATGATTAATTAGGAACTGTGTCTTCTTGGACCAGAGAGGTGATGTGGGCAGGGTGAGGAAGGAGTGGGACTCGCACTGAAAAACAGGGGACAGGGATCAACAAAACTCCTCCAAAACAAATTTATCAAAGTCACCTAAGGCACCCGGAAACGTTTGTGACATTGTTTTCTTTCGCTTTAATGCAGCTTTCACTTTGACAGCACTACTTTGTTTGGAATTGAGTGTGTAAGCTCTTGGCCTCTTTAAACCCCCGCCCCCCCCATAATAAACTCTTCATTTTAAATCCTGCCCCTGCACCACACCCCCAAACAAACTGTAACCACACCTCCATCACCAGTTGTAGATTCATTACTTGGTTTGACCTCCCAGGGTCGAAATGTCTGATATTAGAGTCATGTCCATTTAGGTCAGGGAGGTGGGAGTGTAAGGTGATGTGCAATGCAGGTTTTTTAAAGAGATGATGATGGGTGCCTGGAATGTACTGCCAGGAGCGGTAGTGGAGGCAAAACTGACAAAGGCATTTAAAAATGTAAACACAAGGAATTCTGCAGATGCTGGAAATTCAAGTCACACACATCAAAGTTGCTGGTGAACGCAGCAGGCCAGGCAGCATCTCTAGGAAGAGGTACAGTCGATGTTTCGGGCCCAGACCCTTCGTCAGGACTAACTGAAGGAAGAGTGAGTAAGGGATTTGAAAGTGGGAGGGGGAGGGGGAGATCCAAAATGATAGGAGAAGACAGGAGAGGGAGGGATAGACCCAGACCTGGACAGGTGATTGGCAAAAGGGATACGAGAGGATCATGGGACAGGAGGCCCAGGGAGAAGGAAAAGGGGGAGGGGGGAAAAAGACCCAGAGGATGGGCAAGGGGTATAGTCAGAGGGATAGAGGGGAAAAAAAAGTGAGAGAAAGAATGTGTGTATATAAATAAATAACGGATGGGGTACGAGGGGGAGGTGGGGCATTAGCGGAAGTTAGAGAAGTCAATATTCATGCCATCAGGTTGGAGGCTACCCAGACGGAATATAAGGTGTTGTTGCTCGTTGACTTCATTAACTTTGCCTCCAGCTTTCACCCTGCCCTCAAGTTTACCTGGTCCATTTCCGACACCTCCCTCCCCTTTCTAGATCTTTCTGTCTCTATCTCTGGAGACAGCTTATCTACTGATGTCTACTATAAGCCTACTGACTCTCACAGCTATCTGGACTATTCCTCTTCTCACCCTGTTTCTTGCAAAAATGCCATCCCCTTCTCACAATTCCTCCGTCTCCGCCGCATCTGCTCTCAGGATGAGGCTTTTCATTCCAGGACGAGGGAGATGTCTTCCTTTTTTAAAGAAAGGGGTTTCCCTTCCTCCATCATCAACTCTGCTCTCAAACGCATCTCCCCCATTTCATGCACATCTGCTCTCACTCCATCCACCCGCCACCCCACTAGGAATAGGGTTCCCCTGGTCCTCACCTACCACTCCACCAGCCTCCGGGTCCAACATATTATTCTCCGTAACTTCCGCCACCTCCAGCGGGATCCCACCACTAAGCACATCTTTCCCTCCTCCCCTCTCTCTGCTTTCCGCAGGGATCGCACCCTACGCGACTCCCTTGTCCATTCATCCCCCCCCATCCCTCCCCACTGATCTCCCTCCTGGCACTTATCCTTGTAAGCGGAACAAGTGCTACACATGCCCTTACACATCCTCCCTTACCACCATTCAGGGCCCCAGACAGTCCTTCCAGGTGAGGCAACACTTCACCTGTGAGTCGGCTGGGGTGATATATTGCGTCCGGTGCTCCCGATGTGGCCTTCTATATATTGGCGAGACCCGACGCAGACTGGGAGATCGTTTTGCTGAACACCTATGCTCTGCCCGCCAGAGAAAGCAGGATCTCCCAGTGGCCACACATTTTAATTCCACATCCCATTCCCATTCTGATATGTCTATCCACGGTCTCCTCTACTTTAAAGATGAAGCCACGCTCAGGTTGGAGGAACAACACCTTATATTCCGTCTGGGTAGCCTCCAACCTGATGGCATGAACATTGACTTCTCTAACTTCCGCTAATGCCCCACCTGCCCCTCATACCCCATCTGTTATTTATTTATATACACACATTCTTTCTCTCACTCTCCTTTTTCTCCCTCTGTCCCTCTGACTATACCCCTTGCCCATCCTCTGGGTCTTTTTCCCCCCTCCCCCTTTTCCTTCTCCCTGGGCCTCCTGTCCCATGATCCTCTCATATCCCTTTTGCCAATCAATTGTCCAGCTCTTGGCTCCATCCCTCCCTCTCCTGTCTTCTCCTATCATTTTGGATCTCCCCCTCCCCCTCCCACTTTCAAATCTCTTACTAGCTCTTCCTTCAGTTAGTCCTGACGAAGGGTCTGGGCCCGAAACGTTGACTGTACCTCTTCATAGAGATGCTGTCTGGCCTGCTGCGTTCACCAGCAACTTTGATGTGAAAGGCATTTAAATGTCTCTTAGCTAGGCATGCAGATGTGCAGAGAATGGAAAGATATGGACCTTGTGTTAAAAAGAAGGGATTAGCTTAATTAATTAGTTCAGTACAAAACATGTGCTGAAGGGATTGTTTCTGAGCCGTGTTCAATGTTGTATGTACTAACTTCTCTCTATTTTACAATGCTGTAAGATTTTCTTCACTATGAAGTCTGCAGGCGTGGGTTAAAATTGATGTAAGCACACAGTTCCCAAGGGTTGGGTGTGGGTTCTGGTGGTCAGGAGTACAGGCCAACCAGATGGCTCTGAACATGGGATTTATGTTAGTCGGAGGGAAGAAATCAAAATTTCCTTTCTCATTTTGTCAAATTGATTCAGACAAGATAATGATACCTTCCAGGGTATAAATTGCGTGCATTATGTCTCTAGTGTAAAAAGAGTTAGCAATTATTTTTATAGTTGCTCAGTATGTGAGATTCTAAGCAATGGTTCCAGCTGCTTGAAACTGTAACCCCATTCAGACAAAGAGACAATCACCCACCCTCCGCATTCATTCCCTCCTCCACCAGCAGAGTACAGTGTCTGCAGCTTTGACCATCACACTAGGGAATTCCAGCATCCGATCCAGACCCATCAGATGCAGATTAACACTGCCACCTGCAGGTTGTCCTCCAGGCCACGCATCACCACGACTTGGAAATATCCAGTTCAATATCCAGTTCAAGTTTGAATGTCATTCAATCATACGCATGTATACAGCTAAATGAAACAGAGTTCCTGCAGTGCCAGGGTGAAAACACTCTATATACAGCACAAATAGTCACAAAAAAAAATGTCAACCCAAGTCCCTGTGTGGCATGCCTGAAGATGCTGCTGGCCTGGAGTACATAGCTGTTCCTCACTCGGCTGCTTCAGCAGATGAATGCCGGTCAGCTTGTCTCGTGCTGGGTCAGACACAAGCTATCCAACTTGTCCTCCACGGAGCGAACACTGGGGAGCAGCTCCAGTGGGAAGAGCCGGCCTCTAACCGAGCATGGATAGCGGTGCGCTGTGCCTCAGCTCCCTCTCGCCCCGCCTTGGTTCCCCCCCGCGGTGCCTAGGCTCCCTCCCGCTGTGCCTCAGTTCCCTCCCGCGGTGCCTCGATTCCCTCCCGCTGTGCCTGAGTTCTCTCCCATGATGCCTCGGTTCCCTCTCGTGGTGCCTCAGTTCTCTCCCATGATGCCTCAGCTCCCTCCCGCTCCGCCTTGGTTCCCTCCCGCTGTGCCTTAGCTCCCTCCCGTGGTGCCTCGGTTCCCTCTCGCTGTGCCTCAGCTCTCTCCAGCCCCACCTCAGTTCCCTCCTGCTGTGCCTCGATTCCTTCCCGCTGTGCCTCGATTCCTTCCCGCTGTGCCTCGGTTCCCTCCCGTGGTGCCTTGGTTCTCTCCCGCTGTGCCTCGGTTCCCTCCCGTGGTGCCTTGGTTCTCTCCCGCTGTGCCTCGGTTCCCTCCCGTGGTGCCTTGGTTCTCTCCCGCTGTGCCTCGGTTCTCTCCCATGATGCCTCGGTTCCCTCCCGTGGTGCCTCAGTTCTCTCCCATGATGCCTCAGCTCCCTCCCGCTCCGCCTTGGTTCCCTCCTGCTGTGCCTCGGTTCCCTCCCGTGGTGCCTCAGTTCTCTCCCGCTGTGCCTCGGTTCCCTACCGTGGTGCCTCAGTTCTCTCCCATGATGCCTTGGCTCCCTCCCGCTGTGCCTCGGCTCCCTCCCGCTCCGCCTCGGTTCCCTCCTGCTGTGCCTCGGTTCCCTCCCGTGGTGCCTCGGTTCCCTCGCACTCCGCCTGCGGCGCCCCCTCCCCTGGCTGCCTGTAACAGGTGACGCTGGGGCGCAAGGGCCTGGTCCATGCAGCAGCTGAGGCCTTGCATTTCCCTCGCTGTCAGTCTCACCGATAAACCAATGGACCAGAGTCGCAGTACTGTCCAACAGGGTCTCGTGATCACAAGGAAAACATTTGCACCTTTGTCAGGCTGCGCACTGCTTCCACCACCTGCTTCTCTGGATGGCTGCAGCAGGCAGTGATAGGGCACACGACAACCCTGTGCTGCACAGCTCCTCTGCTACCCAGCAACTCACTGCTGAGGCAGACCTGCAGCACTTGGCATTCTCAACATCCAGCGGTGTCTTGCTATCGTAAGAAAGCAGCAAAGCTCAAACAATTATGCCACTGGCTGGACCCAGAGAGGCCGCTGCGTCCCAGCGCCCGGCCACCTGACCAGATGTATATCGTCAGTCCTTCATTGTCACTGTATCTACATGTTTGGACTCTGCACCCGACGGCACTGCCTTCACCAGAGGTGCTGCAGCTGGTTCAGGAGGGAGATTCACCACCACCTTCTCCTGGGCAAGTAGCCATGAGCTATAAATGCTGGCCTTGCCAGTGATACTCCAATCCCAGAGAAACAGTTTTCAATAAGATGGAAAATGCTGCAAACACTCATCAGGTCAGGCAGCATCTGTGGAGAGAGGGGCAGAGTTAACATCAGGATTTCACACATTTCTGTTCTCTGCCAGTATCCCACAGGTCTAAATGAGTTCCATTTCTTTCATTGAAAGTCATATCATATGCATGCCTAATCTAAGTGTTATCAGCAAATTCTGGCTAGTCTTGCATTGTTAGAGGAGTGTGGAGCTGCTTTCTGAGGGTTTGTGAAACCTCTCCATCCTGTAACCCAATTCTAGCCTTCCACAAGGCTTACAACCTTAAAACCTCCACGTATATTCAAGTTGTTGGGTTTGAGTGGTTCGGCAGTTTTGTATTAACTTTACATCTGTGACTCTTCTGTCAGTGTGCTGGGGCACATCATTTTATTTTTTCTCCTTGACCCCTTTCCCGAAGTTCTGCTCTGACAATGCGAAAGTGGTCATGGTCCAAAAAAGGTTGATGACCCACTGCCGTCGCACAAGCCCTTTCCTCTTGAACTTCCCCGGATATTCTCACTATCCAAGCTGTCAAAGCCCTCCCTCTTGTTCTCCTTGAAGACTTACCTCTCTGCCCGAACGTTTGGTCACCAGTTCTATTAACTCCTCCTGGCTCAGGTTAAAACAATGCTCCTCTAAAGCAGCCATTGGAGGCTCTGTACGAAATGAATTTTGTTGCTGTCAGGTTTGCCCTTGCGTGCCCTGCTTCTCCCTGGGAATGTGCACGCTCCTGCTTGCAACAGTGGTGATGAGTCATGGGAGGACATTGGATCTCTGCTAAGGGGACACTCTGTGTAACCACACAAACACTTCCCTGCAGACCTCAGAGAAACCCTTACCCTGTTATGCACAAAATTATTGGTTTCCAAGATGGCCCAAGATGGCTGCAGAAAATGTGTCAGCAACTTCTAGTTTGTTGTCTGAGTGCAACAAACAAAAAGCAATGGAGAACATATTGCTCACCGATAACATTCAGTAAATGTGAATAAATTAAATACTGTTCCTCTGTTTTCTGGACCTGCCTTTCTGGAAACACATCTGCAATTCATTCACAAAATGGCCATGAAATGCCTGGGATTCCTTTTCGTTCTGTTTTTAAAGCTGCCTCTGGGAGCCATTAACGTGCAAGAAAGGGAGGCAAAGAGGGCTGAGACATTGTGAAGGCCATCCACCTGTTACACAGAACATAGAATCGGTACAGAACAGGAACAGTCCCTTCAGCTCGCAATGTTGTGCTGAACCAATTACATTAGAAATCAAATGGCTAACTAAGCTGATCTCTTTTGCCATATCCTTCCATATTCCTCAAATTCATGCATCTACCTAAACATTTCTTAGAAGTCTGTAATGTTTCCCGGGCAGCACATTCCAGATTCCCACCGCTCTCTGTGTAAAAAACTGGCTCTTCACATCTCCTTTGAAGTTAACCCCCTCACACCTCAGATGTATGCCGTCTGATATTAGACATTTCGACCCTGGGAGAAAGATGCCGTCTGTCTACCAGTGCCTCTCATAATTTTATAAACTTCTATCAGATCTCCCCTCTATTACTGCTGCTCCAGGGAAAACAACCAAGTTTGTCTATCCACAGCCTCCTCTTCTGTAAAGATGAAGCCACACTCAGGTTGGAGGAACAACACCTTATATTCCGTCTGGGTAGCCTCCAATCTGATGGCATGAACTTCCGCTAATGCCCCACCTCCCCCTCGTACCCCATCCGTTATTTATTTTTTACACACATTCTTTCTCTCACTCTCCTTTTTCTCCCTCTGTTCCTCTGACTATACCCCTTGCCCATCCTCCGGGTTTCCCCCCTCCCCCTTTTCTTTCTCCCTGGGCCTCCTGTCCCATGATCCTCTCATATCCCCTTTGCCAATCACCTGTCCAGCTCTTGGCTCCATCCCTCCCCATCCTGTCTTCTCCTATCATTTTGGATCTCCCCCTCCCCCTCCCACTTTCAAATCTCTTACTAACTCTTCCTTCTGTTAGTCCTGACGAAGGGTCTCAGCCCGAAACATCGACTGTACCTCTTCCTAGAGATGCTGCCTGGCCTGCTGCGTTCACCAGCAACTTTGATGTGTGTTGCAACCAAGTTTGTCCGTCCAGCCTCTCGTTGTAACACATGACCTTTAATCGAGGCAGCATCCTGATTAACCTGTTCTGCTCCACTCTCCAAAGCCTCCACACTCGTCCTATAATGGCGCGACCTGAACTGTGTACTGTACAATACTCCAGATTAGGCTGACTAGAGTTTTATAACGCTGCAACATAACATCCTGACTTTTGAACTCAGTGTCTCAACTAATAAAGACAAGCATGCTATATGCCTTCCTAACCACCCTATCAACCTGTGTCGCCACTTTCAAAGAGCAATGAACTTGGACCCCAAGATCCCCCTGCTCATCAACAACACTGTTTAGGGTCTTGCCCTTAACAGTGCACTGGGTCTTTGAATTTGACCTTACAAGGTGAAACACTTCACATTTGGCCGAGTTAAACACCATCTGTTATTTCTCTGCCCATATCTGCAAATGATCGATTTCCTGTTGTATTCTTTGCCAGTCTTCTACACTATCCACAACACCACCAACCTTCATATCATTTGCATTTTCATCCAGGTCATTTATATACATCATAAATAGCAGAGGTCCCAGTACAGATCCCCGTGGAATACCACTAATCACAGATCTCCAACTAGAATAAGTTTCCTTCAACCACTACCTTCTGTCTTTCATGGGCGAGCCAGTTCTGAATCCAAACGGCCAAATCACCATGGGTCCCCTGTGTCCTAATCTTCCCGATGAGCCTTCCACAAAGGACCTTCTCAAACACCCCACAAAAATCCATGTAGGCAATATCCACAGCTCTGCCTTCAACAATCACCCTCGTCAAAACGCTCCATTACGTTAGTAAGACATGACTTGCTGTGCACTTGACTCCTTATCTAATGAAGGATATAATCACACGGAGGTAATTAATAATTAGTTTATTATTGTCATACATCACGTTTTGCATACCATCCAGACAGACCATTCCATACATACTAAGTACATCAAAGAGGTACAACGGAATGCAGAATGTGGTGTTATAGTACAGTGCAGGAAGGCAAATAAAGTGCGAGGGCCAATGCTATTAGTAGTTCTTACTTATAGGTTTGGTTACTAATAGACCTTCTGAGAGCAGCTCACTTGATTCCATGTTCCACTTTCCTATCCCAAGAAATTCCAACATTTGTTGCCTCCCCCTACCATCTCCCAGCTTCTGCCATGATTTCCACTCTCTTTTCCCCTATCTGCCAATCGGCCCTCCTCACTAGCTTCCGGCTAGCATATGCCAGCTCTTGCTTCACCTCTTTCACTGGCTATCTCCCCTCAATGTTTCAGTCCAGGTGAAGGGTCATCAGCTAAAACATTGATTGTCCAATTTCCTTCACAAGTGCTGCCTGACCTACTGAGTTCCTCCAGCATTTTCTGCATAGCTCTGTTGTCTCCTCATATGTCTCCGTATTAATGCTGGAACATCAAAAACACAAGAAATAGAAGCAAGAATAAGGTCATTTGCTGTGCCATCAAAGCTGGTCCATCTCAGTAACTGAGCCCCTCAGTGTCTGCAGATCTATTGAATATATTCAGTGACTGAACCACCAAATCCCTCTTCGTTAGGAAGTTCTAATGATTCTCAGCCCACTGGATGAAGAAATTTCTTCTCATCTCTGGCCCAAATAGCCAAACTTTGAAGTTGTGATTTTGGCTGCTGATTCTAAACATCTCGGACAAGGGAAACATCAACCAGTCAAATCCCCTGAGAATTTTATATGTTTCAATGGAATTTCTTCTCATTCCTGTGAATAAAAGCCACACTTGGGTTGGAGAAACAACACCTTATACTTTGTCTGGGTAGCCTCCAACCTGATGGCATGAACATTGACTTCCCTAACTTCCGTTAATGCCCCACCTGCCCCTCGTACCCCATCTGTTATTTATTTATATACACACATTCTTTCTCTCTCTCTCCTTTTTCTCCCTCTGTCCCTCTGACTATACCCCTTGCCCATCCTCTGGGTCTTTTTCCCCCCTCCCCCTTTTCCTTCTCCCTGGGCCTCCTGTCCCATGATCCTCTCATATCCCTTTTGCCAATCAATTGTCCAGCTCTTGGCTCCATCCCTCCCTCTCCTGTCTTCTCCTATCATTTTGGATCTCCCCCTCCCCCTCCCACTTTCAAATCTCTTACTAGCTCTTCCTTCAGTTAGTCCTGATGAAGGGTCTGAGCCCGAAACATTGACTGTACCTCTTCATAGAGATGCTGTCAGGCCTGCTGCGTCCACCAGCAACTTTGATGTGTGTTGCTTGAATTTCCAGCATCTGCAGAATTCCTGTTCTTTGTTATTTATTTGTTTGTTTGTTTGTTCTTTTCCCTTTTTTTCCTCTCTTTTTTTCTCCCTCTGTCCCTCTCACTATAACTCCTTGCCCATCCTCTGGGCTCCCCTCCTCTTTTCTTTCTCCCTAGACCTCCCATCCCATGATCCCTTTTGCCAATCAACTTTCCAGCTCTTAGCTCCATCCCTCCACCTCCTGTCTTCTCCTATCATTTCGGATCACCCCCTCCTCCTGCCATTTTCAGATCTCTTACTAGCTCTTCTTTCAGTTAGTCCTGATGAAGGGTCTCGGCCCAAAATGTCGACTGTACCTCTTCCTAGAGATGCTGCGTTCACCAGCATTTTTTGTGTGTGTTGGTTGAATAAATAATTGGTAATTAGTTTCTATTGTCACATGTACTGAAACACAGTGAAAAGTTTTGTTTACAATCCATCCAGACAGATCATTCCATACATAACTACATCAAGGTCATAGACAATAGACAATAGGTGCAGGAGCAGGCCATTCGGCCCTTCAAGCCAGCACCGCCATTCACTGTGATCATGGCTGATCATCCACAATCAGTATCCAATTCCTGCCTTATCCCCATAACCTTTGATTCTGCTATCTTTAAGAGCTCTATCCATCTCTTTCTTGAAAGCATCCAGAAGCTTGGCCTCCACAGCCTTCTGGGGCAGAGCATTCCATACATCCACCACTCTCTGGGTGAAAAAGTTTTTCCTCAACTCTGTTCTAAATGGCCTACCCCTAATTCTTAAACTGTGGCCTCTGGTTCTGGACTCACCCATCAGCGGGAACATGCTTCCTGCCTCCAGCGTGTCCAATCTCTTAATAATCTTATATGTTTCAATAAGATCCCCTCTCAGCCTTCTAAATTCCAGAGTACCCAAGCCCAGTCACTCCAATCTTTCGACATATGACAGTCCCACCATCCCGGGAATTAACCTTGTGAACCTATGCTACACTCCCTCAATAGCAAGAATGTCCCTCCTCAAATTTGGAGACCAAAACTGTACACAGTACTCCAGGTGTGGTCTCACCAGGGCCCCGTACAGCTGCAGAAGGACCTCTTTGCTCTTATACTCAGTTCCCCTTGTTATGAAGGCCAGCATGCCATTAGCTTTCTTCACTGCCTGCGGTACCTGCATGCTTGCTTTCAGTGACTGATGTACAAGAACACCTAGATCTCGTTGTACTTCCCCTTTTCCTAACTTGACTCCATTTAGATAATAATCTGCCTTCCCGTTTTTGCCACCAAAGTGGATAATCTCACATTTATCCACATTAAACTGCATCTGCCATGCATCTGCCCACTCACCCAGCCTGTCCAAGTCACCCTGCATTCTCATAACATCCTCCTCACATTTCTCACTGCCACTCAGCTTTGTGTCATCGGCAAATTTGCTAATGTTACTTTTAATTCCCTCATCTAAATCATTAATATATATTATAAACAGCTGCAGTCCCAGCACTGAACCCTGCGGTACCCCACTGGTCACCGCCTGCCATTCCAAAAGGGAGCCGTTAATCGCTACTCTTTGTTTTCTGTCAGCCAGCCAATTTTCAATCCATGTCAGTACTCTGCCCCCAATACCATGTGCCCTAATTTTGCTCACTAATCTCCTATGCGATACTTTATCAATGGCTTTCTGAAAGTCCAGGTACACTACATCCACTGGCTCTCCCTTGTCCATTTTCATAGTTACATCGTCATGAGGCCTCTGTCGGTCAGGGTCGACATGGGTGTTGTGTCCTATCTGTCTAGCTACACAAGCCTGGGCAATACAACATGGTGAACAAGCTGTTGCCCACATAGCACGGTCCCCTCTCCACACGGCTGATGAATCCAAACAAACAGCAGAGACCGATTTAGTTCAGTACCAGCAGCATTGCCGGAGTTGCCAGTCAGCGTTGAACTCAACATAAGACTGCCTTAGGACTTCAGCTCCAGATTTTTCCTCGGAGTTTATTCCCGAAGCCGCCCCCATAGCCGTAAGGCAGTGGAGGTTTGAGACCGGAGTTTTCCTTCTCCTAGATGAACTGCCAACCATAGCTGACAAGCCCTATCTGCCCAAAGCAATAAATTTTAAGGCTCTGTTAACCCATCTTTGCCCCTTCTCCTGTTAGTGGAAACAGTTCCACCAGGCTTACCACATGTGAAGGCTGGGAGCGGGACTTGGTTGTCAGAGGTTTGAGACGCACGCCATTGGGAGCAATTAATAGATGGTGAGAGCTTGTCCCCACTACCACCCGCTGGCTATGACAACCATAAGGAATCAAGGTAGTTCAAAAGGAAAATCAATAACAAAATGTAGAATATAGCTCGACAGTTCCAAAGAAAGTACAGTGCAGGTAACAATAAGGTGCAAGAGAGATGACAAGTAGATCGGGAGCTCAGGAGTTCAAGCTTATCTTATGAGATCTCCATTCCAGAGTCTGACAACAGTAGGACAGAAGCTGCCCTTGATCCTGATGGTACATGCTCTCAAGATTTTGTATCTTCCACTTGGTCGGAGGAGGGAGAAAAGAGAATGACTGAATGGGAGGGTTCCTAGGTTAGACTGGCTCCTTTCCCAAGGCAGCAGGAAATTTAGACAGAATCTACAGAAGGGCGGCTGGCTTTCATGATGGAACCCAGTGAAGGTTCGTCAGAAAGGTTCCAAAGACAGCGAATTTGTTCCATGAAGAGAGATTGAATGCACAAGGTCTAGACTCTAGAGTTTAGAAGTATGAGAGGAGATCTAGTTGAAACTTAGAAATTTCTTCCCCTACTTAATGGATCCAATGTAGATTTGCTGTTCCCCTTGGCTGGGATATCTAGAACCAGTGGTTACACTCTCAAAATAAGATCCTGGGCATTCACTGAGGACAAAAATGAAAAGCAGTTTCTATGTTAATTCAGTGGCAAATGTTGTGTATTTGATATTTCAATAATATTTGAGTAATCTTGTTGATTAAGCATTCTCATTCATTTAAATACATATAAATACATGAATTGCATACGTCATCACACCACTGCGTGATACTTGCGCGCCTCGCTTAAACTCGAACAAGACCCTTATTCCCGGACTCCCCGTATCTTCCTTTAAAAATGTTTAATGTTTTGAAGTTACAAAACATAAGAGTGAAGTTTTGAAATTTTCTACTCAAGAGGACAGCGAATGCTTAATCACTGAATATATTCAATCAGTTTTCAGATATAAAGGGAATCGATGGATATTGTGTTAATGCAGGACAACGGCACTGAAGTAGAACAAAGTCAAAATCAAAGTATGTTAACTATCAAAGTATCTGTACTGTAAACAACCTTGAGATTTGTCTCATTACGGGCAGCCACAAAACAGAGAAACCCAATAGAACCCATTAAGGAAAAGAAGACCGTCAAACCACCAATGAGCAGGGAAAAAAAACAAATTGTGCAAACAACAAAATTGAGCAAACAGCTGAAGTTCACGAAGGTGAGTCCACGGCTGCAAAGCCGGTCATCACTGCAGCCGATCCAGGAGCCCGTTAGTTGCAGGCCGCGGCCTCAGTTCAGCACAGAGATGAGTAAACCTCGTGGAGCAGAGAGCTGAACACCGGCCCATCCCTTGCTTCTGGCCCTGACACCCTGACCTTGTTGATCAGGCCCGGTGCTTAAGCCATCCAAACCTTGGTTCGCCCTTCGCTCTTGGACCTGGGCCCTGGCGCTGTGTCCCTCTGGCGGTTTGTTTTTTTAACTAATACAGCCACGGGGCTGGCACAACAAACTTGGGGTGTGGGGGAAGGTCATCCAGGATTCTCTTCCTGGGAAACCTGTTAGAATCGATGTGTGGGTAAGGATAGGATTGTGCTCGATTGAGGCCCTTTCCATGGTTAATGGATCTTTGCTATTCCCCAACCTGTCCAAGGGTGAAGGACCAGTGTGGGCAGGCTACAAGGGCTCACCTGCTTCAACTGAGGAAATGGATAAGGTCAGGAAGGAAGGTCACTCGGAAAAACCCTTGAAACACTTACCAAGTCAGGCAGCATCGGAAGGTGGGAAGTGTTATCGCAATGGACAGTATACGTCGAATCCCTGTACAAATACGTTCATCAGACTGGGCCCTACATATTTCCAGGTGCACCCCGGGACACCACCTGGCTTCTCTAATTAATAAGAGCTGATATCAGTACAGGATCCCCACTGTTCAAACTGTTTCCAACAACACCACAGCGCTCTTTACTGACTGTGAGAGTCCTCAGACAGCTTGCTGACGAGAGCAACGAAGGGAAAGTTACTCCTAGAGCGTGCGTGGGTTTAGATGCAGGAGCTCAGCCCAAAATGTCAGCTATCCGTTTGTCTCCACGGATGCTGCCTGACCTGCTGAGTTCCTCCAACAGTTTGAATTTTTTTACTCCAGATTCCAGCATTTGCGCCCTCTTGTCTCTCCAGACCTGCCCACAGACTGTGCCTGAAGGACACAGGTTTCTCCCTGCAGCCTCACTGAATGACGGAGACTGCCTTTGCCCAGAGGGCGGTGAGAATGTCAAAGTCAAGGTCGAGTTTATGTCACATGCAGAGGTGCAATGAAAACCTTTCCTGCAGCAGCGTCACAGGTACATACATAGCATCGCATTGGCAGTGTTCACGAGGGAAACATACTAAACACAATTATACCCAATTTCTACAAGAAAGAACCCAATTTTAAGATGACACTGGTGAATCTCAGAGACTACTGGCTGGTGGCCAACGAAGCAAAGGAAACAACTAAATACTTTGTTAATTATTCTTTTTCTGGTCAACGATCGTCACAAACAGTAGCCTATAACTTCCCTTTGGACTTGGAGGCAATTTGATGTGGCAGAACTGAGGTGAGAGGAGGCAGTTGCCAAGAGCAAGGAAGACCCAAGGTTCAATCAGCTTAGGCAGTGGGCCGAATCGGAAAGGTCAGGTAGAGGCCGAATCAGGGTGGCGGGCTCCAGACCCCAGAGCACATCACAGCAACTGAACCCGATGTTCGGCCAGCGATTTAGGCACCAGGCCAGGTTGAAAAGGTCAGGGTGTCGGGGCCTGAGGCAAGGGATGGAAAGGTAGAGCTGGCTGCTCTGCGCTGAACTAAGGTTCTGGGGATGGACTCGGTGTGGACTTCAGTTCAGAATACTATTTGCTTGTGTTTGTAGTTTGCATGATTGTTTATTCTCTCTCTGTACATTGGGTGTTCGATGGTCTTTTTTCCAATGGTTTCTTTTGGGTTTCTTTGTTTCGTGGCTGCCTGTAAGGAGACGAATCATAAGGTTGTATAATATATTCTTAGATAATAAATGTCATCATCGTGGCTATCCCTCGAGGTCGAGGATGATTGGCTTTGTTCCGTACAGAGCGAAGACGCCCGTGCATGTATTTGTTTAACATGTACTTGATGTTGCACTCCAAGAAGCACACGATACTTCACAAATCAACCAACTGATTCCAATGGCATGGAAACCACAACGACTGGAGCTGATGGATTTGTTGCAGCCTTCATCAGCCTTCACAGCCGTTGAGTTCGAAGTAACTTTGTCCGCCTGTTCCACCGTTGAGGTCTTGGTTGGATTGTTCTTTGTCAGGGACCTCATCTTCGACCTTACCACCATGGGTGACCCTACCAGGAGCATAGCTCCAGACGGCATCGCTCTCAGGATCTCAGGACCACACAAGCTTCTCCACCACAACAAGGTGACAATCCATGGAGAAGATAATAAATGTACTTTGAGCCCCGAACTTCGAGTTTGAGCAGAAGTCCATTTTAGTGCAAAGTGACCAAAATGGACATGGTGTTGCTGTACTGAGGTTGTGATTGGAGTTTTGCCAGTTGATTCATGAACAAAAGGCTGAAGAGAAGTAGCTGTTCTTGAACCTGGTGGTTTGAGATTCCAGGCTTCTGCACTGCTGCACAGGTATGTTATGGGGCATTTGCACGAGGAGCAAGGAGGTAGGAGGCTATGCTGATAAAAAAAAAAGGGGGGAGGAGGCTCATCTGGATGAGAAAGATTGGGATGAAGCAGATGGGCTGAGTGGCCTGTTCTGATGCAATATCATCTCTGATAAGAGAAGCTTTGCTCATGGCCAACTGAAAAAAAAGGGAGATCGTTACAAGTAGGACCGCGAAGAGAGGAGGCAGAGGTTGACTGTCAGCCTCAAGAAAGGACAAGAAAATGGGTTGTTAAGCCTCAAAAAGAAATCCTAAACCTACCATCCTACTGGCAGGAGAATGGGGTTGATCTGGAATACACTTCTGCATAAAGGAGAGATTTGAAATGACTTAAAGGGCTGACAGTCTTGGAGTAAGGGGAATGGTTATCTGGGGCAGAGATGAGAATAAATTTCTTCACACAGAGAGTGATGAATCTTTGTCTGAGGGGTATGGATGAATCCATTTAAGATCAGCAGGTCTTTAGAAATCAGGAGAATTGAAGTATAAAAGGTTGATGAAAGAAGGTAGCACTGTGGAAGACCGAAGGGAACGGGCACAAGGGGCTGAACAGCTTACTACTGTGTCTACCTGCTTATACGTAATTGCACCACAAGCTGAACGGACTACTTGAGGAAGCATTAGGAAGAGAGATATGGTCCTGTCCAAAAGGCTGAACAGATGATGCTGAACAAAAGCTTGTGAGCAAGTGATGAATCGGTTAAAGTATCCCAGTTCTCACTGCCCAGACGCTGACTTCATTGGGGGTGCGTGGTATGCGCTCCGCCATGTTCAACTGAAACACAGTTAGCAAATAATAACCTTTCTCTGCAGGTAGCTGGTGAGAAGAATTTGGCAACTTATGCAGCCACCTGGAGTCAACAATGAGAGTGTGTGGCTCCAGATAAACTAACCCCATCGATCTGTGATCGCTCAGTTAGACTCTCAGCAGACCACAACCAATGATGCACTATCAATTACTCCAAAAGACTGGAAGTACAGTAAGTACTGAAAGGCTTTTATTAGCAGTAAAATGTGACCTCGACCATTCTGAGTGTCTGCCCCTGGACTGAGAAGGAGGAGCAGGGCGAAATCGCCTTTATTCAGGGCTCTGTGGGAGGAGCCACAGGAGCAGTCAGCAGAGGGGCTTGTCCAGACAGGTAACCCAGTTACAACATATATATATATATATATATATATATATGGTTTACCACAACCAATCAAAGTTCAAACTGACTGTAAGGGTTTATAGCAACACACATCAAAGTTGCTGGTGAACGCAGCAGGCCAAGCAGCATCTATAGGAAGAGGCGCAGTCGACGTTTCAGGCCGAGACCCTTCGTCACTGCTGACGAAGGGTCTCGGCCTGAAACGTCGACTGCGCCTCTTCCTATAGATGCTGCTTGGCCTGCTGCGTTCACCAGCAACTTTGATGTGTGTTGCTTGAATTTCCAGCATCTGCAGAATTCCTGTTGTAAGGGTTTGTAATTGTTTTTTATAAACAAAATGTCCATTATTGTAAATACGACAGTATAACACTTGCTATCATAGCATGTTCAATCCCGGACCCAGCACTTACAGTAAATGTAACCCTGAAGAATGCATTCTAGCATTTCTGCTTTCTCAAAAGATTCAGCATATCATTAAGGTCTCTCACAAGCATCTCCAGATGGCCTCAAAGTCACCATAGGATAAGCAAGATCACACTTGACAGAGCTGTGAACTGCAAACGGGACAATTACTGACGCCATCCCCGTTTGGAGGCAAAAGCAACTGGTACGTGTCCTCCAGCCCCAATCAATAATCACCCAAAGAACTGCACAAAATGTGAGGTTGTAGATGGTGGCGTACACATTTATCCCATAATATTAAAGGAACACACACATATCTTTCCATCTGAATTATGGTGCACTCCTTTGTCCCTGCTGACTGAATTGGATCCAGTGGTGTAAAAGTCCACAGAACTGATGATTCTGAGAACCTTTGGCATTGAGAGGGTTAAAACTGTCCCTTTAATTACTGCAGCATTAATCGCTATTGGTGTGTTGGATTAAATCCTAAATGCCTTTCTTTTTCTGCACCATTCTGTGTAGCTAAAAGTGGATCATCAAAAGATTTATCTTACTGTGGAGCTAAAAATGGAACGGTAAAATTATCCTCTTAAATTATAGATCTTCAATGAAAATCTCCCTCTTTTAGAGACCAAAACTATTTCAGGTTTTGAAGTCCTGTGATTTAAAATCCGATGATTCAGTTCCCAGTTATCTCACAGATTCAGGTGAATTGCTAAACTACACCAAGCTCCCAGGAAAAGTTTGCTTTGTATGAGCATTACTGGCAACTTTCACGAATCAGCCCCCATGCCCTCTCAGGTCACAGGTCAGAGGCCGCAGCTGGTGCATGAACAACCCCTGACATTATGTGCAGCAGCCATCACCTGAGACCAGCGAGACAGGAGCTCTAGAAAAGTCCCTTGCAGCATTCCCTCTAATTTCTTTTACAGCTGCACGGGGCACCCATTGCTCTGAGCAGGAAATTTTTACACAGCCTGAAAACTGCATGGTACTTTAAATGTTTTTTAAAAATATGTATGCTATGAATATTTAGAACGAAAATCGAAAAATCGCATACTTTTGATTTTATATTAGATTAGATTAGATTATGGGGACACGCAGTCCTCTTTTATTGTCATTTAGTAATGCATGCATTAAGAAATGATACAATGTTCCTCTGGTGTAATATCACAAAAACACAAGACAGACCAAGACTGAAAAACTGACAAAAAACACATAATTATAACATATAGTTACAACAGTGCAAGCAATACCGTAATTTGATGAAGAACAGACCATGGGCACGGTAAAAAAAAGTTCAAAGTCTCTCGAAAGTCCCATCATCTCACACAGATGGGAGCAGGAAGAAAAACTCTCCTTGCCATGAGCTTCCAGTGTCGCAAACTTGTCGATGCAGCATCCTGGAAGCACCCGACCACAGTCCAACTCTGAGTCATCCGAAAACTTCAAGCCTCCGACCAGCCCTCTGACACCGAGCATCGAGTACCATCTCTGCCGAGCACTTCGACCCCAACCCCGGCCGCCAGCAACAGGCAAGGCCGAGGATTTGGGGCCTTCCCTCCAGAGATTCTCGATCGCACAGTAGAAGTGGCAGCAAACCGGGCATTTTAGAATTTTCTCCAGATGTTCCTCCGTGCTTCTCACATCTGTCTCCATCAAATCAGAATTGTGCACGGCCCCTATTCAACAAATACGATATCATTACACCGGAGAGGCTGCGTGTGCTGCATCGTGCCGCCATATTCTTCTCCTTTTATATTATATTACCATAATTTCAGAATTATATTAAGATTAAATAAAAGAAAATTCCAGCTGCATGGCAATGAAACCTATGTGCACGGGAGCATTTCTGTTACTGCGCAGCTGTGCATCCACTCAGCTTAGAGGGAACAGTGGTCCCTCGAGTCCTGGTAACTTGTTGGGGGCTCCCAGCTCTTACATTTCAGAGCTTCCTCCTAATACTCGATGATATGATAACATTTGAGCAGCCATGTATTTAAGTCAGGATGGGAAGGATCAAAGGGGGTGTGAGGGGCAAGATTTTTACACACAGAATGATGGTGCTTAGAACACTGCCAGGGCTGGTTGTGGAGACAGATACAACAGTAGTGTTTAGGAACCTCTTAGGCACATGAATATGCTGAGGATGGAGAGATTTACTGTTGACCATGTGCAGGTTGAAGTGATTAGATGTCATTAGCATAATTAGCTCATCACAACATTGTGGGCCAACTGGCTTGTTCCTGTGTTGCATTGTTCTATGATTTTGCATGCGTAGTCTTCACAAAGGTCATCCTATTTTCACAATGAGTGTTCATCTGTAAATGTAAACTAGAGTGAAAAAGTACTGATACAGCAAAGAAACAGACCATTCAGAACATTGAGTTTGTGCCAGCCATCAACCACCCATTTACACCGATCTTTATTCCCCAGCACCCCCGCCCCCACATTCCCATCAGGATCCGCTGCTCACCTACACTCTGGGGGTGTAGGGATTGGATTTACAGTGGTCAACTAATATACCAAACCGCAGATTTTTGGGACACGGGAGGAAAAGAGAGCACCTGGAGAAACAAGCAAGGTCCACACAGAGAGCACCTGAGACCGTGAGGCCCAGCACTACCCACTGTGCCCTGTGCTGCATCTTTCAGGCCGGCTCACAGAGCACAGAAGTGCTGTGTGTAATATACGGTCCCTAATGATTGCGGGGGTCATAGAGGTCATAGAGTCACACAGCCCAGATACAGGCCTTCAGCCTACCTCACAGACTATCAAGCCTTCATTTACAACTAATCCTACACTAACCCCATTTCACCATCCCCACATTCCCATCAACCACTTATAAACATGTGTGGCGCGTGGCCAAGTGGTTAAGGCGTTGGACTAGTGATCTGAAGGTCCTGAGTTCGAGCCCCAGCCGAGGAAGTGTGTTGTGTCTTTGAGCAAGGCACTTAACCACACACTGCTCCAGTCCACCCAGCTAAAAATGGGTACCAGCAAATGCTGGGGGTTAACCTCACAATAGACTGGCGTCCTATCCGGGGGATGGGGGGAGTCTTGTACTGTCAATCGCTTCACGCCACGGAAACCGTCATAAGCACCGGCCTAGTGACCCTATAAGGCTCGGGAAGAAAGAAAGAAGAAGACAACTTATAAGCATGCAATTGGCTTGGTAGGCCCCATGGCTAGTATGGACAAGTTGGGCCGAAGGGCCTGTTTTCCTGTTGTGTTACTCCACAGTTCTGATTTCCCCCCTCAGGTTCTACTGCTCACCACACATCAGGGGCAACTTACAGTGGAAAATTAACAAACCTTTGGGATGTGGGAGGAATATGGAACACCAGAGGAAACTCAGGTGGTCTGGTCACAGACCAGGCCCAAGGTCAGGGCTGATAAGGCAGCAACTCTACCAGTTGTGCCACTCTGCCACCTATAGTAATTATTGTTGTCTTAAGGCTACTGTTTCTATGTGTGAGCAACACAAACATAAGTACACCCATAATTATGCATAGAGAAATACACATAAAGATGTGTGTGCACAGATATGCAGGCACAAAAAAATAGACTATCAAACACATTCATACAAATATGAACACACACACACTTGTGCGCAGTTGCAAACTCTACACAGACAGGATTGAACCCAGGTCTCTGGATTTGTGAGGCAGCAGCTCTATCCACAACAGCACTGACGCACTCTGAGTTCCGATCGTTGTAAGGCAATGGTTAACGTGTACTGAATTTCAACCCATATTAATCTTATCTAAAATTCATTATCAATTTAACTGATCTTGCCAAGCTACATATTTATAAGTAGTTACAATATTAAATAACTGAAAATTTTGTTTTTGCCTGCAAAGGCTATCTGTGTTAAAAAAAAACAAGTGTAAATATATAGTGTGAAGATTGCTCAAAGAACACATGGTGAGATAATATCTCCTTCCTTCCTACTTGAAGGAATCCAGCTTCCCGAGTACACACTAGGATTGGACACGTGGACTCAGTGTCAACTGTTGGTATATCCTTATCCTCTGAGTCGGAAGGCCATGGGCTCAGGACTCAGGGTAGAGACTTGGGCCCAGAAGCTTAGGCTGAGGTTTAACTGATGGAGAGTTGAACTGCCAGACGACCTGCCTTGTGGATTAGGTAAATGTTAAAGATCCCAGGGCCGACGTGGATGAAGAGCATGGAGCTCCCCCGTATCCTAGCCAATATATAATCCAAAGTCAACACCACTAAATCAGATTGGCCTTAGGACACAGAGGGTAGTCGTGGTGATAGATAGTTGGTGTGGGGCGCTTTCTCTGGCTGGAAGTCGGTAATGATTCATTTACCCCAGAGATTAGTGCAGGGTTCATTATTCTTTATCAAATATATAAATGACTTGGATTAGAACGTAAGTAGAACACAAATCACAGAACGGTACAGCACAGCACAGGCCCTTCGGCCCACATGTTGTGCCAGCCTTTGAGCCTACTCCAAGGTCAATCTAACTCTTCCCTCCCGCGTAACCCTCCATTTTTCTTTCACCCATGTGACTCTTAAATATCCTTTATTTATCTGCCTCCATCACCACACCCAGCAGTCCATTCCAAGCATTACCACTCTGTGTAAAAAACATACCTCTGACATCGCCCCTGCACTTTCCTCCAATCCCCTCTCATATTAGCCATTGCCATCCTGTCCACT
Organism: Mobula hypostoma; assembly: GCF_963921235.1. Classification (NCBI taxonomy): domain Eukaryota; kingdom Metazoa; phylum Chordata; class Chondrichthyes; order Myliobatiformes; family Myliobatidae; genus Mobula; species Mobula hypostoma. The sequence continues at coordinate 136,982,316 of NC_086098.1, forward strand.
CGAGTAGTTACTGACCATTGGCTCAGATGTTCACCAGTGCCTCACTGAAGCCTGCCCCATCACCAATGGCAAAACAGACGAAAGAGTCCCCACCAGTGGCTTCATTGGCAGCAAATTCACTAATTAGAAGTGAACATTGAGCAAAGGTAGTGATGAAAGGGTTACGGTGGGAAAGGAAGGGTTACTCCACTGTCAAAGTAAATGCCATCACTGATAATAAAATAAAATAACTAACTGGGCCCAGGACACGTGCACTCTTACAACTCAAGAATAAGGAAATCAGCATGGGCCCCTGTCACTCACACTGTTCTGAACTCTTAACAGAAAAAACATAGAAACATAGAAAACCTACAACACAATACAGGCCCTTTGACCCACAATGCTGTGCCAAACATGTACTTACTTTAGAAAGTACCTAGGGTCACCCATAGCCCTCTATTTTTCTAAGCTCCATGTACCTGTCCAGGAGTCTCTTAAAAGATCCTATCGTTTTCGCCTCTACCACCATTGCCGGCAGCCCATTCCACGCACCCACTACTCTCTGCGTAAAAAACTTACTCCTTGATATCTCCTCTGTACCTACTTCCAAGCACCTTAAACCTGTGCCCTCTCGTGTTAGCCATTTCAGCCCTGGGAAAATGTCTCTGACTATCCACACGATCAATGCCTCTCATCATCTTATACACCTCTATTAGGTCACCTCTCATCCTCTGACTCTCCAAGGAGAAAAGGCCGAGTTCACTCAACCTATTCTCATAAGGCATGTTCCCCAATCCAGGCAACAACCTTGTAAATCTCCTCTGCACCCTTTCTATAGCTTCTACATCCTTCCTGTAGTGAGGTGACCAAAAATGAGCACAGTACTCCAAGTGGGGTCGGACCAGGATCCTATATAGCTGTAACATTACCTCTCTGCTCTTGAACTCAATCCCACATTTGATGAAGGCCAATACACTGTATTCCTTCTTAACCACACAGTCAACCTGCGTAGCAGCTTTGAGTGTCTTATGGACCTGGACCCCAAGATCCCTCTGATCCTCCATACTGCCAAGAGTCTTACCATTAATACTATATTCTGCCATCATAATTGACCTACCAAAATGAACCACCTCACACTTATCTGGGTTGAACTCCATCTGCTACTTCTCAGCCCAGTTTTGCATCCTATCAATGTCCCCCTGTAACCTCTGTCAGCCCTCCACACTATCCACACCACTCCCAACCTTTGTGTCATCAGCAAACTTACTAACCCAACCCTCCACTTCCTCATCCAGGTCATTTATAAAAATCATGGAGAAGGGGTACAGAACAGATCCCTGAGGCACACCACTGGTCACCGACCTCCATGCAGAATATGACCCGTCTACAACCACTCTTTGCCTTCTGTGGCAAGCCAATTCTGGATATACAAAGCAAGGTCCTCTTGGATTCCATGTCTCCTTACTTTCTCAATAAGCCTTGCATGGGGTACCTTATCAAATGCCTTGCTGAAATCCATATACACTACATCTACTGCTCTACCTTCATCAATGTGTTTAATCACATTCTCAAAAACTACTATTTTTATACAAAATTGGCTTATCTGTTATGGATATTGATCATTGTAAATTGTACGTGTTTGAATTCCCCATTCCAAGATCAATCGCCATTCACAAAAGAGGTATTAAAGTCAATTGAAACTTCAATCAGTCAACTGATGATACTGTGAAAGACAGTAGAGCCTCAGTTGATAGGTATGTTTCAGATCCCTCTGTTACTCTTATCTTGCCTGTTTCCGGCACCTGCCATTATGTAAAGGGACACTGTTTTAGGAAGACATTTCTGGAAAATTCTCACTGCAGAGGGCTCACTCGTTTGGCTTGAGTACACATTGCCACGTCTGTAGTGAGCAGAGATGTCTCCAGTGGTCTCACTTGACTACGACTGCCCCAGGCTATCAATGTCTTTAACCCTTGCTTTATTGCAACTTCCACCGCATAAACTGATTAACAGGGATTGTAAGATCATCCCCGTACATTGCTGGAATTCAGTCCTGTCAGGTGTGACAAGTGTTGGGACTGGTGTTGGCTGAGGCTGCTGCAAATTGATGCGGCCAGACTAGGATTTGATTAAAAAGCCAGTTCAATGAATACATTGGAATCTTTGAGTTGATGGTTAATAGTTCCACTGGGATAATATGACCTTGTCCTTATACCAACCTTGATCCTTCTGTCCCTCTGGGAAAGTTCCAGACGCTCCTTGAATTGATGAAGCTCTTGCTGCTGAATTCCCCTTCAACATGCAACTCTTTTTAATTCACTTATCAGGCTTTTGGGATCATTGGCCAGGCCGCATTCGTTGCTCATCCTTAATTGTCATTGAACTGTGTCCCTGGGCCATTACCAGTCTGAATGCAGAGAACCGCCAGTGAAGGTGCTAACAAAGTGCGCTTTAGTGGATAGCACGGATGAAATCCTAGCATTTAGATCCAGTGACATTGAAGGGACAGCGATATGTTTCCAAGCCAAGATGGCATGTGACTTTTGAACTTTGAACCTGTAGGTTGGTGATGTTCCCATGCCTGTGGCTGTTGTCCTTCTTGGTGATGGAGGTGCTAATTTTCGGAAAAGCTGACCCAATCCCCAATGTCCTTTATCTCAGACAACTTAAACAATTAAAACCTTATCTTATGGATACCTCAGTGCCATTGACAGGAATGGTGGCTGTCTGTTGTGACTGAAGATGATAGGAAAGCTGTGCAGGAGAGTTTTTAAAATAGAAAAGCCATTGCACAGGGGTATTTCTACTCTCAACCCCTGAACTAGCATCACAACTGGGGTCTTCCTTGGTTGTAGTGGGTAACCATGACCTTTCCTGTGCCTCGTCACGCCCTTCACTCTCCACAAAGCGATGCAGAGCTGCCTTCCTGTTGGATCTCTCCCACTCAGAGCTGACTTCAAGGTTCAACTTCTTGTGCTAGGACATGCTAGACAGGACCGAGGTATGAGGCCATTGGCTACCCGCAACTGGTTTAGCCCGCCTGGTGAAGTGGTGTAGTGGGGTATGTCCACTGTCATACAATATGCCAACAGCTACATGGAGCCACAGGTGACAGCTGAGTGCCCGGTGGGGACCAAAGGTGAGTGAGCTCCAGAATGAACAGACACACCAAGCCCCTCCACCAGAGGTGCTACCCCTCCCTGGACACCCCATACACCACCAGGAATATGCTGCACAGAAATTTCATGCACTGTTTCCCACAACATTGTAAAATACTCAGACTGCTGTAGAGTACTCTTGCATGTATCAAGCATCTGCCTGAGAGCTTCAGATCAGCTACTGTTACATCTTCAAATGTTTTACATGTTGAGTATTCTGTAGAAATGCATCATTGAAAGTCATTGTACTATAAAAAATGGAAATCAACTTCACAGTAAACAGAAACATTCAACTGCTTCCCAACTATTGAGAGCTTTTTAAAAAATTTTGTATTTCTAGTGACTGCAGTGTTTTAAATGACACAGATTTATATGGAATCTTGTCTGACCTCAACATATTCCAGAGCGATTTATAGCCATTGCATTAATATGTGTGACTCCTGCAGCTGTGCAAGAGCCAATTTACACACAGCAAGCTCCAGAATCTCTTTTTATGTTTATTGAACTGATTAGGTTTCATGGTTATCTTTGTCCGTAACTGATTGGTATAGAATCAGAATCTGAATCAAGTTTATGAATGCTGACTTGAAAATTGTTTTGCGACAGCAGTACAAGTACAGTGCATAACCTGACCTTTATAAACTTGGAGCTTTCCTGGAGTATATTGTACATGGATAAAAGTATTCCCAAATCTGCCAGATAAAGGTTATCGAGTCAATGCGTCACACAGCAAGGAAACAGGTCCTTTGCCCATTGTGTCCATGGCAACCATCAAACACCCATTTACACTAATCCTACATTAATCCTGTTTGTTCTCCCCACAATCCCACCAATTCCTCACAGATTCCACTGTTTTCCCACACACTAGTGGCAATTTACAGCAGTCAATTAACCTCTTCGTCATTTGGATGTGGGAGAAAATTGGAGCCAAGTGAACGTGCAAACTCCACACAGACAGCACAGAAGATTCGGATTGAACCTGGTTTGCAGGAAGCGTGAAGCGGCAACTCAAACAGCCTGTGCTGCTTTAACATTTAGAGAAGATCAAGAGGGTCTTCTAACAAACAAAGAGGAATTGCAGCTAAAGAGATTAGGCAAACTCTGATCTTAAATGTAGAGAAAACCCCACCTAATTAAAATTGATTGTTCACAGACCCATGTTGCCAAGACATTTACCTCTTTGATGTCAGTCTTGTCTAACATCATCAGGTGTCAAAGTTAATGAAGCAGAGTTCCTAGTAGATCGAGCTCCATTTTTATTAACTTCAGCATAGAAGAGCACAGCACAGAAACAGGCCATTCAGCCCTCAATGTTGTGCTGAACCGGAACCAGCTAAAAAGTAAATTGTACAAAACTCAAAAACTAATCCCTCCTACCTACACAATGTCCATGTTCCTCCATCTTCCTCATATTCAACTGCTTATCTAAACATCTCTTAAAAGCATCTAATGTATTTGTCTCTACCACCATTCCAGGTATCCTCAACTCTCTGAGTAAAAAACTTACCCCTCACATCCCCTTTGAACCTACCATCTCTCATCTTCAATACATACCCTCTGGTATTGGATATTTCTACTCTGGGAAAAAGATACTCCTGTCTACTCTATTTTATGCCTCTCATAATCTTATAAGCCTCTATCAGAAATCCCTCAGCCTCCGGTGCTCCGGAGAAAACAACCGAAGTGTATCCAGCCTTTCATGATAGCACATGCTCTCTAAACCAGGCAGCATCCTGATGAATCTCTTCTGCACTTCCTACAAAGCCTCAACATCCTTCCTATAATGGGCAAACAGAACTGTATGCAATACTCCAGGCTTCACACTCTAACCTTCCAATAAGTGAATTATAAGCAGGGTTGTATTAGTTGTGACATGCTAATGTCCCACCGGTTCAGGCCATTTACAGGGGTCTCTTCCTTCAACCCTACCCTCTCCTCCATTTGCAAAGAAGTGCTATACATGTGTGACGTTAATGCAAGGCATTTCTTCTGCCACATTAATGTTTATTATGTGATAAAAGTGATTGAGCCAGGTAAAATAATAACATTTAAAATAAGAAAGCTTTAAGACAGGGTTTCCCAACTAGGTCCATGGCATAAAAAAAGATTGGGAACACCTGGTTTTGAGAGACATGGTCAAATGCAGACAAATGGGATTTGCCTAGATGGACATCTTGGTCAACATGGATGTGTTGGGCTGAAGGGCCTGTTTCTGTGCTGTATGACTCTATGGGTCTACAGTATGTGCTACCCTTCAATGACATATTATATAAACAACCAGAAAATCACACAAACAAACACACATGCACTCACTAATCCATTCTACAAGGGTAGCAGTTGGGATACAGGTTATACCAAGTTTGGAAGTACTTCTGATTTTACATATCAGCAAAAGGTCATAAAATTCAATTATCTTTCTATGGCAGGCAGATTGAGACAGAGATTGAGAGCCTTTTCAATATCATTATCTTTAATTTTGTCTGTCAATTGGGCAAATGTTAATCTGAAGTCTGTTCTTCATCCCATATTATCCTCAGCACTATATTGGTTACATGAGTAATTGGTTTACAATATGATCAATAGTGTAATGTAAACTGATGGCTTTTCTCCGGGTTGGTTAGGATAGTGTACTGAAACAGATAGCTCTTCTCTGGATTGCATAGGATTGTTTAGTAGGCATTCCTGGCTATATTATTCAGTGGACTTCACTATCATCAAACCCTGCCAGTTGAAACGTTCTGTGCAATGATTTTAGAGAGAACGGAATGAACTTATTAACATTGTTCACACATCTCTAGATTAGAGTAGGAATCTCAGATATGATTGCTAACTGGGCGAATGAAGGGCCCTGGATTGCATTCTGACCCCATGTCACACTCACGAGCCTTCCTGCACAGACAAAACTAAAAACTATCGCAAGCCGTGCTTCCCCTCTCCCATCTCAGTTTCTCCATCGTCCGAAAGCTTTGCTGGATCAGACCTGTCAACACCACTGCGATGAGCAGGCAAGATCTGGACAGTATAGAACTAGTCCCAAAGCTGCCTCTACACTCCTCAGGTGTGTGGTTTGAGATTCCAACCACATTCGGGGTGAAAATAGTCACCGTCAGATCCCTTCTAAACCTCTCATTCCTCACTTTAATCCTTTGCTCGTTGGGTCGTAGACAACTGGGTAACTTGGTTGGCATGGATTAGTTGGACCAAAGGGCTTGCTTCCATGCTGGATAATCTACAACTTTAGGCACTTCCATGAAGCTCTGGTGTGAGAATAAGTTTCTTACTATCTGCCTTTCCATTCCAGAACATTTCGGATAACCTTTTTTTTTCAAAAAATGGGGCTTTCTTTCCACCACCATCAGTGCTGCCCTCACCCAGATCTCCTTCATTTCCTTTACATCTGCCCTCATCCAATCCTTCAGGAAATACATCCGTAACCCTGAAGTCTTTATGAATTGGTAACTTCTGTAACCACTTCTGGTTACACGTTCATGCCATCACCTCCCTCCGGTTCCCCTCCTCCTTTCCTTTGTTTTCCATGGTCCACTAGCCTCTTCTTATAGATTCCTTCTTCAGCCTTTACCACTTCCACCTATCACCTCTCAGCTTCTCACTTCATTCCCCCCTCCCCAGCCTAACCCACGTTCCCCTCACTTGGTCTCACTTACCACCTATCAGCTTGTCCCTCCTCCTCCCCCCACCTCCTTACTCTGGCTTCTGTCCCCTTCCTTTCCAGCCCCGATGAAGGGCTTCGGCCTGAAATATTTATTTCCCTCCAGAGGTGCCGTCTGACTTGCCAAGTTTGTCCAGTATTTTGTGTGCGTTGCTCAAGAAATCCGGCATCTCCAGAATCTCAGGTCTGAAATGGAATTTGCTGTCTTGAGGCAGCAGTACAGTGTAAAGTGATAAAATTCCTATAAATTACTATGAATAAATAATGCAAATAGTACAGAAGAAGGGAACAGTAAGGAATAATGCATGAGTTCATGGACTATATAGAAAACTGATGATGGAAGGGAAGAAGCTGGTCTGAGAAGAAAGAATCTGAGGTGGTCAGGGAGAACACAGGGACTTGACTTTGAGAATAGGCCATACACTTAGCCTTGTCAACCTGAGATTCTTGACACCCAGCAACAAACAGATGTTAAACAGCTAGAACATAGAACTTTGAACCATAGAGCACTGGACAGGTCTTTGGTCCCTTGATGTTGTGCCAATCTTGATGGCAATTTATACTTAATGATCTCCTCCTGTGTATCATCCACATTCCTCCACTCCACTCATATTTGTGTGTCTTATCTAAAAGCCTTTCAAACTCCACCAAACGGCCTGATTCCACATTTACCTCCAGGCACTTCCTATTCACTGCATTAAAAAAAGAAGCTTCCCTGTCACACTGACTTTAAACTTCCCCCTGCATGCCCTCTGGTGTTTGGGGTTTCTACCCTGGGAAGAAGAGTCTGACTGTTTACGCATCTCTGCCTCCCATCATTTTAGAAACCTCTATCAGGTCTCCCCTTAGCCATCGATTCTCTTGGGAGAACAACCCAACCTTTCCTTGTAGCTCATACCCTCTAATCCAGGCAGCATCCTGGTAAACCTCTTCTACACCCACTCCACAGTCTCCACATCCTCCCTATAATGGGACAACCAGAACTGCATGCAATACTCCATGTACAATCTGACTGAAGTTTCATATAGTTGTGGCATGACTTCCTTAACCTTACACTCAACACCCGTACCAATGAATACAACCTCTTCACAGTCTTATCCACTTGCATAGGCACTTTCAGTGAACTATGCTTCTGGACCCCCAGGATCCCTCTGTACCTCAATTCTATAAGGGGCCTCCCAATAACTGTATCGTTCATTCGCTATGTTCTGTGTCGTGTGATGTGGGCGACATTAGTCTTTCCATGACCATAATTGTCCTTGGCAAATTTTTCTACAGAAGTGGTTTGCCTTTGCCTTCTTCTGGGCCGTGTCCTTACTAGATGGGTGACCCCAACCAATATCAATACTCTTCAGAGATTGTCTGCCTGGCGCCAGTGTTCACATAACCAGGACCTGTGATATGCTCCAGCTGCTCATACAACCATCCACCACCTACTCCCATGGCTTCACTTAACCCTGACCGGAAGGGGTGGGGGGTAGTTAAACAGGTGCTACACCTTTCCGAAAGGTAACCTGCAGACTTGCTGAGGAAAGGAGCACCTTACACCTGCTTTGGTAGAGATGTATCTCCACACCGCCACCCACAATAACTATATACTTCCTTCTTTCATATGACCTCCCAAAGTGCAAAACCTCACAATTGCCTGGATCAAACTCCATCTGCCACTTCACTGCCCATGCCTGTAACTGATCAATATGCCACTATGTCCTTTGACAGTCCTTTACCCTGTCCACAACTCCACCAATCTTGGTGTCATCCGCAAATATGCTAATGCACCAATCTACATTTTTATCCAAATCATTTATAAATATCACAAACAACAGAAGTCTCAGCACCGAGACTTGTGGAGCACAACTGGTCACTGACCTCCAGCTAGAATAACAACTTTCCAACTCTCTGACTTCTATGGACAAACCAGTTCTGAATCCAAGCTTGTAATTCAGTCTGGATCTCTTATATTTTTATCTTCTGAATCAGCTTACCATTAGGGACCTTACCAAATGCCTTACCAGTCCGTATAGGTAACATCCACTGCCTTACCCTCTTCAAGCACCTCTATCACCTCCTCAACAAACTCAATCAAGTTTGCAAGGCATGACCTGCCCAGCATAAAGCATTGCTGACTGTCCCTAAACAGCCCATGCCCTTCCTAATGCACATAAATCCCATCTCTCAGTATCCTCTCTGATAGCTTCACTACCATGGATGTGAGGCTCGCTGGTTTGTTATTACCTGGATTATCCCAATTTCCTTTCTTGAGCAAAGGCACAACTTTTGCTACTCTCTTGTCCTCCTGGACCTCACCTATTGCTAGTCAGGACACAAAGATCATTGTCAAAGGCCCAGAAACCTCCTCACTTGTTTCTTTCAGTATTCTGGGATATATGCAATGGGGACTTAGCCACCTTAATGCTCTTTAGAAGATCCAGCACCACCATTTCCTCCTTAATCTCAAAATATCAGCGCACATCAGCATCTCCCATCCTGTTTTCACTATCTTCCAAATCCTTCTCTTCGGTAAACACTGGTGCAAAGTATTCGTTTAGTACCTCAGCTCCTTCCAAGAACAAATCCCCTCCATTATCCTTAAGTGGGCCTACCTGCTCCTTAGTTGTCATATTTTCCTTAATGTAAGTATAAAATATCATCCAAACAATGCAGTTGGTTAGAGGAACAACAGACAGTTGCTCACATGAGTCCTGACACATGGTTTTGACCTGAAACATCGACAATCCCTTTTCCCACCACCATCACCCCTCTGATGCTGCTCAACCTGCTGAGTTCATCCAACAGGTTGTTGGTTGCTCCAGATTCCAGCATCAGCCATCTCTTGAGTCCTTGACCAGTTAGAAGATCAGCCGCAAGTCCCCAGCTTCACAGTTGATGGATGCAGAAACATAGAAACATAGAAAACCTACAGCGCAATACAGGCCCTTCAGCCCACAATGCTGTGCCAAACATGTACTTGCTTTCACCCTTTGCCTCACTTTGAAGAAATATCGGAGTCCATTCATATATATTTTTCTAGTCATCTATTCAGAATGTGAGAATGTTCCTGGCAATGACAGTGTTTACTGTGCATCCCTGATTGTCCCTGAAATGAAGAGGAGCTTAAGTGCTAACCTCATTGTTGGGTCTACAGTCATCTCTAAGTCAGAAGAGAAAGATATATACACCCCTGAAGGACATTAGTAAACCAAGTGGGTTTTTATGGTTACAGATACCAGATGTTTAATCATCTGCTTTACAATAAATAAAACATCTCAAAGCTTCTCTCCTCCTAATTTAAGTGAGTGATTGGTGACCTCCATGAAATTAGCAACAGTAGATTGTTGGCTATTGCTTTTTATCAATATGTTGTATGCTGTGTGGGTTGCAGGGGTGGAGATGTGTCTTTACCAAAGGAGGTGTAAGGTGCTCCTTCCCTCTACTACCCTCCAGGTCACCCTTGGGCAAGGTGTAGCACCTGCTTAACACCCCCCCATCCCCCATCCCTCCCCCCCCCCGATCAGGGTCACATGAAGCCATGGGAGCAGCCGGTGCATGTCACCAGTCCTCATTATGTGACAACTGATGCCAGGCAATCTCTGAAGAGCGTTGACAATGGCTGGGGTCACCTGTCTTGTAATGGCGCTGCCCAGAACAAGGCAATGGCAAACCACTTCTGTAGAAAAAATTCCCAAGAACTATCGTGGTCATGAGACTGGACATACTGGAGGCTGTGGTAGAACAAAGGACCCTCTGGAAAATCCAGAGTACTTACAGTAATAGATTAAGACAAATGCACTGCTCCAAAGAGTGCTATATGAGGTCATTCTTACCCTCGGCCATTAGGGTCTATAATGGATCAGCCTATAGCCAGGGATGTGATGACCCCCTCCTGTTAGACCCTTGTTTACCAGAGCTCTGTTTAACTCTGTTTACCACATCCTACTATTGCAGACACCCTATTCAATACTGTGCAACACCACCATCACTTCTTATCTGGATGGTGTGAATGTGCACCCGTTACTCTATAACATTACGGAAATTCTTGCATTAACGTCTCATCAGTGTGAACTTGGAAATCTTGAAATCTTTGACTTGTAAATCTTGTACAACTTATTTTTAAGGTAATTTTTTTTTAATTCTTACTTCTCTTCTAATATTTGTATATCTGTGCAGTTGTAATGTTACTGTGACACTGTAATTTCTTTTGAGATTAATAATGTAGCTATCTATCTATCATTGCCCACATCATACCACATGGCACATTATAATGATGATGTGTGCTATCAGTGAGAAACTTTGCCAAGTGGTCAGCTTCTAATCACAAAGTTTATATAAAATGAGACTGAGATGTTGGGTAGGGGTGATGTGGGGGGGTAGGGGGGGATCTGAATGTTAACATGAGGTATTGCATTTCATTGCCCAGTGACATCCTCTGAGAATGTTATCCCTTACAGTATGCTGAGAGGCCAATGCTGAAACAAAGCAGCTTTTTGGTTTTAGGATCTTCTTAATCATTACACCTGGCTCTAGTGTGCCTGTGAATAAGACTGTGAAAGCATTAATGTTCTCTTAGCCCGTTTAGAAGTGGTTTAGAAGTTAAAGCCACATCTTTAAGCCTACTGCATTCATGGCCTCTTTCCCTGTCAAGAACCACCTTCCCATTTCTGGGAGCGATAGCAATTCCTTTTCTTAGGCATTTCACTTGCCTTTTGCAGGGTGAAATCTTCTGCTCCATTAACGCTCCCAGCAACTGCACACTGCGCTTTGTGGGCACTGCGTTCTGTTTCTCAGATTCTGTGCTGCAGCTCTGTGGGAGGACGCACTTCCAGGTGCCAAATCCCTTAATCTGATGTCTTCCAAAGTAATGTGGAAATGGTTGCATCCCACTGCTTGTCTGATATGATTATCACTCCTCCACCACTGTATATCCAGTTCACTTTTCTACTGTGCTCTCGAGGGGCAAATCTGTCACTGGTAGTGATGCCGGGGGGGGGGGGGGGTTCATCTACATAAGGTTCCTCCTGATGCTGACAGCTTTTGATTACTGTCACAGCATTGGTGACAGTCTGTTAATGCCCGGATCATTTGGGCTCCAAATGCTGAATGCTGTTTTTGTGATAGTTGTACAGGATGCTGGCAAGACCACACTGTGCAGATTTTGTCCCCTTGCCTAAAAATAGATGCAGTAGCTTTAGGGGCAGTTTAAAGGGGACTTACCCCCAGTCTAATTCCTAGGAAGGAGAGGATCAAGTGATGGCAGGGAGTTAATTTTATTTATTTATTGAGATAGAGCACTGAATAGGCCCTACAGGTCCTTTGAGCCTCGCCTCCCAGCAACCCCTGCTTTCATCCTAGCCTAATCCTGGGATAGTTTACAATGACCAATTAACCTACCAACCAGGATGTCTTTGGATTTTGGAGGAAACCAGAGAACCCAGAGGAAACCCACGTGGTCACAGGGGCGAACGTACAAACTCATTACAGACTGCAGCGGGAATTGAACCTCGGTCGCCTGCACTGTAAAGCGTTGTGGTAACCACTGTGCTACCGTACCACCCTGCAGGCCTTGGAGGTTAAAGGAATGAGGAGTGACCTCATTCGAATATACAGGAGACTTGGAAGGGTAGATGTTGGAAAAGTGACAAACAAGAGGACAGTACGACAAAATAACGGACTGGACATTTAAAACGGAGGTGAGTCGAACTTTCTTCACTTAGAGGGAGTGAATCTCCAGGGTGGTGAAAACCAGATCATTAGATATACTTATGATGGAGGTAGATAACTATTTGAAAGGTCAAGGGTTATGAGGAACTGGCAGAGAAGAGGAGTTGAGAACAGAATAAACTGTAACAACCTCTCACTCGACATCAGCAAAGCCAAAGAGCTGACTGTTGACTACAGGAGGAGGAAACCGGAGATTATTGAGCCAGTCCTCATTTTTTTTAGATTATGAAGACACGCAGTACTTTTTATTGTCATTTAGTAATGCATGCATTAAGAGATGATACAATATTTCCTCCAGTGTGATATCACAAAACACAGGACAGACCAAGACTGAAAAACCAACAAAACCACATAATTATAACATATAGTTACAACAGTGCAGCAATACCATAACTTCATGAAGAAGTCCATGAGCACAATAAAAAGTTCAAAGTCTCTCAAATGTCCCACATCTCACGCAGACGGGAGAAGGAAGAAAAACTCTCCCTGCCATGCCCGAACACAGTCCGACTCTGAGTCATCCGAAAACTTCGAGCCTCCGATCAGCTCTCCGACACTGAGTACTGAGTGCCATCTCTGTCCGAACAATTCGACCTCAACCTCGGTTGCCAACAGCAGGCAAAGCCGGGGATTTTGAGGCTTTCCCTCCGGAAGATTCCCGGCCGTGCAGTAACAACAGCAGCGAACTGGCATTTCAGAAATTTCTCCAGATGTTCCCCTGTGCATTCACGGCTGTCTCCATCAAATCAGAATTGTCCATGGCCCCTATTTAACGGATATGATATCATTTTTCACCGGAGGGAATCAGAGGTGGAGAGGGTCAGTATCTTTAAATTCTTTGGTATTATCGTATCAGAGGATTTCAAAGTTCAAAGTTCAAAGTACATTTAATATCAAACTACTATATGTATACAGAATACAGCCATGAGATTTGTCTTCTTGCAGGCAGCCACAAAACAACAAAACAGAACAGAACTCGATTAAAGAAAATCCCCACTCAAAAAACACCCAATGTGTGAAAAATTGAACAAATTGTACCAACAATAAAAAGAAACAAATAACACAGTGAACATTAACCGCAGAGTCCCCAAAAGTGAGTCCTCACCCTAGGCTAAGAGGTGAGTGAAGCCAGTCCAGGAGCTTGATGGAGTCAATTTTGTGCTGTGCTGATGGTTGCAGGCCAAAGCTGCAGAGTCAGTTCAGCATTAAAGTGCCTTGATCAAATCATGCATCTATTGATAAAAGTAAACGGAAACACATGAATCATGAATTGCAGAGTCCCCGAGCCCGTTCAGCGCTGACGTGAGTGAAGCCAGTCCAGGAGTCCGATGGCTGCAGGCCAACTGAACCTGGTGGCGTGGGGCCCACGACTCCTACACCTCCTGCCCGACAGCAGCAGCAAGAAGAGGAGGAGACCAGTCAAACGCAGGCAGACGGCGCCGAGCACCTGGTCATTTTCCACTCTCGTCCCCGATGATTTTAATCCCACTCAATGCCTTAATCGAGGCAGAGTAATGGAGCTGAAGGCAGGTTTGCGCTCTGCCACCGGGGATTGACACAGCCACCCCCAGCAACGGCCGACACTGCCATAGAATCTCTCTCTGCTCTCCTCCATGCCGAATCGCAAAGCACAGGGCTGTTTGGTCAGCTCAGAAACACATCCTTTAAAGGGAAATAACAGGCTGTAGTTGATCGCAGTTCAGAAGAAATATATCTGGAAGAAGAAGCGTACCTCTTTGTTTTGTGAGCTGTTTCCAACATGTCGCTGCTGGGTGCTGGCGCCAGCTTGCATTTGATTGGTCCTGAGAGCAGCACATAAGTGCCATTACAAAGGAGGCAAGGCTTTGCTTCTACTTTCTTAGCAATGCCATCTAAAACTTTGACAAATTTCTTAAAAGAATATCCTGACTGTTGCATCACAAGCCTGGTATGGAAACACCAATGTCCAACAACAGAAAAACCCATAAAACATAGTGGACCCAGCCCGGGATGTGACGAGGAAAAGCCTCCCCGACACCTAGCACGTCTACAAGGACCACCACCACCCAGGCCATGCTCTCACAACGCTGCTGCCGTCAGGAAGAAGGTACAGGAGCCTTAGGACTCACACCACCAGGTTCAGGAACAGTTATTACCCCTCAACCATCAGGCTCCTGAACCAAAGGGGATAACTTCACTCCACTCAACACTGAATAACCAACACGCTCACTTTCAAGGATTCTACAGCTCATTTACTCAACATTATTTATTTATTTGCTTACTTATCTATCTATTTATTTATTTACATTATTATTATTATTACTGTTTGTTTTTATTGTATTTGCAAAGATTGTCTTCTTTTGAACATTGGTTGTGGGTATTCGTGCGTAGTTTTCTATTGATTCTATTGTACTTCTTTGTTCTACTGTAAATGCCTGCAAGAAAATGAACCTCAAGGTAGTATATGGTGACATAACTTCGTACATAGTAGGTCATGTCTAGCCAATTCTTACAGAGCTTTTTCAAGGAAGTTACCAGGAATGTAGATGGAGGCAAGGCAGTGGATGTTGTCTACTTGTATTTTAACAAGGCATTTGACAAGGTCCCGCACGGGAGGTTGGTCAAGAAGGTTCGTTCGCTTGGTATTCAAGATAAGGCAGTAAAGTGGGTTAGACATTGGCTTTGTGGGAGAAGCCAGCAAGTGGTAGCAGATGGTTGCCTCTCTGACTGGAAGTCTGTGATGGGTGTAGTGCCACAGGGACCAGTACTGGGTCCATTGTTGTTTGTCACCTGGATCGATGATATGGATGTTGTCTACACGGATCTTAGGTGGTTGACATAGTCCCTCATCGGAGGCTGATCAAGAAGATAAAGATGCACGTGGTCCATGGAGAATTGGCTGTTTAGATTCAGAACTGGCTTCCACACAGAAGACAGAGGGTTGTGGTTGAAAGGATTTATTTGAGCTGGAGGTCTGTAATTAGTGGAGTTCCACAAGGATCTGTGCTGGGACCTCTGCTGTTTCTAATGTATATAAATGACCTGGATAAAATTATAGATGGGTGGGTTAGTAAATTTGTGGATGATTCCAAGATCAGCGGAGTAGTAGATAGTGTAGAAGACTGGTAAATAATACAGCACAATATAGATCAGTTCCAGATATTGGCTGAGAAATGGCAGATTAAGTTTAACCCAGATAAATTTTAGTTGGTTTGGCACAACATTATAAGCCGAATGGTCTGATCCTATGATGTTCTATGCTCTATGTTCTATAAAGTGGTTAACTGGATTAGCAAATTTGCAGATGATACCAAGGGGGGGTGTAGTAGAAGGCTATCATGGCTTACAGAGGGATCTGCATCAGCTAGAAAAATGGCTTGAAAAATGGCAGATGGAATTTAATGCAGACTAGTGCGAAATGTTGCATTTTGGAGAGACCAACCAGGGTAGGCCTCACACAGTGAACAGTAGGGTACTAAGGAGTGTGATAGAACAAAGGGACCTGGAAATACTGGTCCATAATTCATAGAAAGTGGTATCACAGGTAGAAAGGGTCATAAAGAAAGCTGTTGGCTTCCATAGATCAACGTATTGAGTACAGGAGATGGGATGTTATGTTGCGGTTGTATAAGATGCCAGTGAAACCTAATTTGGAGTATTGTGTGCAGCTTTTGTTGCCTAGCTACAGGGAAGATGTAAATAAGGTTGAAAGAGTACAGAGAAAATTTACAAGGATGTTGCCAGGTCTGGAGGACCTGAGTTATAAGGAAAGGTTGAATAGGTTAGGACTTTATTCTTTAAAACATAAAGGATTGAGAGGAGATTTGATAGAGGTATACAAAATTATGAGGGGTATAGATAAGGTAGTGTGGTGCATGGCCAAGTTGTTAGGGCGTTGGGCTCACTATCTGAAGGTCATGGGATCGAGTCTCGGTCGGGGCAGCGTGTTGTGTCTTTGAACAAGGCACTTAACCACACACTGCTCCAGGGTACCGGCAAATGCTGGGGGTTAACCTCGCGATAGACTGGCGTCCTATCCTGGGGGGCGGGGGGGGGTAGTCTCGTACTCTCAGTCGCTTCACGCCACAGAATCCGGCATAAGCATCGGCCTGATGGGCCACAAGGCTCGAGACAGACTTTAACTTAAAAAAAGATAGATAAAGTAAATGCAAGCAGGCTTTTTCCGCAGAGGTTGGGTGGGACTACAACCAGAGATCATAGGTTAAGGGTGAAAGGTGAAAAGTTTAAGGGGAACATGAAGCGAGTTGTGAGAGTGTGGAATGAACTGCCAACATGCGGTGCATGCGAGCTTGATTTCAATGTTTATGCAGAGTTTGGGTAGGTACATGGATATTAGGGGTATAGAGGGCAATGGTCCCGGTGCAGGTCAATGGGAGTGTTCAGACTAAATGATTTTGGCATGGACTAGATGGGCCAAAGGGCCTGTTTCTATGCTGTACTTTTCAATGACTCTATGACTGTAAGTGGTAGATGCCTGGAATGGGTCCCCATGGCTGGTGATGGAAACAGGGGCATTCACGAGCCAGTGAGACAGAGAAGGGAGGGATGTGGATCGTGTGCAGACAGATGGGACCAGTTTAACTTGGCATTATGATTGGCACAGTCATCAAGGGCCGAAGGACCTGTTCCTGTTCTATATTCTATCAGTGAAGTGAGGGTGTGGGGAACTGGCAGAGGAACAGGAGGTCAGACATGATGCAGGGATTTCAATCTGATAGAGTGACAATTCCTCTCCCCTGCAGAGATGCCGCCTGACCGGCGGTGTTCCACCAGCAGAACATTGGATATCCCTGCTCCAGTGTCTCCCGCCTGTGTGTTCCCAGTGCCCAACAGGAGTCAGTCCCACCTTGTAGAGTGATTGGCAAAGTTTGTTGCTGTCCGTACTGTAACTGTCCCTAATGTTTTACTGCCAATGACCATCCGTGTTGTGCTCACAGGTAAGAACAATTGATTGTTTTTATTCTGTATTGTCACTGCCACAGTCGGAATTTATTACCCATCCCCAAGTGCTCCTTGACTCTCCGACCTGGAGATGTGCGATTTCAGACATGGGTTAAGCTGTGGTCAAGACTCACCTCAGGGTCGGAGCAAGTGAACACAGCAGGTGCCCTTCCCCGCCCCAGGGGAAGCTGCTGACAGTCGCATTGACGTGAGGCTACTAACAATGCCAGCCTTCCCTCCAGTTTTGTTTGTAACGTACTGAATTTTTAATGCAATGGCTTTAAATATCCCAGCTGTCACGGTTCATACTGTGGAGGATTTCTACTGCAGTCTTGCACTGAAGTCAGTGAGTACTGGGTAAGGTCAGCACTGCAGTGGGTGAGTATCACAGAAGGCTTGTACTGCATGAAGCTTGCAGTATGATTAGTCTGTACTGTATAAGTGGTTGGTGTGTACTGCATTAGGTTCATACAGCAGTTGGTACTGTGGCTCGAACAGCTGTTCTCAGTGCTGATCACTTGAGTACTGCAGGAGGTTTCTACTGCAGTTTGATGTGTGTCGCATTCGACATGTATTGCAGTTGGTTTGTACTGGTTTTTTAAATAGATTCATTTATACATTGACATAATTTTCATCAGATTGTTTGCATGGTTCTCAGATTGAAGCATAATCATGCTTGCGCAGGATTCACTCCAGCCAATGTGGTGCTCAGTGGTAGAGGAAGGTCTCCAGAGAACCAGTGGACATTGTGTGCTCTTTCGCCAAGGTCATACAACACGTAGCAGAGCATGGGACATAGAAGAGAACAGGCCCTTCGGCCCACAGTGTTGTGCTGAACCAGCTAAAAAGCAAATCAAAAACACCCAAACACTAATCCCTCCCTCCTACACAACGTCCATATCCCGCCATCCCTTTCACATCCGTGTGCCCACCTGAACATATCTAATGCACTTGTCCCTGCCACCATACCAGGCAGCAGATTCCGGGCACACACCACTCTCTGAGTAAAATTCTCACTCCTCACACCCCCCTTAAGCGTACCCCTCTCACCTTCAATGCATGGAGTGTATGCGTTTCAACCCTGGGAAACAGATACTCCCTGTCTCCCTGCCTATTCCTCTCGTAATCTTATAAATCTCTTCTCAGACCTCCCCTTGGCCTCTGCAGCTCCAAAGACAACCCAGGTTTATCCAGCCCCTCACATCCGGGCACAGGCATTTCTCAGAGGCGGGGCAGGCAGAACCCTCGAAAGCCCTCCGCCTGGACCTGTGAATGGCCGGGTTGGATGGGCCTTGGAGCAGACAAACCAGGAGATGCCCTGACTGATTCGCTCCCTTCTACACCAGGAGCCCAATGATACTGATTTGTCTATCCCATGTACGTGGAACCATACAGTGAAATGAATCCTTTGAGTTAACAGCCAACACGCACAAGGACGTGCTGGGGGGAGTTCCAGCACCGACGTAGCTCATCTAGATAAACAAGACAACAGCAACAGCAACGATCAAGAGAGGGAACTGAAGTGCAGCCAGTACTTGAGAAACAATCCCTTCAAATACTACACCATCTCTCACTCCACTTAGACATAGAACATTGACCACATAAGGCTACAGAAATGGCAGGTGCCCTGGGAGACTGTAAACCTCGATAAAAAAACACTATTGCACGGCAGTGCTCTGGGCAACATTCTTCACCTCAGTTCCCTAATATACTGTAAAGGTGAAGAACCTCCATGTAGCGAGATTTCCGTTGGAAAGCCATCTCTAGGCTGGGAGGTAGCACACATTTGGACTGTACTTGGTCTGCACGGCAGGAGGTTTATACTACAGAAGATCTGTTTTGCAGTGGACGTGTACTGCGGAAGGTTTGTACTGCAGTTGGTTAGTTTTGCCGTTGGCCTGTCCTGCAGACTTGTAACAGCTGATTTGTGCTGCATCTGGTGTGTCCTGCGGTTGATATGCACTGCAGTTTGTGAGTACTACTGCTGGTGTGTGGCGGCTGTCCATCGGGTCCAACGATAGCAAGAAGCCCCTGCGGGAGAGTTTTTAAAGTGGAAGAGCTGTCGCACTGGGGCAGTTCTGCACCCTCGACCTCAGAAGTCCAGGTCCAGTGGTACGAACGAGCGTCACAAACTGGGCTCTTCCCTGGTTGCAGCGGATGACCATGACGTCGTCTGTGTCTTGCCGTGCCCTTCTCTCTCCACGAAGCATTGCAGAACCAGCTTCCTGACCGATAGATCTCACCTGTTGATCTCATCCGCCCAGTCCGCTGGAGCTGATTTCGCCTGCTAGGGCAGGCACATCCCAGTCTCACCGGGGTATGAGACCACCGGCTACCCTCAACTGGTTTACCCCATCTGTCCAAGCAGTGTAACGGGAGGTGGCCGCTGTCGCATGCAAGTAGCTACTTGGAGCCATAGGTGAGAGCTGAGTGTCCGAGTGACCAAAGGTGAGCGAGCTGCCCCAGAATGGGCACGGCAAGCCCCTTCAGCAGAGGTGCTACCCCTCCCGGGACACCCCATACACCCCTATTGGTGTGTACTGTAGTTGATATGCACTGCAGTTGGCGTGTACTGCAGATTTACAACACAGTTGAATATTAGGAATTGGTTAGCAGACAGGAAGCAAAGAGTGGGAATAAACGGGACCTTTTCAGAATGGCAGGCGGTGACTAGTGGGGTACCGCAAGGCTCAGTGCTGGGACCCCAGTTGTTTACAATATATATTAATGACTTGGATGAGGGAATTAAATGCAGCATCTCCAAGTTTGCGGATGACACGAAGCTGGGTGGCAGTGTTAGCAGTGAGGAGGATGCTAAGAGGATGCAGGGTGACTTGGATAGGTTGGGTGAGTGGGCAAACTCATGGCAGATGCAATTTAATGTGGATAAATGTGAAGTTATCCACTTTGGTGGCAAAAATAGGAAAACAGATTATTATCTGAATGGTGGCCGATTAGGAAAAGGGGAGGTGCAACGAGACCTGGGTGTCATTATACACCAGTCATTGAAAGTGGGCATGCAGGTACAGCAGGCGGTGAAAAAGGCGAACGGTATGCTGGCATTTATAGCGAGAGGATTCGAGTACAGGAGCAGGGAGGTACTACTGCAGTTGTACAAGGCCTTGGTGAGACCACACCTGGAGTATTGTGTGCAGTTTTGGTCCCCTAATCTGAGGAAAGACATCTTTGCCATAGAGGGAGTACAAAGAAGGTTCACCAGATTGATTCCTGGGATGGCAGGTCTTTCATATGAAGAAAGACTGGATGAACTGGGCTTGTACTCGTTGGAATTTAGAAGATTGAGGGGGGATCTGATTGAAACGTATAAGATCCTAAAGGGATTGGACAGGCTAGATGCAGGAAGATTGTTCCCGATGTTGGGGAGGTCTAGAACGAGGGGTCACAGTTTGAGGATAGAGGGGAAGCCTTTTAGGACCGAGGTTAGGAAAAACTTCTTCACACAGAGAGTGGTGAATCTGTGGAATTCTCTGCCACAGCAAACTGTTGAGGCCAGTTCATTAGCTATGTTTAAAAGGAAGTTAGATATGGCCCTTGTGGCTACAGGGGTCAGGGGGTATGGAGGGAAGGCTGGGTTCTGAGTTGGATGATCAGCCATGATCATAATAAATGGCGGTGCAGGCTCGAAGGGCCGAATGGCCTACTCCTGCACCTATTTTCTATGTTTCTATGTTTCTATTACTGTAGATGGTTGTACTACAGAAGATTTGCAACACGGGTGATTTGTACTGCAGTTGACATTTCCAGCTGTCTGGAACACTAACTACAACAAGATGCACAGTGAAAAAAAAAAGAAGTGGTTAATATTAATTCTGCTGGGCTCACTTACACTCTGCAGCAACTCATATCACAGAATCTGATATTACAATCATGGCATTTGCTGCAGAATTACTCCTCTCTGAAATTAGTTCGATCTACGCTGGACTGAGATGACTTGGGTGTGGAGCGAGCAAGAAAATTTTATTGCTATTACAACATGGCACGACGCTGTGTTTTCTCCCAAAGCGATACAATTCGAGACTGGCCAGCAATCATTCTGGGGAAATCCATCCACTGTTCTGCCTAATGCCAGAACATTCAATCTCAGAAACTAAGGACAAACATTGTGGTTTTGCCTTTGGAAAGAACAGAGCATCCTTTGAGCTGTAGCTCCGGAACGTTCTCATATTGGAACTGGAGGTGGGGGGGTGGGGGGAATGGTGTTGGTTAATGCAAGTGTGCTGGTTGAAACATGACCTCATTTTTTCCGCTTGTCAGTTTAAATCAGAACAGGGCTTTCACAACTGATAATACAAGCAGAAATATTCCTGGCTTCCCAGGCTCTCCATTGGCCTTCACCTTCATCAGCCTTTGGACCCATTAGGTTGAAGCAACACTATTCTTTCCATTTCCACCGTCCCCATTCTTTTTCAGAAACTTGAAATATGAAGTGAACCGTACATTGATTGGAAGTTGCTCATTCTCCCTTTGTCTGCACGGACTTTCCTGGCTAGCTTCCCTTCCTCCCATATCCCAAAGTCATCCTGCTGGAGGGTGGAGTGTCTGCGGTGAATTGCAGGTGAGAGTGTGGGCTGATGAACTTGTGAAGGAGAATAGGTCAGAGGGAATGAGGGGAATTGGACAGGTGAGGGTGCTGTAAGAGCCAGCATTAACTTGATGGGTAAGATGTGAAGATAAAGATAGTCAAAGAGAAGGAAGAATATGTGGATGTAGTAGCAAGTCTTGATAAGAACATAATCAAAGAACAAGGTTTCGACCTGAAACATCTACAATTCCTCTCCTCCCACAGATGCTGCTTGAGACACAGAGTTCTTCCAGCAGATTGCTTGTTGGGAAAATACATGTCTAAGACAAATTACAAGCGGGGGGGCGGGGTCCTTGGGCTTACAGATGACCTGACTTATGTAAACTTTCCATTTATAGGGGTGGCATAGCGATTAGCACAACGCTTTACAGAACCAGTGACTCGGGTCCATATCCCGCAACTCTCTGTAAGGAATTTCTATGTTCTGCCCGTGACTGCGTGGGTTTCCTCCGGGTGCTCCAGTTTCCTCCCACAGTCCAAAGACGTGCCGGTTGGTAGGTTAATTGGTCATTATAAATTGTCCCATAAATAAATCGGGTGTTGCTGGGCGGTGAAGTTTGAGGGGCTAGAAGGCCCGTATCTCAATAAATGAATAAAGAGTCATAGAGCATTGTAGCACAGAAATAGACCCCTCGGCCCATTATTATTATTCTGCTTAGTGCCATCAACCTGCACCTTCGCCATAGCTCTCCATACCCCTCCCATCCAAGTACTTATCCAACTGTTGAAATCAAACCCACATCCCCCACTTACACAGGCAGCTTGTACCACACCCTCCTCACCCTCCATGTGAAGCAGATCCCCCTCGTGTTCCCATTAAATATATCAGCTTTCACCCTTAACTAATGACCTCTAATTCTAATCTCACCCAACATCAGGAGAGGAAGCTTGCTTGCATTTACTCTGCCTATCACCCTCATAATTTTGTATACCTCTATCAAATCTCTCCTTAATCTTACACTCTACAGTCCAGGGAATAAAGTCAGGTGTTCGAGCCTCAGCAACTTTCTTGTACATTTTCTCTGTACTCTTTCAATCTTATTGATATCTTTCCTGTAGGCAGACGGGCTCACAATACTCTAAATGAGCCCTCACCAACATCTTAAACAATTTCAATATAACATTCCAGCTCCTGTACTCAGTACTTCGATTTATGAAGGCCAATGTGCCTAAAGCTCTCCTTATGATCCTATCTACCTGTGACACCACTTTCAAGGAATTTTGGATCTGTATTCCCAGATCCATCAGTTCTACCGCACATGTCAGTGCCCTCGCATTCACTGACTAAGCCCACCGTGGTTTGTCCTTCCAAAGTGCAACACCTCACACTTGCTGACATTAAATTCCATCTGCCATTTTTCAGCACATTTTTCCAGCTGGACCAATTCCTGTTGCAAGCTTTGATCGCCCTCCTCGCTGTCCACTACACCCCTAACCTTGGTGTCATCCGCAAATTTGCTGATCCAGTTAACTACATTATCATCCAGATCGTTGATATAGATGACAAGGGGAGGAGGGAGGAGAAGATGGCAACGCGATGCAGCGCGCGCGGCCGTTCCGAATGAATATCGATATGTGTTAACTAGGGGGCTGTGCACAATCCGGATTTGATGGAGACAGCCACGAGAAGCATGGAGGAACACCTGGAGTAACTTCTGAAATGCCTGCTTCACTGCTGCTGCTACTGTGCGATCCAGAATTTCCGGAGACGAAGGCCCCAAATCCTCGGCTTTGCCTATTGCCTGTTGCTGGGGTTGGGGTCGAAGCACTCGGCAGAGATGGTGCTCGGTGCTCGGTGTTGGAGAGCTGGTTGGAGGCTCGAAGTTTTCGGATGGACTCGGAGTCGGACTGTGGTTGGATGCTTCCAGTATGCTGCATCGGCAAGTTTGCGGCACTGGAGGTTTACCGTCTGCGTGAGATGATGGGACTTTCGAGAGACTTTGAGACTTTTACCATGCCATGGTCTGTTCTTTATCAAATTACAGTATTGTCTTGCACTGTTGTGACTATATGTTATAATTATGTGGTTTTTGTTAGTTTTTAAGTCAGTTTGTCATGTGTTTCCGTGATATCATTTTGGAAAAACGTTGTATCATTTCTTAATGCCTGCGTTACTAAATGACAATAAAAGAGGACTGCGTGTCCTCATAACCTAATCTAAAAAAACAACAGTGGACCTAGCAACCATCCCTGCATCATATTACTGGTCACAGGTCTCCAGTCAGAGAGGCAAACACCTGCTACCACGCTTTGGCCTCTCCTGCGAATCCAGTGCTGAATCCAATTTACTACCTCATCCTGAATGCCAAGTGACTGACCTTTCTTGACCAACCTCCCATCTGGGACCTCCTTAAAGGTCTTACAAGCCCATGTAGACAGTGTACAGACTGTTAGGGAACTGGAGCTGGAGCTGGATGAACTCTGGATCATTTGGGAGGCTGATGGGGTGATTGATAGGCAATACAGGGAGGTAGTTACACCCGATGTGCAGGGCACAGGTAACTGGGTGGCCATCAGGAGAGCGAAGGGCAGCGTAGGAAGGGTTCCTCTGGTGGCCTTTCTCCTCCATAACAAGGATATAATTCTGGATACTGTTGTGGGGGAGGGTAGGGAGGACCCAGCAGAGAAACGCCACAGGGACCAGCTCCCTGGCATTGAGTCAGGATCTGAGGCTCAGAAAGGGAGGGGTGAGGGGGAAAGAGGCAAGAGGTAGTGATACGGGATTCATTGGTTAAGGAAACAGACGGGAGGTTCTATGGATGAGAATGAGATTACTGGATGTTGTCTTGCAGGTGCCAGGATCAAGGATGTCTCGGATTGAGTCCATACGTTGTGGTCTACGTCGGTATGAATGATATAGGTAGGAAGGGTGACGCGATCCTGCAAAGTGAGTTCTACATTAAAGGACAGGACCTCCAGAAGGGACACCCTTGTCATGTGCTCGTGAGGCCAGAAATGGGAAGATCATACAGTTTTACACGTAGCTAAGGAAATGGTGCAGAGCTTTGAATCATTGGGAGTGCTTCAGAGTTTTGAATCATTGGGCTCTCTTCCAGGGAAGGTGAAAACAGTATAGATGGGATGGTTTGCACCTGAACTGGAGGGGACTGATATGCTTGTGGAAGGGTTTGTTAGTGCAGCACAAGAGGGGTGGGTTTTAACCACAGTTCCTGGTGGAGTGGTTGCAGGGAAAGATGTTGTGAAGCCCACATACAAAGACAGGAAGTGAAAGGCTGAGGGTAGCGGAATACTGTTCTGCAAAATTAAAGATCATAACCCACTTTTTAGCAATGATGAATGAAATCTAAAATACCAGAAAAGGGGCGAAGAAAACAAAAACAAAATGTGAAATACAGTCCGAGTGGCGAATTGAATTGCTCAATTCAATGTTGATTTCTGAGGTCAGAAGGTGAGGTGATGTTCCTCAAGCTGACTTAATAAAAGGCCAAAGGGAGACATGGAGAATTGTTATCGAACAAACGGAAGGACATACGAGACCCTCCATTGGTCGGGATTGACTATGGATATTGTGCCCCAGCGATCTCTGTGATATGGAGAGAAAGCTGTTGCCCATGCAGCAGGATCCCCCTCCATGCAGTTGATAAATCCAAAAGATCAGTAGAGACCGATACAGCTTGGCACCAGCGGCATCGCAGGAGGCGCCATTCGGCATTGAATGCAATATAGGAATTTTCCTCAGGGTTTACTGCCAAAGCCTTAGCCATGGCTTCATGACTCAATACAAAAGAACGTGAGGAATAGAGGCAATTCAGACCTCAGCCTCTTGCAAATTATCATCATTATATAACTTAATGGTTAATGACACCAATACATTCACATAATTCATGATGTATATTAATAATTTAGACTTTGACATGATTTCTGGATTTATGGATGATTCTAAATCTAGAATTGGGCTGAAAGAGACATTCAACATTGAAGAGGACTGCAACAAATTGTAGGAGGAAATTAATAAACCTGTTAGATGATTAGCAATGAAGGTCATCATGGATAAATGTAAGTAATATCCTTTCACAGCGAAAACAGGGGGTTGCTCATCACGCAGAATGCGCAAGTCTAGGTTGTGTAGATAAACCGTTCTCGATCTCCCGCTCACTCACTACTGCCACTGGAAGGTGCCTGCATTTGACTGGTCTCTCTCTCTCTCTCTCACTCGATTCTGCCAGAGGATGGTGCCGGAGTCTTGGGTCTTGGACAAGACAAGGTTTAATCGACATG
This sequence comes from Mobula hypostoma, assembly GCF_963921235.1. Taxonomy (NCBI): domain Eukaryota; kingdom Metazoa; phylum Chordata; class Chondrichthyes; order Myliobatiformes; family Myliobatidae; genus Mobula; species Mobula hypostoma. The sequence goes on from NC_086098.1 coordinate 137,008,624, forward strand.
ATTTGTGGATTGGACTCTGCATTTCATGCTATATGTGATCGGGGTGTACTGGCTCTGCTGCCTGCAGTCAACAGACAACACAGCGCTAAACTGAACTGAATTGGACTAAGCTCAACATTCCTAGACTGTTTCAATGACTGTGGTTTGATGTTTTATATTCTGTGTTTCTCACTCGTTTTTTGCTATTTGCACGATTTGTTCTTTTTTTTACACATGTTCAGTGTTTGATGTTTTCTTTGAATGGGTTCCCTGGTGTTCCCTTGTTCTGTGGCTGTCTATGGGAAGATGAATCTCAGGCTTGGATATTGCATACGTACTTTGATAATCAACGTACTTTGAATTTTTGAACGGGGGAATCTCAGAGTACAAATGTCAGAAACTAATTTATTATTGTCAACATGTACCAATATACAGTGAAGAGCTCTACCCTGCATGTCATTCAACAGATCATTCCAAAGATAAGTGTATTGTGCAAAAGGAAAAATTAATAACAAATTGCAGAATAAGGTGTTACAGTTACAAGGTCAGTGCAGGCAGACAAATAAGATACAAGGGCAATGGTGACATAGACTGAGAAATCGAGAGTACAACTTCATTGTACAAGAGGTCCGCTCAAGAGTCTTATAACAGTGCAATAGAAACTGCCCTTGATCCTGGGAGTATGTATGTTAAAGTTACAGAACTGGAAAAGGTAGAATTATTATAACAAATGTAATGAATAGTCTGACTGAGAGCAGCTTGCAAAGAGCTGCCATTCTCCAATGCTATAAAGGCTACGCCACTGGATAGCCAGGTCAAAATTAAAAGCCAACAAACCAAGCTACTGAGATTTATCTTGAGAAGGAAAAGAATTAAAAGAAAGTAAGTTATGCTGAAACATATTGAACCTTCTGAGTGTACTTGGTACATCTTTGGAGACCACATTATAAATAGGAAATTGAAACACTGCAGAATGTGCAGAAGTCTACAGGAAAGTTAGCGAAAGTATTCAAGACTCAAAATTCATGTTTATTTTTCACGTGTTCATCAACACATTCAGTAGAACGCTTCAGTTGCATTGACAGCCAGCACACCTAAGGGTGTGCTGAGGGCAGCCTGCAAGTGTCGACACACGTTCCCGTACACAACACAGCATGTTCAGCAGAACATAGAGCTCAACAAAACAGAACATAACAAACAACAAAACAACAACAACAACCAAGCAAGCCCTGCTCCTCCCTTCCACACACACACACACACAGTCCTCTGACAATAAGAAAGTTCACCTACTTCAGCCTCTAGTCTCCAGTAGTCTCGGGCTTAGGCTCAGACACACAGGCTTTGGACCTTCATCTACCCCAGAGGACATGCAAGATTCGCGGACCCTAGTCTCTGGCCAACAGGCCTTGACTTCTGGATTTCTGATTAGACCCCAGGACTTCAATCCACAGTTTGACAACAGGACCTGCTGATCACTGAGTAGCAGGTCCTGAACTCCAGAACACCAGGCCTCGAACTCCAGTCTCACCCAATCAAAAACCCAGGGGGTCATCAGAACTCATCCTTCCTGCCAGTGTGAAACTCTAACTCTGGAACCCCACCATTCACTCGCTGACCCCCCGGGGGAGCCACCAGTGTTTATTCACACTGGTCTTCCGGCCCAGCATCTGACCAGGTCCGCTGATGTCTAATGTCTATGTCACTATACTTCAAATGCCAAGTGGAGACTTACAAGTTCAGCCTGTCCTCAAATTCCTCCACATTTCTGTCCTTAAAGTTCAAAGTAAATTTATTATCAAACTACATATATGTCACCTGTTACATGCTCATGGAGATCTGTTTTTTTGTGTGAGAATGCTGTAATGGTCTTTTGAAGGTCACCTGATGAGATTTTCCCGCCGTTGTGAGGTCACGTGATGACGTGCCCCGTGACTATACAGGGGTCGACTCAGGTGACGCAGTAGGGTTTTGAGTTTGTAGATTTCCAGGTAGAACGTGTTGTGCCTCCGTTTCTGTTGCGTGTTTGTTTTTCATTTATAAAATGGAAGGTGCGTTCTCTTACAAGATTTGTATTACTGAACTGGGAATTTGCGGCTGGAAGTGCCAATCTACTCAATTCCGACAGTTTTGAAGGGAGAGTGAAGAATTCATCGAAGTGAAGGATCGAGAGAAGTCGGCATCGTTTGGCAGTTTAATAAAGAATCGACCTTATTGAGTCTTCATTGAAGAGAAGCTGCATTGAGATAACTCTTGTAAAAGCGCAATGAGTTCATGCACAAAGGCGCTCTCTCTCTAAAAGGAATTTTAAGGTCAGTCGATTTAAACTGTTTATTTTCGGCATCAGGAATCCTGTGGACAGAACCGGCAGTAAAGGTGCGTCGGTGAAGAAATCGTTCTCCAGAGAAGTCTCTCCCAATTGAATGTGTAAAACTGTTGGACTTTCGAAGTTATCGCTTTAAGAACTGTTTTTGCAGTTAACGCTTTAAGAACCAGAGCCGAGTGGAGTTGATGAAACGGCTGCGTACCTGTTTAACCTCCGGTCAAAGTTTTCCTTTGTTTTTTCTCCTTATCATTTATACGTGTTTAATAAATGTTTAATAAATGGAGGAACAACACCTTATATTCCGTCTGGGTAGCCTCCAACCTGATGGCATGAACATTGACTTCTCTAACTTCCGCTTATGCCCCACCTCCCCCTCGTACCCCATCTGTTACTTATTTTTATACACACATTCTTTCTCTCACTCTCCTTTTTCTCCCTCTGTCCCTCTGAATATACCCCTTGCCCATCCGCTAGGTTCCCCCCCCCCCGCTGTCTTTCTTCCCGGACCTCCTGTCCCATGATCCTCTCATATCCCTTTTGCTATCACCTGTCCAGCTCTCGGCTCCATCCCTCCCCCTCCTGTCTTCTCCTATCATTTTGGATCTCCCACTCCCCCTCCAACTTTCAAATCCCTTACTCACTCTTCCTTCAGTTAGTCCTGACGAAGGGTCTCGGCCTGAAACGTCGACTGCACCTCTTCCTAGAGATGCTGCCTGGCCTGCTGCATTCACTAGCAACTTTGATGTGTGTTGCTTGAATTTCCAGCATCTGCAGAATTCCTGTTGTTTTAATAAATGTTTGGTTGTTTTTATAAAACCTGTCTCGATTAATATTCATTGTTGCCGGTTACGTAACACACCATATATATCCCGAGGTTCATTCTCTTGCAGGCATTCACAGTAAATTCAAGAAACTCGATAGAATCAATGAAAGACCGCAACTGACAGGACAGACAAACAGCCAATGTTTAAAAGACAAAAAACTGCAAATACAAAATGAATATAATAATAATGTTATTATCATCAGAATTATCACATTATCAAAATTAACCGAGGCATTTTCCAGGACAACTCTCAAAGTCCTCTATAGTTTTGCCTAGCTTAAACCCCACTCTCTCATTTACTGAATGGGATGAAAATAGGATATAAAGTCAGAAATAGCAAAATGAATTGTATGTCGATACCACATATACATAGACAATGTCAAAGTATATGCTCCTTCATTAGTAAAGCTAAAGCAATTAATTTAAATAGTAGAACTACTTTCTAAAGGTATAAACATGAACTTTAGGCTACATAAGTGCAGAGCATTAAATATAAAGGAAGGTGCGGTCGAGCTAATAGAATACAAAACAGACAGCAGGATACAATACAACCGATGGGTGAATATGAAACATGTTAGTATTTGGGATATCAACAGACAAAGAAAACAGATCATCGTGGAATAAAGGGAAAACTTCCAACAGAATTTACCTCAAGGCTTAAGAAAATCTTCCAAACAGAGCTTATTAGTAAAAGTATTACAAAGGAAATAAACACTTTTACTATACAGTATATACTAACATGTTCTTTTAGCATAATACCTTGGTCGAAAACAGATCTGGAAAAGTTACAAAGAAATGTAAAAACTGAAATGTCATTTTAGAAAGCACTATGTACACTCGAATGCACTTAACTTAACACTACCTAGGACGGAAGGAGCAAGAGGAATAACAGATATAAAAAAATTACACAAGTTAGATGAAACTTCGAAGGATATATTTTCATCAATGAAAACAGGATTCAGCTCTTATTTGTTCAGGGAGTAGATCGATTAAATTATATTCTGCAAATTTCAATGATATACTAACAGATAAATACACATGGCTAAGGACAAAGTAAAATTCATTTCTTTTAATGTCAATGGGCTGTTGAATCCAGTCAAGCGCAGTAAAATTCTATCAAAAATGAAGAAAGAACAAGCCCATGTAGTATATTTACAGGAAACTCACTTAAGTGATAATGAGCATGGAAAATTAAAGAGAATGGGCTTCACTAATTTGTTTTTCTCCTCATATAAGTCAGGATATAGAAGAGGAGTTGCTATTCTCATCTCAAGCAAGCTAAATTTTGAAAAAGTATTCGAAATGGGAGATAAGGAGGGCAGACATATTCTGGTAAGGGGGAATATAGATGGAAATCCAGTTATTTTATTGAATATATATGCACCCCCAGGAAGTGATATTAGTTTCTTCCAGAAAATTACTAATATTATGGTAACGGAAACAGAAGGTCTCTTGATATGTGGGGGAGACTTAAATTTACAATTACAACCAAAGTTAGACTCTTCCAATAGAAAAACTTATGAAACAAAGTCCTTACATAAGAAAGTTAACACTCTTTTTGAGGATGTTGGTCTAATTGATGTATGGAGGGACATTTTCCCTGACAGAAGGGATTACACTCATTATTCTGCTCCCCATTCTGTATATATAAGAATAGACTATTTCATAATATTTGGAAAAGATAGAGACAAAATAGTCACCTATGGAATTGGGACAATAGATGTAAGTGACCATGCACCTATACATTTATCTGTTGATTTTGACCTACAACCAGAGAATACTATTTGGAAACTAAATGCAAGTCTACTCAATGATCCCTATTTTAAGGAACAAATTTTAAAAAGAAATTGATCTTTACTGAGAATTCAATGATAATGGAGAGGTTTCACCTCCCATTCTATGGGATACTCTGAAGGCTGTCTTAAGAGAGAAAATTATAGCAATATCTTCATAGAAGAAAAAATTAAGGAATAAAATATTAGAGGAATTACAAAATAAGCTGAAGGAACTAGAAAAAAAACACAAATTGAGTTTGGCACAGGAAACATTAGGGGAAATGAAAAATTTAGGAATGAAATTAATAGTTTGGCTACACAAGAAATTAGAAAAAACTTAATGTTTCTGAAACAGAGACACTATGAAAGTGGACCTAAATCTATGAAAATACTGGTATGGAAACTGAAAAAAAATAGCAGAAAATACAATTCATAGAATTAGGGATCCAAGAACAAAAGAGATAAAAAATAAGTTATGTGAAAATTCATGAAGCTTTTGAAATGTTTTGCAAAACTCTATATTCCAAAGTTCCAGCGGGAAACTTAACCCAAATTGACACCTTCCTGAATTCTTTAGAGTTACCCACTTTAAGCAAAGAACAAAATAAAACAATGACTGCTAACATAACTGAAGTTGAATTAAAAACTGCAATTAGTAGGCTTAAATTAAGCAAGTCACCAGGATCAGATGGATATACGGCAGAGTGGTATAAAGAATTTAAAAATGAGTTAATTCCCGTTTTACTCCCTACACTGAACTGGGCTCTAAAAAAGGCACAAATGCCACCCAGCTGGAAGGAGGCGATAATCTCAGCTATACAAAAGAAGGCAAGGATAAAATGGAATGTGGGTCATTTAGACCAAAATCTGTTCTTAATGTGGATTATAGAATATTTACCTCCATCATGGCCAAACAATTAGAAGAGTTTCTACCCACACTGATAAATAAGGATCAGACAGGTTTCATGCAACAACGCCAAACACAAGACAATATATGAAGGACACTTCACATTATGGATCATATAATAAAATGAAATTGAAGCAATAGTGATAAGCATGGACACTAAAAAGGCATTTGATTTGGTTAATTGGAATTTTCTTTATAGAGTTTTACACAGATTTGGTCTACATGACACAATTATTAAAACTACACAGGCACTATACGACAATCCTACTGCCAGGATTAAAATCAATGGATATTTATCCGATAGTTTTACCCTAGAAAGGGGGACGAGACAGGGTTGTGCATGATCATCGCTACTCTTCGCATTATATCTGGAGCCATTAGCTCAATACATCAGACAAAATGAAGATATCAGGGGAATTACTATTAAAGGGACAGAGCATAAATTGGCCTGTTACGCAGATGACATTTTGATCTATCTAGGGCAACCAACAGACTCTTTACTGAAATTAATGCAATCCTTAGAACAATATGGCCAATTATCAGGATACAAGATCAACATAGATAAAACCCAACTACTTTCATATAACTATAGCTCACTAAGAGAAATTGAAAGTAACATACATCAAAGTTGCTGGTGAACGTAGGTATCTTTGGGCATGGCAAACAGAGTCCATCAAATATTTGGGCATCATTATGTGAAAAGATTTGGCAAAATTATCAGAATGCAATTATCAGCCTATATATAAAAAAATTAAGGAAGATATAACAAGGTGGAACCTAATTCCTTTTCTTAGTCTCAGTTCAAGGATTGAATCTATTAAAATGAATATACTGCCCAGACTACTATATCTCTTTCAGACCCTACCAATAGAGATTAACCAAAATCAATAATAGGATGATGAATGGAACAAGATGCTATCAAGATATATATGGCAAGGTAATAGGCCTAGGGTTCATCTCAAAACTTTGCAATTAGTCAAGGAAAAGGGGGGATGGGACCTACCTTCTCTTAGAGATTATTATTTTGCAGCACAGTTGAGAGCTGTGATATGCTGGTGCAACCCATCATATGATGCTCAATGGAAAAATATTGAGGAGGAGATAGTTTCCATCCCCATACAGGCAATTTTGGCTGATAACAACCTACAGAGTTATATAAATAATATTGACAACCCGTGGGTGAAATGGACTCTTAAAATATGGAAAACTATTATAAAAGAATATAAACTAGAGAGAGACATTGCAATTTTTAAATGGTGTGCATATGATTCGGATTTTACGCCGAATAAACTGGATGCTAGATTTAAGGACTAGACAGCTAAAGGAATAACAGCTATTAGCAATATAATGAAAGAAGGAACACTGTTCAGTTTTGAAATGCTCAAAGAGAAACACTTATTAGAAAAACAAGACTTTTACCAGTATTTACAGATGCGACAGTATGTTAATAGGACGGTTAAAAATGTAACCAAGGCAAGTACAAACGTTTGTACATGTCTGATAGAGCTATATGGAAAAGCATATAATTCAGACAACAGTAGTAAAATCATTTCAAGCGTGTATAAGAATTTGTCAAATCTTAAGACACATTCGACTTCATGCATTAAAACAAAATGGGAGAAGGAAGGAGGGATAATAATATCTGAGGAAGAATGGACAATAATATAGAGGTATCAGTGGAAGTGTACCAGTTCACAGAAATGGAGGGAGTTCAGGTGAAAAAACTTGATACGATGTTTTATTACACCCTCTCAGAAATCCTATTATGATAATAACCTCCCTGTTTGCTGGAGAAATTATGGAAATCAAAATACAAACCATTATCATATTTTCTGGGAATGCCCCATTATCAAAGACTATTGGAGTGGGATACATAATGCCCTACAATACATCTTTAAATGTGAAATACCCTTAGAGAGTAAGACCATATATTTTGGGTATATACCTCAAGAAGAGAGAAATATTTAATGAATGAAATGCTGGCGGCTGGTAAAAAGACCTTTACCAGGAAATGGCTATCACTGGAGAGCCCAACTTTAAATGTATGGATGGAAATTACAATGGACATTTACAAAATGGAAAAGATAACAGCATCTGTTAATCATAAGTTGGAACAATTTTATTTATACTGGAAAAATAGTTTAACTACATAACACCTCATAGGCCTGATTTTGTTCTCACAAGTCAATGAATATGTTGTTAAAAAAAATCACTCCCTAGTCTGTACATAGTTTTCTTCTTTCGATTGTTCTTTCTTTCCTCTCCTTTCTATAAGTGTATACCTCAGATAAATATTATGTGAAGATTTGTGACAAATATGATTATATGATATATAGGTACAGTATCTGAAATACATCTTATGGAAATGTTTGTTTGATGATGAAATCCAATTTTTAAAAATTACGAAAAAAAGAAAACAGGATTCAGCACTCGATGTGAGCATATGCAATTTTGATAAGAAGTACACACCACTAAGCTTAAATGAGAGAACAACCCAGAAAAATGAAGAAATTATCACTATTGAAGAGAAAGTTAACCAATGGAAGAGCATGACTCTCCATAGAAGACACCCCCACGATCTGAGCAGACTAGATGTCAACAAGGAAGCGTTGAACGCCTGGCTCAGAGTTGGAAACCTCTTCTCAGAAAAAGTGGGGTTCCTTTTGGCATTACAGGACCACATGGTTAACACAAAAAATTATCATAAATACATAATAAAAGACCAACAAATTGAAGACAATAAATGCAGAAAATGCCAAGAGAAACCAGAAGCAATCCAACACCCTATAGGATCCTGCAGTGGTTTAACACAATCTGATTACTTACACAGACATTGTCAAGTGGCAAATGTTTTAATGTTGCTTTAAAATATAAACCCATAGAAGAAATCATACCTTACTATAAGTACAAGCCTGATCCAGTTTAGAGTCAGAGTCCCATACATGATATTACAACTGATTTATTATTACAGATAGGACAATCCATAATAAGCACCTGGTTATAATTATACAGGAAAAACAAGCAATTGCAACTTACTTAATAGATATAGCCATTCCAAACACCCACGGCATACAGAAATCAATAAGTGAAAAGCACCAGAAATATGCTGAATTAAAAGAGAAAATTGAAAGACTATTGAATATGAACAATTGCCCCAATTGTAATATCTGTGACTAGTATCATCCCAAAGGCACCACACAATAGCATTAAACAATTAGAGCTATACAGCAATATCTATGTAAATCTTCAGAAAACCACAATAATAAATACCATTAGAATAGACAATAGACAATAGGTGCAGGAGTAGGCCATTCGGCCCTTTGAGCCAGCACCGCCATTCACTGTGATCATGGCTGATCATCCACAATCAGTATCCAGTTCCTGCCTTATCCCCATAACCTTTGATTCCGCTATCTTTAAGAGCTCTATCCATCTCTTTCTTGAAAGCATCCAGAGACTTGGCCTCCACAGCCTTCTGGGGCAGAGCATTCCATACATCCACCACTCTCTGGGTGAAAAAGTTTTTCCTCAACTCCGTTCTAAATGGCCTACCCCTCATTCTTAAACTGTGCCTTCTGGTTCTGGACTCACCCATCAGCTGGAACATGCTTCCTGCCTCCAGCGTGTCCAATCCCTTAAAAATGTTATATGTTTCAATAAGATCCCCTCTCAGCCTCTAAATTCCAAAGTATACAAGCCAAGTCGCTCCAATCTTTCGACATATGACAGTCCCGCCATCCCTGGAATTAACCGAATAGTTGGAAAATTCCTAACAATTGAGAAATGAGTGTACTTGGCTATGCCTGTACTTCAGGTTTTACCAACTGGAACTAAAAAAAAAACGAGTAAATATCAAGAACATGAAATGAAGAGTACTAAAAAGTGACTCCATAGGTTGCAAGAACAATTCAGTGATGGGGCAGGTAAAGTTGAGTGAAGTTATTCCCTCTGGTTCAAGAGCCTGATGGTTGAGGGGTAATAACTATTCCTGAACCTGATGGTGTGAGTCCTGAGGTTCCTGTACTTTTTCCTGATGGCAGCAGAGAGAAGAAAGCATGGCCTGCATGGTGGAGACGTCCTTGATGATGGATACTGCCTTCCTGAGACAGCGCTCCACGTGGATGTGCTCAATGATGGGGAGGGTGTACTGCGCTGTATCTGCTGCTTTTTGTAGGTTTCTTCATCCAACAGCATGGTGTTTCCACACCAGACCGTGATGTAACCAGTCACTATAGCCTCCACCACATGCCTATAGAGGTTTGGAAATTTTTTGATGTCATGTCGAATCTTTGCAAACTTCAAAGAAAGTAGATGCGCTGCTGAGCTATCTTCGTAATGGCACTTGTGTGCTGGGCCCAGGACAGATCCCCCGAAATGATAACACTGAGGAGTTTAAAGTTAATCACCCTCTCTGTTATGTTTTGCAACTCCAAAACATAAAAACTAATGGAAAGGAAAACAAAGGAGCCAGGAATGTGAGTTTAACTTAGTTTTTACTTTAAGCAAGGTGTGCACGTGACGTGGTAGCATCATCTGTATGCAAGTTATGTAGTTTTACATATAACCCATAATAAATTACTTAAATAAACATAGTGTCAGGAAAATTAGATAATAAGTTAATGGATTCTTTGAGCGTCTTTTTTCATTCTTGTCAGATTTGAGTCTTTATTCATTAGTGTTGGGAGGAGACTTTAATTGCTGGTTAGACCCAGTTTTAGATCAGTCATCTTCCAAACCAGCTACCCTCAATAAATCAGCTTTATTCATTCAATCCTTTCTAATGAAATGCAGTATTGTTGATGCTTGGGATTTTTTACATCCAGAAGATAGGGAGTACTCATTTTTTTCTCATGTCTACCATCCATATTCCAGGATTGATTTTTTTTTTATTGATAGCCAAATGATTCCATTAGTTCGATCCTGTGAATATAAAGAGATTGCTGTTTCAGATCATGCTCCTGTGTTTTTATCTTTAATTCTCCCTGGTCTCCCTCAAATAAATAGATTTTGGTATTTTAATCTAACTTTGTTATCTGATAAGAATATTTTGGTTGCAATTTAGAAAATACTTTGGTTTATTGAGATTTTCTCTTCCTAATCCCACCTTTTCTAATTGTTTTTTTAAACCTTCCATGACCGATGTAGTTTTTAAAGAATGGGATAGATTATGTATTAGGATCTGTTTGTTGGAGGAAGTCTCTTTTCGTTTGGCAATTGTCAGCTAAATATAGCTTACCAAAAACCCACTTTTTTCGATATCTACAAATTAGAGACTTTCTGCGATCTCAATTACATACATTTCCTATGAGTCCTGATAAGAACTTATTAGATGTAATTTCTAATTTGAAACCTTTTCATGATGGTTCAATATCCAATATTTATTGCATGTGGTTGGGAATGAGAGAAGCTCCCTTAGACAAAATTAAAAATGCCTGGAAACCAGATTTACAGAAATCAATTTCTGAGGAGACTTGGAATGAAATTTTTAAATTAGTTAACACTTCATCGTTATGTGCTCGCCACTCCCTCCTACAATTTAAAGTGGTCCATAGGGCCCACATGTCCAAAGACAAACTATCTCATTTTTATCCGGACATATCTCCCTATTGTGATAGATGTAACAATGGAGAGGCTTCACGAATTCATATGTTTTGGACATGTCCGAGTCTTGAAAAATACTGGAAGGAAGTATTCCAAACTTCTTCTGAACTTTTTAAAGTAAATTTTAAGCCTAACCCTTTGACTGCCTTGTTTGGTATTGTTGGAGAAAAAGGCTTAACTTTGGAGACAACGGATTTGCATATAATGGTTTTTATTTCTCTTATAGCTGGGAGGGCGGTATTGCTTAAATAGAAGGATGTTGCCCTGCCTAACCACGCTCAATGGTTATGCAATGTTATGTCATGCTTAAATTTAGAGAAGATCCATTGTTCAATTTCTGATTCTAACCAAGACTCTCAAACATTGTGGGGACCATCTCTGAACTATTTTCAAAATCTTTGATTGGCGTTAAAGTACAGATGTTGGCTAATGACATAAATCACTATGTGGTAAGGATTTTTTTCCGTCTTTCTTTCTTTACCAAACAGCTTCGATCTTGGTAGGGGGTTTAGATTTTCTCTATAATAAACTAACACATTTCAGTATTACAATTTAATTTAATTTATGTGTTTCATTATGGATATGGGGTACTGCGATTGTAAGTGTGACTTAAATATAATGTATTTGGTACTATTCTGTCTTTTTTTGATTCATAATATATATCTTCATGTACTCTGTATTCTTCTATGTGGAAATTAATAAAAATATTGAAACAGAAATGAACAAGATTGCTTATTCAACCAATATATATACAATATTACTAAAATATTAAATACACACACTCCTTCCTGCTTAGCTATGAATTTCCACACAATATAGAATGCACCACAACCTATACACACACACACAGTACATTACACAATACGACTACAATATAGACATCCACAGCATAGTAAATTTAAAATTTTCCAATTCAGAGCTAAAAAATTAATTGCTGTGGAGGACTTCTTACTTTTGTGACAAGGGGCTTGGTGGTGGGGGGGGTCACTCTGCTTGGTGGGAGAGACTTGTGGCTGTGAAACAATATCAGGTTCTGAGGCCTGCGCCGTGCTGGTATGAAGACTGCAGGAGAACGCAGCAGGCCAGGTAGCATCTATAGGAAGAGGTACAGTCGATGTTTCGGGCCGAGACCCTTCATCAGGACTAACTGAAGGAAGAGCTAGTAAGAGATTTGAAAGTGGGAAGGGGAAGGGGAGATCCAAAATGATAGGAGAAGACAGGAGGGGGAGGGATGGAGCCAAGAGCTGGACAATTGATTGGCAAAAGGGATATAGAAACATAGAAACATAGAAAATAGGTGCAGGAGTAGGCCATTCGGCCCTTCGAGCCTGCACCGTCATTTATTATGATCATGGCTGATCATCCAACTCAGAACCCCGCCCCAGCCTTCCCGCCATACCCCCTGACCCCTGTAGCCACAAGGGCCATATCTAACTCCCTCTTAAATATAGCCAATGAACTGGCCTCAACTGTTTCCTGTGGCAGAGAATTCCACAGATTCACCACTCTCTGTGTGAAGAAGTTTTTCCTAATCTCAGTCCTAAAAGGCTTCCCCTCTATCCTCAAACTGTGACCCCTCGTTCTGGACTTCCCCAACATCGGGAACAATCTTCCTGCATCTAGCCTGTCCAATCCCTTTAGGATCTAATACGTTTCAATCAGATCCCCCCCTCAATCTTCTAAATTCCAACGAGTACAAGCCCAGTTCATCCAGTCTTTCTTCATATGAAAGACCTGCCATCCCAGGAATCAATCTGGTGAACCTTCTTTGTACTCCCTCTATGGCAAGGATGTCTTTCCTCAGATTAGGGGACCAAAACTGCACACAATACTCCAGGTGTGGTCTCACCAAGGCCTTGTACAACTGCAGTAGTACCTCCCTGCTCCTGTACTCAAATCTTCTCGCTATAAATGCCAGCATACCATTCGCCTTTTTCACCGCCTGCTGTACCTGCATGCCCACTTTCAATGACTGGTGTATAATGACACCCAGGTCTCGTTGCACCTCCCCTTTTCCTAATCGGCCACCATTCAGATAATAATCTGTTTTCCTATTTTTGCCACCAAAGTGGATAACTTCACATTTATCCACATTAAATTGCATCTGCCATGAATTTGCCCACTCACCCAACCTATCCAAGTCACCCTGCATCCTCTTAGCATTCTCCTCACAGCTAACACTGCCACCCAGCTTCGTGTCATCCGCAAACTTGGAGATGCTGCATTTAATTCCCTCATCCAAGTCATTAATATATATTGTAAATAACTGGGGTCCCAGCACTGAGCCTTGCGGTACCCCACTAGTCACCGCCTGCCATTCTGAAAAGGTCCCGTATGTTCCCACTCTTTGCTTCCTGTCTGCTAACCAATTCTCCACCCACACCAATACCTTACCCCCAATACCATGTGCTTTAAGTTTGCACACTAATCTCCTGTGTGGGACCTTGTCAAAAGCCTTTTGAAAATCCAAATATACCACATCCACTGGTTCTCCCCTATCCACTCTACTAGTTACATCCTCAAAAAATTCTATGAGATTCGTCAGACATGATTTTCCTTTCACAAATCCATGCTGACTTTGTCCGATGATTTCACCGCTTTCCAAATGTGCTGTTATCACATCCTTGATAACTGACTCCAGCAGTTTCCCCACCACTGACGTTAGGCTAACCGGTCTATAATTCACCGGTTTCTCTCTCCCTCCTTTTTTAAAAAGTGGAGTTACATTAGCCACCCTCCAATCCTCAGGAACTAGTCCAGAATCTAACGAGTTTTGAAAAATTATCACTAATGCATCCACTATTTCTTGGGCTACTTCCTTAAGCACTCTAGGATGCAGACCATCTGGCCCTGGGGATTTATCTGCCTTCAATCCCTTCAATTTACCTAACACCACTTCCCTACTAACATGTATTTCGCTCAGTTCCTCCATCTCACTGGACCCTCTGTCCCCTACTATTTCTGGAAGATTATTTATGTCCTCCTTAGTGAAGACAGAACCAAAGTAATTATTCAATTGGTCTGCCATGTCCTTGCTCCCCATAATCAATTCACCTGTTTCTGTCTGCAGGGGACCTACATTTGTCTTTACCAGTCTTTTCCTTTTTACATATCTATAAAAGCTTTTACAGTCCGTTTTTATGTTCCCTGCCAGTTTTCTCACATAATCTTTTTTCCCCTTCCTAATTAAGCCCTTGGTCCTCCTCTGTTGAACTCTGAATTTCTCCCAGTCCTCAGGTGAGCCACTTTCTCTGGCTAATTTGTATGCTTCTTCTTTGGAATTGATACTATCCCTAATTTCTTTTGTCAGCCACGGGTGCACTACCTATGAGAGGATCATGGGACAGGAGGCCCAGGGAGAAAGAAAAGGGGGAGGGGGGTAAACCCAGAGGATGGACAAGGGGTATAGTGAGAGGGACAGAGGGAGAGAAAGGAGAGAGAGAAAAAGAATGTGTGTATATAAATAAATATCAGATGGGGTACGAGGGGGAGGTGGGGCATTAGCGGAAGTCTGAGAAGTCAATGTTCATGCCATCAGGTTGGAGGCTACCCAGGCAGAATATAAGGTGTTGTTCCTCCAACCTGAGTGTGGCTTCATCTTTACAGTAGAGGAGGCCGTGGATAGACATATCAGAATGGGAATGGGACGTGGAATTAAAATGTGTGGCCCAGTGGCCCACATCTCTTACCAGCTCTTCTTTCAGTTAGTCCTGACGAAGGGTCTCGGCCTGAAACGTTAACTATACCTCTTCCTAGAAATGCTGCCTGGCCTGTTGCGTTCACCAGCAACTTTTATGTGCGTTGCTTGAAATTCCAGCATTTGCAGATTTCCTCGTGTTTGTGAAGACTGCAGGAAGTAGTTCTGACAGCTCTGCAAGCTTTCTTCTGGACTGTTGACATCTGAAACAGTACGTGGCAAGCTTCACTGTTTGGTATGAATCATAACATGAGAGTACACTGTCTGACATCATCATTTCCATAATATTTTGGTAAGCCACCTCACACTGCTTTGTCCATTACCATTTCTTCCCAGAATGTAGTAATGAGTTCAAGGGGTGGAGCACAGTAGCCAGGTTCGGCAGGAATTTGTTATAGTAAGTGACAAATCTTGTAAAGGACCACAACTGTGGCATGACCTTTGGCCTTGGGGCACTGCTTGAACTTTCTCAGCACACTTGTGTAATCCTTGTGTATCAATGGTGTAACCACAGTAGGTGATGCTTGGTTTGAAGAATTCATACTTGTTGCATCATGCTCTGTGCCTGTAATTTTCTAAACTTCTTAATAGTCTCGAGATTTTTGAGATGTTCCTTGTCATTCCTACCGGTAACACCGATGTCATCCAGGTAACACTGGGTAACTCGATAGCCTTGCTGCACCTGGTCCATAGCTTTCTGCTGGAGTGCAGGTGCAGGTGCAGATGCTACTCCAGGTATAAGGAGGAGAAGATGGCGGCGCGGCCTCTCCGGTGAATGATATCTGTAATCTGTCAAGTAGGGGACTGTGCACAATTCTGATTTGATGGAGACGGAAGTAAGAGTACGGAGGAACATCTGGAAAGCTTCTGAAGTACCCGCTTCGCTGCCGCTGCTACTGTGTGGTAACCGGAATCTCCAGAGCAGAAGGCCCCGAATCCTCAGTTTTGCTTGTTTCAGTGGCCGGGGCAAGGTCGAAGGCGCCTGGCAGAGGATGGCACTCGGGAGGCTGTATCAGAGGGGCTGGTCGGAGGCTCAAAGTTTTCGGATGGACGGACTCAGTGTCGGCTGTGGTCGGCTGCTTCCAAGGCATCGGCAAGTTGACGGTGCCTGGAGGTTTATGGCAGCGAGATTCTCTCTTTTGCCACCTGCTATCGGGGACTCGGGAGTCGATCGACTCGGGGACTTTGAGACTTTTTTTTACCGTGTCCATGGTTTGTTCTTCATCAAGTTATGGTATTGTTTTGCACTGCTGTAACTATATGTTATAATTATGTGGTTCTGTCAGTGTTAGTCTTTAATTTGTCCTGTTTTCTGTGATATCACTCCGGAGAAACATTGTATCATTCCTTAATGCATGTATGCATTTCTAAATGACAATAAAAGAGGACTGAGTGTTCTCATAATCTAAGCCTATTATAGTCATAAAGCCCTTTGTAAGTGTTTATGGTGAAAAACGCCTTGGACTCTTCTTCCATTTCCACCTGTAGGCAGGCCTCAACTAAGTTCATTTTGCTGCAGTGTTACTCCAAAGATATCCTCTATCCTGGGCAAAGGGTATTGATCTACTTTCAATACCGGGTTGACGGTTAACTTAAAATCACCACAGATATTGACAAACATTCTCCATAACTAGTGGGACCACTGGAGGTGGCCATGGAAAGAATTCCTTCAGCCTCCATGCAATATAGCTCACCAGCTACTTTATCATGGATGGTATAAGGAACTGGATGGGCTTTGCATCTTTGAGTGTGCTATTTCCATTTAACGCTATGTTACCCTTAATATGTCTGAGTTTTCCAGTGCCATCCTCAAACACTGCTGTGGCATCATCCAGTATCCTTCCTAGTTCACTTTCAGCTGACTCTGCTGCAGGGGACGTGGCAGTGTCCATGATTAAGGACCCCCAGCACCCAGGGCATGCCCTTTTCTCACTGTTACCATCTGGCAGGACGTACAGAAGCCTGAAGGCCCACACTCAGCAATTCAGGAACAGCTTCTTCCCTCTACCATCCAATTCCTTTTTAAATCTTTTTATTGAATAAGTATACCAAAAGGTAAGCCATATAAACATTAATACAATGTTAAAATATAATAAAATTACAGAAGGTATCAATACCAAAAAAAAATACTACAAACAATGTAAGTTAAACATAAGAAACCAAGATAACATAATAGTATACTAAATTTTATATATATATCAACAGAAAAAAAGAAAAAAAAAACCCAAAAAAAACCCCACCGTGCAACTAACTAAAAGCAAAGCAAAGCAATGGGCTAACTTGAAACCAAACAGAGTTAAACTTAAAATCACGTCCTCAATCCCGACCTCCATTAAAAACAGTGAAAAAAAACAAGAAGGGTATATATTACATTAAGTGAAAATATCGAATAAAAGATCCCCAAATCTGTTCAAATTTAAATGAAGAATCATAAAGGTTACTTCTAATTTTCTCCAGATTCAAACATAATATCGTCTGGGAGAACCAAAAAAAGGTAGTTGGAGCATTAAGCTCTTTCCAATGTTGTAAAATACATCTTTTCGCCATTAAAGTAAGAAATGCAGTCATTCTACGGGCTGAAGGGGAAAGATTACTAGAAATTTTAGGTAGTCCAAAGATAGCAGTAATAGGGTGAGGAGAGATATCTATATTTAATACCTTAGAAATAATATTAAAAATGTCTCTCCAAAAAGTTTCCAAAGTAGGGCAAGACCAAAACATATGAGTTGAAGAGGCTATCTGCCCCGAACATCTATCACAAAAAGGATTAATATGCAAGTAAAAACGCGCTAACTTATCTTTGGACATATGTGCTCTATGAACAACTTTAAATTGAATTAGGGAATGTTTAGCGCAAATAGAGGAAGTATTGACTAATTGTAAAATCTGCCCCCAATCATCCACAGAAATGGTAAGCACCAATTCCTGTTCCCAATCTACCCTAATCTTATCAAATGGAGCTTTCCTAAGTTTCATAATAATATAAATCATAGCCGATGCACCTTTCTGACATGGATTAAGGTTAATTATCGAATCTAAAATATATGTAGGAGGAAGCATTGGAAAGGAAGAAAGTATAGTACTTAGGAAATTTCTAACTTGCAAATATCTAAAAAAATGTATTCTTGATAAATTGTATTTATTAGATAGTTGTTCAAAAGACATAAGGGAACCATCTAAACATAAATCCAAAAACCGTAAAATACCCTTAGTCTTCCAAGAAAAGCGCGATCCGTAAAAGAGGGAGGAAAAAATATGTTACCTAAAATAGGAATCGCTAACCCAAATTGATTAAGATCAAAAAATTTTCTGAATTGAAACCAAATACGCAAAGCATATTTAACTATCGAGTTAGACACCTGCTTAAGGCGTTTACCATCCAATTCCTAAATGGACATTGAACCCTTGAACATTACCTCACTTTTTAATACATACTATTCCTGCTTTTGCACAATTTTTAATCTATTCGATATACATGTACAGTAATTGATTTACAAATGGTACTTATTTATTATTATTATTATTTTTCTTCTATATTATGTATTGCTTTGAACTGCTGCTGCTAAGTTAACAAATTTCAAGACACATACTGGTGATAGTAAACCTGATTCTGATGCAGATGGTGGATGAATCTCCAATCAAGTTGAGGTTGTCTCAGCCAATCACGGCCCCGCAACAGTGGCCCTCCTGTTTTAACTACACAGAAGCCCAACGTGGCTTGTTCGTTGTTGCATTTCAGTGTCACAAATGTCATTTCCACATGAGTTATCTTTTCTCCAGTATAAGTTCTTAGTTGGATATCTGTAGGCTTCAGTTCAGTATCTTGAAAGGCCGTTGAAACTCATTTTGTGGAATGACTGAAATGGCCGAGCCAGTGTTCAATTCCATTTTCATTGATTTGTCATTTTGGTGTACGCCATATTGTTTTCCTCTGGTTAGTTTTCACATTGTAAATCTCAAGGCTGTCCGAACTTGTATCACTCTCGTCATGATCAGATTTTTCATGAACAGCATGCTGATAAGTGCCTTTTTTATTATCACCCAGTACTCACTGTTTGTGAACCCATGAATTCATCCGTTTTCAGCCTTTTTTAACTCGACCGATGTTGTCCCCTTGCCAAGAGAAAAAAAACATGCAGCAATGTTTTTTTTAAGCTCATCCGTTTCTCACTGTGCTTTTTTTTTTAACTCGAACCTCGTGCTGAACTCCAAGAGGTAGGTAGTCATCTCGGGTTCAGTTAAAATTTCTCCGTCACCACTGCTGTGTTTTGTAACTTCAAATCATAAGACAAATTGGAAGGAAAAGATGGGAAATCCAGAATGCAAGTCCAACTTCGCTTTTACTCTAAGTGAGGCATGCACATATCACGTGGTAGTGTCACGATGTATGCAATTCACATATTTTTACACATAACCCGTAATTAATTATTTAAAAGAATGAGCATACTTAATCAAACAATATATTTACAACATCCACAAAATGTTGGAGGTACTCAACAGGTCAGGCAGCATCTATGAAAAAGAACAAACAGTCGATGTTTTAGGCCAAGACCCGTCTTCACAACTGGAAAGGAAGAAGGAAGATACCAGAATTAAAAAGTGGGGTGATGGGAAGGAGGAGGGCTAGAAGGTGATAGGTGAAGTCAGGTGTGTGAGAAAGATAAAGAGCTGGAGAAGAAGGAATCTGATAGGAGAGGAGAGTTGACCATAGGAGAAAGGACAGGAGAAGGGGTCCCAGGAGGAGGTGATAGGCAGGTAAGAAGAGTTAACAAGCCAGAGTGGAAAATAGAAGAAGAGGGGAGGGGGAAGGAGGAGAAATCGATATTCATGCCATCAGTTTGGATGTTACCCAGACAGAATATCATGTGTTGTTACTCCACCCTGACGGTGGCCTCGTTGTGGTACAAGAGGAGGCCATGGACTGACATGTCAGAACAGAAATGGGGATCAGAGTTAAAATGTTTGGCCAATGGGAAGCTCCACTTTTTGCAGATGGAGTGGAGGAACCCAGCAAAGCAGTCCCCAGTTTTGATGGGTCTCATCGATCTCACCATGTAGAGGCTGCATCGGAAGCACGATAGATCACATAGAAACATAGAAACATAGAAAATAGGTGCAGGAGTAGGCCATTCGGCCCTTCGAGCCTGCACCGCCATTTATTATGATCATGGCTGATCATCCAACTCAGAAACCCGCCCCAGCCTTCCCTCCATACCTCCTGATCCCCGTAGCCACAAGGGCCATATCTAACTCCCTCTTAAACATAGCCAATGAACTGGCCTCAACTGTTTCCTGTGGCAGAGAATTCCACAGATTCACCACTCTCTGTGTGAAGAAGTTTTTCCTCATCTCGGTCCTAAAAGGCTTCCCCTTTATCCTCAAACTGTGACCCCTCGTTCTGGACTTCCCCAACATCGGGAACAATCTTCCTGCATCTAGCCTGTCTAATCCCTTTAGGATTTTATACGTTTCAATCAGATCCCCCCCTCAATCTTCTAAATTCCAACGAGTACAAGCCCAGTTCATCCAGTCTTTCTTCATATGAAAGTCCTGCCATCCCAGGAATCAATCTGGTGAACCTTCTTTGTACTCCCTCTATGGCAAGGATGTCTTTCCTCAGATTAGGGGACCAAAACTGCACACAATACTCCAGGTGTGGTCTCACCAAGGCCTTGTACAACTGCAGTAGTACCTCCCTGCTCCTGTACTCAAATCCTCTCGCTATTTATGCCAGCATACCATTCGCCTTTTTCACCGCCTGCTGTATCTGCATGCCCACTTTCAATGACTGGTGTATAATGACACCCAGGTCTCGTTGCACCTCCCCTTTTCCTAATCGGCCACCATTCAGATAATAATCTGTTTTCCTATTTTTGCCACCAAAGTGGATAACTTCACATTTATCCACATTAAATTGCATCTGCCATGAATTTGCCCACTCACCCAACCTATCCAAGTCACTCTGCATCCTCTTAGCATCCTCCTCACAGCTAACACTGCCACCCAGCTTTGTGTCATCCGCAAACTTGGAGATGCTGCATTACACCAGCAGGTTCACTACCTCACCTGGCAGGACTGTCTGGGACTCTGAACGGAGGTGAGGGAGAAGGTGAATGGGCAGGTGTAGCTTTTCTCACTTACAGGGTTAAGTGCCGGGTGAGAGATTAGTGGGGTGGGATGAATGGACAAGCAAATCATGGAGGGAGTGATCCCTGCATACAGCAGAGGGTAGTGGGAGGTAAAGATATGTTTAGGGTAGGATCCCTTTGGAGATAGCAGAAGTTGTGGGGGATGATGTGTTGGATGTAGAGGCTCATGGGGTGGTAGGTAAGGACAAGAGGAACTCTATCACTGTTAAGGTGGCGGGAAGATGGGGTGCACGCAGAGTTTCCGGAAGTGGAGATGTGAGTGAAGACAGCATCAATGGTGGAGGAAGGGAAACACCATTCTTTGTAGAGGAGGACATCTCTGATGTCCTGAAAAGGAAAACCTCATTCTGGGAACAGACGTGGAACTGAGAAAAGGGAATATCATTTTTACAGGACACAGTGCGGGAAACAGTATAGTCAAGATAGTCGTGGGAATCACAAGTTTTATTCAAGATCTCGATCAACAGTTTATCTCCAGAGATGGAGACAGAGAGATCAAGAAAGGGGAGGGAGGTGTCAGAAATGGACCAAGTTCATTTAAGGGCAGGATGGAAGTTGGAGGTAAAGTTGATAAAATTGACAAGCGAGAGAAAATCTGCAGAAGCTGGAAATCTGAGCAACACACACAAAATGCTGGAGGAACTCAACAGGCCAGGCAGCATCTATGGAAAAAAGTACAGTCAACGTTTCGGGTCGAAACCCTTTGGCAGGACACATTTAAGGGCAGGGTAGAAGTTGGAGGCAAAGTTGATAAAATTGATGAGCTTATTAAGACTGCCAGGCAGGGTGATCCTTCCAGTAAGATGGTGGCACATTCGATCACAGCCGCTTCTACAGGGTCAACAGGGGGTGCTACTGTCCTTTTTTAAACGCATCTTTTTATGATCGCAAAATTCAGGCAGTGGATTGTGCCGCTGCCTGCGACAGAGAGGCATCCGAGGGATCGGTGTGCGAGGGAAACATGCAGTCTAGTAGCGAGTGATCACCTTAGTCACTTTTCTCGTGATCGCAAGACCCCTTTGGACATTGTTAATGTGGAATGCTGCAAGTCCAATTGCGTGACAATTAAACTTGGATCGAATTGAATTGGAGTAGTACCAATGCAGTCGTCAATGTAATGCAGGAAGAGTTGGGGAGCATTATCGGGGAAGGCTTGGAGCATAGGCTGTTCTACGTAGCCAGCAAAAAAGGCAAACATAGCTGGGGGCCATGCTGAATTCCATGGCTACCCTTTGAGTCTGGAGAAAGTGGGAGGAGCTGAAGGAAAAATTGTTGAACAGTTCTGTCAGGCGTAGTAGGATGGTGGTGGATGGGAACTGGTTGGTTCTTTTATTGAGAAAGAAGTGGAGAGCGTTAAGGCCTTCTTGATGGGGGACTGACATCCATGGTGAAACTGTGACAGTCAGGGTCAGGGAACTGGAAGTTACTGAGGAGATCAAGAGCATGAGAAGTGTCGCAGATGTTGGCGGGAAGGGACTGAACCAACGGGGATAGAATGGAGTCGAGGTATGAGGACACGAGTTCAGTGGGGCAGGAGCAGGCAGAGACAATGGGCCTACCCAGACAGTCATGTTTGTGGATCTTGGGTAGGAGGTAGAAGCGAGCAGTGTGGGGTAAGGGAACTGTGAATGGGAGTTCTCCAGAGTTGATGAGGTAAGTGATGGGGTTGGAGCCAGTTTTCTGGCGGTCCAGAGTGGGGTCTTCTTCAAGGGGGTAGGTAAGAGAAAGTGTCTGAGAGTTGCTATCTGGCCTCAGCAAGGGTATGGGACTGTCAGCCACACTACAACAGCATCCCCTTTGTCTGCGGGTTTGATGGTAGGGTTGGAATTGGTGTGGAGAGAGTGGAGGTAGTGTGTCCAGAGGGGGTAAGGTTTGAGGAGGAGTTAGGAGTGCTGAAGTTAAGCTGGTTGCGGTCTCGCCGGCAATTCGAGACAGAAAGATCCAGGGCAGGCAGAGAACCAGCACAAGGTGTCCAAGATGAGGAGGAGTAATATATTTACAATATGATTCAGATATTACTGAAACGTTAAATACACAACACTCTCCACCTCTGATTCCCCCAATGAGGACTAGCTCATGGACCTCTCGTTTCCTCCTCCTGAAGTCAACAATCAGCTCCTTGGTCTTGCTGACATTGAGTGAGAGGTTGCTGTTGTGACACCACTCAGCCAGATTTTCAATCTCCCTCCTATATGGTGAAACGTCACCACCTTTGATTTGGCAGACGACAGTGGAGTCAGTAGCAAACTTGAATATGGCATTAGAGTTGCGCTCTACTTCACAGTCATAAGTAACATGAGAGTGGAGCAGGGAGCTAAGCACACAGTCTTGTGGTACACCTGTACTGATGGAAATTGGAAAACCCTAACCTGTCCCCTAACTCCTCTCTCTATCCTCAAAACCATCCCCACTAACCCAAAAAAACACCAATAAACAACTAAAACTGAGCCGCAACCTCAGCTTGACCACAATTTTGAGCAAAATATGAAGGTCTATGTCGGCCAAGACAGGCGAAGCAGTGGCCTGCATTAGCACATAGGAAATGAAAGCATTTAGCCCTTCATTGCAAATACACTATTCAACAAATTCATGGCTGATCTTTCACCTTAATGCCACTTTCCTCTAAACCCCTTAACATCTACAAACTAGCAATCTCTGTTTTGAACATAGTCCACCCCTGGTCCTAAACATGAAGAGCCAGATGAAACACCAACTCTGCATCTCTTTATACCTCCATAAATATTTGTGCTTCGATGAGATCATTTCTCATTCTTCCAAATTCCCCAGTAAACGCCCCAAGCCTGTTTAAAATCTCTTATGATAAACCAGTCAGTCCAGAAATCGCTTCGGTGAACTTTCGTTGCACTCCCTCTCTTGCAAGTATATTCCTCCTTTGATATGGAAATCAAGCCTGCACACAATATTCCAGATGCTGTTACACCCAGTCCCTATATGTATAATTGGAACAAGATGTCTCTAACTTATGCTCAAACCTGCTTGCATCTGACACAAACATACCATTTGTTTTCTTAACTGCTCACTGTACCTGCATGCAAGGTCACTCTGAACACCAACACCTTAAAATATTTCATCACCCGCTGTCTTTCCTACTAGAGCTGATAACCTATTTTTCACATCATATTGTCCCTGCCCATCAACAAACCGACTATCACTTGATCCACTCACCCAAATCACTGACATCAACAGTGGGTCTCTGAGGTTGATGCCTTTAGCACTCCCCTTGTCACCACTTCCCAACTAAAAATGACCCAATTATTCTTTCTCTCCGTTTTCCAGCAATTATCTTTTCTTCAGTCCATACCAGTATTTTAACCCCTATACTCTAAGCTCATATTTTGTATAATATCTTGTGTGGCACCTAATCAAAACCTTCTGAGTCAAAATATACCACATCAGTTGGTGTGGCCTCTTCTTTCCTTCTAGTAATAATCTCAAAAACTATCATCAATCTATCATTATCATTATCGTTCGGGCTGACCGGAAGTGCACTGAGAGCAGCAGGCGTAAAGGAGTTGGGGACTTGCTGTTCTGGTTAACAATGGATGGTGCAATCCGGGTCATATTACGATCGAGGAACGTGTTTGTAGACCGGATATTGAACTTTTTGCTGTTGGACTCTGGCCATATTCCACCGAGATACAACACTGGGCGTCACGGGAGGTCGTTCCTGCCTGTGGCCATCGAACTTTGCAGCTCCTCCCATGGAGGGTCAGACACCCTGAGCCAATAGGCTGGTCCTGGACTTATTTCCAACTGGCATAGTTTGCATCTTGTTGTTTGATTGTTTGTGGTTTTTGTATTTCTATATTTATGCTCTTTTCTTGGGTGGTACAGCTGTAATGAAACTCAATTTCCCTCGGGATCAATAAAGTATGTCTATGTCTATGTCTATGTCTATTTCTGTTTCATAAATCTAGATGCCCCTTTTCTGTTTTGAGTGGAGAAGAGTTGGAGAGAGTGTGATGGGAATACGATGAAAAACAAATTGGAATTAGTGTAGAATTGGTACTAATGTGCTTGATAGTTAACATGGACTTACTGGGCTGACGACAACATAACCCACTTAGTTTCCCAACATGTTTCCCAGGTTTTGTGATTTTCATTATTTCCCTTTCTGTTCTCACCCATGGAATTCTGTTCAAAGTTTATTTCCTATGGTAGTATCGCAGGTTCATCTTGATACACACCCGCTCTTTTGTAGGATTTTGACAAAGTGACTTGTCATCAAAAATGACAAGTTCTCTCAGCTTTGTCCTATGGTCCAATATGCAAGGAGTGAAAAATTATGGACTGAATTTACCTAAGAAAATTGGCAGTTCTTTCCTGTCCTCTAATGTTTCCATCTCAGTAGTAGCTGAACTTGCTGTAACTCCATCCAGTGCATCCGCCATCCCAAAGAGTGATGTTCTTTTTCCTTTACGATGCACTTGGCAACACTTAGCTGGAAACACGTATTCTTCCAAGGTCCTTCCAGCCCCTTCACAGTGTTAGTGCGCGTCTGTGCGTCTGCGTCTGCGTGTGCATGCGTCCGTCCGTGATGATGTCTTTTTCATGGCTTTTTACAAGGCGCGGGGAGAGAGAGAGAGAGAGAGAGAGACTGTGTGGTGCCCCACTCCTCACGCTGACATTTTCGCAGTATTTTTCCCTTTATTTTATGAGGTCGGGTGGCAATCTCGACACTCAATCCAGCATGGATGGAAAGTGTACTCGGGAGCGGACCTGACTGGTTTCGAACCCGGGAACCTCCGCTCCCGGGTCCGGCGCCGATGTCATTGCGCCACTAGCCGGCCCTCAGCAACTAGCTTCAGCCACCAAGCTACAAATATGAATATGGACTTTAGATTAAATGTAAAAAGTAGCTCTGGACAGTGGGTTCCTAAGAGCTGTGAAACACAGCTAATGGGAACCAGCCAACACTGGTTTTAAATTTCGATGTCTGTGATGTGGGTGCGAAGCGGGAGGTGTGAAGGTTGTGTGTAGTTTAAAGGAAGCATTGTGGATGCATTGTAAATATGGAGTTGTCCTTTGATCTTTAGCGCATAAAATGTTGTGTATTGTTGGGTCGAGTAGGCCATTTCCTCCAAAATGTCAGTATGATGCCTACAGTGTTTCATTTTGCCAAATAAAGAGACCACTTCATATCTACCAGTACTTCTCTCTAGTGACTTTATTCACACGACAACAATGGTGATGACAATCGTGGGTTTGTCACCCATTCTAAAGATCTGCTGTGTCTATGGTCCTTCACATCCTCTGAACATCTCTTCCATTCTCTGCCAAAGCAATTCCTAGTTTACCCTAAGGCTAATAGGTAGATGTTGGATCTTGCATCAAACAAATAGAGGCTTAAATGTTATCAAGCTCCACATTCTAGTACCTATCCCTGGCATCAGGTTTGCTAAAACTGATGGCCCCTGCCAACTTTGGCATGATTTGTCCCGGACTTGAAGAGTTGGGTCATGGTTCCTCTTTGTCCCAAACTTACTCATCAAAAAGACCTTCTCTCCAAATGGACTTCACACAGTCAGTAGCTCAGTAATTTGTGCTATTCTGCTCCACGTTCTGGACCACCACATCAAGCTTCCACTATGCCTCAAAATTCAATACAACATACTAAGAGATGAAAATCTGAAATAAAGTCAGATAGCGCTCAGCAGTTCAGGCACCATCTGCAGAAGGGGAAGCAAGAAACAATATTTCAAGTTGAAGACCCCTTATCAGAACAGCAGTGGAGGGTGTGTCACTGGCTTTACATGGAGCTTAACACTAATGTGAGATACTTTATATTTTATTGTCGCCAAACAATTGGTACTAGAACGTACAATCATCACAGCGATATTTGATTCTGCGCTTCACACTCCCTGGATTACAAATATTAAATATTAAAAATAGTTAAAATTAGTAAATACTAAAAATTTAAATTATAAATCATAAATAGAAAATAGAAAAATGGAAAGTAAGGTAGTGCAAAAAAAATCAAGAGGCAGGTCCGGATATTTGGAGGGTAAGGCCCAGATCCGGATCAGGATCTGTTCAGCAGTCTTATCACAGTTGGAAAGAAGCTGTTCCCAAATCTGGCTGTACGAGTCTTCAAGCTCCTGAACCTTCTCCCGGAGGGAAAAGGGACGAAAAGTTGTTGGCTGGGTGGGTCGTGTCCTTGATTATCCTGGCCGCACGGCTCCAACAGCGTGCGGTATAAAGTGAGTCCACGGACAGAAGATTGGTTTGTGTGATGTGCTGCGCCGTGTTCACGATCTTCTGCAGCTTCTTTTGGTCTTGGACAGGACAACTTCCATACCAGGTTGTGATGCACCTTAGAAGAATGTTTTCTACTGTGCATCTATAAAAATTAGTGAGGGTTTTAGGGGACAGGCCAAATTTCTTTAGTTTTCTCAAGAAGTAAAGGCGCTGGTGGGCCTTCTTGGCAGTGAACTCTGCTTGGTTGGACCAAGTCAGGTCATTTGTGATATTGACCCCGAGATTCAAAATTGTCAAAATATTCAACCACTTCATCATTACAGTCTGGATACATTTGGATTTGCACTGGTGCCCATCTTATTGGAGGGAGTTTCTCAGCTGGTATCTTGCAGTTGATGCTTAGTGTCGTCTCTTCAATGATGGCCCTTTCTCACACCCAGGACAACAGGTGCTTTCATTTCTGTAATAAAGAATGTGCAGTTAACTTCCTTCTCTCTTCTTATCCATTTATTCATTCATTCATTCATTTTTTATTTACTTGTCTATTTATGTATTTACAAACGTTTGTATTTATCTATTTATTTATTTATTTGTCTATCTATTGACCTACTTATTTAACACTATAGCGTGGAGCAGGCCCTGCCAGCCTTTTGAGCCACGTTGCCCCAGCAACCCTGATTTCACTCAAACTGAATCGTGGGATAATTTACAATAACCAATTAACCTACCCAGGAGGGTCTTTGGACTGTGGGAGGAAGCCGGAGCACTCAAGGAATACCCACACGTTCTATGGGGGGGGGGTGGAATATACAGACTCCTTACGGAGGCCGCTAGAATTGAACTCCAAACTTTGGAACACCTTGAGCAGTAATAGCGTTGTGCTAACTGCTATGCTACGCCTGATGTCCTCTCTCAATTGGGTTGTTCAAAGCTATGAAGGAGATGACACTCTGCATACCACCCACTTTGTTTCATGACATTTCCCTTCAGATAGTCATCTCCCTAGGGTTTTGGAGGGAGATCTTTTGCCGTAGTTATCGTACTTTGAAGTCACTCTATGGCCCTGTGTCCAGCCTGTGCTTATGGAGTCACCGCTTGTCCTTTCACTGACCTGGATGGCAGGGGGGACTTCATTTCCCTGGTAACAGCCACATCGGTAGGGGTGTCAAGCTGAGTTTATTGTCATGTGTTTCTCTGTGGATTGTCACCTTGTCGCGGTGGAGAAGATTGTGTGATCCTGTGATCCTGAGAGTGATGCCGTCTGGAGCTATGCTCCTGGTAGGGTCACCCATGGCGGTAAGGTCGAAGGTGAGGTCCCTGACAAAGAACAATCCAACCAAGACCTCAACGGTGGAACAGGCGGACAAAGTTACTTTGAACTCAACAGCTGTGAAGGCTGATGAAGGCTGCAACAAATCCATCAGCTCCAATCGTCGTGGTTTCCATGCCATTGGAGTTAGTTGGTTGATTTGTGAAGTATCGTGTGCTTCTTGGAGTGCAACATCAAGTACATGTTAAACAAATACACGCACGGGCGTCTTCGCTCTGTGGGCCACTTCTTCAGAATGAAGACCATCATCCTCGACCTCGAGGGATAGCCACGACGATTGTCATGTGCACAAGTATGGTCAGGTACATGTACAATGAAATGCTTGTTTGCAGCCGACATAGGTACAGATAACACACAGACCATAAATTCTGCATAAATTATACAAGGCAGTGAAGAGAGAAAGAAAAGATTACGCAAAAACAAGAGAATGCCAAAGTCGTAATGCATGCCTTCATGTTGTACATCCTCAGCCTGTGACCTTTCTCGAGCTTTGTGTGTTCAGTTCTATTATTTTCATTCTTTCTCTGCTCACTTTCACTTTCAGTTATTTCCCCAAATATTGACCTACCACATAATCTACAGTCACAACATGTCGGAGGAACTCAGCAGGTCGGGCAGCATCCGTGGAAACGATCAGTCAACGTTTCGAGCTGGAACCCTTCGTCAGGACTGAAGAGGGAAGGGGCAGAGGCCCTATAAAGAAGGTGAGGGGAGGGTGGGAAGGAGAAGGCTGGTAGGTTCCAGGTGAAAAACCAGTCAGGGGAAACATAAAGGGGTGGCTGTGGGGGAGCAGGGAGGGGATAGGCAGGAAAGGTGAAGAAGGAATAGGGGAAGACACAATGGATAGTGGAAGGAAGCGGAACCATGAGGGAGGTGATGGGCAGCTGGGGGAGGGGGCAGAGTGAAATAGGGATAGAGGAAGGGAGGGGGAGGGAATTACTGGAAGTTGGAGAAATCGATGTTCATACCAAGGGGCTGGAGACTACCTAGATGGTATATGATCTACATAATCTACAGTTTGATCAGTATGTAGGACCTTCTTTTCTTTTCCTTTTGATTTTCTCCACGGTATTTGTTCAACCTAGTCTTCCTTCTTTTATCTGTTTCCTAACTCCATCACCCCTGCTTCTTTCCCAGAGAATGGCTCACTGGGTTGTCATATCTCACTGTGTCCCAGCGGCATCTACAACTCCCCCCTTCCCCAGCAAAGTGAACACTGAGCCCCAATCAGTTTGTCACTAGGTATTCAGTGGTAGTGTCTTGAAACCTTGAATGGAAATCGTCAACAAGCCCAACTGGTTCTTACCCTTGGTCTCTTATCAGTGGATCTGCCAGTCTGATCTTTTCCGTACTTTTACTCTCTGACGTGATTGTTGAAAAAAGTCCCATCCTTTCACTCTGATTCACAAAGGAATGCTGCTGACTCTGTATTCTCATCAGCTGTGTCTTTCAGAAAACTGTTGAGTGTCGGTTTACACGTTTGCTTGTATTTTCTCAACATCTCCGCAACATCACTGCCCTCCCAGCTGATCACTGAATGTAGCGCCATCTTTGACACACTCCCAGCACCAAGCTACCGCAGGTTAGAGTTGTTTGTTTTCTCACAGTCTAATTCAGTATCCACATTGTTTTTCTGGCATTAAAGTCATAGTAAAGTACAGCTCAGAAACAGGCCCTTTGCCCATCTAGTCCATGCCGAACCAATAAATTGCCTACTCCAATCGACCTGCACCGGGACCATAGCCCTCCATTCCACTACCATCCATGTACCTACCCAACTTCCCTTAAACACTGAAACCAGGCTCGCGTGCACCACTTGCGCTGGCCACTTGTCCCACACTCTCATGACCCTCTAAGTGAAGACGTTTCCACTCATGTACCCTTGAACTTTTCACCTTTCACCATTAACCCATGACCTCTAGTTGTAGTCCCACCCAACCTCAGTGGAAAAAGTCTGCTTGTATTTACCTTATACATACCCCTCAGAATTATGTACACCTCTATCAAATCTCCTCTCAATCTTCTACGTTCCAAGGAATAAGGTCCGAGCCTGTTCAATCTTTCCTTATAACTCAGTTCTTCCAGTCCTGGCAACATGCTTGTAAATTTCCTCTGTACTCTTTCAACCTTATTTACATCTTTCCTGTACGTAGGTGACCAAGATGGCACAGAATACTCCAAATTAGGCCTTGCCAACATCTTACTTTGATTTATGAACTTCAGTACTTTGATTTATGAAGGCCAATGTGCCAAAAGCTTTCCTTACGGTGAGATACCAGGCTGCGACCATTTTACATCCTGTTCTTCCTGGAACTTTCTTTCTTATTTCCACTTTAGGACTCAGATCTGCACTGTATTGTGTTCACTTTGCACTAATGAAAGGTACGACGTGCACTTTAAATATTAATTAGTGAAATGAAGAGTGTTGCATTACGATAAATACAAATAGGATACCTATCCCTGTAATGAAATAGATCCCCATTCATTATTGGAATAACTGAAGAACCATGGAACTGTACAGCACAGAAATGGAGCTGTCAGCTGATGTCTCTCTGGGCCAATCCATTTATCTGCATTAGGCCCATATGCCTTTCCTACCCAAGTACCTGTCCAAGCGCCTTCTGAACATTGTGTCAGCTTCTACCACCTTCTGCCAATCATACAAAATCTACTGTTACCTTTCAACCTCTTATCTTCCAAGGGAATAAACCCAATCTATCCAAACTGTCCTTACCACTACAGCTCTCCATTCCAGACAACACCCCAGTGAATTTTTTTTTTTGCTCCCTTTCTCTATTGCTACCGCATACTTCTGGGGTGACCCGAACTGCACACGATACTCCAAACGCATTCTGACCAACTTCTCGTACAGTGGGAACAGCAGATTTGTGAGGTGTGATCAACCCTGCATGTGCCATGCTGACTCCCCCAAATCAGATCTTTCCTTTCCAAATGAACATAAATCCTCAAAATCTTCTCCAACAACTTCCTACCACAGGCTCTTGGGCCTGGGGTTTCCAGACTTATCTTTAATACTCTTTTTGAACAAGGGGACAACATTATCGATCCCCAAATCTTTTGGTTCCTCACGCGTGGCTAATAGAGACACAACTTCTCCATCAGAACTCCAGCAATCTTCCTTTGACATCCTGAGGTAGATCCCATCAAGCTCTATGTATATACCAGCCCTGAAGAGTATCAGTAATTCTTACATTTCCTCTTACTTGATGCAGATATCCTCCAGAATATCCCCCCATAACTCTTCAATCTCCACATCCTGCTAAATATTGATAACAACGATTCAGACCTTACTCATATCTTCTGACTCGACAGAAAGATTAGACCACAAGACCAATGAGGCCATTCAGCCCACTGAGACTTCTCTCCCATTCCATTATGACTGATTTATTATCCTTCTCAATCCCATTCTCCTACCTTCTCCCTGTACCCTTTGACATCCTTACTAATCAAGAACCTATCACCGTCTGCTCCAAGTACACCCAATGACTTGGCTTCCACAGGCATCTATGGCAATGAATTCCACCGATTCACCCCCCTCTGCTAAAGCAGGGGTTCCCAACTAATACCATTAAGCAAGGGGTCCATGAACTCCAGATGGAAACCTGTGGGCTAAAGAAATTCCTCCAAATCTCTGTTCTAAAGGGATGTCCTTGTGCTGTGATGTCCTTAGACTCTTCACTTTAGGAAACATCCTCTCCACATCTTCCCTATCTAGGCCTTTCAATATTTAATAAGTTTCAATGAGATCCTCACTCATACTTCTAAACTCCAGTGAGTGCAGGCCCAGAGCATTCAAAGACGCCTCATACATTAATCCTTTCATTCCCAGAATAATTTTCGTAATCCTCCTCTGAGCCCTCTCCAATTCCAGCACATCCTTCCTTAGATAAGGGGTCTAAAACTTCTCACAATACTTCCATATGTGGTCTGACCAATGCCTTACAGAGGCTCAGCATTATATCCTTGCTTTTAGTACCTACTTGGTCCCTGAGGCAACCTGCTCCTTCTTTCACTGGCATCTTGATTCTAATATGTGAAAATAGTTGAAACCTTCAAGTTCCCAGATGTAAGCATCACCGATCGCCTGTCCTGGTCTAACCACATAAACTCTCTGGCCAAGGAAGCACAACAGCGTCTCTACTTCCTCAGGATGCTGAGAAAATTTGACATGTCCCTGTTGATTCTCAACAACTTTTATAGACTCACCATAAAAAGCATCCAGTATGGATGCAGCAGAGCTTGGTATGCAGACATCCCTCCCTGCAAAAACTCATTTCAGGGAGGTAGCACCATCAACTTGCAGGAGACTCCCAGAACTTCCGGGAGAGTTGGGATGTCTGCAATAGAGTAGCTCCTTAGCAGCTAGACAGCTAGTTTAAATAACGTTAGCTATGCTAATGAACGAATGACACCTGTTAAACTCACCTCAACATGTCTTTTACATTTTAACCCACCATGGACAATAGAAAAGTCACTGTTGCAAACAGTGCAGCGAGCAACACTGTCATTATTTTGACCCCTATTAGGCAGCGGTACACTTTAGTGTAGTCTGGGGTGACGTATGTTTTATATTTTCTTTTTTTGGAACATTCTGCCATTGCGCGCTCTCTCTCTCTCTCTCTCTCTCGTGGTCGCTCTCTCTGGCTCTCACGCTCTCTCGCTCGCTCGCTCTCAAAAAAATTGATTTCCGGGATATTGTATATAATTTGCGAGCATCGGGGAGCCACTATTAATATGCGGGAGACTCCCGGAACTTCCGGGAAAGGTGGGATGTCTGGGTATGGCAACTGCTTTACCCAGGACTGCAAGAAACTGTAGAGAACTATGGGCACAGCACAGCATAACACAGAAGCCAGCATCGCCCCGTGGTCTTTCTCTACTCTTCTCACTGCTTTGGAACAGCAGCCAACATAATCAAGCCCCCCACCCATCTGGGATATCCTCTCTTCTCCCTACTGCTCTTTTTGAACAAGGGGACAATCTCCAAATCTTCTGGTTCCTCACACATGGTTAATAGAGATACAAATTCTCCATCAGAACTCCGGCAATCTTCACGCACAACACGCTGGAGGAACTCAGCAGGTTGGGCAGCATCCGTGGAGACGATCAGTCAACGTTTCGGGCTGAAACCCTTCATCAGGACTGTAGAGGGAAGGGGCAGAGGCCCTATAAAGAAGGTGGGGGGAGAGTGGGAAGGAGAAGGCTGGTAGGTTCCAGGTGAAAAACCAGTAAGGGGAAAGATAAAGGGGTGGGGGAAGGGAGGCAGGGAGGTGATAGGCAGGAAAGGTGAAGAAGGAATAGGGGAAAACACAATGGGTAGTAGAAGGAGGCAGGACAATGAGGGAGGTGATAGGCAGCTGGGGAAGGGGGCAGAGTGAAATAGAGATGGGGAAGGGAGGGGGAGGGAATTACCGGAAGTTGGAGAATTCAATGTTCATGCCAAGGGGCTGGAGACTACCCAGACGGTATGTGAGGTGTTGCTCCTCCAACCTGAGTTTGGCTTCATCACGTCAGTAGAGGAGGCCATGTATGGACATGTCCGAACAGGAATGTGAAGTGGAGTTGAAGTGCGTGGCTACCAGGAGATCCTGTCTGTTGTGGCGGATGGAGCGGAGGTGCTCGACGAAGCGGTCCCCCAATCTTCCTTTGACATCCTGGGATAGACCCCATCAATACCTGGGTATATATCAGCTCTAAAGCCTTAAACCCTTCCATCGTGCAGAAGACACAAACACTCCAGAACATGCACCATCGGGCTCAAGGACCACCTCTAACTCATTGCCTTGCAACCCTGGAACTTACTTCATATACATCAAGAAGGTATACACTGTGTTAAACACTACGGTAGCGTAGTGTTTAATACAGCACTTCACAGGAGCAGTGACCTGGGTTCAATTCCCACCACCGTCTGTAAGGAGTTCATACACTCCCCCATGACAGTGTAGGTTTCCTCTGGATGCTCTGTTTTCTCCCCATAGTCCAAAGGTTGGTAGGTTAATCGGTCATTGTAAATTATCCTGTCATTAGGCTAGGATTTAATTGGGTGATTGTTCAATGCCGTGGCTCGAAGGGCCAGAAGGGCCGATTCCTCACTGTATCCCAATAAATAAATCAATATTAATGATGAACTGGTGACATTGAGATCTAACCTATCTTGCACCTTATTGTCTACCTGCACTGCACCTGTTTCAGCAACTGTAACTGTAACACTATATTCTGCATTTTGTTTTTCTTTGTTTTACCTCAATGTACATAACCTTTGAAATGATTTGTATCGTGAGCTTGCAAAGGTTAGTTTCTGACTGTATCTTGACATATGTGATAATAAACCAATTCCAATTTTTTAATATACTCATAAAAGATTTTATGATAAGTCCTACTTGGCAAGGTCATTTCATGGCCCATTTATGCCCTCCTAGTTTCTTTCAAGTTTTCTCCTATATCACTGAAAGGTGTGTGTGGTGGAAAGGGTGAGCACCTTCAAGTTCCTGGGTATCAACACCTACCCTGGGCCCAGGACAGAGGTGCAAACCGTGATGAAGGTGTACGAGACTTCCTACTTCATTAGCGGTTAAGGCGATTGGGCGTACCAGTGAAGACACTGACAAACTTCTACAGGCAGACACCCAAAAGCAGTCTGTCCGCTTGCATCATGGCCTGATCCAGAAACTCCAAAGAACAAGATTGCAAGCGGGTACAGACAGTAGTGGACTCAGTCAATTCCACCATGCTTACAGTTCTCCCCACTGTTGAGAAAGTCTGTGGCATGCAATATCTTAGAAAGGTGATAACCATCATCCAGGACTCTCACTGTGTGAGCCATGCACTCTTCTCAATGCTGCCATCAGACAGGAAGTACAGGAACCTGAAGACCAACATCTCAAGGTTCAACAACTCTTCCCCACTGCCATTTGGTTCTCGAACCGACCTGAAAAACCAAAGCACGGCCTTTGTCCAAATCTCTTTTTCAATGCACTAATATCATTGTATATATTTTTGTCATATACGTTATGTATAATTCACATTGGGGTATATGGGGTGTCTAGGGAGGGGTAGCACCTCTGGTGGGGGGGCCTGCCACGCCCTTTTCAGGACAGCTCGTCCACCTTTGGTCCCCTCCTGGCGCACAGCTCTCACTTGTGGCTCCAAGTAGCTGTAACACAAGCAGCAGCCACACCCTGGTAAACCGTCTCGGCAGACGGGCTAAACCAGGTGAGAGTAGCCGACGGGTCTTCGACCCTTGGTGAGGTAGGGGATTTGTCTATTCCAGCGTGTGAAATCTGGCCCTGGCGGATTGAGCGGAAGAGACTGATTAATGGTCCAACAGTCAAGAAGGCAGGCCAGCAAGCGTGGTGGAGTGCTAAGAGCACAACGAGGCACCTAGGCATCCTGGTCATCCACTGCAAGAGGTGGTGATCTCTTTAAACTCACCCGGCAGAAGGCAAAGGCAAACCACTGCTGTAACCTGCTGAGTACATGATTTCCCAACATATCAGAGCGGCGTGGAGGGAAATCGTCCACCAACTGGAAATTCCAGATGCGACTTACAACGACGACAATAATTCACATTAATTTAAGCTTGTGTTTGTTGTCACATGAATAGATGTACATGTATTCAGAGGTACAATGAAAAACTTACTTGCACCTGCATCACAGACATAGAGCATCTGATACAAGCATTCATGACAAAAATGTGAATTAAATATAAATTATACAACATTAAGAAACAAAATTTTTAAAAAAGCCATTGTAGTGCAAATTGGTTAAAGTGTTGCATACTAAGGTGATTAGGGTTGTGTGGGTGAAGTAGCTGCTCTTGAACCTGGTGAGGTAGAACTTCAGG
This sequence comes from Mobula hypostoma, assembly GCF_963921235.1. Classification (NCBI taxonomy): domain Eukaryota; kingdom Metazoa; phylum Chordata; class Chondrichthyes; order Myliobatiformes; family Myliobatidae; genus Mobula; species Mobula hypostoma. Next base: position 137,045,291 of record NC_086098.1, read on the forward strand.
CTTCTGCACTCCCTGCTTGATGGTAGCTGTGAGAAGATGGCATAGCCCAAATGGTGAGGGTCTTTGATGTTGCCCCTGGAGACAGCACCTCATGTAGATACTCACAAAGGTGGGGAGGGATGAGCCTTTGTGCTGAGTCTACTACCTTCTGCAGTTTCTTACATTTCTGCACATTTGATTTGCATTACCAGATCACCATACAACCGATGGGGATGCTCCCAACAATACATCTGCAGAGGTTTGTTAGAGGGGTTGGTGAACTTACAGTATGTTTGTAATCTACTGTGCTGCAACTGCAGAAAGCTCATTTTCATGGCCTTTATATCCTGTGGAAGTTTGTTTCTACAATAAACTTGACGATATACCCTATGAAGGTATATCAATACCACTTTCCTGTGCCTAATGTGTCTTGTCCTTTTTCCTGATTAAACCCACAATATTCTCTAATAACCACGTTTCCCTAATTTTAACATCAACAGGGACATGCTGTTGGCTTACATCTGTTGTCTCTCTCTTTTTCGGTACAGTAGTACTTTTGGTCTTTTAAACATTGGGTTATTCAGGATTCTTGCTCTGTACCTGCCTATAAGCAGTCAAATTTCAAGGTGTATAATTTATACATTCTTTCATAATAAATGAGCGTTGAATCTTTGAATCTGATCCTGAACTCTTGCCATCGCGCTTTTAAACATCTACAATTTAGGTCAAGCAATATCCATGGAGGCTGAAGCGGACTGAAAACATCGAAGATTTATTTTGTGAATTTCTAGTCCATATATAAAAAAAACTATAAAAGTCAAACAATGCCAAAATACATTTCAATAAGTATAATGTATTAAATGCAACGGCCAAGTAATGTCAGAATGGCAATCTAACACACGGTTTTAAGTTCGCATTTTAATTTTTCCAAAGCCCCAGCAATATCTCCATCCAGGGATGACTTAAAGCACCATCTCCCGCCACGGGGGAAGACTCAGAACCCAGCCCCGTTCGATTACCATTATGACGTCATCCATTTGTTTCTTTCCGCAGTGACGACACTTCCGGACTTTCATCAGTTTAGGTTGCACGCCGAGCGGCGGAGTTCGTGTGAGAGGGTGAGCCTAATGACGTAAGAGCCTCTCGCCCCCAGCACAAAGAGTGAGTCGGGGCGAAGCTGGAGGTTCAACATAAAGGAAGCGCAAAGGGTGGGCGTCAGAGTAAGGGAGGGGATTTGCAAAGGGAGATGTGAATGCAAGCCCCACGGCTCTTCAGGTAAGCAAGAACAGACAATTGTTTTAATTGTATTTTTATACCAACGACTTTGTTGTTTAATTCGAAGTTTGGCATTGAATGTTTTGGGCAGGGGAATTGTTGGTGAGATGGACAGAGGTTCGGAATGTGTGTGTGTGTGTGAGAGAGAGAGAATCTGCACCAGATTGCTCACACCAGGCAGCCACACTCTACATGCATTTGGCATTACACCTCGCAGATTTTACTGCGTGTCTCGTTTAAAATTAGAAATACTGTGTTTTTGTTAATCTCCCCCACCCCTCGGCGTTACGCAATTATGCATCGCAACTTCCATGTGAATGTTTTTGGACAAAAGGTGATCTGTTGTTGTTGATGTGCTGTGTTATTCTGAGGTTTTGGGTACCGTTATAAATAAATAAATAAATAACACCCACACTGCTCTCCCTCCCCGATTGACAGAAGGGTGGCGACGGGCATCAAGTTGTGTTCGGTTGATTTTATCCTCACTCGCTCTGCCTAGCAGCCCCGTTATTTTTCTGAGGTTCCTTCGGTGCTGAGAACATCGGCTCGGAGGCGACGGCATGCTTGTAGCGGCGGCGTGAAGTCTCCAAACTTTACAGATGATCAACCTGCGGATACATTCATGTTGAAAACAGCGATTTGCTACATTGTTTCCCAGCCCACCCGCGAAAGCCTGCACGATTCCCCCCCCCCCTCGCTCTCGCTGTCAGCCCAGCAGAGATTCCTTTTGTGTTAACTTGTATTATTCAAAACGGGTTTGTGGTGTTCCTGGTTACTCCCAATTTGACATTTTGTTTAGCTTTTGACTGCATCCCCGTATCTCCCAATTGACACATTTTGTTTCAAGCCATTGTCTCTCAGGCTTCGTGCTTTCCCCTTCCCTAAGAGTTTTGATTTATTTTAGTCCGGGGTTGGGTACGAGCTTTTGTTGTTCGTGGTGATCTCAGTCCGTTTGACGTGTACTCAGTATTAAAATAATTGATGGTTCTCGTGTGAACGCCGCTTTGACGGTCCTTTCCCGCCTCTCCGGAGGGAATGCCTCTCCGCACTGCCACCCCGGACCCTGGCCGATAATGAGCAGCCCTTGTGCCGTCACCCTACAGCGGCGGGCTCCGGTCATCGAGCCTCGCTCGCGTTGCTTTTCATTGGAGTCTTTCGGTTAAAAAAAGTTGCGCTTGTTTTTAAAGCCCAAACTTTATATGATTTAGGGTTTGTATTTTTCTTGGAGCAAACCAGGCTGAGGAGAAGATTGGTCTGTTACTGTCTCAATGAATAAAAACTTCGTTTTGCACGTCGTTCATAAAGAAAATTTCATCACAGTGACAGAATAGTGAGGCGGACAACAAAGTGCAAGGCTATGATGAGGTAGATTGAGGTCAGTGGTCCTTTTTGTGGTACAAGAGGTCCGTCCAGTAGTCTTAGCATTCGGGTAGACGCTGCCCTTCAGCCTGGTAGTATACGCTTTCAGGCTGTCGTACCTTCTGCGGGGACAACAGGGATGTTCGAAATAATGGGGTGCATAGTCGTAATTTTCTTCTATAGTTCAAAACCAGAGGGCATTGGTTTAAGATGGATAAGTAAAAGGGTTGGAGGGGATCGAGGAGCAAAGGTTCTCCCTGGTGTCTGGAATGGGAAACACACTTCCTGGGAAGATAGTGGAGCCTGGAATTCCACTATCTGGAGAATCTGGAGAAGCATTTGAATCAGCGAGGCTGCTGGCCAGGTGCTGGTAGATGGGAATGGTACAGGGGGTTCCCAGCCTAGGATCCACAGAGCCCTTGGTCAATGGTATTGGTTCATGGCAGGAGGGGGAGAAAAGTTGGAAAGCCCTTGGAATAGAAGGAAGTTGATGTGTATAGTGGCCTGATGAACCTGTGTCTGTGTTTCTTGACTGTAGGCACTTAGAGAGCTGAGTTAGCTTGCATGGTTACAAGGCCAAAGTGTTCAGATCACTCTCACTTTCTAGTTATTGGTCCGTAGATCCCACAGGTTGTGACTCTCCAAATGTTGGTCCTGGTTTTGTTTACTGTCTCTGCTTCAGGGAAAGATTTCCAACCCCCCCCCCCAACACACACACACACACACACACACACACCCCAAATCTATCTACTTGTTTGTTTCCAATTAAGTTCCTCTTGAATCCTCTATGCAGACACCCTGCCCAATGTGAAGTGGGTCTTTTATTGGATTTCTACTTTGTGCAATTGCGTGGGTGAATTTGTGTATTGCTTGTCAGTCAGTTAATAGCTGTAAATTAGCATTTCTGAAGAATGACGGGAAAGGTGTAGCTAAAGAGAAATACATTGGACTCCACCTAATCAATATGCACATAAATTATTCTCAGTGTGATATCATTTGCCATGAGACCTTTATACATCCCACAGAGAACTTGAAATGTGTGTTGAAATGGTTTTCCTAATGTATAAATTAGCTGCTGAACATTTAGTGCTTTATCTGTAAAAGGACAATGAAGCTAACCTTACTGGTTATATATTTCAGTGTAACACTGATGATACAAACACTTGGTGTTAAATCAGAATAAAAAGCAATTTGGGATTGAGTGGTTTATTAAAGTTGTTGGTTGCTGCTTAGTACTGATTATCTATGTTTAGGGAAATGGCCATTATAACTAGACCTTTGTTGTATGCTTGCATTGCAATGCCTACTACATTCAATATTAAAGGAAGATGTGTTTATATAACATTAATTGTATCAATTTAAGAATGTTTTGAGACCCTTCACAACTGATGAAGCATCATTCTTGAAATGTAGTCCGCCAAAACCAGAAGCAATATTACAACAATTGTGATGTGGTGATCTTTCAGTCATGTTGGTTCTAAGCAATTGTCCAGGGTACACAGAACATAGAAATCTACAGCACATTACAGGCCCTTTGGCCCACAATTTTGTGCCGCCCATGTAACCTTCTCTAGAAACTGCCTAGAATTTCCCTGCCGCATAACCCTCTATTTTTCTAAGCTCCACATGCCTAAGAGGCTCGTAAAAGACCCTATTGTTTCAGCTTCCACCACCGCCTCTGGCAGTGCATTCCACACACCCACCATTCTCTGTTTTTTAAAAAACCTTACCCCTGACGTCCCCTCGGTACCTATTTTCAAGCACCTTAAAACTATGCCTCCTCGTGTTAGCCATTTCAGCCCTGGGAAAAAGCCTCTGGATAGCCACACGATCAATGCCTCTCATCATCTTGTACACCTGTGATAATTTCAAAATAACACCATCTTTCTGTTTATCAGAGAGCAGACAGGTCTCCACGTTTGGCCTCTCAGTCCTCATTTGTCTCAAACCCAGTAAATTGGGGGAGACACAAGTAGAAACACATGTAAATTCCAGACTGCTTGTGTTACATGAAGGGTGTTCTGTCCAACAAGCTTGTATCGATGAAGATTAGATTCATTTGTCACATGTTCACTGAAACATTGAAACGCACTGTGAAAGGTGTCCTTTGTGTAGACGACCAACAGTCTGAGGATGTGCTGGGGCAGCCTGCAAGTGTTGCTATACTTTCAGCACTGACGTAGGAGGCCCACAGCTTCCTAACCCATATGTCTTTGGAATGTGGGAGGAAACCAGGTCGTCCGGAGGAAACCCACATGATCACAGGAAGAACCTATAATCTCCTAACAGATGGCATTGGGAATTGAATCCTAGATCACTGGCATTGTAGAGCCTTGTGTTAGCCACCATGCTGCCAATGCTACTCTTTTTGTGATTTGGTTATTGGTAGTCTTCCATACAATCAGCAGCCGTGTCCCTTGTGGTTTCTGTGATCCATTCACATACATCTTCCAACATCCTTCAATGTGGGTTCTGTCTGCCAAACCTGTAATGGACTCCACTGCCTTGGTAATCATGTTGAAACATTCTCCTGTTCTTTTACCAAAATCTCTTGCATCTAGCGTAGATTTGGTAATGGCTAGCACAATACCAGTGGTCAGGATTGAATTCCCACTGCTGTCTAAGCAGTTTATAGGTTCTTCCTTTGATCCGGGCAGTCTGATTTCCTCCCACATTCCAAAGACACATTAATTAGTAAGTTGCGGGCATCCTATGTTGGTGTTGGAAGTATAGTGACACTTGCAGGATGCCTAGCGCATCTTTGGACTGTTGGTCATCTGAGTCTACTAAATTCTAGACCAGGGGTTCCCAACCTTTTTTTATGCCATGAGCCAATACCATTAAGCAAGGGGTCCGCAGACCGCAGGCTGGGAACCCTTGTTCTGGCCTGAGTTTATTTCCAACTTCTCCATCCTCCTTCATACAAGTGCCTCCCATAAAACAAATCATTCTATGCACTTGTATGTTCTTATTCCAAAGAACATCTTAGTAAACCAGCAACACAGCCTTTGTTGCTTTCTGCAATGCTACACCTATATTTAGTCTTGCAGCCACTCAGCTAATCACATCCATGCTAACCGTCCGATACCTATATTTGATATTTATCGGCTCTTTGTCCATTGATTTCTATGTATTGATGACTCAAGTGCTTGATACTTAAATGCTATGAGAGTACCTGCCTACACCAAGCTCTTGGGCAGTGCATTCCACGTTCTGACTACCAGTGTGGGGAAAAAAAATTCTTCTTGATGACCTCTAAACCTCTTGCTTCTCAATCAATATTTATGGCTTCAAGTTTTAGAACTTTGGGGAAGTATTTCCCACTATCTGTGCTGTAGAGTACAGAAGACTGCATGACATAGAAGCCATGTCTTTAGAGTACTGCATCCATTATGTTTGCACAGATTCACTGGTTAATTGGAACAGGAAGTTTTTAATGATGTTGGTGTTTTGCAATAAAGTATTTCTCAATCTCTCATTAAATGGAAGTTCAGGACTTCCATTTACAAAACCGTGGAAATTTACTGCATAGAAGAAAGCCACAGGAATTTTGTTTTGTTTGGAGGAGTGAAAGAAATTTGTAACTGTTGTTCCATCCCTTGGCCCTCTTGTCTTCCCTTACTCCAAAGAAGTGAGCGGTATTTCCACTAATCCTTGCAGTGGGCCAAACATAGACAAATGGGACTAACTTCGATAGATATCTTGGTCAGCGTGGATGTATTAGGCTGAAGAGACTACTCCCGTTCCGTATAACTCTAACTCTGAGAACTCAACATTTAAAAATGAGTAGATTTTGACACCAGCTCAAATTCCATAAGACATAGGAGCAGAATTAAGCCATTCAGCCCATCAAGACTGCTCCACCATTTTTTCGTTGCTGATCCATTTCACTCTCAATCTCAATCTCCCACCTAATCCCCATAACCTTTCGCACCCTGACTAATCAAGAACCAACCAACATTGGCTTTAAATATACCCAACGACTTGGTCTCCACAGCCACCTGTGCAATGAATTCCACAGATTTTCCACCCTATGGCTAAAGAAATTTGTGCTCACCTCTGTTCTAATTGGACATCCCTCTATTCTGAGGCTGTGTCCTCTGGTCCTAAACTCCACCACCATAAGAAACATCCTCTTCACATCCACTCTATCTACGCCTTTCAACATTCAATAGGTTTCAATGAGATTCCCCTCAGATGAAGGAGATTAATTCGTGAAAGGTTGAAGCAGTGGACATTTGGATTGACATGGAGCAGGGAGCTGACGTCTGGTGCAGGCCAGCCTTGATCATGTTGAGTGCTGGGGCAATTGACTTGTGCCCTCTCCTATAGTGTGTTCTTGTGTTCACGGTATTACAGCCGAGTACAAGGAATGTAGCCAGGCCTCTGGCTGGAGTAAGAGTTGTGATAATACGGAATGTGAGGAGAATCCAATCCTTGATATCCTTATCATATCACCATCATCATTCTGTGCCATGTCATATGGATGGCCAATCATGGTTTTCAACCATAATTGTTCTTGACTAATTTTTCTACAGAAGTGGTTTGCCATTGCCTTCTGGGCAGTGTCTTTACAAGACAGGTGACCCCAGCCATTACCAATACTCTTCGGAGGCTGTCTGCTTGACGTCGGTAGTCAACATAACCAGGACCTGTGATCACGTGACCCTGATCCGGGGATGGGGGGCTAAGCAGGTGCTACACCTTGCCCCAGGGTGACCTGTAAGCTAACGGAGGGAAGGAACGCCTTCCACCTCCTTTGCCCTGCAGCTCGAGGCTCTTCGTGTGCACATTGTGGTTTTGTAACTTCAGAGAATTAAATTAATTCACAGGAAACACGGGAGTCCAAAGATATGGGTCTAGTTCATTCCTTACTTTAAGCGAGATGGGCATATATCACATAGCAGGATGATGTAAGCAATTGACATTTTTGCAAGGTAGGGGAATTAAGGGTTATGGGGAAAAGGCAGTTAGGTGGAGATGAGTCCATGGTCAGATCAGCCATGATCTTATTGAATGGCAGAGCAGGCTCGACGGGCCAGATGGCCGACTCCTGCTCCTATTTCTTGTGTTCTAACATATTTTTAACATATAACGCTTAATTATTTAAACAAACAAGAATGCCTAATCAAACAATACATGTAAAAGATTACTCCAATATTATTGAAATGTTAAATACACAACATACATCTAAGTAAATTGTAAATTTATTGAGAGTGTCTGCCTCTAGTTTCAAACTCCCACCCCACCTGTGTCAAAAAATGTTTCTTCACTTTTCCACTAATCCATCCAGCTATTTTAAGTCTATGTTATTTGGGTTTTAACCACTCACCTCAGCGGAAGCTGAGCCTTTCCTGTTTGCTCTTGAGCCTCACCTGATTTTATGCACTCATTTTTTTATGAACAGCTGTCTTCCTAACTCCTTTCAACCCCCCCCCCAAAGAGAACAGCCCTACTCTATCCAATCTTCACTCATTCCTACAAAATTTCAATCCTGGTGAATCTCCTGTCTCCTTTCGCTCAGCAACAGTTGTCTGCCACGGATATTCCTGACTCAACAGATTCGTCAGGTTCGAAGTGATGAATGGCCCATTCTTCACCGTTTCTGCGTCCTGGCCTTCGTTGTATAAATATTACTACCAGCGCGGGATTTTCCTGCCACCAATTACGATGCTGTATCAAACATTTAAATCTGTTTTCTTTCGTCTTCTGAGTAATGATCTCCCTCATCTCTCATCTCCTTCCAGTGCCTGTGGGTGTGTTTCTCCAGCTCCAGTCTCCCAATACTTCCTCCCTGGCTCCAGCCTTACTGCAGGGCCTTCGACTACAAGTGTCAGCAATTAGAAACGGGTTTAACATCACTGACGTGAAATTTGTTGTCTTTGTGGTAACAGTACAATGCAATACATAATAGAAAAAAAATGTGAATTTCAGTAGGTATATTTATATATTAAATAGTTAAATAAGTAGTACAAAAATTAAAAATAAAAGTAGTGAGGTAGTGTTCATGGGTTCAATGTCCATTTAGGAATTGGATGGCTGAGGGGAAGAAGCTGTTTCTGAATCACTGAGTGTGTGCCCTAAGGCTTTTGTATCTCCCACCTGATGTTAGCAATGAGAAGAGGGCATGTTCTGGGTGATGGGAGCCCTTCATGATGGATGCCGGCTTGTTGAAGCATCGCTCCTCGAAGTCATTCTCTCACCCTATTCATACCCACGCATTGCCCTAGTAGGAGTTGGTGCGGCAGTCACAACAGCACATCCTCTCGTTGGTAGGAGTCAGTGTCGTGGGTGGGAGCAGGAAGCTGTAAAGACAAAAACAATCAGCTAGTGTAAGATGCGGCTCCTTGAACAAGCTTCATCGATTAATCAACTCAGCCATCTTGTATAAACTCAGCTGCAGGCCCCTGCTTTCCTCCCACATCACAAAGACATGCGGGTTTGCTAGGCTCATCGGCCGCTGTAGGTTGCCCCTGGTTGCCTAGCTGAATCTGCGGGGAGCTGTGAGAATGTGGCTAGGTTGGAATGAGGTTGATGAAAATGGGGGCTTGATGGTCTGAATACATTACCAGGCTGAGGGGCCAGTCTCCATACTCCTCTGGAAAAATTTCACCACGGAGCCAGCAAAAGTGTGTGAACACTGGGAACTGTTCTCCAGGCCACACACCATCCTGACTCAAGAATGGTTTGCTGTTCCTGCATCGGTGGGTCAAGACCCTGAACCTCCCTCCTAATACCATTGTGCGAGCGGCCACACTTCAAGGATGGCAAAGGAGGTAATTCACCATCCTCAAAGGCAATTAGGGATGTGCAATAAATGCTGGCTTTGATTTTTCTAGTGGAAATAAACAAACTGTAGGAGGAATTCAGCAGGTCAAGCAGTACCAAGAAGATGGGAGGGAGTAGGGGAGGTAGAGGAATTGTTGAGATCTTGAATCAGGACTTGTTTAATTCTAAACTGGGGCGTGCTTGCCATATTACTTTTAAATTTTATCTCAAAGTGAAGAATGGAGAATATGTTCTTCATCCATTTGGGAGTTGCTTTACCTTGGTTATGAAAGGCTAGAAATGTAACATCAATATTTTGATGGATCTGGAATAAATTATTCAAGGTTTTCAATGAAGGAAAACTGTCCAAATGCTTGGTAAGTTGCTGGGACCACTTATTTATCTTTTATTTGGCGATACAGCAACCCCTCGACAAACCTGTTTAATTCTAACTTAATTACAGGACAATTTACAATGACCAGTTAACCTACCTGGAATGTTTTTGTCTGTGGGAGGAAACTGGAGCACCTGAAGAAAAAGCACACATTCCACGGGGAGGATGTACAGAGACTCCTTACGGATCAGCACTGGAATTGAACTCCGTACTGCAGAACGCCCCAAGCTGAAATAGCGTTGTGCCAACCGTGGCACAACGTGAAGCCACAGGACTTGTAAAAATTCAGTCAGAGAGCCGTAGATGTTCGTAAGTGCCACATAAATATGCAAACTCCATCTGCTGCCTCCTGCGATTCTGCATTGGAAAAAGATTTACTCCGTTATGGAAGTTACCTTGTCTTGCAATTTATCTATCAAGTCGAACTGCATTTTTAAGCTTGGAGCAAATGGTGGTGGATTTTCTGGGGCTTTGAACTGCTCCTGCAGGTATGTTTGAAAACCTGAGGTCATTCTGAGCTAACCTCCAACTTGTCCACGTTTGCCATCCGCCTTGGCTGTCCAATCTATCCATCCTCCATCCTTTTGTCTCTGAAACCTGCGCTGGCCCGAGAAACCCTGCTCAGCTTCTGCTCCACTCTGAATTTATTCATTCCATTGGAGGCTTTAACACTATCCCATGGAATTTAGGAGACTGAGGTGTATAAAATCTTGAGGGTCATTGTTAAGGTATTTGTACACTCTCCCTTTCCCAGGGAAAGGGAACCTAAAAGTAGGAGGGTAGGTTTAAGGTGAGAGGGGAAAGACTTTAAAGGAGCCTGAGGCCCTCTTGCTGTGCTGTTCTGTGATGTCTGTGCAGATCATGATGCCAAATTTTAAAATTCGTTTGAGAAATTTTGTTTAAATTTTGTTCTGCAATGTTTACTCGACTCTGTGCTGAACTGAGGCTGTGGCCTGCTTTGGCCGTAGTGATGCCTGGCTTTGTGTCCGTAGACTCACTTTCATTCTGAATGCTATTTACTTACTTTTATTGTTTACATGATTTTTTTTCTCTCTGCACATTGGTTGTTTGACAGTCTTGTTTTAATGGTACTTTTTGGGTTTCTTTGTTTTGTGGCTGCCTGTAAGGAGATGTATTTCAAGGTTGTGTAATGGATACATATTTTGATAATAAACGTGCTTTGAACTTTGAATGTTCCTGTGGTCAAGGCTGTGGGGTGGTTTGCTGAATTAAGTTTGCTACTCAAATGCACATTGCTTGTTTAAAACAAACCCTGGTCCTTTCCCATTACGTCCTTCATCTGCAAAGAATTTTGGATCTGATTAGTTGGATTTTTTTTTAATAAGCGGAGAGGTTTTAGTTTGAACAGATGATGGGTTAGCTGTCTGGGAATTGTAGAATTGGTTTGAGTCATGTGTGGTGATGTGGAACTTTTACAAAAAGTTGTCTGGGACTGAATTGTGGTTTTGTGATTCTGCTTTCTGGTGAAATGGGGCAGCTGATGGAGATAGAGATCCATAGTGTGGAGGGAGGAGGTGGCTCATTGACACAGTAGAGCTGCTGGCTTGTAGCTCCAAAGGCCTGGGTTCAATTTTGATTTCCAGCACTGTCTGTACAACTGTGTGGCTTTTTCCTAGGTGCTCCAATTTCCAACCACATCCCTAAGACATGCATTGGCAAATTAATTGGTCACTGTTGTGTATTTAATATTTCAGTAATATTGTTTGATTAAGCATTCTTTGTTTACATAATTCATTACAGATTATATATAAAAGTATGTGAATGGCATACGTCATCATACCACTACGTCATAAGTGTATTTTTCAGTAAAGTAAAAAATGAAACTAAGACATGTTATTTCTGGCTCCACGTTTTTGCTTTCAGTTAGTTTTGTGTCTTGGAGTTTCAAAACATAATTGTAAATTGCCCTAAATGTAAATAGATGGTAGATTCTTTTTGTGTTGGAAATCAAATGGGATTGATCTAAGATTAGCGCAGATGGTGTTTGATTATTGTTGACTTGGGCCCAAGGACCTGTTTTCATGTGTATGACACTGAGGGAGAGACTGAATCACTGAAGTTAAGGTACTATGTTAAGGCCTATGTAGATTTGAGAGCTGCTTTTACTACTAGACGTAGCTTCTTAACCACGTTCTTTTCCCAGCTCTTCAATGGGGCAGCTTTAAACACAGTTTGTCTTTTGCCTAGAGACTGCGATCAAGTTTGGACTGTGAGTCATCCTCTGCTTGCCTGCAATTCTGTTAAAGCCAGGACGATCAGTTCAATGCGCAAGAATTTAAGATGGCACCTGCACATTGAGGTCCTATTTTTGTTCACGTGCTCCAGTCCCAGATACCAGCATGTTGGCATTAACCTCCTGGGTGTGTTTGGGTGCCTCTGCTCTCTCCCTGAGCAAAGGGAGAGGGGTGTACACAGATGGCTCCCTTGGAATCAGAATCAGGTTTAATATCACCGACATACGTTATGAAATTCGTTTTCTTTGCGGTAGCAGTAGAAATCAATACATAATAATAGAAAAAATGTGAATTACAGTAAGTATATATTAAATAGTTAAGTAGTGCAAAAGTAAAAGTAAAATTAGTAAAGTTGTGTTCATAGGTCGATTCAGAAATCGGGAGTGTGTGCCTTCAGGTTTCTGTACCTCCTTCCTGATGGTAGCAATGAGAAGAGGGTATGCCCTGGGTGATGGGGGTCCTTAATGATGAATGCCACCTCCTTGAAGGTGTCCTGGATACTATGGAGGCTAGTGCCCATAATGGAGCTGACTAAGTTTACAACTCCCTGCAGTTTATTTCAATCCTATGTAGTAGCCCCCTATCCCACCCATCCTACCAAATGGTGATGTAGCCAGTTAGAATGTTCTCCACAGTACATCTGTAGAAATGTGCAAGTGTCTGGTGACATGCCAAATCTCCACAAATTCCTAATGGCAGAGTTCAGTTGGGAATGAAATGCCATGGCCTGACAGAGAGCCCCAACTAATAGGTCTCTCCTCCTGGGCCTGGTGTGGTTGGCTGTTCAGACTCTGTGTGGGCTTTGCTCACCAGAGCTTCAGTTTGAATGTCAGCATGCTTTTAAGAGGGCGGTGAGAGAATAGTGATGCAGAAAGGCTGTATGAGGCTGATGTGTGACTGTTGTGCACTCACCCTCTCGATTTTTGGTCTCTTAGATCTACCTTTGGAACTAAACCAGACTCCCCATGCCTCTCAGACGGCACAATACACCATTTGTTTCCATATTCATGGCCTCCCTCAGCTGTTTCCATACGTTACCTTCAGACATGTTTTTCCAAAGTTCTGCTTCCCACACTCTCTCCCCCTCCAACTCAATCACCCTGTGGCATACCTACATCCTCGGACTCGCACACTTCTCTTCTTTCCCCTCTCTGTTTGCTGAGCCTGGTTAATCCAACCTCCACGTTAAGATTCTCACCCTTCTTTGAACTGCTACCCTGGCCTTGGCTGTCCATGACTTGGTCAATTCCCCCAGCCGCAGACTTCGGAGGGGAATCTGCACTCTTCCATTCTTTGTCACCCTCTGACAACCTCTTTGTCCTCCTTTAACTGTAGCATCTTTTAACACTCTAATGTTTGCGTTTACCAGCTCCCTGTCTTTCTGAAAGCCAAACTCAGTCCTCTGCCCTTGTGTGATGGTGTCAGGTCACTTTCACTGCACTTTTCAGAAACATCTCGTGATATTTTGTTGTGTCGAATCTTCTGTAAGAATACAGCTTTCTGTGAGCTATTTATTATCTTTAAATTGCACCCATGCTTTCACTCAGTTGTTTCGAACTTTAACTCTGACCACCTTTTCACAGTGCCCAGAAGTGCCCCACACATTTCGGTTGAAAGCTATCACAGAGTACTTTAGAAATGCAACCCGGATGTTCTTACCACAGGGCTGTGGCCTTTGAAATGTTAACTTTTGCTGAAGTGAGATTGCTGATGCAGGATGTGGGTTTAAATTAGGTGCAACAGTTTCCAGGATGCAGGATTTGGTATGATCGAAGGCTCACTTTGACCTCCGGTACTCACTGGGTAGAAATCCCACTGCGCCCCCCCCCCCCATTTTGTACTACCTCAGCCCAGTTTGTCAGCTTGAATGAGGATGTGTCCTGCCTGCAGATGGTACCAGTCTGATGGTTTGACATCATTCTGCTGCTTGCTTGCTTCTGGTGGCAGGCTGGGGGTTTTCTCTCTTTATGGCCGCCTCCGCATCTCAACCAGCGGTACTTTTGAGACCTCAACCTTTGGCTTTTCCAAGCCCCAAATAAAAGAGCGCAATGATCTGTTTAATAACTGTAGTTGAAAGAACTTAATTTTTGATACAAGCTTGTTTTTTTTCCCCCCTGTTTTCTCCCTCACCCCCACCCTAACATCACTGTATTTCTATATGTTTTTTTTAAAAAGTCAGACATTTTAGTAAACCTTCACCTTTGTCCCAATGGGTTGATTTTCTGGATAACTTTGTAAAACAGCCAGTAAAGATTTCAAGGCATAATAAGGGTAACTTTATCTCTAATGCAAGGAATTATTGTTGTGGACAATTACTTTGGGGATTACTAAAGTCCTTCCAGATAAACTTGTTGTCTCACAAGCTTTAGAAAGGTTAATCGGTCTGGGTTGGGTTCTGCTCCTTGGATACGTTTTTGTTTCAACAAGATACCTCACTTTGAGCATCATTCACATGCATTGAAACTTGGATGGGACAAAATCTTGGTCAAGAGTTAGTATTTAAGATGAGTGCACGGCTTACAAGGAGAAATAAATGGAGATATGGAATTGAAGTTGCTGTGAAAGTCGGCATAGACTCATTGGGCTCAATCACCTCCTTTGTGTCGCAAGGAAAAATTTAAAATGTGAAAATATGAAATCTTTTGGTTATGAAGCTTTGGTTCAAAATCTCCAAAGTCTCTTCATTCCATTTGAGGTGAATCTCAAAAGACAACATTTGATCTCCTCTCTTGACTTTTTTCACCACTGGTTTTACTTCCATTATCTGCCTAGGCATCACTGACTGCACGTCGAAAGAGTTCATTGGTTGTAAAGTGCTTTGCAACACTACAAGAGGCTTGCGAAGCTCTGCTTGAATGAGTTTTCCTTCCCTGTCATTTTGTGTCATGTGCACCTCTGAGAATGTTGTGGTGCTACATTCATTCCGCACTAACGCATGGAAGTGAACATTGAACAATATCAGAGCAAAATGCGGGAAGACTCGAAGCTGCAGAAATGTGTTTTTTTTGGGAAGAATAATGAAAATATCATGGAAGGACAGAATAACAAATGAAGAAGTGTTGTGAAAAGCCGGAATAACAAGAGAGCTGATGTCATCAATCAGGAAACAGCAGATGGGATTCCTGAGACATGTACTGAGGAAAGAGTAGCTGGAACATCTTGCAGTGGTGGGAAAAACTGATGGAAGAAAAGTTGCAGTCGACAGCATATGATATTCATGAGCTACATCAGGGGGTGGACAGGCAGAAGTTTTGAATTGCTTATTGGAACTTCTCAGATTAAAGAGAGGTGGAAGACCATGATCACCTGCGTCATACGACACTGCACGTGATAATAACGATGCACCACTCGCTGCATAAAACTGCTGAATGGAAACTTTCCATGCCCTCATGCGTCCCTTAGTCCAGGGGTTCCAATATTTTTTATGCCATGAACCCTGACCACTAAACAAGGGATCTGTGGACACCAGGTTGGTCCTAGATTATGCAGTGCTCTGAAACATAACCTGTTGCTTATATTTTACCTGTAGCTGCAGCCTGGTTATCCGATGGGATTGATTCTTTAGATACATGATCAAATATTTGGGATTATAGAAATAAATATATGTTGGACAGTGTCTTGCCACATTGTGTTGGACTAGGATTTTGGTCATCAATGGTCAGGTATCAGGAGGTTTTTTCCTCTTGCTTGAGTGCCATTCAGATTAGTCATCAGGTCAGTTTTGGGTCTGTGTTTAATTATCCACACAAGTGGATCTCTTAATCTGCCTGTTCCTTTAGGAATTGCAGTGAGTTCAACATCACCCTCGCTTTCCACAGAGAGCAGACGTAGACTTCTCAATCTCCCTTCGTTGTTTAAAGTTGCAGTAGATTCAGTTAATTAGCCATCAGTTAATTGGGGCAGCCACTTATTTGGGACAATTCTTAAAGAACAAAAATTACTCGAGAAAATAGCTGGGATTTCCTCTGTTTATTTGGGACACTATACCACTTAATTGGGACAGGAGACTGTTGCCGAACAATTTCTAACTAGTGTCAGTCATATTAACTTGTACAGCTGTTAGACTGTACACCATATTTAGAGCAATCAGTTTTTAAATAGCGTCAGTTGCATGTATTTATTTTCAAAAAGCATTGATATTTGTAACTGATAGATGGTGAGAAATCAGCAGAAAGACAATCGGGAACTATTTTGCTCACTGTGGTGTCAAGCGTTCAGGCTTTGAGATGCCAGAAATGGCTGGGAATGAAAATGAAATGATTTCACTAGTTAGGAACTATGAAGAATTTGAAGGTGTCAGCAATCATCTTGAATGTTACAATGAAAATGAAGATTTGGAGGATGCAATCATCAGAAGTGTTACTGTGAAGGCAGTCGACTATCTACACTAGATGTTTGGGCTGATGTTGTTCACTGACAGTTACTAAGCAGAACACGTCAGCATACACTGGATGAATTTCTCCAGTGTCTATTAGGAACTAATAGTTTTATAGTATTAGTAGTGTTCTAATTTGTTCTGTATTTCATTTAAATACATAATTTGTTAGTTAAATGGTAGTTTGCCTTTTTATACCCTTTTATACCCTTTTGACTAATCTCCATGAAACTTTGGCTAACTGGGGCAGCCACTTGATTGGGCCAAAATGTACTGGTCCCGATGTGTCCCAATTAACCAGACTCCACTGAATTGCATTTGCCATTAAGCATTTGTATCTTTTGTAAGACAATGCCTGGCCTTGAGTCTTATCACAAAATGCAGAGGAACTGTGACCACCATTGTGTGACACTGGAGACCTTAGTCAGCTTTGCAAAACAACATTTGCTTCAGTTTCTAGTCTGTGTTTTGTGCAATTGTTTAATCAGATAAAAGAAGACTTGAGTCTTGGGGGTTGAAAAGTATTCCAAGCATGTGCAAGAGGATTTACAACAACAAATTTGTACTTGCATTGGCCTTTTTAGACAGTGTTTTCAATCCAGTTGTATCATTGTGTTGTGTGGTTATTTGTTCTTGCACTTGCAAGTTTCCGGGAGTGGCTACAATAAATAATTGCGAAGTGCTGGATACTGCCAACTTTATGTAGACCCTTAATTTCATACACCTTGATTCGGTCTCCTCCACACTCCACAGGTAACATTATGTGATGTGCAAGCAGGTTTGAGGTGTAGGAATGTCCATGAGATGGAATGGTGTGGGAGTGCTCAGCAGTCTGTTCCTCTGGCTCCAGGTGTTCTTGATCTGGTTTGATGCTTTGTTGGGGCCCCAGAGGGAGCTGAGGCTCTAGCATTTTAAAAAGAGTGTTTATAATATTTCAGTAATATATGAGTAATATTGTAAATGTATAGCTTGATTAAGCATTTCTTGTTTGTTTAGAAAATCCATTTTTGGTTGTATGTAAGAATTACGTATATGGCATACATCATTATGCCACCAGGTCATATGTGACCGCCTCATTAGAATAAAAGTAAGTCAACCCATATCCCCGCTCCTGTGTTGTTCTTCTGATTAGTTTTAGAGTTACAAAATATAACAGTGGTGACGAGGAAGTTTTGAAACCAACCCCAGATGACTACCTATTTGCTGAAGCACAGAACATTTTTCTTTGGAAGGGGGAGAGAAACGTTTGAGTTTTTTTTTAAAAAAGGCAGAAAACATACCGAACAGGTTCATAAACAGTGAGTATTGGGTGATAATTGATAATAAACAAACCGAAATGGCTGGGTACATCTGAAAGATAGATGTGTTTGCTTGCACAACAGATAACTGGACAATGTATACTGAATGAATTGAGCAGTATTTTAAAGCAAATAGAATGACCGATAAGAACTTAGGTCCAGTTTTGCTGACTGTAATCGGTGGGAAAGCACACAATTTGCTTAAGGGTTTAACTGCTCCAATCATATCAGATGAAATGAGCTTTGCCGACATCATGAATGTAATGCAGGGATGTTTAGAACTGAAACTATTGTTGATTGCAGAACACTTTAGGTTTCAAAAGTTGAATCAAAAGGAAGGGGAGTCCATTTCAGCTTGCAAGTCTGAAGTGAAGAAATTGTCCAAGCATTGTCAGTTCAGTGATGGGCTTAATGATGTACTGAGAAATTATTTAGTTTGTGGAATCTTACAAAGAAGCATTCAAAAATGGCTCCTAACTGGAGCACAAATCACATTTTAAAAGAGCAGTTGAAATTGCTGTAACAATGGAAACAGTAGTCAAAGATGCAATTGATTTGTAGTCAGGAATGAAAGTGATCATGAACAAAATTGCAATGTCTAAGTAAAAACCTGCCTGGCTGAACAAAAATGTGTGACTATTATAGCAGGGCCTTGCATACATGAGACCAATGCAGATTTAAAATTAAATGTCAGAATCAGGGGCATTTTTTTTTCACCAGCCCAATTGAAGGCTCTTGGCCCAAGACACTGACTGTTTACTCTTTTCCATACAGGCTGCCTGGCCGGCCGAGTTCCTCCAGCATTTTGTGTGTTGCTTCAGAATCAGAACCGAGTTTGATATCTTCAGTACATGTTGTGAAATTTGTCAATTTTGTGGCAGCGGTACAATGCAATACATGATAAATGTAGAAAATAGATGAATTACAGCAAGTATGTGTGTGTGTATATGTACTTTAAAAAATTTACTTGTGTTTCATATATAGTGAAAACAGAAATTAATTTATAAAAAAGTATTCATGTAGTGTTCATGTGTTCAATGGCCATTTAAGAATCAGATGGCAGAGAGGAAGAAGCTGTTCCATGCTGAGTGTGTGCCTTCAGGTTGCACCTCCTCCTTGATAGTAACAATGAGAAGAGGCCATGTCCTGGGTGGTGGGGTTCCTTAATGATGGACACTGCCTTTGTGGGGCACCGCTCCTTGAAGATGTCTTGGGTACTATGGATGCTAACACCCATGATGGAGCTGACTAATCTTACAACTTTCTGCATCATGCTTCAAGCCTGTGCAGTAGCCCCCCGCCCCCCCCCATACCAGACAGTGATGCAGCCAGTCAGAATGCTCTCCATGGTACATCTACTGAAGTTTTCAACTGTTCTATGTGACAAACCAAATCTTCTCAAATTCCTAATGAAATATAGGTGCTGTCTTACCTTCTTTATAACTGCATCAATATGTTGCAACCAGGTTAGGACCTCAGACTTTGACACCCAGGAGCTTGAAATTGCTCACTCTCTCCACTTCTGATCCCTGTATGAGGATTGGTATGTGTTCCCTTGTTATACCCTTTCTGAAATCCACAGTCAGTTCTTTGATCTTGTCATTGTTGAGTGCAAGGTTGTTGCTACGACACCACTCAACTAAATGGTGATGAGAGGGTGTATAAGAGAAAGATAATACCATCTGAGATTCTATCAACTATAGTTGTATCATCAGCAAATTTATAGATGGCATTTAAGCCATGCCTAGTCCCACGGTCATGGCCATAGAGAGACTAGAGCGGGGGGCTAAGCACACATTCCTGTGGTGCGCCAGTGTTGATTGTCAGCGAGGTGGAGATGTTATTTCCTATCCGCACAGATTGTGGTAATCTGGTTAGGAAGTCTGGCAGAAAATGCTACAAAGTAGGGCACATACAAAGCGTACGTCAGGCAGGCAAAAATAAAAGCACAGCATAGGCAAGAGAAAAATCTAATAAAACCAAGTTTCAGTTTCAAGAAAGAGCGCTAATTTGCATGCTGTTGATGGAAAATTCTGATAATGATGAGGGTGACACCAACCATGTAACCTTGAATTTTACAATGTGAAAGCTAGCAATATGGCTTGCACCTGAAGTGAGTGGCAAACTAATAAAAATTCAACTTCTCGCACATCTTGAGTATTACAAAGATTAGAAGATTATAGGCTAAACAAATGTGAATTCTTTAAACCAAGCATCACTTACTGTGGTCACACCATTGATGCATAAGGATTACACAAGTGTGCTGAGAAAGTTCAAGCAGTGGTGGTGTCCCAAGGCCAATGAACGTGCCACAGTTGTGGTCCTTTTTGGGATTTGTCAATTACTATAACAGGCTCCTGCCAAACCTGGCTACTGTGTTCTACCCCATAAACTCGTTACTACAGATCAGGAAGAAATAGCAATGGACAAAGCAGTGTGAGGCGCCTTTCCAAAAGGTGAAGAAAATGGTGGCACCAAACACGATACTTGCACATTATGTTTCACTACGTCCAGTGAGATTTGCTTGTGATGCATTGCCTTATGGTATAGGTGCAGTCATGTCACATGTTATGAGTGATGGAACTGAACGCCCCATAGCCTTTGCATCATGTTCCCTTACCGCTGCAGAGAAAAATTTTGCGCAGGTTGACAGGCCTTGAGTCTGGTTTGGGGTGTTAAATATTTGGGAGAGAGTTTACCTTCGTTACTGATCATCAGCTGCTGGTGTCCATTTTCAATCCAATGGAGGGTGTTCCACTAACAGCAGCAGCATGAATGCAGAGAGGGGCTCTGTTTCTTAGAGGACACAATTGCAAGATCGAACTCGAGAACAACTAATCATGGAAATTCTGATGGATAGTCCTGTTTACCTTTGGAAAAGGAAATAACTGAACAATTTACAAAAGAGGACATTCCCCCTTGACGTACTCTCCCTAATGCAAATCTAACGTTGCTGTACTGCGGCAGAGATGATCCAAAGGCAAACCAGAACAGCCCCCACACTGTCTCAGTTCTATATGGCCACCCAAAACGGCTGGAATGCACAGCAGAAATTCCAGTTCCCTCGTTTTTACCAGCTCCGGGATGAACTTGCCCGTGACGTTGTTGCCTCATGTAGATTGAGAGTTTTTGCACCATCCAAGCTGAGAGCTGAAGCGTTGGATGAGGTCCATGCTAGTCATCTAGGCGTGGTCAAAATGAACGGGTTGGCTGAAGGCTTTGTCTGGTGGTTTGGGATAGATCAGCTGATTGAGCCGCTTGCCCTTGCCGTGCATTGTTTGGGATGCCAGTGTGTCCGGAGCTGTCCGAAATACTTGTAATCCCAGAGTCAACTGCTATGGAGGATGTCCCAGAACCAGACATTTTCACAGCCACAAGTCTCACCTGCCAAACAGGAAAGACATCATCTTCACGAGTAATAAATCCTCCGCGGCGATTAAATCTTTAGGTCTGAATGGGATAACTTAAAGTTTACTGTGTTCAGTTAGAGTTTATAGCTAAGCAGGGAGGAGAGTAGTGTATTCGATATTTCAGTGATATTTGATACGGTAAATATATGGTTTGTGTTGGCGCATGGCCAAGTGGTTAAGGCATTCATCTAGTGATCTGAAGGTCGCTAGTTCGAATCTTGGCTGAGGCACTTAACCACACGTTGCTCTGTGACGACACCGGTGTCAAGCTGTATGGGTCCTAATACCCTTCCCTTGGACAACATCGGTGGCGTGGAGAGGGGAGATTTGCAGCATGGGCAACTGCCAGTCTTCCATAAACCTTGCCCAGGACTGTGCCCTGGAAACCTTCCAAGGCGCAAATCCATGGTCTCACGAGACTAACAGATGCCTAAAAAAAATTATATGGTTTGATTAAGCATTCGATTTTTACATAATTCATTATAGGTTGTATGTAAGAAGTATGTGAATGACATGTGTGAGCGCCTCTCTAAGAGAAAACTAAGTAGACCCAAATTCCCGGCTCCAGTGTTTTTTTTTGGATTCATTTTGGAGTTACAGAACCTAACAGTTCCCTGACCTAGTAATTAGTTTTACAATACTCAGCAGGTCATGTAGTATCTACAGAAGAAAATGGACAGTCAGTGTTTTTGATTGAAGACTTCCATCTGGACTTGATCTGCTGAGTTCTCCCTGCAATTTGTTGCTCCAGACTCTCTGGTGTGTCTTCTCTTCATCTGTTGTACGCTGTTTTGTGCTTGTCTGTGTGATAACATTGGCTGTGCTTCAGAAGAGTCTAGTTCTCTGGCAAATAGAAGCCTACAAAATAGGAATAGAAATGGGGCATTCGGCTTTTCAAACCTGTTCTAACACTCAACGCCATTGTGGCTAACTGTCACTTAATTACCCTCTTCCCACCTCCTCTCCAAATTCAGATCTTCTGCTGTCAAAGTTTACCTGTATCTTTGACTGTTTAGTGATTTGTCCGCCATGACCTTCTGTGATAGAAAATTCCACGTGTTCAACATAAAAGTAAAGAAATTTCTCCTGATTCTGCTCTAGGTGTCGTGATGCAGCGGGGAGCAAGGTGGCCCTGCACAAGCCAGATGTAAACCCTCCCTTGCAAGTGAATCTTAACTCTGTGTTTAAAATCTCAAAGCCTATGTGTTTGTAGCAGTTGTGGCATCAAGGACAATTGAATTGGGCTCGCAAAGCAAAGTCTACTTGACGATAAGTTCAATTCAAGCGATTGGTGTAGGGAGGCTTTTACACAGGGCAGGTTCGTGGCTTGCAGCTGTGACTGAAGCAGGAATCTGTCAGCATTTGATAAGAGGTGGAAACAGACCGGTGGGATTTGTGCTGTGACTTGCTGGAGGAGATAAATGCCGGGCCGGTTGCTGGCTGACTTCTGTTGCTGTGTGTGATTTACAGTCTACAGAAACCCAAGTGCTGAAGTTGCAGAACTGCCAGCTGCTGTGATGGTAAGAATGCAAAGGGCCATGGTAGTGGAGGCCCTGCCTTTGATGAATGGTCGGCTGAGAAATTTGCAAGTCTAATCACACTCTTCCTAGCCACTCACTCCTGAGGCTTGATTTCAGTGTTTACAGGCCAAAGTAGTCTCTTGCCTATTTGTTTCTTGTTCTCTTCCTGCACCTGTTCTTTCCCTGTAAATCCATTGTTCAGTCTGGATATATCGAGTAACTAAGTCCCTTGGTGCTAAGACCAAATGTGTCACATGATTGAAAATTGACGTTGCCTGCAGTGAGACACAGTGACCACTGTTTCTGGGCCATTTTATGTTGTTCTTGTAACCTGGACTCTTCATTGAATGGAGTCGCCTTTGCGACTGACTGCATTGGAGCCGAGGGGTTTGAAGGCTGACTTGGCAAATGTATGAAATTGTAAAGCCGTGGCGAGTCAGAATAGTTAAAGACAAGCGAGCATAGGGTTGAGGTGAAAGGGAAGAATTTAGGTCTTTGTAATTTTTTCTACAGAAGCTGTTTGTCATTGCTGTCTTTTGGGCAGTGTCTCTCTCCCAAACTCAAAAGTACATTGAATTTTTATGTTCTTAACATCAAAAGTGGCCCTGGGTGATTCAAAACACTCTCAGTAGTTACAATGACATTTTGTTTGCTTCAATATTTTGGGTTGACAGTGCTTCCTTTGAGTTGCATATTTGTTGTGGAAGGCACCTCTGAATGTTCAAATACCTTTGGGAGAAACTAATTTCAGGATTCCCTGAACTTGTAATGGTGCAAATTACTTAAGCCCATAGTTAGCTGGTTTAATGTAGGCCAATTAACACAACCCCATCGTCTTAATATTTGGCGGATGCATATGCACATGTCTCATAGTCATCATTTTGTGAACCATCTCTCTTAGTCTTTGGGCCTGCCTGAAATTAACTGTACAATAAGTACTGAAGGCTGATTCTTGAGTGAATACCTGCTATATTCACTTAGCTTCAGAATACTCCCGCAGCATCTGTGGAGGGAAATGGACAATCATCATTTCAGCTTGGATGCACTCAATCCTGGTGAAGGATCTCAACCCAAAACATTGACTGTTCAGTTCCCCTCCACAGATGCTGCCTGACACTTGCTGACTTCCTCTAGCAGTTTTTTTTCCCCTCTGCACCAGATTCTAGCATCCATGGTCTTGTGTGTGTTCATGTACAAAGCTCAGTTGGTGCAGAGACTAATCAGCTCAATGGAAGGGTCTCTGGGCTTCTACGACAGGCTGACTGTTCCATTCTTGCACCTCCATCACCACCCCTGCTCCCTCTTTCCCCACCCCCCACCCATCCCCAGGACCCACCTGCATGTCTGACTTTCACGATCCAAAAACACAATTCTCACGTGTCCATTGTGGGTGCTTGGCTCCGTCTCTTTACCAGCCATCCAAAGCAGCAGATAGTTTGTCCATCTCCGACTGGATGAGCTGAAACTTTCCCCGGATAAATGCAGGGAAGACCAGGGAAGAAGTGGCCCTCTCGCGAAGGGAGAAGAGTGTTCTGACCCAAGCAGACGTGGGTTGTTGTACCATAGTGACTAACCACAATGGGAACAATACCAGTCAGTGTATCATGTACATACAGAGCGAGCATGGTTGTAGCTTCTGATTATCTGAAGGGGCTGCTTCTCTTATTTCGGCTGTATTTCATCTCCATATTCATGTTTTCATGCTGAATTACTGCATAACAACCATCAAAGCAGACTGGATCATGTCTTTCCTTTGAGGTGCCCTAAGGAGCTATGTGGCTTTGGGCATCAATGAACCAGTTTCTGCATCTGTAAGGCACGTTGGGAGCATGATGGAACTTGTCATGAAGCTCAGGGACATCCAGGGCAAAGTAGCCTAATTGATATCCCGCCCAGATAGTCCTTTCCTCCAGTACACTGTGGCTGCAGTACGCACCGTCTACAAAATCCACCAGGTACTCCCCCAAGCTACTCTGACGCAGGATTCTGTGAGGAGATTTGCTTGTCAACTCAAAACTTCTACAGATGTACCGTGGAGAGCGTTCTGACTGGCTGCATCACCGTCTGGTATGGGGGTGAGGGGCTACTGCACGAGATCAAAATAGGTTGCAGAATTTTGTAAGATTAGTCAGCTCCATTATGGGTACTAGTCTCTGTAGTATCAAAGACATCTTCAAGGAGCGGTGCCTTAGGAAGGCAGCGTCCATCATTCAGGACCCCAACACCCAGGACATACCCTCTTCTCACTGTTACCATCAAGAAGGAGGTACAGAAGCCTGAAGGCACACACTCACAATTCAGGAACAGCTTCTTCCCCTCTGCCATCAGATTTCTAAATGGACATTGAACCCATGAACACTACCTCACTACTATTAATTATTTCTGTTTTTTTTCTTGCACTTCTTATTTTAACCACTATTTAATAGACACTTGTTACTTGTTACATACACCTGTTAGGGTGCATTCTCCAGTTACCTTACAAGGGAACCGTAGCCTACAGCCAGGAGCAGATGTCATCAGGTGGTTCCCAACCTTCACCGAGTGTTTCGGCCCTTACCCTCAACACTCTCCAGTTGGTGGGCCGGCAGTGGTGGCCAAATCACTGCCCATCTGCTCCTGGCTTCCAGCTTCCTTCCTCTCGCCTACTCCAAATCCAACAAGAGGCTCGTTCTGCCTCTTCCCCCATCCTACGAGCTGCTTTTTTTTTTGCTCCTTTCATCCAGGCCCAGAGCTAAAAACAACTGCCATGTATATCTACTTAATGTTACTTAGTTTTGGTTCTCTATATTTATTTATCATGTATTTCATTCTACTGCTGCCATAAAGTTAACAAATTTCACAGCATATGCTAGTGATATTAATTCTGATTCTGATTTTCAGAGCCTCTTCTAATCTCGGCCTTTGCTTTCATTCCATTCAGTTAAAGAGCTGTATGTTTATATTTGGTCAAGGATAGCCTATAAATTGAGGTGTCTGTGTATTCCATCGTGCTTTTTTAAAAAGAAAACCTAAAGTTTGTTTTAAAACCAGCTCTGAAAGACTGATTATTTTTATTGAGGTGAAATTCCATAGCATGTCAGCCGCTGGTCTTGGACCAGGAAGTAATGGATAGGAGAATCTCTGGCATGTTCAGTTTGCTACATGGTGTCAGAAGAATGCTTGTTTTCAGTCAGAAACCAGCAGTTGTAGACCTGTCTTTTCCTGCTTGGTGGATCATATATCTGGCCTTCAAAAGTATTGTGTGTTTGGATTGGAGAAGAAATTGTAACCGGGTAAGGAAAAGCCTGCCTTTCGGACAGGAATCTGGCACAGTGACAATTATTCAAACCCAACTAAAGAATGTATTAAAGGTTTTTTTTAAAAAAGAGCATTTTCAGCTTCAGTACTGGAGGAGGCATTTCTGTTCAATGATTGCATATCATGGCATTTTAGCACTAGAAAGTTCAAAGATCTTGCAAAGCTAAGAGGTGGAATCTTGGCAAAGCCAAACCTGAGGTGGGGGAGGGAAGGAACGTATTAACATGCTGAATTTAGAAAGACCCTCCACGTTCAGAAGAGGAAAGTAGTATCTGGGATTACTCTGAGGAATCTCCCAGCGCAGCCAACAGTAAACAAGGGTGAGAATTAAAATTCTAGAATTGGACTAGTTGGCCACAGTGACCGTGCATTCATTTTTTTTTCAGCCCTGACTCTGATCCAAATCCTGCAGCAGAAATTGTCACTCACTCTGGTACTGGAGAGAACTGGTGACGAATAGGAGGAAGATGCTATCACAGGTTGTGGGGCTATTCAGTGTGCTGTCTGTCCCAAGACACAATTTACATTTGGCATCAGGACTTGTCTGTAGTTCTTGATGAACTTCAGCAGGGCAGTTTTGGTGCCCCATTTGTCTGCATGGTCAAGTCCACAGCCTCTGAGTGAGTCAGCCGCACTCGACATTGGTCAGGGCTTTGAGTGCAAGAGCTGGGATGCCATTTACAACTGTGTAAGTGATTGGTGAGACATTACTCTGACCAGTTCTAGACTCCTATCTATAGGCAGGATGTCTTTAAGCTGGAAAAGTGCAGAAACGAGTCACAGGGAGGCGACTGGGATGGAAGGCTTGTGTTGAAAGGAGCGACTCAGTAGGTTGTGGTGTTTTTCCCAGGAGTGCAGGTGGCTGAGAACTGACCTTACAGAGGGTTACAAAATCGTGTGTGGCAAAGATAAGGTGCCCACCACTCTTTGTCCTCCACCGCCCGCCCCCCACCAAAGAAGGGGAGTTGGAAACTAGAGGACATTACATTTACAATGAGGGGAACCCAGTGGACAACATTTTCACTCAAGGGTAGTGGGTATGAAACACCAGATGAATTGGTAGATGCAGTTACAAAGGATATTTTGGCAGGTACATGGATAGAAAAGGCTTAGGGAGACAGCACAAAAACCGACATTATGACAGGTGAGAAAAGATACCTCTTCCCAAAGGGTGGAGAGCCTTCGGAAATCTTTGCTAAAGACAGCTTTTGTTGCTCAGTCACCGAATGTTGGGCTAGACTTGGGAAGTGGCACTAAGGAGAAGGATTATCTGTAGACACTGGAGCAGGCACAAGAGGCTAATTAGCCTGTTACTGTTGATTTTAATTTTGTTCTTGCAGCTGCAGAGATTGTGAGAGTGGAGATCAGTTAATTTGCTTTTTAATTGGCTGGTTAATATCAACTAGGCCACATTGCCCCTCTCTTTCTTGTCAGTATTATTACCAATGGGATCTTTTGTCAGAGAAGCCAAAAGCATCACCTTGCCTAGTTTAGTGGTCCAATTCCAAAGGGTAAGGCTGTGAAACCTACTCTAAGGGTTACACTGGTGTGTACAATATCTGCTGTGAGACTTTGGAAAATATCTAATCAAAACTGGTCATTACCTCTTCAAGTGGCTGGAAGACAGTACATCACGGGTAAAACCCTCCCAACCATGGAGCATATCTACATGAAACGTTGCCATAGAAAAGCAGCAACCATCAACAAAGATCCTCACCACCCAGACGATGCTCTTTCCTCACAGCTGCCATCAGCTAGAAGGTACAGGTGCCTCAGGACTTGCACCAACAGGTTCAAGAATAGTTGCCACACCTCAACCATCAGGCCTAGTAATTTCTACGTAGGAACATGTTCGGCACAACACTGTGGGCCGAAGGGCCTGTATTGTGCTATAGGTTTTCTATGCTTCTATATTTATTGTTTACTGTTCTATAGATTTGCCAAATATGCCTGCATGAAAAGAAAGCATCTGAGTTGTATGTGGTGACGCGTATGTATTCTGATGATACATTTTACTTAACTTTGAGATCCTAAACTTTTGTTTCAATGTGTGACGCTCCTTCCTTTATCCTAGTCAACAATTTTCCTGTTGATACATGAGGTGTCCAATCTGAAAGACCTGCATTTTGACACTTCTTGAAATGCTTTGCAACTGATGAACTATTCAGGTGTTTTTAGGAAATCCAGCAGCTAACTTCGCCCACAAATAGCTACTTAATACTTATCTATTTTTAGTAATATTGAGTGAAGAATAAATATTAGCTTGGAGAGATGTGAACTCCCGGTTCTGCTTTGAAATAGTGCCTTAGGGTCTTTAAACTAAGGTGTTGTCTGTGTCTATATTGCCTGTTCCAAATAGGGGCAGCCCCTTATGCGCCTGGCTGTCATGGTACTTAAAACTGGGAACTTCGAATCTCTGAAGTAAATACGATAGTGACAGAGATATGGCAAACTGCAATTTGTATGCCCAGTCTTTTCAAGTATGTTGTTGTCAAGTCAACACACAAGGAACTCCTCCAGTTGATTTATGGGATGTGGAAGCAGGGAAGAGTAGCAAGTTTGATTTTCAAACTCTTTCTGAGGAAACGGTTGGAATTTGATGATTTTTTTTCCCAAGTAGCAGGAAAGGGGTAAAAGATTTTGTTCTGGAGCTGCATGTGTACATCAGTGGTCTGGATAATGAGCAAAATGCAGATCTCAATTTAATAGACAATTGAACAACCATTTAATGGAAGTTTAGTGATGTTCATAAGATGGTGAAATGAGCTGAGAAAGAGGCTGAATTCTTTTTTTTAAAACTGAGGTTTGAATGGTTTTAAAATTTGGCATTATAAGGTATAAATGATAATTTTTAAAAAGCTTGTGCTTTATTTCAAGCAGTATAAAGCACAAGTTTTTATTGGGAGTCTGATGCATAATGTCACATTTTTTTAAAATTTTGATTTAAAAACATGCACTTTTTGAGCTGCATGTAATGTATTAAAGCAAAAGTAAGGGCCCATTACATGATCACCATAGCAACCCCCCCCCCCCCAGTATGTGAATGGTGATGGGCTTCATTACCCTGGTGGAAACTGGGTTCTCGGTGGCCTAGGCATTCTGCAGACGATATGCAGTGCAGTCACTGCTCCCCAGTGGTGGAGGGAATGAGCCAACGGGTGGCTGTGTTCTTGGTGGCATTTGAGCTTGTGCTGCCTCTGTATGGGCAAATGAAGAGACTTTCCCTTGACACCCCTGTATTGTAGAGAATCTCCTGCATCCCACCGGATGAGAGAAAAGCTGTTGCTACTTCTGGGTTTTGAATGTGTGTCCCTTGTTCTAGATTACCTTACAAGAAGAGAAGACCCTTTCCTCCACCACCACACTATCAAATCCCCTTAGGACAGGGGTTCACAACCTTTCTTGATGTCATGTACCCCTCCCATTAACCTAGGGGTTCATGGACCCCAAGTTGGGTATCCCTGCCTTAGAATCTTGTGCATCTCAATCAAGTCTCCACTCATTCTTCCAAATGGCAGCAAATGTAAGCTTTTCACCTATGAGATGGCGGCGGCAAGTGGGTATCGTGAGGCTCAGTGCCTTACCAGATTTCGAAAAATAGTGTTAATTTATCTGCTTGTTTCCTGCATGTTCGCTCGATTTGGCAATGCGAATTACACTCACAGCAAACAGTCACTTTTGGTCATTAACTACCGATGCACCAGCACAGTTTTGGACTATCCATTCAACTTCGACCAACTACCTCCGGAGTTAGTAAGGACACCGCAAACCTGCATTCAACTCACTCTGACCAGAAGGGCCCGGCACCAGCGTTGATACTGTAATCAAAGACGGGGGAAGCGTGGAGGTCTGCGTGCTAGGCTAAGGCTAAATCCACACTGGCCAGCGCTACTGAGCATCTTCTTCACCAATGTTCGGTCTCTAACGACCAAGCTGGACGAACTAAGGACTTGGACCCTCACACAAGAAGGCTTATGGATTGCAATGTCATGTATTTTATGGAGACGTGGCTAAACAGTGATGTCCCAAACAACGTGGTGGAACTGGAAGGGCGCACGGTCTTCAGGGCTGACAGAGCTGCAAAAGCGACAGGTAAAAGTAGGGGAGGTGGTTTATGCATCTATGTGAATTGATCATGGTATACTAACTCTACCGTTGCTGAAACTTATTGCTCTGCTGATCTGGAATACCTGATTATTAAGTGCAGACCTTTTTATTAACCACGAGAGTTTACACGCATCATTGCTGTCGCAGTTTATGTGCCACCGGATGCTAATGCTAAAGTAGCCATGAAAGACCTCAGTGCCGCTGTTAGCAAGCTGCAGACACTACATCCAGACGGAGCCATTATTGTCGCTGGGGACTTCAATCATTGCAACCTACGTACCATGCTTCCAAGATTTTACCAAAATGTATCATGCACCACAAGGGGAAGTAAAACCTTAGATCATGTCTACACAAATGTGGCTGACGCTTACAAAGCCACTACCCTCCCCCACCTGGGTCAGTCTGACCATCTTTCATTGTTTCTGCTTCCCAAGTACAACCCGGTCATTGAACGTGTGAAACCCACAATGAAGACCATTAAGATCTGGCTGGAGGGTGCTGACTCTGCTCTTCAGCACCAATTCCAGCACACAGACTGGAGCACGTTTGCTGCCCATGCCACCACAGACTCTCAGATTAACATTGACTTGTATACCAACTCTGTCCTTGAACACATCAACAAGTGTGTAGATAGTGACATCACAAAAACAAGTAAAAGTCTTCCCCAAGCAGAAACCATGGATGAACAGAGAAGTTCGGCTCCTGCTCAAAGCCAGAGATTCAGCCTTCAAGTCTGGAGACCGGGAGGATTACAGCTCAGCCAGGGCCAACCTGAGGAGGGGAATCTCTCAGGCTAAACACATATACAAACAGAGGATCGAGGAACATTTCAACTCCTCGGACCCCTGGCGCATGTGGCATGGCGTACAGGTCATTACAGACTTCAAACCACCTAGTACTGTGCCCCCTTCCAGCTCTGCTTCCCTCCCTGATGAGCTCAATTACATCTACGCTCGCTTTGACCGAGAGAACAAGGAGGTCAACCTCAAAGCGGATCTCCCACCTGGTGAACTGCCTCTCTCACTTTCCACCTCCGATGTCTGCGCCACCCTGACCAGGGTGAATGTACGGAAGGCAGCTGGTCCGGATGGAATACCTGGCGGTGTGCTCAGAGTCTGTGCAGGGCAGTCAGCCGGGGTCTTCACGGACATTTTCAATCTGTCCCTGGCCCAGGCAGTTGTCCCCACAAGCTTCAAGATCACCACCATCGTGCCAGTGCTGAAGCATTCCACTGCCACGGGCCTGAATGACTTCCGCCCAATTGCACTCACCCCCATCATTGCAAAGTGCTTTGAGAGACTGGTTCTATCACATCTGAAATGCTGTCTGCCCACTACCCTGGACCCCCATCAATTTGCCTATCGCACCAACAGGTCAACAGAGGACACCATCTCCACGGCACTTCACTCTGCCCTGACCCACCTGGACAGCCCCAACTCTTACGTCAGAATGCTGTTCATTGACTTTAATTCGGCATTCAATACTGTGATCCCCTCCAAGCTGATCACCAAACTTCGCCAGCTTGGTATCAGCTCATCCCTCTGTAATTGGACCTTGGCCTTTCTGACAGACCTCAATCAGTTAAGTTAGACAACCTCTCCTCCTCCACTCTCACCCTGAACACCAGTGTGCCTCAAGGCTGTGTGCTGAGCCCTCTTCTGTACTCCCTTTTCACCTATGACTGCATTCCTGAACAGTGTTCTAACTCCATAATCAAGTTCGTAGACGACACCACGGTGGTTGGCCTGATCAGAGGGCCTACAGGGCCTGACGAGATGGCCTACAGGGACGAGGTTCAGCACCTGGCTGTGTGGTGTGCTGATAACAGCCTGGCCCTTAACACCCAGAAGACCAAGGCGATCGTTGTGGACTTCAGGCATGCTAGGAGCCACACTTACATCCCCATCCATATCAACGGAGCTGTAATGGAGCGTGTATCAAGCTTCAATTTCCTTGGTGTCCACATTTCCGAGGATCTCACCTGGTCCCTGAACTCCTCCATCCTGATCAAAAAGGTGCAACAGCGCCTTTATTTCCTGCAGAAAATCAAGAAAGCTCACCTCTGTCCCAGGATACTGACGGATTTTTACCACTGTACCATTGAGAGCATACTCACCAACTGCATCTCAGTGTGGTATGGCAATTGTCCCATATCAGACCGCAAAGCACTCCAGCATGTGGTGAAAACTGCCCAGCGGATTATTGGCACCCAATTGCCCACCATTGAGAACATCTACCATAAACGCTGCCTGGGCAGGGCGAAAAGCATCTCACCCTAACCATAACAACAGGAATTCTGCAGATGCTGGAAATTCAAGCAACACACATAAAAGTTGCTGGTGAACGCAGCAGGCCAGGCAGCATCTCTAGGAAGAGGTGCAGTCGACGTTTCAGGCCGAGACCCTTCGTCAGGACTAACTGAAGGAAGAGTGAGTAAGGGATTTGAAAGTTGGAGGGGGAGGGGGAGATCCAAAATGATAGAAGACAGGAGGGGGAGGGATGGGAGACCGCTTTGCTGAACATCTACGCTCTGTCCGCCAGAGAAAGCAGGATCTCCCAGTGGCCACACATTTTAATTCCACATCCCATTCCCATTCTGACATGTCTATCCACGGCCTCCTCTACTGTAAAGATGAAGCCACACTCAGGTTGGAGGAACAACACCTTATATTCCGTCTGGGTAGCCTCCAAACTGATGGCATGAACATCGACTTCTCTAACTTCCGCTAATGCCCCACCTCCCTCTCGTACCCCATCTGTTACTTATTTTTATACACACATTCTTTCTCTCACTCTCCTTTTTCTCCCTCTGAATATACCCCTTGCCCATCCTCTGGGTTCCCCCCCCCCCCCCGTCTTTCTTCCCGGACCTCCTGTCCCATGATCCTCTCATATCCCTTTTGCCTATCACCTGTCCAGCTCTTGGCTCCATCCCTCCCCCTCCTGTCTTCTCCTATCATTTTGGATCTCCCCCTCCCCCTCCAACTTTCAAATCCCTTACTCACTCTTCCTTCAGTTAGTCCTGACGAAGGGTCTCGGCCTGAAACGTCGACTGCACCTCTTCCTAGAGATGCTGCCTGGCCTGCTTCATTCACCAGCAACTTTTATGTGTATCACCTTAACCATGGACTTTTTACTCTCCTCCCATCCGGTAGGCGCTACAGGAGCCTCCGCTCCCGCAGCAGCAGGCACAGGAAGAGCTTCTTCCCTGAGGCTGTGACCCTGCTGAACCTCACATCACAGCGCTAAGCATTATTGCACCCATATTGTACTGTCTCAGTACTTTTATATTTGTGTGCTGTAGCACTTTTTATTCGCAGTTATTTTGTAAATAATACTATTCTTTTGCACTTCTGGTCAGATGCTAACTGCATTTCATTGGCTTCGTATCTGTACTCGGCGCAATGACAATAAAGTTGAACCTAATCTAATCTAATCTAATCTATGAGACATCTGTCCGTTCCACATATTGGCCAGTAGACCCTCTGTGAACTACTTCTGACTCATAAAGCATCTATCTTAAAGGCACATAGGACTTTGGATATGATGCCACCAATGCTCTGCAGAATTGAAGCACAACTTCCCTACTTTTGTGAACAACTCCACTAGTAATAAATGATATTCTGTTGGCTTACTTTATTAATTCCATATAAGCCTTGTGCAAGACATGCACTTGGGCCCCCTGATCCCTCTACTCCTCTGTCGGTTAGATGACGCGAAGTTCAAAGTAAGTTTATTATCGAAGTACATATATGTCACCACACAAAGCCCTGAGATGCACTTTTGTGAGCATAATTAATAAATCCATAATAGAATAATCATATCAATGAAAGACCACACCACTTGGGTGTTCAACCAGGGTGCAAGAGACGACAAACTGTGAAAATACAAAATGAAATAATAGCAATAAATGAACAATAAATAATTGAGAACATGAGCTGAAGAATCCTTGAAAGTGAGTCAATAGGTTGTGGGAACAGTTCAGTGTTGGGGTGGGTGTAGTTTGGTTCAAGAGCCTGGTGGTTGAGGTGTAACGACTGTTCCTGGACCTGGTGGTCTGAGTCCTGAGGCTCCTGTACCTTCGTCCTGATGGCAGTAATAGGAAGAAAGATGGTCCTTGGTGACGGATGCTGCTTTCCACTGTTCAAGGGCATTGGTGTTTCCATAGCAGGCTGTGATACAGCCAGTCAATATACTCTTTACTACTCATGTATAGAATTTTATCAAAGTTTTAGATGTTATGCTGAACCTTTGCAAACTCCTAAGGCAGTAGAGATGCTGGCATACTTCCTTTGTAATTGCACTTACACACTGGGCCCAGGACAGGTCCCCTGAGATGATAGCACTGAGAAATTTTAACTTGTTGACCCTCTCACCTCTGATCCTTGAGGACTGGCTCATGGACCTCTGGTTTCTTCCTCCTGAAATTAATAATCAGCTCTGAGGTTTTCCTGACATTGAATAAATGGTGGATGTGGATGGATGCACCGTAGAAAGCATTCTTCTAGGGTGCATCACAACCCGGTATGGAAGTTGTCCTGTCCAAGACCGGAAGAAGCTGCAGAAGATCGTGAACACGGTGCAGCACATCACACAAACCAATCTTCTGTCCTTGGACTCACTTTACACCGCACGCTGTCGGAGCAGTGCTGCCAGGATAATCAAGGACACGACCCACCCAGCCAATACACTTTTCATCCTTCTTCCCTCCGGGAGAAGGCTCAGGAGCTTGAAGACCCGTACGGGCAGATTTGGGAACAGCTTCTTTCCAACTGTGATAAGACTGCTGAACGGATCCTGACCCGGATCTGGGCCGTATCCTCCAAATATCCGGGCCTGCCTCTCGGTTTTGTTGAACTACCTTACTTTCCATTTTTCTATTTTCTATTTATGATTTATAATTTACATTTTTCATCTTTACTATCGATTTGTAATCTAGGGAGTGGGAAGCACAGAATCAAATATTGCTGTGATGATTGTATGTTCTAGTATCAATTGTTTGGTGACAATAAAGTATATGTTGTGACACCACTGAGCTAGATTTTCCATCTCCCTCCTATATGCTGATTCGTCATCTCCTTTGATTTGGCCTACAACAGTGGTGGTGTCAGCAAACTTGAATGTCATTGGAGCTGTGCTTAGCCACACAGTCATAAGTGTAAAGTGCGTACAGCAGGAGGCTAAGCACACAGCCCTGTGGTAAACCTGTGCTGATAGAAATTGTGGAGGAGGTGTGTTGCCAGTCCAAACTGACTGGGGTCCGTAAGTGAGGAAATTGAGGATCCAGTTGCATAAGGAGGTATTAAGGCCGCGGTCTTGGAGTTTACTGATTAGTTTTGATGGGATGATAGTACTGGATGCTGAGCTGTGGTTGATAAAGAGCATCCTGATGTATGCATCTTGGCTGTCCAGATGTTTCACAGTTGAGTGAAGAGTCCAGGAATGAGATGGCATCTGCTGTGGACCCATTGCACTGGAAGGCAAATTGGAGTAGATCCAAGTCACTATTGCAATAAAACCTTTCCTGAATATTGGTTTTAATTTTCTGAAGTTCCCAGTATGTCAATTTCACCATTTACTTCAAACACTTGTAGTCTCTTCTCAGACACACAGCCAAAATCGACAATTTCACATTTTCCTACGCATTTTACTCCATTTTCCGGATTGTTGTCCACTCGTGTAACATACCTATAACCTTGCTAACCCCATTCACCGTCTTCACAACTTTATTTCACCTGTTTTTGTGTCATTGGTAAATTTAGCAGTCACACCTTTTTGTGCCTTCATCCAAGGTATTTAAATTAAAAGTCAAAAGTTGAGGATCTTTCACCATTCTCTGTGGATCAGAATAGCGTATTACATCTTGCCAATCAGAATTGCCTACTATCTCCTGTTATTCAGACAATCTTCACCTTCAGCAATATGCTCCCCCACGCCCCACATTCTAACCAATTTTTACAGGAGCACCATCGAGAGTGTCTTGACCAGCTGCATCACCTTCTGGTATCAGACTTCCAAAGTACCTGACCTCGTCCCTACAAAGGATTGCGTGGACTGCTGAAAGGGTCGTCAGGGCCTCTCTTCCACCCATGAGAGATCTTCATCAGGAGCACTATGTATGCAGGGTTCTCAGTGATCCCTCCCATCTGTCCCACAATCTCTTTGACCCTCTACCATCAAACAGGAGCTACTGCAGCAATAGCACAAGAACTGTTAAGATGGAAAACGCCTTCTCGCATGCTATGAGACCACTGAACTCGCTGCCGCCACCCAAGTCTCACCACATATGAAGTGCCAGTAGCTTCACACTGTTTACTTTTTAACCTTGTATCATAAATGTACCTTGTGGTAATAATTGTGTCATGTGTGTGTGAGTTATAATTTACCGTGTTGTGCACTTTGGTCCATTGTTTGGTGGTATACACATGTACAGTTGCAATGACAATGAACTTGATGTTCCGTCCTGCACTACAAGATTCTATTTTGTGTAGTAATAACCTTCATGGCACCTTTTCAAATGTCTTCTGGAAATCTAAATACAGTGTCTCCATTGTCTCCCCTTTATCTGCACATGTTACTAATTTAAAACTCCAGTGAATTGGTCGGATGTGATTTCACTTTCGCAAACCTTGAACTTGAAGTGCCCTGCTTCTTTAATAATAGGTTCTGATGTTTTCCTGATGACTGATGCTGGGTTACCTTATTCCCTGCTTTGTCTCCCTTTTTTTTTGAATAAAGAAATTGGATTGGAAAACTGTTCCCTGAATCTCAGGTTTTAACTTTTCTGAAGTTCTCAGCTCATTCAACTATCTCGCCATCCATTTATTTCTGACACTTGAGGTCCAGCTGCCCCTTGAGGATGCTGTTGTGTCAGCTGTCATGGATGGGACTCCTGTATTTGGGAGGGTAGTAGAGCTCGTACCTGTAATGTTCCTACAGGAGATGAGATCAGAGACGTGGGACAGTGCATGTCCAGACTCACCCAACCTGTACTCGATGATAAATACCAGGGTGGGTTGACGGCCTGCTCAGCTTGTTTCTGTTGTAATTTCAATGTAATTCAACTTAATTATAGCCTGATTACTCCCTGGGGGATAGTTCATCATCTGCAGATAAAAGCTTTTTGATTCCTCCTATACTCCAAGGATTTCTTTTCTAACTCTTTGATTAATATCAATGTCCCTTATAATTTTAAACCTGAGGGCTGGGCACCCCTACACACCCAGTAATGCAGCATTTGAACTTTATAGCAGTTACCATTCGTAGTAACACAAGTTGGATCAAATGGGAAAATATCTGGTTTGATCCATCTTTCAGCAGGGTAGCATTCCTAATCCAAAGTAACTTGAGAGATTTCAAAGGTACATTTAATGTCAGAGAAATGTATACAATGTACACCCTGAAATGCTTTTACTTCACAACCATCCACGAAAACAGAGGAGTGCCCCCAAAAAATGAATGATGGTTAAATGTTAGAGCCCCAAAGTCCCCCCCCAGCTCCCCTCCCTCCTGCGCGTAAGCGGCAGCGAGCAACAATCCCCCCTCCCCCTCCCCCCCACCCCAAGCATTGGCACCCGCCACTGAGCACTCAAATGTGAGCAAGGCAACAGCAAAGACACAGACTTGCAGTACTCCAAAGACTACATTGTTCACCCGGGATTCAACATACCACAGGATCTCTCTCTCTCCCTAATAAGGAAGAACGAGGTGCCTCCATTTCACAGCAAGAGGGGAGACACCCGGGATTCAACATACCACAGGATCTCTCTCTCTCCCTAATAAGGAAGAACGAGGTGCCTCCATTTCACAGCAAGAGGGGAGACAAACAACTCGGCTGGTTTATGATGTTAAAAGTCCGATGCGTTGCTTTTTCCGAGCTCTATGCCCAAAGATCTCAGCACTCTGGGCACACAGTCATAGATCTTCCAACTCCCCCAATGACACACTGATCTCCTGCCATGACACCGACCTTCAACCTGCCCGTCTCCAGAGCCATGAGATCTCGGCCCTCCGAAGGCGAGTGGAGCTCTTAGGCTGAGTCCTTGGCGTGCCGAACAACGGCCAATTGTGAAACCCCGAGAGCGTATCCCATTCCTGCAAAGAACGGTAGTCAGTGTGTAACTCCAGGTCAGGGTCTTCAAAAGAACCCTGAAAGGGAAAAATAGAGATATTTAAGATGGAAATAGAGCTGTTCCCAAAGATACAAGCAAAGGAGTTGCCATTAGGCGCCATTAGCCCTCCTAAGCTCTGCCTTCTTAACTGGCTTTTTTTTAGCAAAGTTTTGAAGCCAAGCAAATCTAAGTAGCTTATTTGGCTTTAGGAAACACCAGAGCCTTTGCAGTTTAGTGTGGAGTGGGGAATAATAGTGAAAGAAATCCTCCTTTTGGTCATTAGAGAAACATTACACTAAGAGCCTCTTAACTCTCATTTTAGGTGAAACAGTCTCATTGTATCCTTTGTTGCTACCATCCCACACCAACTCTGCAACTTAAACTATACTTCCTTTCCCATTCTGATGAAGGCTCCCAGCCTGAAAAGTTACCTACTTTTCTCTCTCCACTGGTGCTGCCTGACCCACTGTTTCCAGCAGTTTCTCTTTTCACTACCAATATAATATTGATCAGTATTCAGCTCATAAACTCATTGAAGAATTTTGTAATGATGTAGTTTGTAAAATCTTCTCTTCCTGCATATGTAGCTAGGATGCCTAAGACTTTTGCACAGTACTGTAGCAATTTTATGTATTGCCCTGTACTGCCACAAAAAAAATCATGACAGATGTAAGTGAGGTAAGTGATTTCTGATATGGGTCTCTTTTGTGGACTGAGAGTGGAAAGGAGGCAGTGAGGAGAATCATGGTTGAGGAAAAGTGGAAGGGAGAGGGGAGAGAGCAGGAAGCACTGGAGAAACATTCTGTAATGATCAGTAAACCAGTTGTTCAGAATCAAATGACCTTGCCTGGTGTCTCAGGGTTGGGTGTGTCTGAATGTACATCAACCCCTCTCCTGGCACTCCTTCGCTGCCTCCCACAGCGCTCCACCCTCACCGTTCCCAACATTCTGTGCTCCCACCAGACTTACCAACTTGCTCTCCGCTTCACGTTAACAAATACAGTACTGTGCAGAAGTCTTAGGCACCCTAGCTATATATAGGTGTCTAAGACTATTGCACAGTACTGTAAATCATTTCCTGACTGGTGCCCTGTCACTTTGCAGGAGGTGAACAGCTCCCGGTGCAGTCGATGGTACCTCCAACAAATACCAGTGCGACTAGAGTCTCAAAATGAAACTCGTTGCCTCCTGATCCACCGGCTGAGTTTGTGCACCTGAGGAGGAGATAGTTCGTGGCCTTCTGTGCAGTGGTGATTCAGGTGCTTGTTGGCATGCTAAATGCTGCAGGCCCCTACCTCCCCCCTTCCCCTCAGGTCCGTGTTCCACTTACCAACCACCCTCTGTGTGTGGGAGCAGGGGACAGAGAGAGAAGTTGCTCCTCAGATTGCCTTACCTGAACCTATTCCTCTAGTTTTAAGCTGTTGAAGCCCCTTTTGTGTTCCTTTGATTGCACGGAGAATTGCACAAACTTCAGTGGCTTCAGACTGATGTCATGTTCTCCATTTGCTCGAGAATACATATCCTACGGCCCTTGGTACAGTCCACAAAACCACATTATGAATTCGTGACCAGGATCAAAAGATCCTGGAGATTTATGGGATTAATTCAGGAAAGTGGCCATGAGGTAAAATATTACTTTAGTGAGTGATGGAGTGGGCAAAAATGGGCTGACAGGCCTACTGTTTCTTTTGTGGTCTTGTATAAAATGCAGGAAAGCCTTTTAAATCCAGTGCTGGGAAAAGTACATTTATATTGGAAAAGTGCCTTTATGGTGGGTGCTAAATGGGAGTTACAATGTCTTGTTAAGGAGGGGTCGATAGATTTGGTGCACTCAATCGTCCTCCTCCCATCTGCTTACAGGGATTGTGGGAGGTGGGAATCCAGGAAAGGCCCTGCTGCTGAACCGGCGTGATTACTTCGCTCAACTGAACTCTGAACGCACTGTCAAGAACTCTACAATTCATGTTTTCAGTATTATTTACTTATTATTATCTTTTTGTATTTGCACAGGTTATCTTCTTTTGTGCATTGGCTGTTTGCCAGTCTTTGTGTGTAGGTTTTTCATTGATTCTATTGTCTTTCTCTGTTCTACTGTGAATGCCTCAGCCGGCCGGTGGTGTAGTGGCATCCACACTGGGCTTCAAGACGAGTGGTCCCAAGTTCGAATCTGGCCAGCTCCTTTCAGGCTTTCCATTTATCGGTGCTGGGTTGAGCGTCGAGCTAGCAACTCAGCCTTGTAAGGCAACAAACAAATGCTAAAGAAACGGCCATTGTAGCCCGATGTGCCACAAAGGTACGGAGAGGGACAGCAAAAACTGTGAACGCAAGAAAATGAATCCCCACTAATGTATCTCAATAATATGTTTTCTTTGAAGCTTTTATGAACATGGCCTGCGTAGGGTGGGACCTTTGGTCACGATGGGTGTGGGGTGAAGAGATTGGGCCTCAACAAGCTAGGGGTTGTCGAGGTCGCCGTTGGCCACTAGAGGGTTGTGTTGTGATAGGGTCAGGTTCAAACGATGAAGAGCTAATGGACTCAGTGGGCAAAAGTTGGAATAATTAGGATGGAGCTGCATTAGATCTTTCAGAGAGAACCTTCCCCACTCTGGCCTCTTGCCTCTTCTCATCTACCTATCACCTTCCCCTTGGGTCCCCCTCCCCTCTTCCCTTTCTCCTATGGTCCACTCTCCTCTCCTATCAGACTCCTTCCTCCCCAGCCCTTTACCTTTCCCACCCAGCTGGCCACACCTGTCAATTTCTAGCTATCCTCCATTCCCTCCCCACATTTCTTTTAATTCTGGTATTTTTCCCCTTCCTTTCCAGTCTTGATGAAAGATCTCTGCCCGAAACGTGGACTGCTCATGCATTTCCATAGATGCTGTCTGACCTGCTGGGGTTTTGTGTGTTGCTCCAGTATCTAAACCCTTTTAAATTTTACTGAAGCAAACCTTTTATGGATTGTGATGGCCTCTTGCCCGTGCTTCTCCCTCCCCTACTGGGAGGTTGGTGTTGTGCTAAGGGTTAATGGAGCCCAGCAGTGATGCAAAGATTCATGGCTGTAAAAGTGGTGAACGTCACTATTTGCATCTCAGCAGGTCACCCGTATGGAGCCAAACAAAAGCCTCTTGGAAGAACTCAGCAGCTCAGGCAGCACCTGGAGGCAAAGAAGCGGTTCACATTTCAGGTCGAGTCTACATTAGTGCTCAAAACTTCGGCTTGTCTTTGCCCTCTCATTCTCTGCTTTTGGGCAGTGAGTTTATTTACTGCTGGGGAGTCCAGCATCTGCAGTCTCTTGTCTTTGTCAACAGACTTGGGTGTGGGTTGGTTACCCTGTTGACTGCACAGTTTGCAAATGCAGTTAGATTTCTGTAGCATTATATCACATAATGCATGATGCAAGGTGCTGCCACCTCACAGTTTCAGATTCCCAGGCTTGGTCCTGACTGTGTACAGTGTTTGAATCCTCCCTCCATGATTGAGGATAGGAGACTCAGGGGAAAGAAACAATGCAGAATTTAGTGTTGGAGAGAGTGCAGTACAGGTAAACATAAATGAGAGAGAATAAATATCAGGGATACAGGGAAAATAGTGGATCTATTGTTTTAGCTCCAGTTAGCTGAATAATGTCTTCTCTGTTGAGTGTAACATCAATAGTGAGGAATATGGAAGCACTGGTCTAGAAATACTGTCCTATACTAACAGGGGCCCAAGAAAGGACAAGAGTTCATAATCTCGGTGCTGACTTAGACAAACCTGACCCTGGCAGCTGAATTTTAGCAATGCAGTTTGTGCTCTGTTGCTCTTAATAGACACGTTCTGAGCCAGCTAACTCAGTTCCTGGAAATTGATTGAGATTACTGGGTCTTGGCTGATGTAGGAGTCATCGATCTGACCCAGGAGTAAAACCTGCCCGTGCGAGCATCGCTGTTATTCTA
This sequence comes from Mobula hypostoma, assembly GCF_963921235.1. NCBI lineage: Eukaryota > Metazoa > Chordata > Chondrichthyes > Myliobatiformes > Myliobatidae > Mobula > Mobula hypostoma. The sequence continues at coordinate 137,087,374 of NC_086098.1, forward strand.
TGTGTTTTGGTGGTTTTGTTAAACTCATCACTGATGTTTGTTTCATCTTTTTTAAAAAAAATTTCTTCTTCTCAAGTTGAGGTTCAAGTGTAAATTACCAAAGTAACTCTGCACGGAGTTTGCCAGGTGCATCAAAATGTACAAGTGATTTTTTTTCTTCTTTGTTTTTTGCTTCTGTTATTTCTACCCTTGTTAATAATCTTGCTGGTTGCTCTGAAGTGGTAATTTGCAGATGAGATGCAGAAATGTGACGGGAAGTAACCGTGCTCTAGGCCTAGTGAAGGTTTTGGAATGCATTCTCCCTTCTCAAAATCAAGCACACGTACATTGTGATCTAAGCCTTAAACTACTCGCGGAACAAAGGGAGGTCACCATTAAGGTTTTTGAGCAAGATTACCTTGTTACTGAGACCCTTTATTGGCAGGTCACCCAAAGCCAAGTGTGGGTCTGGCTGTGCAAATCGGCTCTGGGGGCAGTAAAATGAATCGTCTGTTTGTAATGCAGTGGGTGGAAGTGTGGGTGGAGTGCAGAATGGTCTCCTGTTATGCGTGATGTGAATTGTGCACCCTTGCCTCTAGATTTGAATTTGAATTGACTTTATTTCCTACATCCTTCACATACTATAGATTACATTCAGATCAGCGGGAGTTCATCAGTCTGATGGCCTGGTGGAAGAAGCTAACCAATTACCAGTATTTTACTGGAGTACAACTAATCTGCCTTGCCTTGCCAATGGTACTAAACAGATGAATGTTCTCCGAAGGAATTATTTGGATGCAGTTCCTTAGGTGTAGAAATCTTGTGGCTTCCTAAAAGTACTTTTTGTTTTTAGACTCCTAGGGAGAAATGGGAGCTTGATTTAATGATTGGAAAGGCTCTTTTCCATCTGCAGAGTTTTGTAACTAGTGGTCCAAATCATTTATACCTAATATCACAGAGGCTATTTTACTTCAAGGTATTACAGAGTACATTGAAACTTGTTCAGCTGGGTAAACTGTGAACAGGCAGCAGATGAGCATTTAAAATGAGAAAACACTGCTGTTTTGAAAGCTGGCAGACAAGTCTCACTTCACAATTGGGCATTCTTACAAGGTACAAATTGAAAGGCATTAATGGTCTTGTCCCTGTCTATTTCCTAACACGAATTCCCCGAGATGCATGCAGGATTTAGTCAGCAAGGCTGAGTTGCATCTCAAGGTTCAGACAGCATGTTTGCTCAGGCACTCAGCATTAACCTCAAAACACTTTGCAACCCATGTTCTTATGCAAGTCAGTCCACAGGCATGTTACAGAGCAAAGTATCAGGCAGCAAGATTAATACAGGGATAGGAACTGATGGTTTTGCCTTAATTTCACATTATGCACGATAGACGTTTACATCTACATCGTCTGCAGATTCATCCTCGGCTTTGGGGACTGGAGACGAGGATCAGAGCAACTTCCAGTGAAGCTGAAGCAGGAAGAAAAGGGAGATAGATTTGCACTAACAAAACTTAATCTCCTTACTGTGTCCCAGCCTGGGACTTCCCAAGATAAATGCAGAATTCCCTGGCTTGTATCAGTAAGCCGATTCACCAGTGGAACACAATAATAAGAAAATACAATAAATATAAATACATGAGATAGCTTGTATGCATAGACTGATTTTATGTCCATAAAACTTCTCCCTGCTTCCCCTCTTTTGCTTCCTAACCTGTCCCCTCTCCCCATCTTTGTTCCGCTATCACATCTCAACCTACAACAGGGTGAACGTGTAATTAATTTGGAGTCAGTGGCAACCCGCTGCATACAAAGTAACTCTGCATCATCAATCTGTTAAGCATCACTTTCGCGCAGAAATTGACTCCCTGACACGTCGGGAAGTGCTGGGGAATGTGATGAAAAGCTCGAACAAAGGGCCGACTTGAGGAAGCAAATGAAGTAGCTTCCAGCTGGAATGGGAAGGAAGCCGGAAATGAAAGGGTTAACCTACGGGGAGCATTTGATGGCTCCGGGGCCTGTGCTCACTGGAATTTAGAAGAGTGGGTGGGTGGAATCTCATTGAAACCTGCTGAATATTGAAAGGCCGGGATAGAGTGAACATGCGGAAGATGTTTCCAGTAATGGGAGAGTCTAGGACCAGAGGGCACAGCCTCAGATTAGAAGGACCTCCCTTTAGAGAGATGAGGGATTTCTATAGCTGGAGAGTGGTGAATCTGTGGAATTCATTGCCACAGATGGTTGCTGAGGCCAAGTCATTGGGCATATTTAAAGCAGAGATGGATAGGTTCTTGATTAGTCAGGCTGTCAAAGGTTCTGGGAGCAGACTTGATAGGGTGAATGCCCTAATTCTGCTCCTATATCTTAAGGTCTTCTGGAATTCCAGAGCTCGTCTTCTGCACGTGATGCTATGGATCCAGTAGTGGGGATATTTGGAATGTAGAATGGTTGGAGAAGAGAATTGGCAGGGCCAAACGAGATTAAGTGGATTGAAGCCAAGATTATAAAATAAAACCACATTTTTAAAAAATTTAGGAAATACCCTAGAAGTCATCCAGATCTGCCTTCAAATTGTGACTGTAGTCATGCTGTAAGACAATAAGTTGCATTCCTAAGAAGTCTCATGCTATAGATGGTCACGTTATATCAGAACAGGTGGTAGTTGCCTTCAAACATGGATTTAATCAGTTTTCCTCCTTTGTAATTGCACTGTAATGTTTGCAATGTTCATAGTAATTTCCTTTATGAAAACACATGCTGTGAGTAGAACTGCCCGTGTACCTGTCTGTAATAAAGCAGAATGTGGGGATGACTAACAGGAGCTGAGGCTGGTAATGTTTTGTGTTACTAGTAGGAAGCTGCAACCTGAACCCCATTAAGATGCAAGTTGTTCTCTGTTGTGTAATCTGTAAAATACAGAGAGTTGTGTGAGCAGTGTGTCAAAAATGAAAAGGCAAACTCAAAACAGGAAGAGTGGAGAGAGAAAATATAACTGCACTTAATATGTATAAAATGGTATAGTGGTCTCATTAGCAGTTTATTATCTTAATTCTTTGTGGCTAAAACCTCACCATTTATTAACCACTAGCAAGCATAATCCTCTTGTGACCTTGATGCTGCTGTTGTTTCTGCGCGGGCATGGGAAGGGATTGAGGTTGAGAGCGCTTCACTTTCTAAACTTTCAAACTTTTAGTGAGTGAAGCAGTATGAGCTGAGAGCTCTTGTGAGCCAGCACTTGTGGAACCATCCACAGCGACTCTCGCCCAACACACTGCCACCCCCTGCCCACTCTTACAATGGAAAGACATAAAGGAGTAGCCTTTTGCTCACCTTCTCGAAGATGGTGTGATTTGATCTATGCCTTCGCTCCGTTTTCCTGTCTATTGCCCGCAATCCCTGACTCCCCTGTAGGCTGACAATCTGTCTAGTAGAATATCTTCAATAGCTCTGGCTTCCTCCGCTGTTTGGAGTGGGGAATCCCAAAGAGTCGCAAAGCCTTGACAACAAATTGTTCGTCTACTTTGAATGCTTCCACCCACCCACACTTTCCTACAAGATGCCCCCGACAAGGGGGAGGTTCTTGCAATCAGACCCTCTGTGTCAATAGGTCACCTCATTCTTCCAAATTCCAGTGGGCATCAGCCCATCATGCTCAGATGTTCCACGTAAGCCAACTCCTTCACCCCAGGAATTGACCCACCTTCAGTGTAAAGGTACCCCTGAGGCAAGACCAAGGAATCTGGGCGCAGTACTTCAGGTGTGGTCTCACAGTGGGAGCAGGACCCCTACTGCACTAACACTCCCATTTCTACTTGTGGTTAGCACTCGTTGCTATGGAAGGAGAGGGAATTTGTAGCTGAGATCTAACGCCTGTTTTGATGTTGTTTGATAAAGTAATGGCATGTGAGGTTCTGTAGTGGGGCCTTCTCTGCTGTGTGGTAAATTCTGTTCAAACAGCAGGTGCTTGCTGTGCTGGGGGAGACACCAAGCAGATTCCTGCAGACCTTTCTCTTCCCTCCCCCCCCCACCCCCCAACTCCTTCTCTGCTTCTGTGCGGGAGCAGTGTCTAGGAGACATGGGTCACTGCTTGGTGCCCGCCACTACGTGCTGCAGGCCAAGTGGAAATCAATTGACGCAGACGCTGGGAACCTGAGATAAAATCAAAATGCTGAAACTTGTTCAGCAGGTCAGTCTGCTTCTGTGGAGTGAGAAGCAGAAGGGTCATGAACCTGAAGCATAAACCGTTTCTACAGATGCTGCCTGACCTGAGTTTATCCAGCACTCTCTTTCTTTGTTGTATGACTTGTTTACAAACACCATCTTCTTCAGAACCTGGGGAAATTACTGTCAGTATTCCAGCCTCTGCTGCTGTGGACTAAAGCAGGGATTGAAATTGATAATTATTCTCAGTGTTTGAATGTTGACATAAGAGAATTTTGTTCGTTTCTGGAGCTTTGAACTTATTTCTCCCCTGTTGTGAAGCAATGAATTCTGTGCCCTCGCTGAGCAGTGATGAGGCTGTCTGTGTCAGGGTCAGAGTGTGAGATTATATCCTCTGCCCCCCCTCCCCAACTCCTGCACTGGCAGTCTTCCACCCTGCCAGTCTTGAGCAAACAGCTGGCACCTGATGCACAGTTGGGGTTTGGTGGCGGGGGGAGCTCTCTGTGAAATGTCAGCAATTCTTTGGATCTGAGCTCTGTGCTGGCACCTGAAAGGGAATAGGCGGAGATGCCATTGTGAGAATGACGCACGATCCAATCAAAAGATGAGTTCCACCACCGCATCTCGGAGCAGAGGGAGGATGCGAGTTTGTGGCTTGTCACGATCAGCAGTGGAGCAATTAATGAGCTAACTCTGCAATGTCCTCACTCACCCAGCCTTCTGAGCAGTAGGGAGGCCCAGCAATAGTCAGCCACTTGCTGCTCCCAATCCCCAAGCATGGCGTAAGATGTCAAGCAGACATCTTTTATTCCCCCCCCCACCCCATTTTGGCATTGGCTGTTGAGACAACAGAGCTAAGAGCCACTGAACATTGAAATAGGCTCTTCAATCAGTCTACTCCATATAAATAATTTTATCCAAATAAAATGTGTGAGAGAGTTTCTCTACTATCAAGTAGATTCCATGTCCTTTTTTATATAGCATTTTGAAGCATTTAAATAGATATTAGTCTGTTTGCTTGTGCTGCCATAGTGTTCAACTCTCTGGACTCGTAACCTTCTCCCAGGATACTGCCACCCACTGATTCCTGTGTGTAAGCGAGCACTCCTTGTTGGAGGCTGCGGAGAACCTCAGATACATTGATTTTTATTTCTGCAGTGCGAAATAGTAGATTGTTTTCATCAGTTGATGCAGTATTATATACAGTGGATTCCATTCACTAGGCCATCGGTTAATCGGGACAGCCGCTTATTTGGAACGATTCTTAAAGAACAATTAAGAAAACAGCCGGGGTTCTCTTCATTTATTTGGGACACTATGCTGCTTAATTGGGACAGGAAACTTTTGCCAAACAGGTTCTCACTCGGTTCGGTTGTGCACATTCGTGCGGCCATTAGATGCTACCTTGTGCTTGGAGCGAACTGTTTTTAAATAGTGTCAGTTGCGTGTGTTTGTGTTCAAAAAGCAGTGATTTTTGCCACTGGAAGAATAAGCAGTAAGACAATCCAGAAAGAAATGGACAGGAGTGAAAATGAAACAAGTTGGGAACAATGAAGAATTTGAAGGTATTGACACTCATCTTGAATGTTATAATGAAAATGAAGATTTGGAGGATTGTATGAAGACAGTCCATTATCTGCACTAGGTGCCTGCGCTGATTTTGTTCATTGCATATACTGGATGAGCCTATTTATTAAGATACAGCATGAGACAGGCTCTTCCGGCCCTTCGAGCTGGGACACCCGGCAACCCCCTTATTGAACCCTAGCTTAATCATGGAACAATTTACAGTGGCCAATGAACCTAGCAGCCAATTCGCCTTTGGACTGTGGGAGGAAACCTACGCGTGCCTTGGGGAGTACGTACAGATGATGTCACAATTGAACTCCGCTCTGATCCCCTGAGCTGTAATATCATCGCACTAATCACTACACTGCCGTAGCCCCCCGAATTCCTCCATCAATAACTATCAGGAGCTAATGCACAATTTTATAGTACTGCACTACTATTGGTAGCGTTCTAATGTGTTCTGTATTTCATAATCTGTTACTCATTTTTTCTCTTTTCACTATTTCCATGAAACTTCCGCTAATTCGGGCAGCCACTTAATTGGGCCAGAATGTAGTGGTCCCGACATGTCCCAATTAACCGGAATCCAATGTATTTGTACTTAAGTATGGTCATTGAATGTCAATGAACAAGTAATTTTGTGTCAGTGGGTGGAGGGATAGATATTCTCCAGAACACCTGGAAATAACTCCCACCCATCAGCGATCTGTATTCTTCTTTGAACTTGTTGCTGTAGCAGATTTTCCCCTCGCCTGAGGGAACTGGATTAGCTGCAGATTGGTAGCCTCTGACTCCTTTGGCACTGCACAGCAGAGTGTGCCTGGAGTGGAGTGACTCAAGTTGCTGGAGTGGGACTTGAACCTGCAACCTTCTGATTCCCAAGCAGGTGCTCTACCTCCTGATCCACCACTCGCATAAAATTGTGATTGTTGCTAAATCACTTCTAACTTGCATTTGAGTATGGAAAATTTGACATTGGTGAGGGTTAAATTTTGTTTCATTGCTGATGGTTTTACACAAAAACCCCACAAATTAGGTGCCAGTCCAGATGGATTGGAAAGGACTGGCAGTGAGGGAAGAAAAGTTTTGTTTTGTGATGTTTTACTTGGCTCTCCTCGGCGCTGAGGCTGTGTCGAGCCCTGGCTGCTCCAGGCCTAGTGTCTGTGAGCTTCGCGGTGAGGAACTGAGACGACAGGCCTGCTCTGGCTCCTCCCGGCTTCACGTTTATGGACTCAATTTCATTCTGAACGCTGTTGCTTGCTTTATTGTTTGCGTGATTTGATTTGTTTGTTTTCTCTCTGCACATTGAGTGTTGGTCTTTTTTTTTAATTGTGTTCTTTCATCTGACTAAAACATAATGCTGTAAACAGGAAACCTCTGAATCCTGTAGCAAAAGATGTTGCAGTAATACATTTCCAAACCTTCTCCCTTCACCTTTTTTTTAAATCAGTGGGTAGCATTAATATTTTCTCCCTTCATCTGCAAAAAGGATACTGCAAAAGATATTTCCTTCATATAAAGAAATAGGTTTTGAATTTTGTTACTGTAGTTTTAGACCTGCTTACTTGAAAGTGTGTTTAACCACAACCCATTCCACTGCAGTGTAAACGTTAAGCACTCCAGTTTGAACTGGAGCTTGGGTTTCTGCACTGTAATTCATTTTGACAAGACTGAGGAATAAGTTGCTCTTTCTGGTAGCAATAGATATTTAATAATTCGGTCCCAATCTAATGTTAAGTCAGGGTAGGAAGGGCATGCGGAGCAAAACGCTTGTTTGCAGAATCTGCATTTAAAACGCTTTCTATAGTGACTCGCACAGTGTTTTAGAAGCTGCTTCATCCCCTCTGCCGTCAAACTTCTGAAATGAACAGTAACCTTATAACAATTTATTTATGTAATTTTTTTGTCTTGCGCTGTGCGATTGCACAAAAAAGACATTTCATGAGATTTGCCAATAATAATAAATCTGATTCTGACCTCCACCCAATGCATGCTTTTCACACAAGCCCTGCCCCAAATGTCTCTCTTTGCTGCCGCCCCCACATCCCCTAACATATGCTGGCAGGTTAATTGGCCATTGTTTATTGTCCCAGATTTAAAGAACAGGACAGCATGGGTCCACCACCACCAAGGATCCCATTTGAACCAATCTCATTTCTCCACATCTTGCCCATGTCCCTCAAGATGTTCTGTACCAATGCCACTGTCCTAGTCTGCTTTAAATACACCTGCCTCCACTACTGCTTCTGGCAGCTCAGTCTGTTTATAGACTACTCTCTTGGTGGGAAAAAGTACCCCTTGGGTTCCCATTAAGTCTCTCTCCTCTCACTTTAAACCTGTGCCCTCTAGTTCTTGATTTCCCCAGCCCTGGGAAAATTGCAACATGTTTGGTTTAGGTGTGGAAGCAAATGGGCTCTTGTTCTCTAATGTCCAGTCCTGCAATATCCATGTGTCCTTTGATGGGTCACCAATCATTGGACTGAGCTTCTTCCTGCAGCTGATGAATTAGGGGGAGGTGCTCTTTGGTGACTGACTGCTGGCATGCTGGCACCTTCTGCTTCATCAGTCACTGGTTGGGCCTCCTCATCATCACCATGTGCTCATGGTCATCCGTCTGTCTTTAATCTGAGAAGTTCTAAAAAGCTCTTCAAAACTTTTGCCTGTCCATCAGTTGATGTAACTCATGAATGTCATGTGCCATCGACTGCGACTTTTTCCTCCAATAAGTTTTCCCATCACTGCAAGATATTTGAGCTTCTCTTTCTTCAGTACATTTCCCAGAAATTCCAGCTGCCGTTTCCTGATTGATGATATCAGCGCTCTTCTTATTCCAGCTTTTTGCAACACTTCCCCATTTATTACTCTGTCCTTCCACGATATTTTCATCATTCTTCCCAAAAAAACCACACTTCTGCAGCTTCGAGTCTTCTCTCATTTTGCTTTGATATTGTCCAACACTCGCTTCCATGTGTTAGTGGGGAATGAATGTAGCACCGCAACACTGAGCTTTGTACCCATAGAAATGACGTTATTCTTTAGTATCTTGCTCGAACGTGCATTTAGCAGTCTCAGTTCTCCTCCTAATTTCAACATCAGCCCTATGGTCAGATGTTATCGTGCTCCCTAGTTAATTGAACTTCCATATTTGTTAAATTGTTTCATTCCCCACTTTCAGTTCATGTTTCTTTGTTTCTTTTTTGGCCTCCTCACCCGCGCTTTTAATCAGCCTCTGCATCCCAGTAGCAATCTCCTGTGAACGTGGGGTCCTGCTGGAAAGATCGTTTTGACGCTGATGGGGAGAGGAGGGGGTTGTGGGTCAGCAGAAGGCCGAGGATGGAATAAAGATTTTGTCGTTTGCTGTGCAGTGAGAGAATTCAGCACGACACTGCTACAGTCTCATTGCAACATGGAAATTTGAAAGTGAATTGCTCTCCAAGTAGTGATAACTGCTGTTTTTCATAGCGATGCCGGGAAGATTAAGATGTTGGGTTTTTTTTGGTCAACGGGAACAGTGGCCGGGCAGCACCATCTTCTACTTAGATATTTTCTATTTACTCTGTTTTGGGCAGGTTTATGGATTGGAAAGGTTTAGAGGGATATGATGACGATGATGACGTCGACTCAGGCCTGAAAGGCCAGCGTTGGGGATTTTCATGCCTTACAAGGCGTGGATCGGAAGGCGTGTGTGGGGCGCCACCCCTCACACAGACATTTCACAGTATTTTTCTTTATTTTACGAAGTTGAGTTGCGAGCTCAACACTCAACCCGGCACGGATGGAAAGCGTACTCGGGAGCGGCCTGACGGGATTCGAACCCGGGAACCTCCGTTCCGCAGTCCGGCGCTGACGTCACTGTGCCATCAGCCAACCTTGAGGGATAGACAGGCCAAATGTGGGGAAATCTTGCTCAAATAGACATCTTGGTCGGCATGAATGAGTTGGGCCGAAAGGCCTATTTCTGTGTTTTCTATAGAAGAGTTATAGAGTCATCGAACACTACAGCACATAAACAGGCCTTTTGGCCCATCTAGTCCATGCTGCCCAGTCCCATCGACCTGCATTTGGACCACAGCCTTCCATATCTCTGACTCTGTTTTAGATAGCACCCTCCATTGCCAAAGGTGCTTCATTTCTTCAAGGCAAGATTGGTAAATCTCTGAATTTCCTGTCCTGGATTGTTGTGGAGGCAGGATCATTAGGATCTTTGAGGATGTAGTAGATAAATTTTGAATGATCAAGGAATGGAGGGCTGGGGGAACTGGGCCACAGAGAGGAGTTGAGGCGGAGGAGATTAGCTACAATCATACTGAATGACAGGGCGGAACTGAGGGCCTGGTGGCCAACTCTTATCCCCGCTCTATTTTATTGTTCCTTGAACAAGAGTTGACACCACGCCATGTCGGGAGATATTGGGACGATTATCAAAATCTTGGAGGATTGCAGTTGTGAGGACTGTCTGAAGGACTGATGAGATGGGGTGAGTTTGGGATTGGATTCTAGAGCTCTGGGCTTTAAAAGGCCATCAGCGTTGGTGCTATTAAATTTGTGGGTTTTTTTATCGACAGTGGTTAATGTGCAGTCATAGGTGTAACTTGTCCTGTTACAAGTTAAGCAAGAGCGCCTGCAATTCCTCCACGGCGCGGTAGCCGCAGACATTTATCAGGATGGAAAATGATCTTTCGCCAGAACTGAGAATGCATTGTACAGGGGGGGAAAAATGGAAAGATTGTACTTAACTTATTTTCTGTTGTCATTTTCATTACAATACAGGAGGAAACCACTTGGTTAGAGTCTATGCTAGTGCTTGGGGCAATACCATCAATTCTGTTCTCCCACTCTGAACGAACAATTGAATTGCAAAGATGAAGAAGGCAATGGACCAAGTGCTGGTAAATGGGATTAGTGTACTGATGGTCTACAAGGACATGGTGGAACAAAGCACCTGCTTCTGTACTGCACAACTCTGACTTGTGCACTCTTGTATGTCTTTCAAACCGCATCCATCCCTTCCCTTCCTGCCACCTCTCTGCACTGTGGCCAATTAACCTGGTAGCACATCTTCTGAGATTTAAGAGGAAACCAGAGCACTTAAAAGAAAGTCCCATAGTCAAAAGGAGAAGGCAGACACTCCCTTAGCTGGGGCTTGGTGTTAAAGTTCGCATCTAACAAAAGTTGAAGGTCTCATGTGTGTGGTCCTCTTGAAAGAGTTCTGCTTCTCTGCAGGGGGGGTGCAAAAGTCTTACAGCTCCTTGCTTGTCTGCTGCAGAAGCACGTGAATTCATTATGGGAATGTGCTGTTGGAAAAATTACACTTAAACCAAATGAGTTAAAGCATCTTTTCTTCCCCCACCCCCACTCCACTTTTCACTTTTCACTTTGTGTCTCTCTTGACAGTTTAAATGGGATGTTAGAAAAGTACAACTTGATTGTAGTCCTGGTGCCAAGGGGTTTATTTAAGGTTTAGCCTTCCCGACAGTACCAGTTTTAGAGATGGGGGGAGGCTGATGAGTTAACAGAGAGGCACTGACACAACAGCCATGTGACAATTCCAGCCCACGCCACCCTCAGCCTGCATTTTGAAGCCGGTGACAGACCTGTGGATGGATGCAGTGTGAGGATTCTCTTCTGATGAGTTTTAGTCACCAGAGCAGCATGAAGCTCAGCCTCTAGAAAGTTCTGTATGTCTGGAGCCTGACTGGTACTTTTTTTTGGAATTGTGGATTCATATTCTTTGTAAATAATGGAAGTCAGAAACTTGGGCAAGTTATTTCCCCAATGTATAATATTATGCACAAGTCTTAGGCACTTTTGAACAGTACTGTAGTAAGTTTGTGCCTTACACTGTGCTGCTACCATAAAAAAAACAAATTTCATGACAGGTATGAGTGATGATAAACCTGATTCTGATGTGGGAAGGAGGCAGTGAGAAGGAAATGATGGTTGGGAAAAGGGGAAGGGAAAAGGGAGCGAGCAGGAAGCACCAGAGAGACGTTCTGTAATGATCACCAAACCAGTTGTTCAGAATCAAATGACCTTGTCTGGTGCCTCGGGTCTGAGGGCTGGGTGCGTCTGCACCTGTGCCACCCGTGCCCTGCCTCTGGCACTCCTTCTCTGCCACACCCTTCCTGTGGTGCTCCATCCTCGCCATCCCCAGCATCCTTTGCTCCTTCCAGAGTTACAAACTTGCTCTCCACTCCATGTTGGCAAATGCAGTACTGTCCAAAAATCTTAGGAACCTTCACTATATACATGTGCCTAAAACTTTTGAACAGTGCTGTGGATTTGGTTATTTGTACAACTTCCCACGTCAGGTTTACATTTGGGTTTGTATTTCCTCCCATCTTTCCCTTTGTAAACATTTTTGTTCTGCTCTTTCCTCTTGTAAACAACCAGTTTTAGTTATCCTGTTCCACAATTTCTTTAAAAAGAGTGGCTCACCTCTGTGGGTGCAGAGCGATGTGTCCGTCTCCTCATCCCTCAGGAAAATGTGCCTGAACTTCCTGCAACTGCCCGCCACAGTGCACAGTCCTGACCTGTGAGAGAGGTCCACATCAAGACCACTGTGCCCAGTGCTGTCACAGCCCTGACCTGTGAGAGAGGTCCACATCAAGACCACTGTGCCCGCCACAGTGCACAGTCCTGACCTGCGAGAGAGGTCCACATCCAGACCACTGTGCCCAGTGCTGTCACAGCCCTGCTCTGTGACAGAAACAAAGGCAAGGGGCAGAACATGGCTGTTCTTCAAAACACCAGACAGACTTCAATAGTTGGATAAGACTGGTTTAGCTGGCTACAGAAGCCTTGGATCTTTCCAAAGTGGTGAAGGGAGGAGCAAATGGAAATTCTGTGATAGCTGGAGAGATTATATTATGGTTATCAGCACACTTGGCAGTGTGGGAGATTGGAGGGTAGCTAATGTTGTTCCGTTGTTTAAGAAAGGCTGTAAGAATAACGCAGGAAATTGTATGCTGCTGAGCTTGATATCAGTAGTGGGAAAGCTATTAGAAGGTATTCTAAGGCAGGGGTCCCCAACCTTTTTCACACTGCGGACTGACTTCATATTAACAATATTCTTGCGGACTGGCCGGTGGGAGGAGGGGGGATAGGGTTGCCATCAAATACATTGGGTTTACCCCAAGAAAGACTACAATGACCCTGAAGCCTTGCGCGGGCACCAGTGTGCATGCGTAATTTGCGCATGCGTGTATGTGCTGATTTTTTTTCTACAAATCGGTTTTGGCGATTCTGTTGGGGGGGGTGTAAATCACGAACGCAATATAGGTGATAAGTGGCTAATACACTCAATTTCGTTTCTAAAAGGGTTTATCTAATGAATTTAATATTAAACACACAGCGCATATTTTCCTGGCATGAATATAGCGATAAGTCAATTATCAAGGGAGCTTGAAGTAAGTGTTGAATGAACTTCCAGTAGAAGTGGCAGAAGCAGGTTGGATATTATCATTTAAAGAAAAATTGGATAGCTACATGGACAGGAAAGGAATGGAGGGTTGTGGGCTGAGTGCAGGTCAGTGGGACTAGGTGAGAGTAGCGTTCGGCACGGACTAGAAGGGCAGAGATCGCCTATTTCCATGCTGTAATTGTTATATGGTTATATAAGTCAATAGCATCATAACATTTTAAGTAACGTTTGGATATTAAACACACAGCACATATTTTCCCCGTATGAACATATAAAATCATTGTAACACACCAATATCGCTGAATCAGTGGGAGCCCTGGGCTTGTTTCCCTGCAACAAGACTGTCCTATCGAAGGGTGATGGGAGACAGCGATACTCAAAGGAGGTTCCTTATGTCCAGTCTATTCCGCAGTTTAGTTTTCGTTGCATTCATTGCAGAGATATGTTGGAAATGGAAGCAACGTTTTCAGTGCTTTCATGGCTATCTCAGGATATTTAGCCATGACTTTGATCCAGAATGCCGGCAGAGACGTTATGTCAGACATACTTTTCAGCCCGCCGTCATTTGCAAGCTCGAGGAGTTTATCTCCTTCCCACGCTGACATGGATGACGCACGGGTAATGACCTCGCATGTGTAATGGCTCAACAGTGGCCGTGACAGGGGATGAGGAAAGGTGCTCATATCGCCAAATCATATCGTTTCCTCGCGGCCCGGTAGCACGTGCTTTGCGGCCCAGTACCGGTCCGCGGCCTGGTGGTTGGGGACCGCTGTTCTAAGGGACCAGATATATAGTATTTGGATAATTAAAGACAATTAACGTGGCTTTGTGCATGTTAAGTCATGTCTGACCAATCTTGGAGGTTTTCGAGGAAGTTACCAGGAAAATGGATGAAAGCCAGGCGGTGGATGTTGTCTACATAGGCTTCAGCAAGGCCTTTATTGAGGTCCCACATGGTTGGTAGTCAGGAAGGTTCAGTTGCTCGCATTCAAGTTGAGGTAGTAAATTAGATTAGACACCGGCTTTGTGGAAAAAGCCAGAGAGTGGTTGTAGATGTTTGCCCCTCTCACTGGGGACCTGTGACCAGTAGCGTGCTGCAGGGATTAATGCCGTGTCTGTTTGCATTTGGATCAAGATCTGGATAATAATGTGATTAGCTGGATTAGCAAATTTGTAGATGTATACCAAGTTTGGGGGGGAGGGGGTGTAATGGACAGTGAGGAAGACTATCAAAATTTGCAGTAGAATCTGGAATGGGCTGAAAAATAGCAGTTGGGATTTAATGCAGACAGTGTGAGGTGTTGGACTTTGCGGAGGCCAATCAGGGTAGGACACTGAGGAGTGTAGTAGAACAGAGGGATCTGGGAATACAGATCCAAAATTCCTTGAAGTGGCGTCACTGTAGGTAGGGTCATAAAGAAAGCTTTTGGCACATTGCCCTTCATAAGTCAATGTATTGAGTACAGAAGATGAGATGTTGTGTTCAAATTGTATAAGATGTTGGTGAGACCTCATTTAGAGTATTGTAGCCAGTTTTGGCTACCTATCTACAGGAAGAATGTAAATAAGATTGAAAGAGTGCAGAGAAAATTTAAAAGGATGTTGCTGGGACTCAAGGACCAGAGTTGTAGGGAAAGGCTGAATCAGTTAGGACTTTATCCTTGGAACAGAGAAGAATGAGGGAAGATTTGATAGAGGCAAACAAAATTAGGAGGGATACAGAGAGGGTAAGTGCAAGCAGGCTTTTTCCACAGCGGTTGGGTGAGACAAGAACTAGAAGTCTTGTCTAGAGGGTTAAGGGTGAAAGGTGAAATGTTTAAGGGGAACGTGAGGAGGAACAACCTCACTCAGAAGTTGGTGAGATTGTGGAATGAGCTGCCAGCACAAGGAATGCAAGGTTGATTTCAACATTTAAGAGAAATTTGGATAGGTACATTGGTGGGAGGGGTATGGAGGGCTACGGTCGATGGGAGTTTAATTATTTGGGTATGGACTACATGGGCTGAAGGGCCTGTTTCTGTGCTGTAGTGTTTAATGATTAGATCACTTCATTATAACAGGTCATTGAGATAGTGAAAAGGGAAACGATAAAAGAATGCTATATAGTGTTAGTTACAGGGAAAATTCAGTGTAGGCAGGCAATAAGGTGGCAGACCATGACGAAATAATGAGAGGTAGACTGTAACGTCCATAATTCATCTTGCTGTACTAGGGGACTGCCCAGTCATCTTATAACAGCGGGATAGAAACTGGACTCAACACCACATTTTGTGAAGCTGGCATTAAATCCTGTATTTTTAAAATGCAGAATCTGTCTCGACACATTTTGGTTTGAGTGTGGTGGGAAATGCTTTCTGACCATCATCATCCCACTTCCTTCCTGCTGAGTCCTGTACTCCTGTGCTTCTGTTTTGGATGCTTCTGCACTTCTATTTCCCAAATATCTATTTTTGACTTTGGATTTGGGACTCGCCATGTACGGAGCTGTGCGCAGGGTTCGAGCCTACCCACGTGCTGCCCCCGGCTCCAGCTCCGTCTCTCCCTTAGCCCAGTTCCAGTATGGAATATCAGACCTGGAGCATTAACTCTGTTTCTCAAACCACAGATACTGACTCCCTGGTTGAATATTTACAGCGTTTCTTTTAATTTTAAGATTTCTAGCAGTACTTATTCTAATTTCTCCATAAACTCTATACTCCCCTTTGCATATTTTTCTGCGTTTAAAAAAAAAAATGGTGTTCTACTTTTAGGGTTCTGCGGTACACATAATTATCTGCACGGTTGCTTGGAGAGAGACTTCTGCTACCCTTTCCTATAAACCTTAACTTGACAAACTCTGGTCACTCACTCAGCAGTGTGATGACTCTTATCTTTCCCTTTTTCCCAGCCCCTCCCACGGATGCAGTATTGTTACTGCTGGCTTCCCATGGATAGACTAGACCAGACTCATCTGTACTATGGTTGTCCTGTGATTAATTTGTTTTTTAGGGGTGGGTGGCAAGGCCAGCATTATATTGCTTCTACCTACTTGCCTTTTGAAGGTGACGGTAAACTGCCATTGAACCTGAATTGACTTTATTTCTTGCATCCTTCACATACATGAGGAGTAAAAATCTTTACGTTACATCTGTCTGAATGTGCAATGTGCAAATTATAGTAATTTGTAATAAATAGTATGTACAGTCAGATGTACAGCAGAACAGCCTATATTGCTAAGAAATACAATAGTGTCAGTGTGAATTAATCAGTCTGATGGCCTGGTGGAAGAAGCTGTCCCGGGGCCTGTTGGTCCTGGCTTTTATGCTACGGTACCGTTCCCCGGATGGCAGCAGCTGGAAGAGTTTGTAGTTGGGATGACTTGGGTCCCCAATGATTCTTCGGCCCTTCTTGTGCACCTGTTTTTGTAGATGTCCTGAATAGTGGGAAGTTCCCATCTACGGATGCGCTGGGCTGTCCGCACCACTCTCTGCAGAGTCCTGCGATGGAGGAGGTACAGTTCCCATACCAGGCAGTGATGTTCTCAATCGTGCCCCTGTGGAAAGTCCTTAGAATACTGCTGTCTTTCTGCTAAAGATACTCCCACATCTGTGTTGAGCAGGGAGTTTCAGGATATAAACTCGGCAATATTAAGGGATTTCAGGGTTGGTATAGTGCGTGACTTCAAGTACATTTATTATTGAAGACCGTATAAATTATACAACCTTGCTTAGCTTACTCACAGGTTGCCACAAAGCAAGAAACCTGAAAGAACTCAATTAAAGACAAAAAAGAATAAAAATAAAAGGCCAACATGCGAAGCGCAAGGAAAGAAAAAAAAACACAAATCATGCAAACAATTGAAGTGAGCAACATTCCGAACCAAAATTGAGTCCCCGGATCCAAACCCTGGAGCAGGCCAGAGTAGGCCCAAAGCCTTGCTTACCAATTCATCATATTAGTGGGCACGGAGCGCAGCAGTCAGGGTGGTCTTCATAGCCTCAGTGCTATGGAGGTGACCATTGCAAAGAATGAGTGAAATTAGCTCCCATCCCGACTAGCCCACTCTCTTTTCAGTCTATCTGGGCCAGCATTTAAATCGACCAAACAATGGGACAGTGAAAGACCCCCAGGTGGTGGTGGTTCCTACCTGCTGCTGTTCTTAGTGACAGAGGCCGTGGGGTTGGGAGCTGCTGTTGGAGTAAATTGGATTGGGGACTGCAGTGTCTTTGCAGATGGTGCACACTGCAGCCATTTTCCCAATTGTACACCTCCCTCTGTGCCCCGTGCCACCAAGGGTGGAGCTGTTAACCATTATAACAGACCTGGTTCGCGATGGAAACGCAGGCGGGGGCAGAACATGTCTGTCTATCAAAACTTTCCCTGGAAGTGCTCTTGGGCTTTCGTCATTGGAGCTAAAATGAGCCCATTCGTATCAGAAGGAATAGTATTTGGGAAACTGTGCTCCAAGAACCAAGCTACTTCCTGTATCAAGGACATTATGTGAAATGATATTGAATAAGTGAAATGGGAAGAATATAATACAAGACCGAACAGTTATCCGTTCCTGAAATCTCAGGGTTACATCTAAAGGCAGTGCTCCAAACCACTTGAAAATTAAAATTGGATGCTTTTTCTGAAAAGCAGTCTGTTCATGTTTTAATCTCCGAGGGCAAATGTTTCCCAATTCAGTAGGAAGCAGGGCACATTAACTCCCTGTCCTTTTTGCAACGCCAGCTTGAGGTTGGACAGTCCTTGGGTTCACGCGCTCACACGCTAGAATCTCAAAACAGTAAAAGTTTAGCAGGAAGGCTGGGCAAGTAATTCAAAGAATCATGCAACCTGTTGCCCTGTAACAGCTCTATGAGCCAGTGAACACAAACAGTGCCATCATTAGCTGGGACCCGAGTCCCTGTGGTATCCCTCCAACATCACCAGTGGCCCTTTTTTTTTTGTAAGGTGTTGTGGTTGCCCAAGGCAATCCCAGTTCTGCCTCCACAACTCCAACTGGTATTGCAGGGAAGTATGAGTGACACTTGGGTTAGTCAGCTTTCAGATTCAGAGGTCCCGTACTGTGAGATTGTGTGTAATAGCAGAGGGTTTGGACAGCAGCTGTGAGCAATTGCAGTAACGTGCAAGGCAATAAAGCTGTAGTCAGGGTGCCTCCACTTTGTGTGTGTGTGTGTGTGTTTTTGCAACTAGGGATGGCACAGTATCGTAGTGGTTAGCACAACCCTTTACGGTACAAACAACTCGGGTTCAATTCCTGCCTCTGCTTGTAAGGGCTTTGTACATTCTCCCCGTGACCGCGTGGGTTTCCATGCTGTACCTCAATTAATAAACAAACTGCTTCTATCCTTGCAGCTTCTCAGAGGGCTGGGAGGGCCCTTGGAGCAGAAGCATGCGCCTAGACCACTTAGCGAGAGGAATCGGTATTAATTTGCTGCCAAACGCCCCCAGTGCCTCTACCCGAGGCTCTCACTCAAACTTGGTCACCAAGTGCAGCTCGGGGAACCTGCGTTTCCCATCTCGGCCTACCGGACAGTGCTGCCTTCAGGTGCGGGGCTAGGCACTCTACGATTCTGGTGACCCACAACCACTACCACACCACCTGCCCCCCCTTCCCAGCTTCAGCATGGATTACATTGTCTATTTAATCATTACAGCCTTCGGAGATGCCCTGCTTGAAGGCTGGAGAGCTTTGTTTCCATTCTTTTTACACCTAGGTGTGTCGGCTCAGGGGTTAACAAACTGTGTTTGCAACTGAAGGTCTGGACCACTGGTCTAGAAACAAGTTTTTGAATCCCATCACTATAGCTGGGGACTCTGTGTACACTCAGTGGCCTCTGTATTAGGTACACCTTCCTAGTACTAGGTAGGACCCCCACCTCTCTCACTTTGCTCCCAGAACAGCTTGGATTCTTCATGAAGGTGCTGGAAGCCATCCTGAGCGATTCTGGTCCATGCCAACATGACGGTATCATGCAGGTGCTGCAGATTTGTCGGCCGCACATTTGTGCCCCAAATCTTCCCTTCCATCGCATGCCAAGGGTGCTCCATTGCATTGAGATCTGGAGACTGTGGAGGCCATTGGAGTGTGTGGAGCTCGTTTGTCATGTTCAAGATGATGTGTGCTTTGTGATATGGTGTGCTACCTTGCTGGAAGTAGAAGGTGAGTACTGTGGCCATTAAGGGAAGGGAGCACACGACTCGGGCAGGATGTGGCATTTAACCAGTGCTGCATCTGAGGGGCCTATTGTTTGCCAAAAAGAACATTCTCCCACATCACTGATGTTATTTATGTCAGCTGCTGACCCTACTGTCTGTGCGTGGCAGCAGAAATGGAGGTTCATCAGACAGGGCAATTGTCAGCTGTCTGGTCTTGGTGAGCCTGTGCCCGCTGTCACCTCAGCTTCTTGCTCTGTGCTGACGTGTGTGAAACCTGCTGTGGTCTTCTGCTGCTGTGGCTCAGTCATTTCGAGGACTGACGTTGCCTGGCTGCTACTTGCGCGTGGGAGGGTGGGAGCCGTGTGGGTTGGGTACTTTGGGGTTCTCACATTTAACTGTCAGTTAATTCTTTGGGGCACTTGGCTGTTTTCGTGGATGTTTTGCGAAGAGAAAGCATTTCAGGGTGTATATTGTATACACTTCTCGGACACTAAATTGGACCTTTGATGCTCTTTCGCACACCACTGTTGGTTATTTGAGTTACTGCCACCTACCTGTCAGCTGTCAGTCCTCCGACCTCTCACATTAACAAGGTGTTTTCGCCCACAGAACTACTGCTCACTGGATTTTTTTTTGGGGGGAGGGGCTGTTTTTGCACCATTCTCTGTAAACTCTAAAGACTGTTTTGCAGAAGATCAGCAGTTTTTGGAAAAACTCAAACTGGCCTGTCAGCACAAACAATCATTCCACGGTCAAAGTCACTTGGATCACATTTCTTCCCCATTCTCTTTGGTCTGAGCAACAACTGAACTTCTTGACCGTGACTGCATAGTTTAATGCTCTGAGTTGCTGCCACGTGCTTGGCTGGTTAGATATTTGCATTAATCTGCAGTTGTACAGGTGTATCTATTGAAATAGCCGTTGGGTATAAAATCAAATTATCAAATGTGGAATTTTAGAAGAAAGGAAAGAGTTAATATAGAACATAGAATAGTACAGCACAGTACAGGCCCTTCGGCCCACAATGTTGTGCTAATCCTCAAACTCTGCCTCCCATATAAGCCCCCACCTTAGATTCCTCCATATACTTGTCTAGTAGTCTCTTAAACTTCACTAGTGTAAGTGTATCTGCCTCCACCACTGACTCAGGCAGTGCATTCCACGCACCAACCACTCTCTGAGTAAAAAAACCTTCCTCTAATATCCCCCTTGAACTTCCCACCCCTTACCTTAAAGCCACGTCCTCTTGTGTTGAGCAGAAGTGCCCTGGGGAAGAGGCGCTGGCTATCCACTCTATCTATTCTATCTATTCTTCTTATTATCTTGTACACCTCTATCATGTCTCCTCTCATCCTCCTTCTCTCTAAAGAGTAAAGCCCTAATCTCGGTAATAATAACTGATTGTTGAAGAAATTCATCCAGTTCACTGGAGACTTTCAGTGAAGGAAATCCATCGTCCTCATCAGGGCTCTGGAAGACCTGAAGCAGGGTCTCGGCCCGAAACGTTGACTGTTTATTCATTGCCATGGATGCTGCCTGACCTGCTGAGTTCCTCCAGCATCTTGTGTGTGTTGCTTTAGATTTCCAGCATCTGCAGACTTTCTCCTGTTTATGTCATGATTCTTTATCTGTTTCAGTTCAGGGACAATTAGGGATGGCCGATAAGTGCTGGCATTATCAGTGTTGTGAACAGGTCTGAGTAAATAAAGCACTGACCTGCTTAAAACCCCATCTGTTTACAAAAGTCTTAGAGGGAAAGCCTGCTACTCGCAGGAAATGCGTAGACCTGCAAGTACTGTGGTTAACTCGGGAGCATTTGGGAGTGGGTGATAGATGGCAACTTTGCCATTTGTTATCCATGTAAATAATTTCCAGTTGTTTGTGCTCCAGAAGTAGATTTAAAATCCTACCTTGCAGTTCACAAATTGTCTTGCTCCAGCAGTTTATAGCCCGGCTTGTTTCCATCACTTGGATGGTTTGGCAACGAGAAAAAAGCAAACATTTCTTTACAGGTGATTGCACGCAGTTTGTATTTTGTTTAATCCAGTCATGCGATACCGAGGATATTGGAATGGTTGGTGTTTATTGTCATTCCTTTCTTAAAGCTAAAATGCAGTGTACTTCATAAACATTGAGGTCACAACCCAGACTTGGTGTTCTTTTTGTGTTTTTTTTTGGGTTTGTAGGGATGGTTTTGGGGATAGAAGGGATTTACAGATCAAGTTAGAGTTTAGGGACAGGGATGTGGGGGAATTCAAACTGGAGTCTTTGCTCTGCATTCAAAGGCCAGTGATACGGACACGATCGAATGACGGCATGAGGGCCACTACAGAACCCCTAGGTATGTGAATCAGCGGGACCGGAGTTTGAGATGCAGGCAAGTGTTCAGGTCCTATCATCGGCGAGCCTGGGCTTTGAGGCCTGGAGTTCAGGTCCTTGTTTGTAATCATTGAGTCCTGGGGCAGTACCAAAGTTTGAGGCCCGACAGTCGATCGGGGAGACGGATTGAGGCACAATGACCAGAGCCCCGAGTCAGCAAATCTCTGCAATTCCACTAGGGAAGTTGAAGGCCTAATATTTGTGAATCCTCAAACCTGCTGGAGGCTGAAGATGGCCTGTCCTGGGGTTAGGGGACTGTATGTGGGTGGGAGGGAGGAATGGGGCTTGTTTTTCTGTTGCCCGTTATGACCGTCGCCCTTGACACTTTCCAATGGTTATCACTTTTCAACTGGATGCTTTTCGCACTGGAGTGCAATCATTCTCAGGGCAATTTTCACCGAGTTGATGATCATTTAGCAGCAGTTAGTTGGCTTTGCTCTGCCGCGTTGGGAACAGACCATGGGGCTTGGGCCCTGCATTACGCAGTGTATAAGGCGATCCTTAGCAAAGACCAGTGCATCCCTCTGCAGACCTCGGCAAATGTGCCTTTGAGATGGAGGTGGATGCCAATCTGGTTCCTACCGCTCTTGCTTCGAGGCCATTGTGCAGTGGTGTGGAGGTTCCAGCCATGCAGTTAGGATCTGACGGGTGAGGCTCTTCCCATTAGAGATGATTGTAGGGTTAAACACCCCTTTGGCAAAGTGTCAGTGCTGACTATCAGGTACATTGCTGCTGGAATGCCATTGAGTCGTCATCGACTCGTGGTGACCCTGTGGATAGTGTAGTTGTCCACAGGGGAAGATACGGAAGTAGATCGCCAGGCCTCTAGGCGCCGATACTGCTGCTACCCAGGATGGGACCTGGCTGGATTCGAACTCGGGACCATCCACCTCGAAGTCCAGTACTGATGCCATTACGCCACCGGCTGTTAATCAAGTGCATTAATCCTAGCTTATTCCTTCGCTTGTTCATCAACTCCATTTGATTCTTTTTGCCACTATCCTACAATGAGGAATAACTTAGTTACCACTTAATTTTACTGGTATGTCTCTGAGAAAACTGACACGTTTGGTCTCACTGGAGTTGTGAGGCAGCAGCTCAGTTAGTTTCCCCACCAAGTTGCCCATAGTCTGGTCAGGGAACCATCCAATGTGACCCAGTCTCCTCTCCACATGGTGCGTTACCTGCGTTCGACGATCAGAGGTCGTGCCTTGTATAACCTCTTCAGTGTAGGCCAGGCAGTAGTCATAATCTAGCTGTGGGGAGCATGCTGTGGCTGCATGGCCAGACCCACCTTTTTCAGGACTGGGCACTGATGAAGCTTCAGCGCATAGTGACGCTTCGTGTTTGCATGCCCAGTCTCTGTGCGCAGTTGTATGCAGCCACGCGAAGTAGCTGTAAGGTAAAGAGGCAACGTGAGTACATCGATCTCCCTTCTGGAAGCGTGTGCAGTGGATTTCTGCAGACAGTCCATTTCAGATTGCTAGATGCAGTCGGAGGCTGCATATTTGACTGCAGTGACGTGGGTCTGTCTGTGCTACGTTCAGCCACATCACGATCATCTTGTCTGAGAAGTAGGTTCTTAGAGTCGAGAGGGAGCACCCTGCTCCCCACATCCCCAGCTTTGGTTTCACCTTGGTTACACACTCAATCCCGTTCTTGATGCATGCCCGGGATCTTCAAAGTTTTTCCCCGAGGGAGTAGTTTGCTGGGTTATTTTGAAGGAAGGTTCAGAGGTGGTGATGTTACTGATGACCATGTTCAACCAAACGATGGGATAAGAGCAGGTGACTTCCTCACTAATGGTGGATACGGCCCAGTCCACCACAGGTAGAGCCCTCCTCACCATTGAGCACATCTCACATCCCCTAAAGCCCTCACTAATTTTTATAGACGCACCGTAGAAAGCATTCTTCTGGGGTGCATCACAACCCGGTATGGAAGTTGTCCTGTCCAAGACCGGAAGAAGCTGCAGAAGATCGTGAACATGGCCCAGCACATCACACAAACCAATCTTCCGTCCGTGGACTCACTTTACACCGCACGCTGTCGGAGCAGTGCTGCCAGGATAATCAAGGACACGACCCACCCAGCCAACACACTTTTCATCCCTCTTCCCTCCAGAGCTTAAAGACTCCTACGGCCAGATTTGGGAACAGCTTCTTTCCAACTGTGATAAGACTGCTGAACGGATCCTGACCCGGATCTGGGCCGTACCCTCCAAATATCCGGACCTGCCTCTCGTTTTTTTTTTTGCACTACCTTACTTTCCCTTTTCTATTTTCTATTTATGATTTTTAATTAAAATTTTTAATATTTACTAATTTTTAATATTTTAATATTTGTAATCCAGGGAGCAGGAAGCACAGAATCAAATATCACTGTGATGATTGTACGTTCTAGTATCAATTGTTTGGCGACAATGAAGTATAAAGTATCTACACAGGAAAGCAGCATCAGGGACCCCCACCACCCAGGATATGCTCTTGCTGGGGCCATCAGGAAGAAGGTACAGGAGCCTCAGGACTCACACCACCAGGTTCAGGAACAGTTATTACCCCTCAACCATCAGGCTCTTGAACCAAAGGGGATAACTTCACTCGCCCCATCACTGAACTGTTTCCATAACCAATGGACTCACTTTGAAGGACTCATCATCTCATGTTCTCAATATTACTTATTATTATTAATATTATTATTATTATTTTTTTTTTGTATTTGCACAGTTTGTGTCTTTTGCACACTGGTTGAATGCCCAAATCGGTGCGGTCTTTCATTGATTCTATTATGGTTATTATTCTATAAGGATTTATTGATTATGCTCACAAGAAAATGAAACTCAGGGTTGTATGTGGTGACATGTATGTACTTTGATCATTTATTTTGAACTTTAAACAAGATGGATTGTTGGAACAGTCTGGACGTTCCATGGTCACCGATCCAAATTTTTTATTTCGCTGAAGTAAAATTCCCCAGGTGCAGTGGTGGGATTTGAACTCTTGTATCCAGGCTATTAGCCCAATTCCCAATTGCCATGTTGCTCTGCTGAACATTATTTAGGAACCTGGGTGACACAGTAGCATAGTGGTTAGCAGAACACTTTGCGTTACCAGCGATCTGATTTCAATTCCCACTGCCTGTGAGGGGTTTGTACGTTCTTCTCGTAACCGTGTGGGTTTCCTCCGGGTGCTCCAGTTTCCTCCCACAGTCCAAAGTCATACTGGTTAGTAGACTAATTGGTCATTGTAGATTGTCCTGAGATTAGGCCAGGGTTAAGTCTGGGCAGTGTGGCATGCTCCACACTGCATCTCAATAAATGAATGAATGCAATTGGATTGAAGTGGAGTAGTGAAATAAGTAGTGTGTTGGGCATGTGGCCAAGTGGTTAAGGCGTTCGTCTAGTGATCTGAAGGTCGCTAGTTCGAGCCTCAGCTGTGGCAGCGTGTTTGTATCCTTGAGCAAGGCACTTAACCACACATTACTCTAGTGTCTGTGCGAGGAGTGGCACCCCACATAGACTTCCAATCTGCGTCTTGTAAGGCATGAAAATGCCCGACGCAGGCCTCTCATGGTCTGAGTCGACGTTCCCTCCCTCCTCCCAGTGAAATAACCGGCAATTTAAAATGCACCAACCAATGGGAAAAGGCAGGAGAAAATGGAGCAAACCTCCCTCCTCCCAGTGAAATAACCGGCAATTTAAAATGCACCAACCAATGGGAAAAGGCAGGAGAAAATGGAGCAAAGGGTTGTTGCCAAAACAAATCGAACAGTGGATGGAGGGTTATTACAGGACTGATTTATCATCATGGTGTTGTGCACTGTTTTCTGTGACTGCTGAATGAAACCTGCTGAACATAATCCTCCTACTCAACCCCCATCAATAACAGATGGCTGGACCAAAAAAATGCTGCAATTTGGCAGGAGATTAATTTCTCTCACTGGCCACGATTAGGGGTGTGAGTCAGTTGGATCAAACACAGTATGTTGGTCTGACAGCCGAGAGGGGAGTCGTAATCTGCTGAGTTTTCATTGAAACTGGACTGAATAATGGAACTGTTTACATGGGCCTTGCTTTCAGTGCACTCAACTAACATAATTTGACCAGTGTCCCCAGACCATGTGGCTTGTAATTGCATGTTGGGTGCGGATTGTTGTCTGTGATGCATAACCTAGTGTATAATTTGGGTGTAAGTGTGGTGCAGTAGTTAGTGCTGCTCCCATACCTTTCAGTATGCTCCCGACTTCCCTGTAACCATGTGGGTTCCCTCCATATGCCAAAGATGTGCCAGTTGATTGGCTGCTATCAATTCTTCCTGGTTAGAGAGGACTAAATGGGAATGTGAGATGGGATAGGTTACGGAGGAACAAGTGTGGAATGGGACTGGTGGGATTGATCTAAGAGCTAGCATATATTTGATGGGCCAAATGGCCATATGTAGTAATTTTTTAAAAAGGAGGGCTGGAATGAAAATTTCATGTTCGACTTTTAAGAACTGTGTAATGAGACCACCCACCCGACTTAATGTGTCTGTGCTAGCTCTATGAAAAGCCCCTACTTTGTCCCATTTTCTCGACTACCTTGCAAGCTCCTATGGCATTTCCATTTCCATGGGCTAGATGTTTCTGAATCAGATTGTGCCAACCTCAAATTTCAAAGTGCATTTATTGTCAAAGTATGTATACGTTATACAAGCTTGAGATTTGTCTCCTACAGGCAGCCTCAAGCCGCGAGCAACTCCAGCACTGTTGCTACGTAATCGTATATGATGTGGTAGTGTGATTTCTGTTGTTGGACGTGTATCCCCATCCTGTGGCTTTCAATCTAGAGATCAAAGTTTAAATCCCACCAAGGCAGCAAGAGAAAATCATTCATTGACTAAACCCAGAATAACAGAAATTTTGTTCGTAGCAATTACAAAGTTACTGGTTTGCTGTACAGGAGTAAACCCCGCTTCTTGGGGAAGGTCTTCGGTCTTCATCCCTGTGTGTAACTACAGACTGAATTGATCACCTGGCTCCTCAGTTTGGGGGGAGTTCTTGTTAGACAATGGGGCACCTCCGTCGCCTCGCGGTAAGCGGGATGCTGTTACAGCTCGGGCCATCCCAGGGCTCAGAGTTAAATCCTGGAAGGAATCTCCTTGTGTCCTCCGTGGAACGTGTGGGTTTTCTCTGGGTCATCTGATTCCTTCCCAAAGTCCAAGGGCCTACCAGGTAGGTTAATAGGTCATTGTAAATTGTCCTGTGATTAGGTTAGGGTTAATTGGGCTTGTCGGTTGTTGCTGAGGGAATGTGGCTGGAAGGGCCTATTTCTTTGTATTGCTAAGTAAATAAATTCTGTGACCGATTCTCTTTTCCAAGAGGCTGTGGGTGTTATGTTGTAGATTAGTCTTCACTGTCAAACAATGCTGGCTGTGCCGTACGGTCTGACTCAATGGTCAATGTGGGAGTGTGGCCTCAATAACTCTGTGGATGTTTTCCATACAAATCTTGACGTGTGTCAGATTTTGGCCTGTGCTTGTTGATGTTTGCCCATCATTCCTTGTAGCTGTAGGGGACCAGCCTGGAGGAGCAGAATGACCAACTCTAACCCTCTAATTCAATTAGACAACTTGGGTCGGCATGGAAGAATTGGGTAAATTGGGTAGAAGCGCCTGCTCCTATACTCTGCCATCCCGGTCTTCGAGGTTTAAATATGGATCACTTCATGTATATGTTTTAAAATGAATGCCTTTTTGAACAGTTTGGCAATCTTCACAGACAGACGGTTCACTGTATCCCTCCTGGGTTTCCGCCTTGCTGTAATGAGATGTTTGCGACTGCGTCGGTGACCGTTCACCAAGTGATGTTGGACAGTGGGTTCTCAGTGAATCCCGGTGATTGTAGCGGTGGTGGTGACTGAGGGCAAAAGGAAACTAGGAAGTATCTGTGAACTCCACCAAACTCCCCCGATGAAAAGACTGAACGGGCTTCAGAAGCAAGAAGCAAGAAGCAAGCCTCTCCCCACATCGGTATAGAGTGACTGGGTTTGGAGATGTCAGTGTCTGCACGTGCTGGAGGAGTTTGGCAGGTCAATCAGCATTTATGGGAGAGGTGCTGGACCCATCGGTTTGGACTGGAAGTTGGAAGGCAGGCGACTGGTTTAAAGAGGTGGAGGGGAAGGTGTGGCGAGGAATGAGGGTGGAGAAGACATTGGAACAGTGGGGAGGTGGGGAGCTATTGGGATGACTGGGTGATGGGCAAATGGAGTGCGTAAAGGAGGGAAGGGAAAGGTAATGAGGGCCGGAGTGAATTAGGAGGACCTGGTGAGATCAGGAGAGAGGAAAAGAGACAGTGGAGGAGAAGTTCACTTGAAGAGTGACTGAGTTTCACCATTCTGCATGTGGTCAGCAAGTGAATATAACTAGGTGTGTTGCCCTCCACAATACTGGGAACCTCTGTATTCGAAGAAGAAGCCTTGCTTCATTGTCTGCCCTTCTGTCCCTTGGTGCTGTTTGCTATCAGTGAAGCAACACTGGGTTTCAGTGGTGCAGCCAGTGCCGTGCTGCGTGTGGGAACTGCCTCAGCTTCATGAACTGCAAGCTCTTCCTTCAGGGCCTGCCGCGAGTCTGCTTCTAATTCTGCCGTTGAACATTTCCATCTGCGTTCGCCAGCTCCGGCGGCGCCAGAGAGGCCTCGCTGATGGAGCTGGCAGCAACTTCCTAATCTGCAAGCGAGCATTGTACAATAAGTGAGTTCTCACTGGCTGGAGAATCGCTGTGCGAAAATAACTGCTGTCGCTGGGGGAGTGTGTCAGTAGCAATTACATCGATGACTGTGAGACCCCCACGGTAGATGACTTGGAGCAAAGAATTGATAGAAGTTATTACTAATGAGCTAATGTACCCCTCTCTGCTGCATTCACCAGAAATATCATCATCTCATCAAGCTTTGCCATTAACCAAGCCACCCTATAGAGTGTGGATGCGGGCACCACAGCTGGGTATTAATTTTCTTTATAGCATGGTGATTTCTTTGACCTTTTAACACTCCACAGTGATGAGGTCTTGTATTGGCTGTGGAACAGTGCCACTGCGCCTAAATTACTCATAATCCAGGGCCTGAAATAACTACCCAAGCACCAGTTCGAATCCCACCATGTACGTAGTTAACAACAGGAATTCTGCAGATGCTGGAAATTCAAGCAACACACATCAAAGTTGCTGGTGGATGCAGCAGGCCAGGCAGCATCTCTAGGAAGAGGTACAGTCAACGTTTCAGGCCGAGACCCTTCGTCAGGACTGGTACGTAGTTAATTAAGTTATCTCGGGTTTTCTTTTTCTGTCTTGAGGAGAAGCTTATCACAGGGTCTTGCAAAATGGAACTGGCCCTTTGGTCCAACTTGCCCGTGCTCACTGATCTGCTCGCGAGGAGAAACTTGTCTCGTTAACGGTGGCCACAAAACTGCCGGGTTGTCGTGAAACCCCAGCATGAGCTCTGATATCTTTCCAGCGGTGGAAACTAGGCATCCTTCCTTCCTCTCTGTTTGATTCCAGTCCCACAGCAGTGAGGTAGCTCTTAACTGCCCTCTGGCATGGTCCAGCAAGTCGGCAGTGTTTTATCAAAGTGTGGAACTTGGATTTCTGTGCACTGGCTGGGTGCGATGGTGCAGCTGGCTCTTGGCGCCAGAGACTCAGGTTCAGTCCTGTCTGTGTGGAGTTTGCATGTCCTCCCTGTATCATGTGGGTGTTCTGGATTAGAAGGTTAATTTACCACTAGTGTATTAGGTAGGTGATAGAATCTGTGGAAATTTGATGGGAATGTGGAGGGAATGAAGTAGTATGAGAATGGAATATGTTTTGGTTGGTGTTTGACATTTGGCATGGATGCAGAGGGCTAAAGTAGGCAGAAATACAATACAATTCTGACTGCTGTTGGTCTGGGCCACTGCATCGGTAACTATTGTCTGTAAATAACTGAGTCACACCACCGCATTATTTAATTGGAAGCACATTTATTATCAAAGTGTGCATACAGAATATAACTCTGTGATTCAGCCTCCTGCAGACAGCCATGAAACAAAGAAAACACCATGGGACTGGTTCAGAAAAACTTCAAACCTCCAATGTGCTGGGGTGGGGGGAGAGCACATTGCGCAAACGACAAAGAGTGACCAGACCACACAGAATATCAAACATCAAACCAGTTGTATTCCGTTTAGTTCAGTTTAGCGCTGCGCCAATACAGGCAGCAGGCTGTTCTTCGCCGAAGTGCATGTTAGACAGTATGTGAGGTATATTGACGAAACAATGAAGTAAAACTTTTGCTTGTTAAAGTACAAAGCCTGTCAGAAAATCCTTTGGCTTTACTGCTGTCTTTGGGAAGCAAGCCTGCTATCATTTCTGGGTCCGGGCTTTCGTCCCATACCACTGGTGTCCTGAGTAGTTGTGGTTTTACTAGAGAGCTGCGCAGTGAGTCACAGGTCAGACTTGGACTTGAGTTACGCAAGTCACTGAAAGTCGAAGTTGAAAGGCCTGAGATGGTAAGAATGATGATGTGTGGAGAGATTGGCAGAAAGCCATGGAATGTCCGACTGGCTGCAGTGTCCCCAGAGGAGCAGCATTGGAAGGAGATGGTTCAGCCGATCATAATGTGATAAAGTGAAGGAGCAGAATTAGTCAATTTAGCCCATCGTGTGTCTCTACCTTTTCAATCATGGCTGAATTTCTTTTCCTTTTTCAACCCCATTTTCTTGTCTTCTCCCTGTAAACCTTAAGCCCTTACCAATCAAGAGCCGTTCAGTCTCTGCCTTGAGTGCATCCAATGATTTAGCCTCCACAGCCCTCTGTGACAACAAATTCTGCAGATTCACTACCCTCTGGCTAAAGAAATTCTCTCATCTTAGTTATAAACGGATGCCCTTTTATTCTGAGGCTGTGTCCTCCGGTCCTAGGCTCTCCCACTACTGGAAACCATCCACCCTCCATGTTCACTCTGTCCAGTTCTTTCAGTGTTTGGTAGTTTAAATAAATTTTTTCCTCTTCCCCCCCCCCCGCCCCCATTCTCCCCCACTCCCACCATATCCTTTCGGACACCATTGAGTGTAGGTACAGGGATGTTAAATGCTAGCCTTTTCTTCCTGGGATCATTCTTATGAACCTAAGCCAGAAAGACAAAGAGAGAGAATGCAAGAGAGAGTTGAAAGTGAAATGGATTGTGACAGACTGAGTGTAAAGGAGAGGACCCTAAGTGACTTTTTAGATAGAAATGTCAGGATTTGGAAAATGACCAAAATGTCCAGTGAATTCTCGTGAGGTTGAATTTAATTTGTGTGAACCATATCCTGCCCTGGATTTTTTTGATGATGAATCCACGATGTCTGCTGAGATCAGCCAGCCATATATTTAAAAGAAATAAATCATAGAATTAAGTATTAACAAATCACTTGGCTGTAATGACGAAGGCCCCAGAGTTTTGAAGCAGGAGCAAGAGCTGAGTGCATCTCTTCTAGAGGTTTGTTTAATGGACAATGTGAGTCACTGCCATCGGTGATATCTCAATATTTCTTTAAGGCTTTTCATTAGTACAGGTTGGGTACGCCTTACCCAAAATGCGTGGGACCGAAAGTATTTCAGATTGTGCAATATACGAGATGTATTAGGGTTGCCATCATTTCCAACTCTGACTTTGAGTGTGATGGAAAAAGTTTAAGACAAAGACTGCTTACCAATAGAGCATATGTACTTAACGGTAAAAGTTATTACATACCATTAATATAATGAAATAGATTGTGTGCAAGGTAATAGAAGCAGCACAACAGCATTGGGAGAATGAATACCTGAATCAGGTAGTGAACAACAAACAACGGCAAGCTTTCAGTCTCCACCTACGATG
Source organism: Mobula hypostoma (assembly GCF_963921235.1). Lineage (NCBI taxonomy): Eukaryota > Metazoa > Chordata > Chondrichthyes > Myliobatiformes > Myliobatidae > Mobula > Mobula hypostoma. Next base: position 137,118,899 of record NC_086098.1, read on the forward strand.
CCAAGTTTTGATTAAAAGATTGCAGTACACTGTATTTGTATGTATTTGTATTTTTTCTTTTTTTAAGTTTTATGTAAGGTATAAAAACAATCAGTATTGTAGGCTTTTTTGGTGTTAGATTTTCATCAGTGATGATCTTGGCAAACACATTAATGAATTTCTCTGAAGCTTGTGATCAACAACGCTCTATCTTTAAAATTTTAATACCTTTAAAATCTTTAAATCTTTAAAAAAAAATGCCGTACCTTTTTCGAAGTTCAAAGTAAATTTATTATCAAAGTACACGTACATCACCGTATACAAGCCGGAGATTTGTTTTCCTGTTGTGGGGATTTCAGCAAATCTATAGAATAGTAACTATAACAGGATCAATGAAAAATCAACCGAAGTGCAGAAGACAACAAGCTGTGCAAATACAAATATAGGTAAATAGCAATAAATAATGAGGACATGAAATAACAAGATAAAAAGTCCGTAAAGTGAGATCATTGGTTGTGGGAACATCTCAATGGATGGGCAAGTGAGTGTAGTTTTATTCATGAGCCTGATGGTTCAGGGGTAGTAACTGTTCTTTGGTGCGAGTCCTGAGGCTCTTGTACCTTCTTCCGGATGGCATCAGCAAGAAAAGAGCATGGTCTGGGTGGTGATGATGGACCCTACTTTCCTGCGACAGCGTTTCATGTAGATGTGCTCAATGGTTGATGTATGGCCGAATCCACTACCTTTTGTAGGATTTTCCATTCAAAGGCATTGGTGTTTCCATACCAGGCCGTGATGCAGCCAGTCAATACACACTCCACGACACATCTCTAGAAGTTTGTCAAAGTTTTAGATGTCATGCTGAATCTCCACAGACTCCTAAGGAAGTAGAGGCACTGCCATGTTTTCTTCACAATTGCACTTGGGTGCCTTTCTGAAATTTCTGCAACCAGCCTGCTGAATATTCACAATTGCACTTGGGTGCCTTTCTGAAATTTCTGCAACCAGCCTGCTGAATATTCACAATTGCCTTTGATTTTCAGTCTGTCGTGATAGATCTTTGCTTGTTTCATGATTAGGTTACCATACCATTAAGCAGCAATTGTCACTTGAATGCAGACGAATCCACTCTTTCAATACACGATCAAGATCTTCATTTTTTGCTATGTGCAGTGTTTTTCTATTTTCATTAACTTCTGTACATTACATTTGTGAGGTCACTTCTCAGAACTATTTGTGGTGCGTTGAGACCTATGCATTGTCTAGGAACTTTCCCAACACCTTGTTAAATTTTCCAGTTGTGTTATCATGTCAGTGTTTTTTTAAATTCTGATTTAGATAAGGGGTATTGAACCTGTACTTTCAATCCTTCCATTTTAGAGCTGGGGGGTGGTGTCATTGAAAATGATGCATGTACTGGAAAAATATCTCTATTTTTTAAAATAGAGAGTTTCCCTCTGACCACATGACATTCCTGGATGCTCTGGTTTTCTCCTAAATCCCAAAGATGTGTAGGCTAAGTGGTCACTGTAATTTGCCACTGTAATTAGTGTTGGCGCGTGGCTAAGTGGTTAAGGTGTTTGTCTAGTGATCTGAAGCTCGCTAGTTCGAGCCTTGGCTGAGGCAGCGTGTTGTGTCCTTGAGCAAGGCACTTAACCACACAGTGCTTTGCGACGACACCAGTGCCAAGCTGTATGGGTCCTAATGCCCTTCCCTTGGACAACATCGGTGGTGTGGAGAGGGGAGACTTGCAGCATGGGCAACTGCCTGTCTTCCATACAACCTTGCCCAAGCCTGAGCTCTGGAAACCTTCCAATGCGCAAATCTGTGGTCTCACGAGACTAACGGATGCCTATATAAAAAAAAATAAATTTGCCCCTATGTGTAGGTTGAATCTAGGGTATGGCATTGAGAATATGGGAAAAGCAAAACTGGGCTTGATGGTGTAGGATTAGGGTGAGAATTGATATCTTGCATTTTTTTGTAGTTTAACTTTTCTATGCTTATATCATTTTTATATAATCATTGGGGAATTTTCTAGTAATTGCAGTGTACTGTAGCTGATTCTGTATTTTCTAGAAGCTTCTTACTTTATCGGTAGTAGGTGTCACACGACATGCATCTGGCCACTTGATAGGTTACATCTTATCAATGGAATGTGTTTAACTTTAGTCTGAGCATGACACGACCATAGCTACTGTCTGTCTTTGTTCGTTCTTGTAACCCTTAATAAGACATTCGTAACCACTGAGTTCTGTGCCTCATTCTTGACTTCTGAAGATCAAATTCACCAGATCCAAGAGATGGCGTGGATGTGATGGGCCAAAGAGTCTTTTCCATTGCTGTCTGACTCTGACGCTTCTCTCCTTGAGCTACCTACAATGGACACTTGGAAGCATTGGAGAGAAACTGAGACAAAACCATCTCGGCAAAATCCCCCAAATGTGCTCAAAGTGTATGGAAAGCAATGTTAGCATATTTAGAATCAAGGTCCTAATTTCACATGGTTAACATCACTGACCACACAACGTCACATGCATGCCTGTCTCTAGATAGAGTTCTGAGTAGTGATTGCCATGTGGATAGTGGAAATAATTCCCAGATGTTCTCAAGCCCTCCCTGAGAAAATGCAACATCGCCATTGACTTACGGGACTCCATCACCTCAAATAGGAGGAGCATTTGGGGTATGATGCTGACAACATTTCATTCATGAGGCTTCTGGGCTCCAAACGCTAAACTGTAGATGAAGGCATCTCCCAAAGCACCTGCTTGACCCAATCAACACGATTGTGAAGTATTAAAAGGTCAACGAAGTCACCATCTTCCAGAAAGTACACAGAAAATGGCCACCTACGTTCATAACTTGCTGCCCCATCTGTGGAAGTGTGTGTGGGTCCCACATCTGGTTGAAGATAAGAGGGAAGGACGCATGTTGGTTGTAGTGAAACAGGATCAGTTGGTCGCTTTGAAACAAATCCAGGGAAAAGATCAAAGGAGGTTTGTCGCACTCTGAGACAAATGGTCTCTGCTGTGATTCCAAGTCTCCTACGTGATGAGTGGTCAATTGTCCATGTGTGCTTGGACATGGGTGTTGCCTTTTACCCTTTGAACTCTACAGAGGTAGCTTGCATGGAGGGTCCTCCTGGTGATTTGCTTCCTGCAGCAGCTGCATAGGCTGAGTTCGTGGGATGGGATCCTCTTCAAGTTGTTCATCATCTGCATATCATTGTGGATGCTGTCCTTCTGTTGGGTCTGGAATGTAGATCCATCTCAGTCAGAGTTTTATCCCTCTCTAAGCAGTGAACCGCTGTGGTTGGCTTCAGTCAATGGTTTGAGTTTCCACCCCGCATGACCTTATCAACTCTGGCCCTGCGTGACCATCCACAGATTTATTCACCTGGCTATTAGTGGCCACAGCCTCGGCGGCTAAGATACGAAGTTCTGGAATTACTTGCAGAAATCTCCTGCAGCCCTTCCTCCTGTGAGACTGCCCTTGAAACCTAGAAGCTGATTGAAGTCTTTGATGGTGTACTCTGGTGTCACTCTGTGGCTCGTCCTTGTTTGACAGACACCATGAACTGTTTATCAAATAATTGGTAAATCGGCTTATGATTGTCACACGTACTGGGGTACAATGGAAAAATTTTGTTTAGCATGCCATCCATGCAGATCATTTCACAACATCAGAGTATTGTCCTAGGTCAGGGATTCCTAACCTAGGTGTCCACAGACACCTTGCTCAGTGGTATTGGTCCATGGCCTAAAGAAGTGTGGTCTTATAAAGCCTTGGCATTTTATCTACCACTTCTTTGCCCATTCTCCTAATCTGTCCAGGCCCTCCTTCCGGACTCCCTGCTTCCTTAGCACTATCTGCTCCTCCACCTATTGTTGTATCATCTGCAGAATTGGCCAGAAAGCCATCAGATTATTAATGTAGTACAAGCAGCAGTAGACCCAACACTAACCCCTGCAGGGCACCGTTAGTCACCAGCGGCCAATCAGAAAAGGCTCTTTTATTCCTACTCTGCTTACTGCCAGCCAGTCTTGTTTAGCAGCCGCGTGTGCAGCAAAGGACTTGAAAATCGAAGTAGACAACAGCCTGACTCTTTTATCTACCCTGAAAGAATTCCAACAAATTCGTCAAGCAAGATTTCCCCTTAAGGAAATTAAAGATGAGCTTTATTTGTCACATGTACATTGAAACATACAGTGAAATGCACATCGGTGAGACCTGACATAGATTGGGAGACGGCTTCACCGTGAGCCTTGCTCCGTCTGCCAGAAAAAGCAGGATCTCTCAGTGGCCATCCATTTCAATTCTATTTCCCATTCCCTTTCTGGCATGTCAGTCCATGGCCTCCCCCAATGCTGTGATGAGGCCACACTCAAATTGGAGGAGCCACGCCTTATATTCCGTCTGGGTAGCCTACACCCTGATGGCATGAACATTGGTTTCTCAAGCTTCCAGTAATTTACCACCCCCCCCCCACCTCCCACTTCTCCTTCAGCATTCTGTATTCTAATTTCCCTCTCACCACATCTCCTTACCTACCCATCACCTCCCTCTGGTGCTCCTCCCCCTTCCCTTTCTTCCATGGCCTTCTGTCCTCTCCTATCAGATCCCCCTTTCTCCTGCCCTGTATCTCTTTCGCCAGTTGATTACGTAGCTTCACCCCTTCCCCTCTCCTGGTTTCACCTATCACCCACCACCTTGTACTACTTCCTCTCCCCCACCCCCCCCCCAATCTTCATACCTTAACCTTTCATCTCTTTTCCTGTCCTGATGAAAGGTCTCGGCCTGAAACGTCGACTGTTTACTCCTTTCCATCGATGCTGCCTGGCCTGCTGAGTTCCTCCAGCATTTTGTGTGTATTACCTTGATTTCCAGCATCTGCAGATTCTCTCGTTAGTGAAATGCATCGTTTGTGTTATGCTTTGTAGCTCCAAAGCATAAAAACAAAAACGTGGAGCCGGGAGAAACTGTGTATGTTTTGTTTTCACTTTTACTTCAGGCATGCACATAACAAGTGCTGTTGAGATGACATATGTCATTTACGTATTTGTACATATAACTCTCTGTACATTATGTAAACAACAAAGAATATGTAATCAATCAATGTATTTACAAGATTACTCAAATATTACTGAAATATTATATACACTTAATTCCTCCCTGCTTAGCTATAAACTCTCAACGCAATAAAAGAATGCATTTCAACACAGTATATGGTATAATATAACTACTTTGCAGATATCCACAGCATAATAAATTTTAAATTGTCCCATTCGGGCCCAAAGATTTCTTATTCTTGTGGGACAGCATCTTTTTTAACGAGTGGGAATCACTCTGCTTGGCAGGTGAGATTTGTTTCTATGAAAGCAGTCTCAGGTTCTGGGATCTCCTCTGTGATGGTTGTAGGAGTTGACTCTGAGGCTGCAGGAAATGGCTCGGACAGCATTGGACACTTTTCTTCTAGTTTGTATGTCTTGATCTTGGGAAGATGAATTTAGTTCACTGGCATATTCTCTTATTAATCCTGCTATTGCTCCCTTTCCAATCTGATCCCGCCTTCGTTTGCTCATCCACTACAACATCTGACCAATCCTCTGTTTTCATATCTCCATTGACTCCTTTCTTTTTAGCCTTCCATTCATCCAGCTGGGCTTTGGTCCTTGCATTTACTTCTGCAAGCAGGTTTTTGTCTCCCACTTGAAATTCATGTAAAAATGTGAGCTGAGGTGGTATCTGTCTGTTGGTCTCATTCAGAGCATTAACCATCCATACGCATGGTGTAGTTCGCTGTTAATGAACAAGCCCATTAACTGAACTTTATGCACATTTTCCACAGAAAATGCAGCCAATGTGTTCTGTTTTCCCCCACATTCCATTGTTCCAGTTTCCTACATACTGTTTTCCAGCCTTTTCCCATTAACTTCATATATTTAAAGGTAATGTAGAATTTCTTGCACTGTGCCAGTAATCTCATGGTCATCTGCTACTGTATGCATTTTGTTGCAGAGGGTTTCACATGGTCTGATCATGAGCCTGTGTATACATTTGTGAGCTTAGTAAGTTACAAGAAGAAGACCAAAGTTCAACGTAAATTTATTGTCAAAGTACATGTATGTCACTATATACAACCCTGAGATTCAATTTCTTGTAGGCATACTTTATAAATCCATAATAGAATAATAACCATAATAGAATCAATGAAACCCCACACCAACTTGGGTGTTGCACCAGTATGGGAAAAGGCAGCAAACTGTAAATACAAAATAATAATAAATAAATAAGCAATAAATATAGAGTACATGAGATGAAGAGTCCTTGAAAGTTAGCCCATAGGTCGTGGGAACATTTCAATGATTGGGCAAGTGAAGTTATCCAAACCTAACACCTCGCGCCTACAAATCTACCCCCTTCTGCCCCTCCCGATTAAAAAGACATAAAGTCACCAGTCGTTGAAGCTGCTTCTTTCAATGTCTGATGTACCCCCAAGTGACGACAAGGCCACTTTATTAACTGCACCTGTACACCTGCTCGTGAATGCAACCGCATAGCAACAACTCAGTGCATAAGAGCATGTAGACATGGTCAAGAGGTTCAGTTGTTCAGACCAAACATCAGAATGAGATGAGATGTGATCTAAGTGACTTTGACCTTGGGATGATTGTTGGAGCCAGACAGAGGGGTTTGAGTATCTCAGAAACTGGTGATCTCCTAGGATTTTCATGCACAACAGTCCCTGCAATTTACAGACACTGCTGCAAAACACAGGAAATCATCCAGTGAGTATCAGTTCTCTGGGTGAAAGTGCCTGGTTAATGAGACAGGTCAGAGGAAAATGGCCAGAGTGGTGCAGGCTTACATGAAGGTGACAGTAACTCAAATAACCATGTATTACAACAGTGGTGTGCAGAATATAATCTCTGAATGCACAGCACAGCGAACTTTGAAGTTCATGGGCTACAGCAGCAGGAGATCAGAAACATATACTCAGTTCCACTCTGTTAGGTACAGGAAGTGCATAATGAAGTGGCCACTGATTGTTTCTCTGTGAGCTATGAAATTCAACTCTGCAAGGCATTTAAGAATACAGAAGGAATGCAGGCAAATCAGATTAGTGTAGATGGACCTGCAAATAGTGGGACGAAGGTCCCATTTCTGTGCTGACACTGGGCATACCAGCCCAAGGGACCAGCTTAGCTCCCACTTAACAGAGTAACGTGTATACTCGTGCAAATGATTGTGTCCTTGAGAAGAAACATTAACCTCTCGTTTGAAGGAATTAAATCATGGGCTCGGAAGAGCCTTTGTGTCTAGAAGGGGGCCATTCGGTGCATTGAGTTCATAGCAGCTTCCGGTGGGGCTTTCCAGTTCTGTTCTCCTGCTCTTTCTCCAGTAGCTCAATAAATCGTAGTCTCCTGGTACCTATCCAATTTCATTTGTTCCACCCTAGTTATAGCCAGAAGCTCCAAACCACACTAAATCTCTGCTTGTCTTCAGTCTGATGGATGTTAGCCATCTCCATAGGTCTGCTACTTTGTGGAGCAAAGAACTGGTTCCTAGCATCTAACCCAGTCCTGGTTAGCAAAAAAAAAAAAATTCTGATGCCTTTATATTTGGGCAAAATAGTCAATCTGAACCTTTTATTGTATAAACCTAAAATCTCTAAATCAGGTTTTCCAAACTTTATTTTTTGCAATGGACCTCTACCAATAACCGAGAGGGTCCGTGTAGAGGCCCAGCTCTGTCTTTCTGGGTGCTTGAGATTATTTAAACTGGGAATTAATCTTGTGGCACTCCCTTTCTGTTCTACCCCATGCAGAATAGCAGGAGACCAAAGTGGAGTTCCATGAGGGCACGGTGTGTTTGTTCGATTGCGAAAGGACCTGTAGATGTAGCTTTAATAATAGCACCAATGTCCAACAGACATTGAGCCTTAAAATATTGTGTGAAAGATTTACAGAGTAGATATTGAGAAGCTGTTTCCATGGGGTGGTGTCTAGACATGGAGAGCTTCATCTCAGGACAATGGGTTAGACATTTAGCAACCAGAACAAGTCTATTCAAGAATTTAGGCATTTAGGATTGATTGGCTTGACGGCTATTATTACACAAGCATTACAAGTTACCTGTGCACAGCATTTCATCTGATCTGCTCACTGTTATTCTATGCACATAGCCTGTTAAATTAGTTTTTCCTCCTGTATGTCCAGTTCCTGAATGATACTGACTGTTTCCACTAACCACTGGGCTTTGAGACCTCCTTGCATGCTCGTGTTGGCGTACAGGGCTTGAAGCGGTTGCAGTGAGGTCTAGAGTTGCCCAAGTGAACCTTGCTTCCCAACCTGCAGTCCGTGGGGCCCTTGGTTAATGGTAGGGGCTCCAGGGCATAAAAAAGGTTGGGGAGACCGACTTGTTCCCTACCTGTGTTAATGAGACGAAATTCAATGGTGTAAGTCCTACAGAGTTGTGATTAAGGACTTCATATAAGAAAACCACTCGTGGGTTTTGGTTGTAAGCAATCAATTTTCAAGAGCTTGAGAGGTATATAAGTAAACCAGCATTTTTATAACAGTCTTGTGTTTCGTCAAAAAATGGCAGATGGGCAGTGGAGGGTTTGACGTAAAATCTAGACACAGAATTGGCAGCATTTGGAAAACTAATGACTGCGGACATGAAGAGAAGGATGCAAGGAATGACCTCTTATGCAGACAAACTTGGTTCAAAGTGCAGAAGAAAAATAATGTCAGCATGTAAATAGCCATTCCTGCAAACCTCTGTGTGTTTAACATGTCTGCTTCTCAAATTAAGCAAGGCGAACCGAGAGTGGCTGTTGAGATGTGTGCAGAATATAGAAAGAGCTTGAAAATGTGTGCACTGAGCTTAGAACTGTTGAAATAGTTCAATGCATTTCCTCACCTTTAGCAATGCTATGAAGAGTAGGATGAGTCATGGGCTTGGAGGATTAGTTTTTGATAGTTTTATCTTCAGTATAGCAGATAGAAGCCTGGAACATCGGAGGAGGAGGAGGCCTTTGGGCATGTTCCACTATCCAATGTAGTCGTAGCTAATCATCCAGATTCCCCATAACCCTCTACCCCTGACAGAACTATCTAATTGTTTCTTGAATATATTTAATGATTTGTTTTTAACTATAATAGGGAATATCACTGGTTCTTGGATAAGTGGGGTGGAGGTGTATATCTCTACCAAAGGAGGTATAAAGTGCTCCTTCCCTCCGCTAGCCTGCAGGTCACCCTTGGGTAAGGTGTAACCACTGCTTAGCCCCCCAATCAGGGTCATGTGAAGTGATGGGAGCAGGTGGTGTATGGTCGTATGAGCATCTGGTTATGCAACCACTGACATCAGGCAGACAATCTCTGAAGAGTATTGACAACAGCTGGAGGTGGTTACCTGTCTTGTTAAGACACTGCCCTGAAGAAGGAACAGCAAACCATTTTCTATAGAAAAGTTTGCCAAGAACAATCATAATTAAAGACCATGATCACCTACCTCGTATGGCGCAGCACTTGATGATGATGGTTACTGGTTCATCCAGCTGTGGTAGAAGTAATATCTCCTCATCTCTGTCTTATGTGACCTACCTCTTGTCCCTAGACATTGACTCCTGGTTCCCGATTCCTCAGACAACTGGAGCATCCTTTCTGCCCCTAATCTTTTTGCTCAATTATATTTCTCACGTGATGCTAATATTATGCTCTCGCTGAACTTTAACAGCACGAGGTGAGAGAGAGATGTCGCTGCACATTGGTGCTGACCAAGCATTCAATAGTGAGCCCCCAAATTTGATACAGCTGCAGCATGTAATTAATTTTGAGACAATTAAAGAGATGCAGCCACAATAAAGCACATGCCATGAATGCTTACTTTCAGCATGTGATGTTGACCACAGAACCGAGATTAACTCTGAAGCACAAGGGAGGAACCCCTCGGCCTGCTTGCTCTCTTTTCAGAGCCCCAGCAAGAACGACTGCAGGCGAGGCCAGTAAACGCTGCAAAGTGGAGCTTGTTTACCGCTCGGCTGACGCACCCATCCTTGGCACCAAGGTCAGAATGCAGCAGCGGTAACGGCTTCCTTCGTGTAGCCCGTAACCACGGTGGGTGCCTGGGGCCAGCACTGCCAAGTGCCAGACCATAGGCTGCAAGATGCAAGCTTCCTCTCCTGCTGCACTCATTAATCCTGAGTGTGCACACATTCTCATGTAGCCAGGCTGTGTGGTAGACACCAGCCAGCTCTCTGCTAGAGTGCTACATCAAAAAATTCCACTTGCACTGGAAACTGCCTGTCTAATAATGAGATGATGAGAATTGGGGTGCACATATAGGTTTAACATGCAGTCAAAGTACAAATTCCAAATTGCTCTGTCACAGTCCAGACTTTGCCCATCCATGGGTTATCACCATGATTCACTGTAACTATTTCTTGTGCATTTAACACTGAACTGATGGTGTTCCACCATTCAACAATCCTGAGAAATAACCATCACTGGAAAGGCGGTCGAAGAAGGAGACTCACCACCACTTCAAAGGGCAACTGGAAATGGATAGTAAGTATTGGCTTTATTAGCAGAATCCACCTCTCAAACAACTGTTACAAAGTTAGATCTGAAAATCCAGTGGCCCTGATTTCAAAGGTTCATTTTATTGTCCAAGTATGCAAGTACAATACAACTCTGATATTTGTCTTCTCCAGATAGCCATGAAATACAGAAAAAAACCGTGGGAGTTGTTGAAAGAAAAGACATCAACCCACCCCCACCCTCACATAAAAAAAAATCAAAACTGGCAAATGCCAACCCCCCACCCCTCCCCCGCACAAAAATCTTAACAGACCGCCCACACGGAAAACAGCAGCATCAAACCCCAAACCCCCAACCCACTCCCACACACAAAAAGCTAACTGATTGCTCACACGGAAAAGGGCACCTAGAGCATTAAACCCCAGCTTACAGATCACCTACCCAAAAACCGGCAGCAAGATCATCAAAAACCCCAAATCCTTCTCTTGCAAAAAAGAAACAGTGACACCAACATCAAACCTCCAACTCCCTTCCTCGTTTAAAAGAAACATTTATATGTTTTAATTAGTTATCTATCTATTTAGTGCAGAATAAGTGCTTCCAGCCCAACAAGCCATGCCATCTAGAAACCCATCTATTTCATCACCATCATGTGCCATGTTGCTGACATAGGTGATCATGGTTTTCCATTTGTCATGGTTGTTCTTGGCAAATTTTCCTTCTGAAGTGATTTGCCATTGCTGCCTTCTGGCCAGTGTCTTTACAAAATGGGTGACTCCAGCCACGATCAATACTCTTCAGAGGTTGTCCACCTGGCACCAGTGATGGCATAACCAGGACTTGTGATATACAAGCATCCACCAGCTGCTCCCATGGCTGCACGTTACCCTGATCGGGGGTCTAAGCAGGTGCTACACCTTGCCCAAAGGTGACCTTCAGGCTAGTCGAAGGAAGGAGTGCCTTACACCCCCTTTGGTATCTCCACCCTGTCACACATCCACCTGTTTAACCCTAGCCTAATCACAGGAGAATTTACAACAGGAAACCCACATGCACAAGGGAAGAACATACACACTTCCTTAGCAGTTCTGGAATTGAACTCTGACCCCCCCCCCGAGTTGTAATAACATCATGCCAATCGCTATGTTGCCGTAGCAAGCAATCTGTGGTGACCAACAGTTGTAAGATCTTAATCCTAGTTCAAATTAATATCATTTCTTTGGGACTAGTTACTTTACAATTTGGAATTGTAGTGCAGAGTGCCTGGGAGCAGAGCTCCACAAGAAACAGGGCTGAAACAGGAAAATAACCTTGATGTGATTTAGACTGTGTGACTTCATGTGCAGTAATGAACACTTTTCACAACCTACCTTAACGTATAATATATTCAAACACACATACTTTAAAGTTTCTAGGCTAAAAAAGGCCTAGCAAGACACGCTGATCTTCGGAGATTGAAGGTTGGCGATAATGGATGCGAGAACCCTTGATTGAATATGTTGACCCGGTGCAGTCTGATTCACGACTGACTCTGAAGTGAGGCTGTGTGGGAGGAGCTTAAGCAATGAATTTACCAGGTGCGCTGAATTCAAACGGTGTGTTGGAAAGATATTATAAATAGGAGGGAAACTGTTGACTCCAGTGAAGGTTGCTGCTTGGGTATTTTATCGGTTCAGTTACCAGGGCCCCCATAAACCTTTGGGGCTCCCCTTCTCACAGTTTTCAGTCAGTGGCCCCCTTCAAATGTGCCAGGCCCCATAAGGGGGCCGTATGGCCCCTGTTGAGAATGGCCGATTTAGAGTATCGAGTCCTCTGGCCCCCATCATCTATGATGAAGGGAAAGTTTGCTTCCCAATATCAGCAATCCCAGTCATGTTGAGGGCCTGAGAGATCTAAGGATGTATCTGGGAGTGGGATTCATGACCCAAAAAGTCTGTTCCATCATTTAATGAGGTCCAGCAGACTCTGTGCTTTGTTAACATTACCCTGCATCAAAAAAAATAGGAACACAAGTAGTCTATTCAGCCTGTTGTGCTATTGAAGAGTATCTTGGCTGATTATCTCTCTCTAATCCTTATCTCTGCTTGCTTTCCATACCTTGTTCATCTATAATTTGTCTTTCCCCTTAAGCATATTCAGTGACTTGGCGTCCAACTCTTTGTGGTGGTGACTTCCACACAATCACCACTTAATTGACTGGAGGGGGAGGGGAAGGGAAATTCCCCTTATCTTTGCCCTAAATCTCCTGTCTTGAAACATGAGGTTATGTCCCCATGCTCTCATCCTTCAGACTCTCTGAAGTCGTAATACGGGTCTTCGGTGTGAAACATCAACAGTTTCTCTCTTTTCACAGACTTTGCTCCACCTGCTGAGTTCCTCCAGCAGGCTGTTTGCTGCTCCAGATTCCAGCACCTCCAGTCTCTGGTGACTTCTCTGCATGCAATCTTGCCCTGTCAGAATGTTGTGTTCACTTCCCCCCACCCCCGCCCCCACTGAATACATGCAGCCCCCATAACTGCTTCTCATACACCAAACCAGGTTTGATGATCTCTGCTTTCTTTGGAAACTGGGGGAAAAAAAAGTCTATTGATCTTGGTCTTGAAAGCAGCAACCACTGAGCATTCATGGCCCTCTGAGGTACGAACCTGTAAAGATTTACTACGCTGTGATTGAAGAAATACGCTCTGAATCAATCTCTTCCATAGCTCTGTGGTTGGCCTTGTCTTGCCCCTGGGTCTATGGTAGATGAATTGATGGAGAAGTTTATTGCTGTAGTTAGACAACTCTGTTTATGGGCAAAGCTGAATGTTTGATATTTTCTTACAACTGGGATAAACCAGGTCCTACACCTACCCTGCAGGTAGATGGAGAATTAGATGAAGATTGGGGGTTTTCTTTGTGCAATATCTGCTCGGATCCTGTGCCCCCCCCCCCCAATACATTGCTGATTCATCGTCTAGTGAATTACTGTTAATAATGTAAATCAGAATAGAAACCTCCTCTTAAATCTCGAGGCTGTGCTGCTGTCTTCTATATACGTCACGGATGAAGGAAACCCTGGAGACTTTGCCATGTGACGACCACCATTTTTTTTGTCATTTCCTAATATTGAGTGTCTTCGGTGCGATCACCTTAATGTGTCAAGGCAATGGAGTTCAGTGACAGGAGCTGCTGGCTCAGTATTAAGCAGGTTCGGTTTTAAAGAAAAGCCATCAAGAAAGTGTTATGTTTTGATGGGAAGTAAGTTATCTATTGTTCACTCTCAAATCATGCTAGCTGCTCTTTTTTTAAAAAATTAAGAATTTCTTGGGAAAAACCTGCACTTTTATTGAACTCCAGTGTGATATCCCGCTTCAAAAACAAAAGACATCTGTTTCCATGCCTGTGGTGTTGAAAAGGACTTTATGGTCAGAAATACGAGGAATTCTGCAGATGCTGGAAATTCAAGCAACACACATCAAAGTTGCTGGTGAACGCAGCAGGCCAGACAGCATCTCTAGGAAGAGGTACAGTCAACGTTTCAGGCTGAGACCCTTCGTCAGGACGAAGAGTCTCGGCCCGAAACGTTGACTGTACCTCTTCCTAGAGATGCTGCCTGGCCTGCTGCGGTCACCAGCAACTTTGATCTTATGGTCAGAAATGTTAGCACTGCTGTGCTTGAGTTGACTCAGTAGACTTGAACACAGCAAGATCCCACAATCAAATGTGTATTGATTGAGATACAGGATGGATTAGGCCCTTCTGGCCCTTTGAGCCGTGCCCCCCAGCAACCCCTGATTTAATCTTAACCTAAACACGGGACAATTTACAACGACTAATCAACCTAACTAACCAGTACACCTTTGGACTGTGGGAGGAAACCGGAGAACCCAGAGGAAACCCACACGGTCACGGGGAGAACATAAAACTCCTCACACTGTGGTGGGAATTGAACCCGGGTCGCCTGTACTGTAAAGTGTTGTGCTACCCACTACACTACTATGCCTCCCCAAGGTGACAATGACCAGATCTGTTTTGGTGCGGTTGAGTCATAGTAGTTTAAACAAAAAGAATTTTGCCCACTTAAGACAGCTGTAGCAAAAAAGCAACATTTCTGTGGGTGGCAGGTCATTGGACCTCCCTTTTCTTCAAACGATAGTAGCAGCAGAATCTTAAAATATTTTTAAAGGGGGTAGAAGGATTCTTGACAAGCAAGATTATCGGTATTGGTTTGTTATTGTCATTTGTACCAAGATACAGTAAAAAACTTGCATGCAGTTGTTACAAATCAAATCATTACACAGTGTATGGAGGTAAAATAAGGCAATACAATAAGAATGCAATTGTAAATGGTACCGAAAAGGTGCAGTCCATCTGATGGTACAAGAGGTCAAGAGTCTATAATTGAGGGACAGAAGAGGTGGTACGTGCTTTCTGACTTTTTTTTATCTTCTACTCGATAGATAGGAGAAGAGAGAATGTCTGGGTGTGGGCATTTTTGCTGCTGGGTACTGCTTTCTTGAGGCGCGCTCCTTGTTAATGTACTTAACGGTGTAGGGACTCTGCCTGTGATGGACTGCGCTGTGTTCACCACTTTTTATTCCTGGGCTTTGGTGTTTACATACCAGGCCATGACGCACCCGGTTATGGTACTCTCCACTGTGCATCGATAGAAGTTCGGCGAAGTTTTTGATGACATGCTGAATCTCTGCGAGTTTCTAAGAGAGTAGAGGTGCTGCTGTGCCTTCTTTGTAATGAAACTAATGCGCTGTTTCCAAGATGGATCCTCTGATATGTTAGCACCAATGAATTTAAAGCTGCTGACCCTCTCCACCTCTGACCCTCTAACGAGGACTGGCTTGTGGACCTCTGGCTTCCTCTTCCTGTAGTCAATAATCAGCTCTTTGGTTTTGCAAGGTGGTTGTTGTGGCAGCACTCAGTGAGATTTTCTCCCTCCTATTTGGCCAATGACAGTGGCATCATCAGCAAACAAATATGGCATTGGAGCTGTAATTAGCCTCATAGTCGTGGATATTAAGCCAGTAAAGCAGGGGCCAAGCACACAGCCTCGGGGTGCGCCTGTGCTGATGATGAATGTGGAGGAGACGTTGCTGCCAATCTGAACTAACTGGGGTCTGCAAGTGAGGAAACCGAGGATACAGGAAGGTACTGAGGCCCAGGTCTTGCAGCATAGTCATGACTTTCAAGGGGACGATGGTGCTGAATGCTGAGCTATAGTTAGTGAAGAGCATCCCGACGTAATCATCTTCATTGTCCGGATGCTCCAGAGCTGAGCGAAGAGCCAATGAAGTGGGATCTGCAGTTCACCTGTTGTGATGGTAGGAAAGTTAAAGTGGATCCAGGTTGCTCCTCAGACAGGTGCTGATATGCCTCTTGATCAACCTTTTGAAGCCGTGGATGCAAGTGCATTGAAATGATGGTCGTTCAGACAGGCTTCCATGTTCTTCCTGGGCACAGGTACGATTGATGCCTGCTTGAAGCAGATGGCTATTTACACTGCTGACTTGAGACCTTGAAAATGCCCACAAACACTCCAGCCTGTTAATTAGTACGGCTGTTCGGTGCTCGGCCAAGTACGTTGTCCAGGCCAGATGCTTTTTGTGGATTTGCCCTCCTGAAGGATGCTCTCACGTTGGCCTCAGGGACTGAGATTACACTGTTGCTGGGGTCTGTGGGGATGTGTGAAATTGCCTCCATGTTCTGTCAGTCAAAGTGAGCATAAGAGGCATTGAGCTCTTCTGAGGGAGAAACCTCGTTGTCTTTCTACTGCTTGGATTTACAAACGTTTGTACTTTGTAGGAGGTGATGGCATCCAAGCCCTGACACAGTTGTCGGGCATCTCTCTGTGATTCAAGTTTAGTCTGGAATTGCCATTTCCCAAATGAGAACTTTCTGTGGTCATACCCAGACCTCTTGTACTTGCCTGCCCTCAGAATATTTTGAATCTTTTTGTTCACTCATGGCTTCTGGTTGGGGAAGACTCTGAATAATTATTATGGGAACATATTTGTCCACGAAATGTCTTTGTAAGGTCTTTCTGAAGTCAATGACCAGCTCATCTGTTGACTTTGAAGGGAAGGCTGTTGTCATGACACCATGCCAGTGGGCTGTCTATCTCCTTCCTGTACTCCAGCTCATCATTGTTTGAGATGTGGCACACAGCAATGGTAACACCTGCAAACTTGTAGAAAGGCTTGGAGCAGAATCTGGCCACACAGTCATGAGTGTTTAGGGAGTAGAGTAAGAGGCTGAGGATGTGACCTATGGAGCATCTGTACTGAGGATAATCATGGCAGAGGTGTTGCTGCCTATCCTTTGTGGTCTATGAGTTTGGAAGAAAACAGAAATCTGGAATTGATGTTACTGACAGATCAGCCCACAACCTAATAGAAGGTATAGGAGGCTAGGAGTCTACTATTTATTCACGATAGAGAAAATCACCATTGTTCTTTTTCTACAGTGCCTTGGGATCTTTTACATCCACTTCAATGAATAAATAGGACCTGGTATAAACCCCCTGGACAGAACGTGATCTCTCTGTCACCACAGGAGTCCTTGAGTTCGCCAAGAATTTTGTGTTCTGTTCCCTCAGATAGGATTTGAACTCTGTTGTCTGACCTGGGTGGAGCCAGTTTTCTCAGTTACGTTGTTGGGGTATGTGCTGATCTTATGGGAAATGCACCAGGGCCTTAGATTTCTGTGCATTTTCCCTCTAGATGTCAGTAACGTCAACGTGAGTGTTGATTGAGCTTTCTCTACGGATGGTGGTCCATTCCTCCCAGTAGCTGACCTAGTGTCTCGCTCTGTTTTATCAGTATTCCCCTACCACTCTCACCCAGATTGTTCATCCTAGATTAGAGCCGTTCCAATCATGTAACCAGCCTTGCTGTTCACCCACTGAGGAGACATTTCATCATGTTGTTATGTCTTGTTTAACTTGTGGCGTTTTAGTAGGGGCACCCCTTTGACTGCAAAACCACCCTTCACCTTCACCCTGCTGACTTCCATATCTCTCCTCCTCCCTGCTAAGCACATGGTTCAGCACTTCACTAAGAATAGTAGAGTCTGCTGTATAATGCTGAAAGGATTTGGAATGGTGAAAGCAACCCCTCAGCGTGTATTTCATCGGTCTTCTGGATTTCAGTGTGTGGTCTGATTGGATGGAGATGAACCAAGCCAGGATGTTGGAGCAAGGTGTTCTCCTTCGTATTTTGCAAACAGAGATGCTTGAATTTTGAGGGAATCTATTTACCCAGTTCACTTTAGCCAATTCTCTTTTCTTACCTATGAAATTGCCTTTATTTATTTGGAGATGCAGCAGGGTAACGTGCCCTTCCGGCCCAGTGAGCCCACGCAGCCCAATTACACTCATGTGATCAATTAACGTATATCTTTGGAGAGGAGAAGATGGCAGCACGGCGCAGCGCGCGCAGCTCTCCGGTGAAATGATAGCGTATCTGTTAAATAGGGGCCGTGGACAATTCTGATTTGATGGAGACAGACATGAGAAGGCACAGAGGAACATCTGGAGATATTTCTGAAATGGCCGGTTCGCTGCCGCTGTTACTGTGCGATCGAGAATCTTCCGGAGGGAAGGCCTCAAAATCCCCGGCTTTGCCTGCTGCTGGCGACCGAGGCTGAGGTCGAAGCGTTCAGATAGAGATGGTGCTTGGTACTTGGTGTCGGAGGGCTGATCGGAGGCTCGAAGTTTTCGGATGACTCAGAGTCGGACTGTGGTCGGGCATGACAGGGAGCGTTTTCTTCCTTCTCCCATCTGCGTGAGATATGAGACTTTCCAGAGACTTTGGACTTTTTTAGTGTGCCATGGACTGTTCTTCATCAAGTTATGGTATTGTTGCACTGTTGTAACTATATGTTATAATTATGTGGTTTTTGTTAGTTTTTCAGTCTTGGTCTGTCCTGTGTTTCTGTGATATCACACCGGAGGAA
This sequence comes from Mobula hypostoma, assembly GCF_963921235.1. NCBI lineage: Eukaryota > Metazoa > Chordata > Chondrichthyes > Myliobatiformes > Myliobatidae > Mobula > Mobula hypostoma. Next base: position 137,137,378 of record NC_086098.1, read on the forward strand.
TATTGTATCATTTCTTAATGCATGCATTACTAAATGACAATAAAAGAGGACTGCGTGTCTTCATAATCTAATCTAATCTTTGGAAGGGAAAGCAAGCCCACATAGTCCGATGGAGAACTTACAAACAGTGGCCACGCTAGATCTTGGTCACCTGTGCTGGAATAGCATTACGCTAACATCACTACCGTGCCAACCCCAACTTCAAAAATTATCTAATTTGAAAAACATATGAAATAAATAAAAAGAGCTTCTGCAAGTAGATGAAAAGGAAAACAGTTTGTCGAGTAATTGTTGGTGACTTAAGATGAGAATGGGAATTAATGTTGACAATGGCTGAGACTTTGAACATGTGTTTTGTGTTTATCTTCATGGTAGAAGATATTAAAAGCATCCCAATAAAAGATGAAAGCTCAGGGACAAAGAGAGGCTGGAACTTAAAACGATCACTAACAATAGAAAATTAAAGTACTGGGCAAGTAATGGAACTACTCACAGCTGATGATCAATGTTCTCTTCACAAAAAGTGGTGCTCAGAGATGGTGGATGTACTGCATGTGATTATCTAAAGTTCCTTAAATTCTGGAGAAGACTCCATGTACTGCAAGACCACAAGTATAAATCCTTAAGAGGGGGATGGAATGCAAGAAATTGCATGCCAATCTGTAGTGGGGAAATGCTGGAAATGGCTATTGAGGAAATAATAGCAGGACTCTTGGAAAATTGTAGTGCAATTATGTAGAGTCAACATGATTTTATGAAAGGGAAATTGTATTTGACAGACCTTTTAAGAGTTCTTTTGAGGATCTTTTGAACAGGACAGATAAAAGGGAAGCAATAAATGTGTGCGGATTTCCAAAAGGCATTTAATAGGGGTACATTTGAGCTAGAGTACAAGGTAAAAGCGCGTTGCACTGTGGGGTAGATGATTGGTTAAACTGAAAATGAGTCTAATAAATAGGTTACCCTGAGATTGGCTAAGGATAACTAGTGGTTTGCTATAAGGTTGGATCTGGACCGCTGCCATTTACAGCCTTTATTAATATAACTTGCAACAAGGCAGGAAGTGCACAGAAAATTGGCAGATGGAGGTAAATAATGAACTCAAATTAAGCAAGTGGAGTGTAATGGGGGAAGTGCAACATGATCCAGTCTGGAACGATAAAGAGAAAAGCAAATACTGTGTCAAGTGGAAGAAGATGCCAGATTATCCAGATTGAGATTTTATACTAGAAACACAAGGTGAGCAAACTGGTGCACCAAGTTATTGAAAGGCAAATGAAATGATAGCCATTGTTGCATGGGGGGTTGAGTAGGAAGAGTCTCTACAAATGTATAGAGTCCACATAAGATATACACTTGCACAGCAAGCAGGTCAGATGAGCTTCTACTTGTATCAGTTTGAGAGATGATCTTTTTGAACTATAAGAATTTTGAGAGGGTTTTGTTGCTAAGAGAATGTCACATCTGAACAACGAGTGATCAAGAAGGAAATGAGGAGAAATTTCTTGAAAGGCCACAGATTTTGGAATTCTCTATCGCAACCACTGGTTGTTCAATCTCAAGGATTAGAGGGACAGGAAATGAAGTAGAAGTTGGTTCAAGAGCGTTATGCCATGATGAAAATGGCTGTTTCCGTCTCAATGTGCCAAATGGCCTACCCTTTCACCGTTTCTACCTCCAACCCAAGATCCACAAACCTGCCTGTCCTGGCCGACCTATTGTCTCAGCTTGCTCCTGCCCCACCGAACTCGTTTCTGCATACCTCGACACGGTTTTATCACCCCTTGTTCAATCCCTTCCGACCTATGTTCGTGACACTTCTCACGCTCTTAAACTTTTCGATGATTTTAAGTTCCCTGGCCCCCAATTTTCACCATGGATCCCCAGTCCTTATATACTTCCATCCCCCATCAGGAAGGTCTCAAAGCTCACCGCTTCTTTTTGGATTCCAGACCTAACTAGCTCCCCTCTACCACCATTCTGCTCCGTCTAGCGGAATTAGTCCTTACTCTTAATAATTTCTCCTTTGGCTCCTCCCACGTCCTCCAAACTAAAGGTGTAGCTATGGGCACCCGTATGGTCCTAGCTATGCCTGCCTTTTTGTTGGGTTTGTGGAACAATCTATGTTCCGTGCCTATTCTGGTATCTGTCCCCCACTTTTCCTTCGCTACATCAATGACTGCATTGGCGCTGCTTCCTGCACGCATGCAGAACTCGTTGACTTTATTAACTTTGCCTCCAACTTTCACCCTGCCCTCATTTACCTGGTCCATTTCCGACACCTCCCTCCCCTTTCTAGATCTTTCTGTCTTTGTCTCTGGAGACAGCTTATCCACTGATGTCTACTATAAGCCGACTGACTCTCACAGCTATCTGGACTATTCCTCTTCTCACCCTGTCTCTAGCAAAAACGCCATCCCCTTCTCGCAATTCCTCCGTCTCCGCCGCATCTGCTCTCAGGATGAGGCTTTTCATTCTAGGACGAGGGAGATGTCTTCCTTTTTTAAAGAAAGGGGCTTCTCTTCCTCCACTATCAACCCTGCTCTTAAACGCATCTCCCCCATTTCACGTACATCTGCTCTCACTCCATCCTCCCGCCACCCCACTAGGAATAGGGTTCCCCTGGTCCTCACCTACCACCCCACCAGCCTCCGGGTCCAACATATTATTCTCCGTAACTTCCGCCACCTCCAACGGGATCCCACCACTAAGCACATCTTTCCCTCCCCACCTCTCTCTGCATTCCACAGGGATTGCTCCCTACGCAACTCCCTTGTCCATTCGTCCCCCCCATCCCTCCCCACTGATCTCCCTCCTGGCACTTATCCGTGTAAGCGGAACAAGTGCTACACATGCCCTTACACTTCCTCCCTTACCACCATTCAGGGCCCCAAACAGTCCTTCCAGGTGAGGAAACACTTCACCTGTGAGTCGACTGGGGTGATATACTGCGTCCGGTGCTCCCGATGTGGCCTTTTATATATTGGCGAGACCCGACGCAGACTGGGAGACGACTTTGCTGAACATCTACGCTCTGTCTGCCAGAGGAAGCAGGATCTCCCAGTGGCCACACATTTTAATTCCACATCCCATTCCCATTCTGAAATGTCTATCCACGGCCTCCTCTACTGTAAAGATGAAGCCACACTCAGGTTGGAGGAACAACACCTTATATTCCGTCTGGGTAGCCTCTAACCTGATGGCATGAACATCGACTTCTCTAACTTCCGCTAAGGCCCCACCTCCCCCTCGTACCCCATCTGTTACTTATTTTTATGCACACATTCTTTCTCTCACTCTCCTTTTTCTCCCTCTGTCCCTCTGAATATACCTCTTGCCCATCCTCTGGGTCTCCCCCCCCCCCGTCTCTTGTCTTTCTTCCCTGACCTCCTGTCCCATGATCCTCTCGTATCCCCTTTTGCCTATCACCTGTCCAGCTCTTGGCTCCATCCCTCCCCCTCCTGTCTTCTCCTATCATTTTGAATCTCCCCCTCCCCCTCCAACTTTCAAATCTCTTACTCACTCTTCCTTCAGTTAGTCCTGACGAAGGGTCTCGGCCTGAAACGTCGACTGCACCTCTTCCTAGAGATGCTGCCTGGCCTGCTGCGTTCACCAGCAACTTTGATGTGTGTTACCCTTTCACCTAGTTCCTTTATGGGTAGCATCATGGAGCGTCCTTTGCTTCATGTGTGAATGTAGTCTTACTTCATGTGCTCTATCCCAGTGATAACTCACAAGTGACAAGTGATAGGAAAACTGAGCAAGTTTGTGCAAGCTTATTGTTGTCATTGGCATATGTACACAGAATGAATGCCATGAAAATTAGCTTTTTGCAGCACATATAAGATGAGGCAGGCGTAAGTTGTCTTGATCTTAAATGCTCATAAATTACAGACGTGCAAAATAAACAGGATAAATGTAACGAAACTTGTACATGGCTGTGTGTGTGTGTGTGTGTGTGTGTGTGTGTGTGTGTGTGTGTGTGTGTGTGTGTGGAGAGAGACAGAGAGAAAATGAGAATGAACAATCGGAGGCAGTGTTAAGGATTTTCAGACTGGTTCAGAAACCTGAAAGTTGTTGAACTTTGAGATGAAGGTCTTCGAGCTCCTGTTGCTCCTGCCTGCTGGCAGCATGGAGAAAAGAGTGTGGCTAGGATGCTGGATGCTACCTTCCTGAGACATCTCATCTTAAGATGTCCTCAGTGGGAAGAGCTGTACCTGCCCAGGGATGAAACTGCCTGGACCCACCACGCTCCACAGCCGGTTGCTTTTTCGTGCATTGGAGTTTTTTTTTTAAACCGGGCTGTGATGTAACCAGTCAGAATGCCTTCCACTGTGCATCTGCGGAATTGTTAATAAAGGAAGCAGTACTAATTAGAAAGACAATTTTTTGTTGTCTGTGTTATTAGTGGGTTGGTTGCAGGGATGATCGGAGAAACTGGATTAGGCAGTGTTCCCTTGACTGCCTGACAGCTGTGAGCAGTTGGCAGTGAAGGGCCATTGCAACAAGGATCCCTTGCTCTCTCTCTGCACAGAATCTGTGTTTGCTACTGGCAGCGCCTGTTTGCTGTGCGATTGACTTTGGTCAAAGCTCCAAACCTCAGATGCTATCCCAGCCATTTCCCCATCCATCCTACCTTCACACCCCTCACTGGTCGTGAATGCGGATGAGACCCAGCAGGTCATCAGCAACTGTGAATCTGATTTCTTGCATTGAGTGTGCTCGGAATTAATTACTTCAACCAGTCCTTAATTTAGAAAGATAAATTTCTACACGTAATGTAACATTTCTTTGGAGCCTTTAAAGTATATTCTCTCTTCTCTCTCCAACAGGTCTTCCGTCATATTTGTATGTGAAGCAATGTAAAATCCTGAATGTTAGAGAGCCCTTGGTAAGTAGCAACCTGGTCATATTGCCTGTCTGTGCATAGGGAAGAGAGAGCTGGTCATTTATGTTTTCCCATTCTGCAATGTCTGTAAGCTTGTGGGGCCATTTCAGTTTGGTTTTCTGTTGTGCTGAATATCTAGAGTAAGAGGCTAGTCAAGATGAGTTTATGATCAGTGTTGTACAGTGTGGATGAAATCAGCGAAGGGACAGAGTCACTGGTAGGTACAAAGCAGCTTCTTTATTCAACACACCAAAGTACAGCAGGCATCATACGGATGGAGACGCTTTCCGTAGAAAGGTCTGCTAGTCCAATGTGGGCTCGATATTTGAATGCTAAACACAAAGGCAATCACTACTTAAAAAGTTATAGACAATGCATAGACAATGCTTCCTATTGAAGCTACATACAAAATATTACACCACCTAACTGCATCCTTTCCTTCCGACACCAAAATGTCTGGGTTGGTATCCACAGCCTTTAGGAATGCAAGTTAAATCCACAATACATTTATTTGGCATTTTACGTGCTAACATAGAAGACAATTAATATTTATAAAGTATAGATAATACTGTCTTCGAAACTACAGCATCAGGTCAAACTACGGCACCAGAAGCATCTGGTATTCTCACCTTTTTAGGAAGCGCATTGTTGTGAACTCAATCCACAGTACTTTGTCAAATAGAAGTCTGGTGGCCAAAGTCATTTAAGCGTAAACAAATCATCTACTCAAAAAAATCCGCTCTAACAATCACAAGCACAAACATGGTGAGGTACAGGTACAATGGAAAAACCTGTAGCCACATCAGAAAACACAATCTGTAGACTCGGACAGCACACAAAGTTACTTGGGTCCATTCTAGCCGCAAGCTAAACCTCCCTTCCTGCAGACTGCTGCTTTGTCTGATATGTCCCTGATCGAAGTCACCGGAGAGACACTGAAAATGGTGATAGAGAAGTCTCAGCACAACAAGTAGCCAGCTTTCTGGAGACACACTTGGCAGAGGCTCACACCCAAAGGTACATCACATTTTTATACCCTTAAGATCAAAGGTAATAGTAGGTGATTCAATGCAGCTTCAATAGTTACAAGGACATTGTTTACTTCAATACTTTGGGTTGACAAATGGCTCCTTTGAAGTACATAATGGAAGCTCATTTGGATGGATAAGACTCCTCTGAAGGCCCAAGCACCTTTGGGAGAAACTAACAAATATTTTAAAACCTTTTGATGACAGAGAGCCAAGCACCCAAAATCAATGTTATCAGGTCTGTCTCTAAGTTCATAAATATGATGAGTACACAAAAACTATTGATTGCCTATACCTGCGACCATATTTGATATGCTAAGTGACAACATCCATCTCGTCTGCCAGTCTGAACTCGAGTCACAATGGTGGCAATAAACTGGGCCAAGTTCCCTGGTTTGATGCGAGCCAATTAACATAACCCCATCGTCTGGGCCCTTGCATATGCAACCTCTTAGTTTGCGGAGCAGTCTGTAGTTTTAACTTCAATTTACTGCTTGCAATTTACAAAAATTGAAAGTTCTTATTCTTATTTACAATACGAACTGAAGCCTGGTTCTTGTTTGAATTAATATCTGCTGTATTCACATAACTCCGGAAGGCTCCCTAACCATGTCTACTTTTTAGTATCCATTGCACAAGCAGGGATATGCCATTCTGTCTGCCCAGACTATCAGTCATTCAATAAGATGGTCAACTGATGTTGGTGTGTGCTCCATTTTGCTGCCTGCTTCCAATATAGCTCAGCTCCACTGCAGTCCGAAACTTTAGATTAATCTAAAGTTTGAATTTGCACTGACTTGATCGCCACCTCTCTCTGGGTAGAATATTTTAGATTCACAAGCCTCCTTATCTCAGTAAAAGTTCATGATTCTTTCTCCCGAGATAGTGCAGAATTCTATGAGAAACATCTCTGGTAAGCCTCTCACCATTTTGTATGTTTCAATATTACTTGTTATTCTTCCCAACTTTATAGAGAATAGAGGCTCATTTTACTTGATTGTGAAAACAAAAGCACCCTTCAACCCAAGCATTAAATATTGTGAACCTTTTTCATGTCTATGAAGTATATACATGCTTTCTAAAGCCAGCAGAGTACTGTGTAGTACTCAGTATGTGGCCTCTTTATGGTTGCAATACTTGTATCCCATCCTGCTTGCAACCAAGACTAAAATTCCAATGGCCTTAATGACTTATTGTAATTCACTTTTCTGTTCTTACCAAAGTGAATACTTCATATTTCCCATTAGTTATGCTTCATTTGTCCTCCATTTGCTCACTTATATCCTGACTGTCCCTTGACAGAGTTTGTATGCTCCTTGCAACTTGCTAATGGCCAACCTTTGCAACCTCAGCAAGCATGGTCACTTAATTAGGACCTCGTACAGCATCACAGTGGGAACTGGAGCTATTGTTCAATCTGTCCCAAGAAAATTTAATATCTTGCTGAAATCCGAACAGGGGTTTCAGAAGGCTAATTACCCTCCAGAGCCTATTCTGTCATTGATGCAATCCCAGATTCACCAGCCCACATAAACCATTTCTGTGTCAGACACAGCCACAGTTCCTGTTAGGAAGCACTGTGTAATATCTTGACTTCACATTGCTGAAAGTGCCCTCATGTAGAAGCAATGCTGTAGCAATGGACCTTGAAGCTATGACACCAAAGTTCAAAGAAAATTTATTATCAAAGTCCATGTCATTTTCTTGTGGGCATACTCAATAAATCTTTAGTAGAATCAATGAAAGGCTGCACCAACCTGGGAGAAGAATACAAATGTTTTATTTTGGTCCTTTAACATGACTGAGTGCAGGTTTAGACATTGTCTGTTTGGTGTTTTCTTCCATGGGCTTAGTTCAAGTATTTAGATTGTATGCATTTGTGCCAGCTTTTAATGTGGCTAATTAAGTGTGTGATTGACTTGGTTAAAAAAGATCTATTATCTTCAAGTTACCAGTCAGTTAAACCTTGTGTAATGATTGTAGCCTGGCTCATTGCTGAAGAGTTCCCACAATGCTCTTCTGTTCTTTGAGCTGATTGACTTAAACTTTGTGATATCTGGAACTTGATGTTACTTATGATGAAGCAAAGGTGTATTGGTGCAAGAGGAGGTGCTGGATCATATCAAAATCTGTCATCACATTTCCTTATTGCTTAACCTTTATGTAAATTATTTACCTTGGGCCATTCTTTTCTCTTTTTTTTGTAATTTATTTTTTATTGATGTTCATCATCAAACAAACATTTCCATAAGATGTATTTCAGATACTGTACATATATATCATATAGTCATATTTGTCACAAATCTCCACATAATATTTATCTTAGGTATACACTTATAGAAAGGAAAGGTAAGAAAGAACTATCGAAAGAAGAAAACTATGTACAAAGTAGGGAGCAATTTTTTTACAACATATTCATTGACTTGTGAGAATAAAATCAGGCCTATGAGGTGTTATGTAGTTAAACCATTTTTCCCAGTATGAATCAAATTGTTCCAACTTAAGATTAACAGATGCTGTTATCTTCTCCATTTTGTAAATGTCCATGGTAAATTTCCATCTATGCGCTTAAAGTTGGGCTCTCCTGTGATGACCGTTTCCTGGTCAGGGTCTTTTTACCAGCCGCCAGCAGTATATTCATTAAATATTTATCTCTTTTCAACTATTCTTGAGGTATATACCCAAAATATATGGTCTTACTCTCTAAGGGTATTTCACTTTTAAAGATGTCTTGTAGGGCATTGTGTATCCCACTTCAATAGTCTTTGATAACAGGGCAGTCCCAGAAAACATGATAATGGTTTGCATTTTGATTTCCACAATTTCTGCAGCAAACAGGGAGGTTACTATCATAATGGGATTTCTGAGAGGGTATAATAAAATATCTTATCAAGTTTTTCCACCCGAACTCCCTCCATTTCTGTGAACTGGTACACTTCCATTGATACCTCCATAGTATTGTCCATTCTTCCTCAGATATTATTATCCCTCCTTCATTCTCCCATTTTGTTTTAATGTATGAAGTGGAACGTGTTTTAAGATTTGACAAACCTTTATACATGCTTGAAATGATTCTACTACCGTTGTCTGAATTATATGCTTTTCTAAATAGCTCTATCAGACATGTACTTGCCTTGGTTACATTTTTAACTGTCCTACTAACATACTGTCGCATCTCTAAATATCGATAAAAGTCTTGTTTTTCAAATAAGTGTTTCTGTTTGAACATTTCAAAACTGAACAGTGTTCCTTCTTTCATTATATTGCAGGCCATTCTTTTTTCTTAATTCAGTTTGTTAATGCTCTTTTCACCAATGCCATTGAGTGATTTTTTAAATAAACTGTGGCCGGTATTATGATGTGATATTGCTCTGCCTTGTCAGAAGTGCTAGTTTAGAAATTCAGACCTTTTCAGAAATAAATAACTTTTCAGGGATGTGAGTTCAAATATTGCTTGTTTCTGAATAGACAGTGATGGCGACAAGTCTTGGGCTGAATCACACCACCCTAATATTCAATGGAGCACTTGTGTTAGTGAGTCACCCCAGGTGCCTGGTGCGGACTCTGCATCGGTTGCACACACAGTGACATTGTTATTAGTGTGTAAACAGTAGTTGGGGTACATTGTGCAGGGATGCTCTATATTTCCCCAGCATTTGGACATAACCAGGATGTTCAGCCAAGAACGTTCCCTTCAATTTCAGTAACTTATCTGGTCTTGAGTCTTGTCGTCTATCAACCAGCCACATACGCAGCTTCGCAACTTCCGCCATCAGTCCGTAATCAATTCACCCCCTCCCCCACCCACAACTTGCAGCCCCAGATTTGGTGCATTTCCTTCTGTAGCGTTCAGTGGAAAGAGTGTGCTGGACTGCCAGTGAATGTGTACGAGAAGAGAGGGCGAGAGCAGGGGTTGTAGGTGCATGTGTTGGTTGCACCTTGCCTGTGGTTGGAACTCATTCTCTCACATTTGATATCACATCACTCTTAAGAGTGCGATTCTCACCATTTCCCACTCAGGTTCATTATCAATGATGTGCATTGTAAAACTTCTTGTTTTATGGAGTGGTACAGTGCAATATACAAAAAAACACAAATTCATAGAAGTTACAATAAGAAATATAAAATTAGAAATAAGTGGAGCAAAAGCAGTGCAAAATAGGTTGGATTCATGGATTGTTCAGAAATCTGATGGCAGAGGGTAAGAATCTGTTCCTAAAATGTTGTATGTGTGCTTTCAGGCTCCTGTACCACCTCCCTGGTGGTAGTAATGAGAAGGGGGCATGTCCTGGGTGATGGGGGTCCTTAACGATGGATGCCAGCACTTTGAAGTTGTCCTCAGTGCTGGGGAGGCCAGTGCCCATGATGGAGCTGGCTGAGTTTACAACTTTCTGCAGCTTTTTCTGATCCTCTGCCATGCCAGATGGTGATGCAACCAGTTGGAATGCTCTCCATTTCTCTCTGAGCTTGGACTGAAATATAACCACCATGCCTTCTTTGTGATTGCATCGATATGTTGGGTCCAGGGTAGATCTTTAGAGATTTTGACACCCAAGGACTTGAAACTGCTCACCTTTTCCACTCCTGACCCCTCAGTGAGGACTGGTATGTGTCCTTCTGAATTCCTCGTCCCACGATCAATTCTTTGGTCTTACTGACACTGAGTGCAAGGTTAATGTGACACCACTCAAGCTGCTGACATATCTCGCTCCTGTACGTCTCCTCGTCACCATCTGAGATTCTGCCAGAAATAGCTGTGTCATGGGCGAATTTATGGGCGGCGTTTGAGCCGTGCCAAGCCACACAAGCACGGGTGTAGAGAGAGTAGAGCAGCGGGCAAAGTGTTCATTCTTGAGGTGCGCCGGTGTTGATTTTCAGTGAGGAAATGGTTATTTCCGATCTGTACTGACTATGGTCTCACGAGGAGGAAGTCAAGGATCCAGTTGTGGAGGTTTTGAAGTTGGATTATTAATGTTGAGGGGGTGATGAGCTGTAATCAATAAACAGCAGCCTGAAGGAGGCATTGCTGTTGTCTGGGTGATCCAAAGCTGAGAGAAGAGCCAGTGAGATTGCATCCACTGCAGACCTGTTGTGGCAAATTCCACTGGATCCAGGCTCTTGCTTATCAGGAGTTAATTCTAGCCATGACCAGCTTGTCAAAGCACTTCATCACAGTAGATGTGAGTGCCTCCTGCACACTGATCATTGAGGCAGCTCTCCCTGGTCGTCCTGGGTACTGGTATGACTGTCGCCCTTTTGAAGCAGGTGGGGACCTCCAACTGCAGCAGTGAGAGATCGAAGATGCCCTGGAATGCTCCCACCAGTCGGTTAGCAGAGGTTCTCACTGCCCGCCAGGCACTATCAGGGCTTGGCACCTCACGAGGGCTGACCCCCTTGAAAGATGATCTGACATCAACCTCCGAGACAAAGATCACCAGGGTCACCAGATGCTGCAGGGATTCCCTTTCAAAGCCTGCATAAAAGGCATTCATCTTGTCGGGGAGCCATTTGTGATGTTAGGTTTCACTTGGTGGCAAGTGTGCAAACAGTAGTATAAAATAAATCTCTGCCCTTGTAAAGTGCACATCATTGAATTGAATTTACTTTATTACTTACATCCTTCATATACATGAGGAGTAAAAAGCTTTACGTTACGTCTCCATTCAAATGTGCAATGTGAAATTATAGTAATTTATAATAAATATTATGTATAACAAGATAGTCAATATAACATAGAAATACAGTTGTGTCAGCGTGAATTAATCAGTCTGATGACCTGGTGGAAGAAGCTGTCCCAGAGCCTGTTGGTCCTGGTTTTTATGCTGTGGTACTGTTTCCCGGATGGTAGCAGCTGGAACAGTTTGTGGTCGGGGTGACTCAGGTCCCCAATGATCCTACAGGCCCTTTTTACACGCCTGTCTCTGTAAATGTCCTGAATAGTGGGAAGTTCACATCTACAGATGCGCTGGGCTGTCCGCACCACTCTCTGCAGAGCCCTGTGATTGAGGGAAGTACAGTTCCCATACCAGGCAGTGATGCATCCAGTCAGGATGCTCTCAGTTGTACCCCTATAGAAAGTTCTTAGGATTTGGGGGCCCAAACCAAACTTTTTCAATGGTCTGAGGTGAAACAGGCACTGTTGTGCCTTTTTCACCACACAGCTAGTGTGTACAGACCACATGAGATCCTTGGTGATGTTTATGCCGAGGAATTTATAGCTGTTCACTCTCTCAACCCCAGATTCATTGATGTCTATAGGGTTTAGCCCATCTCCATTCCTCCTCTAATCCACAACCAGCTCCTTTGATTTTGCAACATTGAGGGAGAGGTTGTTTTAATACCACTGTGCCAGGCTGATGACATCCTCTCTGTAGGCTGCCTCATTATTATTTGAGATTTAGCCAATCAGTGTATTGTCGTCAGGTATAGGTATTGAATAACCTATAGCATTCTCTGCTATTGACTCGGGAAAAGTTACTCTGGTTGTTTAATGCTGAAAAACCAGTCGTGTCACAAGTTTTCATAACACTTCTTCCAGCTGATCCTTTTTGGGCATTGTTTCAATGGGAGAATCACACTTTGCCGTTTTATCCATAATTATCACGGTCTCAGTCCCAGTAATTTTAATCTCGGTTACCCAGGTGGTGGGTGCAGAATAGTTCATTGTGCAGTTTAACCTCGTTCAAACTTGACACAAGGGCACTTCAGATCACGTCACCCTGAATCATTGCTAGAGAGGGGTTTTTAACTGTCATCGGGCCAGGTTGAAATCTGAATGTTGCTTGTCTTTTGAGCAGCACTGTGAGTGGGTTCAGGTTAATGGTACCTGGCATCCACAGGGTCGATTATTGCCTACAGAGCAGTAAAGGCTGTAGTCCAAGGGTTCCCAACCTGTTTTTATGCCATGGAACCTTGCCATTAACCAATGGGTCTGTGAACTGTGGACCTCAGACCTGGGAATCCCTGCTGGTCTATGGTTGATGTCATCAGATAAGCAATTTGACCGGATGATGGATCGGACAAGATCTCAACATCTGCAAAATAAGATGATCTTCCATTCTTACTGATCGGAGTGTGGAGTTGGTGCTGAGTAAATCAGGTTGTTCCTCGTCCCACTTACAGACTTGTCCTGCTGCTGCTGTTCTGCTCAGTAACATGTGGAAGTCACTATGTACCATTAAAAGTCCTCATAGAAAAGTCCCCTAGTTCCCATCAGTGGTGGGTACTCTGGTATATTCACTCGACTGGGGTAGCTGAGTGTTCAAAGAACTGAGCAAGTGTGCAGAGCAACACATACGTCATGACGAAGGGTCTCGGCCCGAAACGTCGACTGTACCTCTTCCTACAGATGCTGCCTGGCTGCTGCATTCACCAGCAATTTTTATGTGTGTTGCTTGAAATTCCAGCATCTGCAGATTTCCTCAAGTGTGCAGAGGCCTGGATTGCTGATTTGGAGAAAACACAGTGCTGGTCAGACAGCATCTGTGGAGGTAGAAGCAGAAATGGTGTTACAGACTGATGGAGTTTCAGCATTCGGAAAGACTAGATATCTGGTTGTTGAATCCAGTGGCAGCTGTGTATCGTGTTTGGTTAGGCACTGAGTTGCTGTGTTCCTCACGTTTACACTGGACTTCATGGAGAGAGTGTAGATCAAAGACAGGTCAAAGTGGGATGGAGAATTGTCAAGGAAGAAGCAATGACTCATTCGAAGTGAAGTGACTGCTGTGCAGAATATCCCCATTCATCCCATAAAAGTGTAGCTTGCACTTGAATTCTGCATTTCTGACTTCTGTCTTTCGACCGCTGCACTGTTTCTTTGAAACACAGTCTAATCTTTGAGGAATTAGTGCCTCACCTTCCAGCCAGGCATGTTGCGGCCTTTGGGATGTAGCACTGAACTATTTCAGAAAGCCAGCCTTTCCAGTTTGGCAGGACCAGTTTTGAGGAAAACTCATCCTTCTGAAACTGTTCCTCTCTCCACAGGTGCTGCCTGACTGGCTGAGTATTTCGAGCACTTTCAGTTTTCATTTCCAGAATGTGCAGATTGCTGCTTTTCCATTCCTGATCTGGAGATTTAAATTGCAAATCCAGCTTAACAGATGAGAAGTATAAATACAAATAGTTAAATAAATGTAGAAATTAACCTAATAAGTTAGCATAATGATTGTGACAGAAGGTATATTATTTATATTTTAGGATCTAGATTGGCTGGCCAGGAGTCTAGAACTGCTAATATAACTAATTCTTCACTGGGACAATTGGAGATAAGTTATGAATGTCTCGTAAAGGAGTAGTTCTTTTTTAAAAAAAGTCAGCTCCCAAGATGCTATCAGCTCAATGGATAAAGAAAATTCTTTTTATATCTTGGTTATGTATGGCCTAATTCCTCGACCAGTCAGCAGTTACACAAGTAAAGCACAACGGGTTTCTGTTTGTGTAAGTGGCTAATTTGGTCTTGAATGCTTGGCACTGCATGACAGGTTTGCGGTGTGGTCAGATGCACTTGGTTAAGTACCGTATCACACAATCTCTTAGGGCTGCGTCATGGCTAATTTCTTCCAATAAACTATAAATTGCAGTCATTCTTCGTGCTGAAGAGGAAGCTCACTTCCTGCGACAGGTCCTGCGCTTATTTATGCGTAAACTGTATAGTTGGCAGCTCTCTGGAAGCTAGTCATGTGAGCTGAACGAGCACTGGTAATTACTGCAAATTCTACCAGTTGCCCGAGAGATCAACATGAGAAACCCCACTTCGGAAATTTTAGAATATAATACCAACTGATTTATCTTTTGCTCCATTTTGTTGCTGTGCTGAGGTTTTTTGCCCTGGAGTCCAATTTTCTTCTGCTCGATTATAAATTCCTGGGGATTTGAGTTGGAAATGTGCTGTGAATTGAATTGTGTCTTCATGGTAGAAAATTGCTTTCGTTATTGCTTTGTCTGTCTGCCTTTAGCATGGGGGTGATTAGCGAGCTCGTAAAATGAATGTGTACTCGTTGCCTGTGTGTGTTTTGGACATTGTCAAAATTGCAAGTATTACGGAACTCAATGGGAAAAGAATTTGAAGCTTAGCTGTTGGAAGCCGTGCAACTAAATGACCAGCTGAATACTCTGAAATGGGTTTAATTGTGGAGATGAATCGGACCAATGGAAGTCCCCAGGTGACGACAGGGTTCCATTCCTGAGAAGCCATGCTAATTGTAAGTAGGAAGTAAAGAGAACCAGCTGTAATAGGAGAGTGAGAGGGCACAGGAGGAGAAGCTGCCACCTAGCCTCACTGTCCAGAGAGTGAGTCTTCTGAGCATGCCCAGTTCTGCCCAGCTCATCCCAGCCCCTGACTATTGTGGCTTGAGGTGGGTGGGATAAGGAGAGAAATGCCCCAGTCCCATCTGGCAGAAGATGCCTCCGGCAGCCCTCAAGTTCAATTTGTCGGTCTCCAAATTGCTCGTTCGTTTGTGTGGGCCATCCTAAAGTCCAATGCTCATACCTGAGGAAGGCTTGTAAGCTCTTCTCTGAAGTTTGCCTGCTGCCAAGGTTAGCAATCTTTTGCATTGTCTTGAAAAGAACAGAGTTCTCCCACTGTATTCGTCTGTTTGCTTGTCTCCACCAGCGTAGGTAAATCTGGTTATCTGGTCGCAGCACTTTAATCCCTTTTCTGCTCTGTTTCGTACATGACCACTGTGACTTCAAATCACCTGGCCCTGCCCCACTCTCATTTCCTCGGAGAGATGGAGAAACCTTATGGGAATCAGGAAAAATCTGTAGAAGTACACACAAGTTGCTGGAGGAGCTCAGCTGGCCATGCAGCTTCTATGGAAACGAATGAACGGTTGACATTTCAGACCGAGATGCTTCTTCGGGACTGGAAAGGAGGTGGGAAGACACCAGAATAAAACAAAAAGTTGGGGGAGAGGGTAGGAGGTCAAGCTACAAGGTGATGGGTAAAGCCAGATGGGTAGGAAAGACAAAGGGCTGAGAGGAAGGAATCTGATGGGAGAGGAGAGTGAACCACCGGAGAAAGGAAAATCTGTTGAAAATCCTTTCATCCTTATACTTTATACTTTTATACTTTATTGACGCCAAACAATTGATACTAGAATGTACAGTCATCACAGCGATATTTGATTCTGCGCTTCCCGCTCCCTGGATTACAAATCGATAGTAAAATATTAAAAATTTTAATTATAAATCATAAATAGAAAATAGAAAAATGGAAAGTAAGGTAGTGCAAAAAAACTGAGATGCAGATCCGGATATTTGGAGGGTACGGCCCAGATCCGGGTCAGGATCCGATGGTAACCTAGAAAATTCCCAGAAGCTGCCATTTTCTAGAGGCCAGTAGTTTGCCCAGAAGCAGGGCCCCATTCACCTTTCCCTAGCACTGAAAGGCAGGTGGACTTGGGATTGGTGGGAGGTGGCAGATAGGTGGGTTTTCCGAGGAGATGAGTTTCTGAAGTTGAGGAGAGCTGGGGAAGTCGTACTTTTTTCAGCTGCTGACACTGGCTGTCATTCATGCCCTTTCTGAATTGTCTTTGGAACAAAAGCAGAATGAGCACTGGACAGCACAGGAACAGGCCTTCCAGCCCATCATGTCTGTGCCAACCACAATGTCAACCTCAAGTAATCCCATCTATTTGTATAGAGTTGGAAAAGCTCGACTAGTCTTGCGTCAAAGATGGTTCAGAGTAGTTGTGCAAGTAGTGTTACCAAGTCTTGTCTGGTTCAGGTGGGGGAGAAGCTGTACCTATTGAAATGATTCTAGGGCAGGGGTTCCCAACCTTTTTTGTGCTATGGACCAATACCATTGACTGAGGCATCTGTGAAACCCAGGTTGCGAACCCCTGTTCTGGGGAATGTAATGAGACACACAAACCAGTGTTTCTGAAACTTCCTTTAGATTTGGTAGAAAAGATTCAGTCAGGAGCATCATGGATCGGTACTTGAGAGGGAATAATCTGCAGGTCCAAGATGATTGGTACTGATTACATTGCTATGCAAGAAGCTGGCAGAGATTTGATGGCCAAACAATGGTCTCTGTGCTGGAGCAACTTTATGCTTTATCCAGCCCCCAGATGTAATTTAATAACCCTGAGGAGAACTTGCTGCATCTCTGACTATGCGCTCAGATAAGTGCTGTGTGTGCTTTTACACCCAGACATCAACGCCTGCTCGAATTGAAGTTGACATTTAACAGCTGGGCCAGTAAATCATCCAGCTGTTTTCCATGTGTTTGCCAATGGCATCGATTGTCCATTGTGTATGCTGTGAAGAGGTGAGGTCATCCACATGTCCGACCACATTACACAACAGCCATTTAGGTTCAGATGAACCCGAGGGAGTGAGCAAGTCATATGATTTCTGGGAGACGGCCTATTGCTAGTGTTTGATCTCAGCTGTAATGAAGAATTAGGCCATCAAGCAGCTAGGCTTGTATAACTCTATATTTCATAAATAGTTATTTAGTGATCAGAGTGCTGCTCCTAAACTCAAATGCCCCTGATTGGCATTTGGAAAATAGAACATAGAACAGAATAGTATGGGGACAGGTCTTTTGACCCATCATATCTGTGCCAACCATGATGCTAATCGAAACTACTCCCACCTGCCATATCCGTCTATTCCCTGCCTATTCATACGTTGTCTAAATGTCTATTAAGCATTGCTGTCATATCTACTGATGCCACATTCCAGGTAACCACCATTCTATGTGAAAAGAAAAAAAAACCTTGCCTCAAATCTGCTTTAAACTTTCCTCTTTTTCACCTTAAACCTATGCCATCTGGAATTTGGCATTTTCACTCTGAAGAGAACACTACTCTCTATCCCATGTGTAGAAGTCTTAGGAACTTGTAAATAAAAAAATTCTGTAAAGTGAAGATGCCTTCCAAATAATGAAATGAAAAGTTTCTAAATATCAAAAAATTACTATAAAGAGCAGTAAGCAGGGAAAAAAAATTAAATCAAATTAATATTTGGGGTGACCACTCTTTGCTTTTAAAATGGTATCAATTATCTTGGGTACATTTTTATTAAGAAAATTGGCTGGTAGTTTGTTCAATGCATCTTGAAGAATTTGCAGCAGTTCCTCAGTAAACTTGGCTCTCTCGCTCCTGTCTCTCCAGGTAATCTCATCCAGCTCAATGTTGAGATCAGGGCTGTGTGGAGGCCATACTATCTGAAACCATGCTTCAAAAAAAATCTATAGTAGCTTAGACTTTTGCACAGTACTGTATGCCTTTCATAACTTTTTTACATACTTCTATTGAGTTGCCCCTTGGCCACTGACACTGCAGAGAAAATGATCTGAATTTGTCCAACTTTTCCTCATCAGTAATACACTGCAAACCAGACAACATCTTGGTGGACATCTACACCTTCTCAGGCCTCCACAGTTGGTACTCACATGTGACTAACAAGTTTTCTATTGCTGTAACATGACTTGCCAACGTTCTGACAGATGAAGGCAAGTGTGCCTCACGCTGCCTCGTTTATCGCCCTATCTACTTGTTCTGCTGCCTTCATGGACCTACGGACTTGCATCTGAAGATCCCAGTGTACATCAATGCTGCTGAGATTCCTGACTTTGCACTTGTCCAGATAAAACTCCATCTGCCATTTCTCTGCCCAAATTTCCGACTGATCTATCTCCCGATATATCCGTGGGCAACCTTCTTTACCATCAACAACGCCACCACTTTTTGAGTCCTCAACAAACTAACTAATTGTACCACCTACGTTACAGACAACAGAAGTCTTCGTACGAATCCTTGAGGTTGGTGATCAGTAGTTAGAAAAACACCCCTCCCCCCTCCCACCCCCCCCCCCACCACCACTATCCTCTGTCTTATGACCAAGGCAATTTTGGATCCAGTTTTCAAATCACCATGTGACTTAATCTCCTGGACCAGTTTACGAGGAGAGAACTTGTCAAATGCTTTACCAAAGTACTCTGACCAGGACAACATCTACGGTCCTGCCCTCATCAAACATCTTCATCGGCTCCTCGGGAAAAAACAAAGAGAATGTTTGACACAGACACACAGGGGATTTTATTGTTTTTTTTTTGTCTTCCAGCACTCCACCCATGGCTGGAGGACACAAAGATCTCTGTGAAGGCTCCAGCAATCTCTTCACTTTTTCTACCTCTGTATCCTGGGATAGATCCCATCAGACCCAATGAATCTTAATGTATTTCAAGACATCACAGCCTTCTTAATATTGATACCTCACGAGTGCCATTGTACTCCTCCCTAATCTCACCATCATTCCTCTCCTCCTGCTTGGAGAATACCAGTGCTAAGGAGTTCACCCACATCCTGACTCTATGCATGAAATCCCTCCTTTGTCCTCGAATGGAGCTACTCTTTCCATAGCTACCCACTTTGCCCTTTTTATGTATAAAGTGCCACTTAGAAACCTTTAATGAAAAATGTGGACTACTTACCATCCCTTTGTTTGATTCCGAAAAACTGATGGCTTCTAATTTGTTTCAGATCGCTTAATAATTTGTTTCACTTCAATCAGTAGCCTGTAACTTCCCTTTCAGAGTCGAGCTTTTGAACGGCATGGCGTTTTTGCGGTCTGAACTGGAGTCTCAAAGGTCTAGGATGGTTGTGGCCTGGCACGTACAGGCCAGATCGAGGCAGCGGGGCCTGGGTTGAAAAATGGGGAATGAGCCAATGTTTGGCTGCTGGAGCAGACTTGGAGGCAGTTGGAAGTGGCAGAACTGAAGCAGCAGGGCTTGGGCCCAAGTGTGAAGAACAAGCTGAGGTTTGACCAGTTAAAGCACTGGGGTGAACTGAGGCAGCAGTTCCCAGGCCTGAGAGCATAGGGAAAGTGCGCATGGCAACTAAGTGCTCACGAAGCCCAAATGAACGGAACTCAACAATCTCCCATCCTTTTTATGTACAAACGTTTGTATATTAAAAAATATTTAACAAAAAACAGTTCCAATGTCCATTAGGATATGGGAATCAGTTTCAACCCTTGATGTTACTACAGTTCTTAAGGTAGCAAATGCTTTCACTAAGTGCCTTTAGCAGCACAAGAGCTGTTGCTCCCTTCTTTGTCAGGCAGTCAGCGAGTTGTTCCTTTGTAGTTGACCATAGCATGTGATGAACTCTATGTGCTCGGAGGAGCTCCTTGATGCTTCTTACCTCTAGGTGAAGCCTCTTCTCTGTCACTGACTTGGTGGATTTGATAGCATCAACCAAAGAATAGTTATCTGTGACACAAGTTATCTGTAGACTGTCCTTCTTTGGCTCACCATAGAAAATCTCTGAATAGAGTGTGGCCAGATAAACAGCATTGTCAAGACCTTCAGACATTGCAAGAGTTTCTCTTGAAAGCATACTACGTACAACTCTTTGGATGCTTCTTGATTGGCAACAGTGAGGGAAAATCTTCCCTCTTCTCCCATTGGTACAGTAAAATGTCTTCCTTTAGTATCTCCATCAGGGAGATTTACAAATGAGGCATCACTGAAGACAACAAGCTTCAGTGAGCTATCCTTTCCAAGCCTTTGAAACTTCAAGACTACTTTTTCAGACAGAATTCTGCGCACTATCTTGTTTGCCTCATGTAAAGTTTGTACTTGTGGCAATTTTTGTGCTGGTTGCCAAGTTACAGGCATCAAACATGATGTCAGGTCAGCTCTGTCTTGCCTTCCATAAAATCTGACCAATTTTTTGACTTGAGTTGCTCAGCTCCAGCTTCACTGAGGGGTGCATCCCATTGTGTGGCATGTGATGATTCCATGCTAATTGACTGAAGATTCCTGATGTAGCTTTCTTGGTGCAGTTGTACAGTTCCATCAGCAGCAAGGATGTCTATCCCTACGTAGCAGAATCTGTCATGTTCCTCAGGTCCAACCAGAAAGGCTGACTTTAGCTGAGGGATAACTGTTATAGCCAAGTTTTGTGAGCCTCCCCATATGAAGTTGTCCACATGACAGGCAATTACTCCAATCTCATGACATCCTGAACCTTGCCTGTCAAAAAAAAACCAGCTGGATCCACTTGTGGCATCTTTCCACCTGTTTTCAACATCATTTCATCAATGTTTTTATACCAGTTGAGTGACGCATCTGCTGGACCATACACTTTTAGAGTTTCCACAGTGTTCCTTCACTTCTGGCTTCAAACAGGGGTTGAATGTAAATGTCACCTGACAGCTCCATTCTCTGTAAGAATGTGGATTTTATGTCTGTGGAATGGGCTTGCCAATGCTTTTGATGTATCACTGAGAGAGGTTATTGAGGAGACTTCGATGCACATCTTGGTGAGTCTTTTCAGAGTTCTACGTTCAGTTCCTCAAAACCTCTAGCCACCAGACATACTTTTGGTATAATTCCCGTCAGGGTTTCTTTCAGAGTACATGCACATCTTGCAGACACTGTCTTTTGGCCAATGTCTCTGACTTCCTCAAACACTCTATCATTTCTCCAACTACTAATTTCATCCTGATTTGCAGGTTCAAATGACACCTCCTTAGTTACTAGGATATCTTCATCTTAACATTTTTCAGATGGTCCAGCCTGATCTATTCTTGATTCAATATGAAGTCTGTCTACACGTGGCATGTCAACTGACTCTGTGGTACCAGTGTCCGCAACTGGTTCTGGGTAATGCAGGTTGTACTAACCTTTGCTTCTCCCAGTGGCTTTTGCTTCAGCTTTGTATGAGATATCTGTGGCTTGGTCTACAAGTCTCACAGTTTGTCCTCTTTTAAGACTGAAATTTTCATGCTGTCTTTGCACTTTTGATGATTTCTGTTCAAGCTACTCTGTTGGGTCCTTAGCTGCACTCTCCTCATCCCTGTCCGTGCTATGTGACCGTGTGCCGGGTAAGTGTTTTTCATTTTTTTGTGTCATTCTCCACAGAGTTCTGATGATCTTCAGTTTGTGCTTTACGTAGTCTGGAATGATGCACTCTCACATATGCACCTTCATTATCTCACGAATACCACAACTCCATCGTGACCAATGACAACTCCAGGACCTTTCCATTCTGTACGGTCTGCTCTTTTGTAATGCACTCTGACCCCTGTCTCATGTTTCTCATCTGTAGGGTGACCTGTGCCCTTGGTGTGCCACAAATTCTCTCTGAACACTCTGCTTCAGTGAAGGGCTTCGTTGATGCTGAAGTATATTTCCCAACCCATTCACTCCGTGTCGTGCCCTCTAGAGCAGGTGGTCTGTCAACCACTACAGAGGGAAGGTTTGGATTCCGGCTAATCACAAGTAGATACGGGCTATAGCCGTGTACATTGTGCATGGAATTCTTCACCATAACGGCCCAGTCCAGGGCTGTGTTTCATTGCTTTTCCTTACCTTTAGTATTGTTTCAGTAAGTATTTGATTGTGTCACTCTAGAAGTCCATTACTCCAAGGACTATATGCCGCTGTTGTCTTTGTTTCAAGGTTTTATTATCTCTGAAATCATCATTATTAAATTCACTACCAATGTGAGAATGAAGTACTAACTGTAACACAAAACATGACCACAGATGATACTTTCACTGAATACTTTCCGAGGTGGACCATGCACACTTATCCTGGAATTGATGAAGTTTTTTACTGTCTCTTGAGTGTCTTTGTGTGTTTACTTTGCTACCGGCACTGAAATGTGTGAACTCATCAGTGATGTAGAGATATCACACTCCTTGCTTGAGTTCAGGTAGGTCTGCAGCTACTGTTTCATTGTATTCAGATGCTAGTGGCGGACCAACCATAGGCTTGGG
Organism: Mobula hypostoma; assembly: GCF_963921235.1. Lineage (NCBI taxonomy): Eukaryota > Metazoa > Chordata > Chondrichthyes > Myliobatiformes > Myliobatidae > Mobula > Mobula hypostoma. The sequence continues at coordinate 137,160,034 of NC_086098.1, forward strand.
CGTGGGCTTTTCAAACTTTTAGCATGTCTCACAGCTGTCTATTATCTGCTTTAGAATGCAAAAATAATCTGCATCTTTGTTTCTTGAACTCCTGAAGTCTGCTTGTGAAGTCTGAGCAACACTTTTTGTGTTTATCATCTGTGGTCATGTTTTGTGTTACAGTTAGTACTTCATTCTCACATTGGTTTTCCGTGATTTCTTCATCTGTAGTGTCCACACAGTAATGTCCAGAGCTGGTGAGCTCAAGGGATACTGGCTTTTGCAACATCGTTGTTTGGTCATTCTCCATATCCAATATTGTTCCCACTTTCTTTAGGGAAGATTTACTCAAGCATAATGGAATGTTCACTGGTACCATCTCCATTTTGATTAAGCATTTCGTCGGCCCTACTCTCATGGGAATTTTCACTTTTTTGGTAGAGTGCACAGTTTTCCATCTCCAAATTTGAATGCTTTGTTACCAGGTGTATCTGTGTTCACTAGTTTATGCACGTTATTCTGGTTTTGTTCACTTACATAGCTTTCGAGCCATTGTTCTCCACACACTGTGCATGTGCACGCTCTTGTCAATAACAGCAGATCCTGGAGATTCTGTTATTGAAATCTCTGCCTCAGATGTCTCTGCATTAGTAAGTGATTCCTTCACAATCAATGCGATATGACAGTCTTCTATGTTATTTTCTTCAGTTCAGTTCTGTGTGGACAGTTTCTTGTCCCATTTAAGCATTTTGACAAACCGCACATTTCGATCTCCTGCCAAGCTTGTTTAGTGGATTTGTGCCAGGTAATGGTACTCTCGTCTGGTCACTCTGGGACCTATTCTTGCTAAACTCTCGTTTCTGCTCAGTGAAGTATGCCATTTCCTGACTCAAACTAATTCCAACTGTTGTCTTGGCAACACACATCAAAGTTGTTGGTGAACGCAGCAGGCCAGGCAGCATCTTTAGGAAGAGGTACAGTCGACGTTTCAGGCCGAGACCCTTCGTCAGGACTGGCGAAGGGTCTCGGCCTGAAATGTCGACTGTACCTTCTTCCTAGAGATGCTGCCTGGTCTGCTGCGTTCACCAGCAACTTTGATGTGTGTTGCTTGAATTTCCAGCATCTGCAGAATTCCTGTTGTTTGTTGTCTTGGCAGCCTTTTCTCCAAAAATCCCCTCCAATGCCGATTTCATAGATGCAAATATAAGTTCTGTGCGTGCAGTTAATACTAGCTGTCTGTCCTTGTGTCTAGACATGCATTATCCAACAATTTAAAAGTTAATACTGCATCAGAAAGTACCACTTTGTGTTTGCGTATGCAACTGTACTTTTGTTCAAAATCAATAAAATACTCCATATTTCTAGAACAGTTTCTGGAAAATTTGACGCAGTCTAAATATGCCTCATAAATCCGATCCTTTTCATCATTCAGAAAGGCTGAGTCAGGTGTATTTATTAGCATATTCATACCATCATCTTTGTTCAAGTCCTCCACCGACGTTCCCTTCCCAGTCTCTCTCTAGCGGCTCCCAAAAGCGGCAGCACAGCTGTTTCTTCTCGACTCTGTAACGCGGGTCCATGTTCCAATTTCATTTTTCCAGCTTTCGCAAGGCTTGCTCTCGTTGAGTGCTGGCGGGGTCCTGTAATTAGGAACCAGCCTCTGCTACCACGTTTAATCCTCAAGCAATGAAGACAAGATTTTCTTTCGTTTTAACAACTTTGCTTTCTCAAATATAGTTCAGTGTATAAAGGCTGCTATCTTCTTGCCCGCAACTTCCCTCCAGCCCTCGCACACTTGCCCTTATCAGGGGAAGTGCACGTATCAACCAAATGCTTACGTAGCGCAGATGAACAGAACTCAACCACTAGAAGGGCTGAGTCTTCTAGTCCAGTTCCTATCTTTCTGTGCTCTTATCTTGCTACTTGGATATGATCTGTATTAAATAAATGCTCAGTCTTATAAAGCACAAAAGCGTTTGTGAAGTACTTTGAGCCTGCAAAGGATGTTGCTACCATTGCTGATTATTGCCCCCTTCATAACTTGTAAAGGAAACACTAAGTTAATCAAACATCTTACTTCTCCTGCCCCACTCCACATCTCAAAGTCAACATCATTTCTGGCATCTTCCCCTTTCATTTTCAATTCTGAAGGGTCTTGGCCCAATTTCCGAAGATGCTGCGGGAACCTCTTGAGTTTCTCCAGCATTTTGTGTGTGTTGCTCTGCATTTCTAGCATCTGCAGACTTTCTTGTGATTATAATTTCCTAGATTCTGAACCATTGATGCAATCCACTGTTAGATGAGACTGCTGACAATCTGTTCTTCAAGTATGGAACAGTAGGGCCTTTTTATAGAAGAATTCTGCGCAAGAGGATCAAGGCATGAATATGTTTCATTTTATAGTGATCAATAACCCGGCTATTAATCCTACATCTATAGATCTCTGAGCTAAGGTGCCAGTCAGTGGGGAGTCTCGGTCGTTGGAGCATAGGTCGGAGAGTTGGCTGTGGAGGCCGGTGTCCATGTTGCTGGCACTTCCCTGTAAGGACGCTGAATGAATTTAGTTGTCCATGACTCCTGGCGCATTGTGTCATCGTGCACAGAAGGGAGGCTTCAGGTAATATTTATCCTGAGTTATGGTGTTTTTTTTTTCAAACAGTAGAAATCACTTGCGTAACTTAAAGGAGACAGCACACCCGGAAGTTTAACTTGTGCACCGAGTTAGCACTCCTCCTCACTTGCCATGCCTCCATGGTATTGTACTGAATGGCATCAAAAACACACCAGACTGATAACAAATAATAATATTGAAAGTAGAGAGAGAAGCAAAGCTAATTTAGACATTGCTTAGGTAAACCCATGAACACCACCTCACTGCTGTTTTCTTCTGTTTTTGCACTCCTTATTGAATTTAACTTTTCAATATTTCTATACTCAGTGTAATTTATAGTTTTGTTATTATGTATTGTCCTGTACTGCTGCATAACAGCATATTTCATGACTTACGTCAGTGACATCAAACCTGATTCTGATGTTGGATGTGATTTAATATTATATGAGGATGGGGTGTCCAGAATTCAGGTGTTTTCCACCTTCTGTCCACCTGGGTCTGTCCAAGAAGCAGCTCCACAGTAGAGTGCACTAAATCTGTCTGACTGGTTTCTCAAGAGGATCTGTGGGCTACAGCTCAAGAGATGGTCGTTCACCTGCAGGTGAATCATGAACTGAGAATGGTCTCCTGTTAGATCTCCCCCCTCTCCCTCTGTCGTTTTGCTTGACTGATTTCAGAAATGTGCTTTGATGCTAGTGGTAGTAGTACTGCTGTAATGCTGACCGTTCGTGCTGTCCGTGTGAAGTTTGTGTATTCTGGCAGGGAAACTCCAGTTTCCACCTACATCCTAAAAGACTAATTGGGGGAGGGAGAGCTGAATGCAACATGAGAATAAAATAAACCAAGATTATTTATGTCTTCTCACCTGTCTGTCACCTCCTCCTTCCTTTTCACCCTTCCACTCTCCTCTCCTATCAGGTTCCTTCCTCTCCAGCCCTTTATCTTTCTTGCCACTCCTGGCTTTACCTATCACCTTCTAGCTATTCTCCTTCCTCTCCCCCCACTTTTTTATTCTGGCATCTTCCCCCTTCCTTTTCAGTACTGAAGAAGGTTCTTGGCTCGAAGCATCGACTGTTTGCTGCCTGACCTGCTGAGTTCCTCCAATATTTTGTGCGTGTTGCTCAGGATTAGTGAAGATGGGTGCTTGACCGTCAGTGTAGCCTTGATGGGCCAAAATGCCTGTTTCTGCTGTATCTCTTTCTGACTATGGCAGTTTTCAATTTACAGTTTCTGTGGGAAAAGTTTTATTTTTCCCATTGCTGTTTTAATCTTCATGATGCTGTGAACGTGAAATCTCTCATAATGGACTCTCTCAGAAGTGAGGCCAGCCCAGCATGCACGTTTATTTATCCAGGCCTCTGATGTGGACTTCAGTATTACAGTCAGCATTTATTGTCTGCCCCCAGTGGACCCCAGACTAAATCGACCACATTAGCAGGAGCACAGACAGAATAGGGAAAGACAAATGATTTCCCCCTCTGAGTGACGTTTGTGAACTAGGTGGGAGCTTACAACAGTACACCAGTTCCAAACTCAGCTTTTACCTCACAGTTTTACTGAATTAAACTCAAATTTTAATCGCCCACCTCCCATGCTGGGACTTGAACTCATGCCTCAAGATGGGTGGTTTAGAATGCTGACTGCTAGTCCAGTACTTCAACCACCATGCCTATGTACCCCAGAGCAGGGCTCTTCGTGGACCTGGACAAAATCCCCATTCTGAAAATGTTAAGAATAAAGTTTGTGATGAGAGTCCTTTGTTGAGGTACATGACTTAATCCCACTATCCCTTCCAGAATGAAGTCCATACGCCTACAGGTCGTAGCTATTCAGGAACAACCCTCATGCCCTCAAATGTGATGCCCTGCATCCAAAACTGTTTCAATCAGTGGTCTTCTAGACCAGGGGTTCCCAACGTGGGATCCACGGACCCCCTCGGTTAATGGTAAGGCTCCATGGCATAAAAAAAGTTTGGGAAACACAGTTCTAGACACTGTCATCTGGGTGGAAAAATATTTTCCATCTCCCACTCTATTCCTTCCACCAGCTACTTTTGATCTATTTGACCCCTCTGCTTGAGGAAGTCTTTCTTAATTTACCTTGGCTAACTTCATACACCTGAAGTAAGCTTCCCCTGGGCTACCTCTGTTCCAAAGATAACAAGTCCAGTCTCTCACACCTTACTTCACAGCTACAGTCCTGGCAACATTTTTATAAACTTCTCCATTGCTGTGACATTTGGTTGTAATGTGGTAACCAAAACTGCGTGCGGTACCCAAGCTGTGGCTTACTAAGTGTGTATTTAACCTCCCTGCTCTGTTATGTACTGAGATTAATGATAAAGAGTTCCCAATGTCTTTTTAACCTGCTTGACTCTAATGCAAGTGAGTCTTGTCCCTCACTCATTGCCATATCCCCTTTATCCTTGTAACATTACAATGAATCCCCTGTACCTGTGGTTGGTCCCTTTATATGCCAAGGATGCAATAGCCACTCAGTACTGCTCAAAACCTTTCCTGCTTCAGCCTAATTAATGGAACGCAGGGGTTTGACAGTGGTCCAGATTTCACAGAGCAGGTCTTGCCACTGATAGAGTTAATCTGCCTAACCTAAGCTTGTACCTTTCTCTGAAGAACAACCAACAACGTTTTTAAAAAATCCTTTTGGAACCAATGACAAGGCAACACCAGTAGCTTGATGAACATAATGGGGTCACGTGGGTGGGTCAGAACACATCCTGGCTCTTAACCAGCTGAGGGAACCTTTGACAGATGGCAAAGCCTCTTCCCTAACTTCTGCTGAAGCTGTCAAAGCTACTGAAAGTCCTTTCTAGTTAGCTTTCAAAACCTGAGAAGAAAACTCATCCGTCTCTCCGTCTCTCCGTCTCTCTCTGTCTGTCTGTCTCTCTCTGTCTCTCTGTCTCTCTCTGTCTCTCTCATAATTTCTCACAGCCAAAACCCAACTACGTTCTTGGTGGATAAAAATGCTTCCATGTATCACTTTAACTTTAGCCTATGTATGCTCTCTAGTTATTGATATTGCAATAGGGAAGGGCTTCTCACAATCTACAGTGTTTATGCCCCTCATAATTTTGTATCCCTCAGTTAGGAACTCCTCTCCACCCTCCGTCTCCTCTGGTGAAACCCAGCCTTATCCAGTCTCTCCATGTTAATAACACATTCCATCTGAGGCAGCACCCTAGTGAATCTCTTCTGCACGCTCTTCTCTGCCATCATGTTTGTCCACTAGTGTGACGGTCAGAGATGCTTGCACTCCTCCCGTTGTGGCCTCACCAACATTTTATAAAGTTCTCTCTATTCTTGAACCCTCTGCTGCACCTAGTGAAGGCCAGTATCCTGTACATCATCATGACCACATTTTATGCTTGTGCTGCCATCTTTACATTGAGCATACAAATCATTGAGAAGATGGCCGGCCCGATGGAGCTGACTGAGCGTAATTAATGTTTCTTTGCGGGGAACGGTGGCCCGGGGGAAGACATTGACGTTAGTTTACTTATTTGGAGAATTTTGCAGATGCAGCTTGTGGTATCCCTCCAATACCTTGAGATGCCTGTTGTAAACAGCCCAGGTCTCAGAAGCATCACGGGGGACAGGGGTTGTTGCTGCCCAGTCAACCATTTGTTTTGCGCCAAGTTTGAAGTCTATCCTCAGGCACTCAAGGAAATGACTGGTGCCTGCCTTCATGGAGAGGTGCGCCAGAACAAGCCCTGGCTTTCTCAGCAGCTGAGAAATGCATTTGACAGAGGCTAAATGAGAAGTGAGCTTCAAGTGGAACTTTGTAGGATGGTAGAAGGGCTAAGGTGTAGTATGGTGCAGAGGGAGCAGAGTGGAAGCAGCGTCCACCATCAGGGATCCCTACCAACCAGGCCACATCCACCATCAGGGATCTGTACCAACCAGGCCATATCCACCATCAGGGATCTGTACCAACCAGGCCATATTCATCATCAGGGATCCCTATCATCCAGGCCATGCTCTTTCTCACTGCTGCCATCGGGAAAGAGGAGCCTCAGGACACATGCCACCAGGTTTAGGAACATCAGGCTCTTGAACTGGGGGTGGGGGGGAGCGGGACAACTTCACTCACCCTATCACTGAACTGTTCCCACAGCCTATGGACTCACTTTCAAGGATACTTCTCATGTTCTTGATATTTATTGCTTATTTATTTGTTATTATTATCATCATCATCATCATTTTTTTGGTTTTGTACTTGCATAGTTGTCTTTTGCACATTGGTTGTTCATCCATCCTGTTAGCAGCCGTCTTTTATTGATTCTATTGTTGCATGTATTTACTGTGAATACCTGCAAGAAAATGAATTTCAGGGTTGTATATGTGACACAGATGTTCTTTGATAATTTACTTTGAAATTTTAACCTAGGTTTTGTGGACTTTGAGTGTAAGAGCAATCCTCTTGTATGCTTCAGTGAATGAGCGGACGTGACTTAGAGGCCAGCTTCTGAACACGTGTACAAGCTCTGTTTACACACTGTAGCACAATTAATGAGGGGGGAGTGACCTCGGTTCTGGAGTGGAGTAGCACAGGTTGAACAGTTTCCCCACTAAGTCCTCTAGATTAGCTCCACTCCAACAGAAAGCTGTAATGGACCATACAGGACACATTGTTGTGTTGGACTGCAGACTGCTGCAACATTCATGGACTCGGGAACTTGGACTATTCTTTTTCTCTGTGTGACTGTACTTTACTGCTGTTCTATATATGCTATCTGTGCCTTGTGCTGTGTATGACTGTTGGTACTGTGTTTTGCAACTTGGCCCTGGAGTAATGCTCTCTTGTTTAGCTGTACTCATGAGTATTCATGAATGGTTGAATGACGATTAAACTTGAACACTATAAAGGGAGAAGTGGCTGCAGGTGAGCAATGGAGTTGCAAGTGTTACAGCAACCTTTTGGATCGGGGCAGTGATTGAAAGCAAGACATGCTGTCTCAGACTGTCTCTGTCTCTGTCAGCATACTGTAGTCAGCTAGCATTGGCCACAGTTGTATGATTCTTCCTCCGGTGAAGCAAACTTGGTTGTGTTGTCAATAAATCTGTGTCGGATATTTCCCTCTTGAGCTGAACAATGACCTCTTGCCAACAGAATGGAAGCCGCAAGATGCCAGCTTTGGGCTGAATTTCAATATCTGTTTCCTGCCCTACACCCAGCAGTGTAACAGTGCAGTTGAAACCAATTTAGCAGCCAGGGTTTCAAGCTTAAAACTATGCAGGACTGTCACATAGGATATCCTGTAAAAGCAGCAAGTGCTGGGCACACATCTGTGGCAAGAGAAACAGAAACAGGGTTTCAGGTGAAAGACCCTCGATAAAACTTTTTCAGAGTATTTCCCGTCTCTGCCCAAAGATGCAGCCTCACCTGCTGAGTATTTTCAGTCATTTCTAGTTTAGACCCAGCATCTGCAGTTCTTTTTTTGGATAGGCTGCCTCAGCTGGTTGAACCTGCTTCATTTTCAAATGATTTGTATCTGGGATTGGTCTGAGTGGGTTAACTGGTGGTTATATAAATAAATTGCCCAGAACTACCCAGCCTACCCATGTTTGACTTTATAACTATCCTCTAATTGAGATTGTCGCAAATGATCTCAGCTGAGCAAGAGATGAGCATATGGGATAGCAGCTGGTTGGGGGCATACCTTTTCCTCCCTTTCTTCTAGAGCACTAAGCCCCTCCCATAACACTTGAAACCCCATTCTCCATCTTCGGTCAATCTGCCTCCCCGGTGAAAACACAGTTTGTGGGTATTCTTTCATGATATGATCCTTTCTTTGGTGGCCAAGTGAATGCTGTGCAGGACACCTCGGTTCACAAGTTCCAGGGATTTTCTTTCCCGCTCTCACCTCACACCCTCGGCTCTTGGGCTCCTGCATTTTCAACTTTTTTTGTATTACTAATTTTTTTATTACAACACCAACAAATTACATTCAATACAACCAATTGCCAATTACAATTTGACTGTTTAACCCAGCCACCTCCCCAACCTTCATCGCCATCCCCCCTCTACCCCTCTCTCCCTCCATCTCTCTCTCCTCCACCAACCAACCGAGTAATAGTGCATCCACAGACAAAGCATTCCTATTTTAACAAAAGATCTTTTAAGTTAGATATCAAATTTGTCCACATTAAGATTGTGTTTGGTCGTGCATCATTTACTCTTGCTGATGAAAGTTCCAGGTAAGAAATGTCCAAAAAGCTCTGAAGCCAGTGAGTATTTGAAATATCATGGGGAGGTTTCCAACGCTGGACTACAATCTTCTTAGCTGCAGTCAGGCCTGCCAGCCAGATTTTGCATGTTTTTTTCTGTAAGGGAAAAGGGGGAGTCATCATTTAGAAGATGTACAGCAGGGTCCATTGGTAATTGTACCCCCGTTAGTTCTGATCAAACTTCAGAAAGTTGAAGTTTGATAAAAGGATCACTGTTCTGAGCCACAGTTCTGCTGCTGCTCCTCAGAAGCTGCCTGACCAGCTGAGTATTTCCAGTATCTGCAGAATACTCCATTTCAATTTCTGCAGTCCTTTACTACTTGTGACAATTGAGCTTCATTTACTTTTCATCACATTTACAAAGCTCTGAAATGCTTTCTCCTGACATAGATGCAATAAAACTCTCTCGCCTGCCTCCAACAAGCATATTTCTGAAGCCTTTTTTTTACATGGTCGCATTATATGGAGAGGCTCTCCCTGCACGTATAAAAAAGTCGTCAGACTTGTAAGGGGCGGGCTGGCTGACAGGTCGAACTGAAATGTTGCAGCAACTTATATATGTTGCTCTAGATTTTAACAAAATTTTTTGTTTTTAATTTTTGGGTCAAATGAGAGAGAGAAGGTGGGCTCTCACCATGTACTGACAATAATAATGACCTAAGGTTGTCAATACCCTGGTAAGTTAAATCCTGAGCACCTTGGCGGATGTGATGCAGTTAATTTAAGCGGAGAGTGATCACCTGCCTTGTCCACTGCTTACTCGCAGAAATTATCATAGAATTACGGGCGTTTATAGTGCAGGATGTGGTCATTCTGGCTGCCCTATGTAACCCAGTTAATAAAGGGTTATATCCTGATCCCAGCCCTCAGGGTGTGATGCTGTCACTGCTTGGGTGCATACTTGAGTACGTTAAAGGTTTATACCTAAATCATTCTTTCAGGCAGCAAGTTTCAGACCCACACCAAACTCTGAGTGATTTTCGTTTAGTTTCCAGCAACCTCCCTCTAATTGCCTTGCGCCTCCAGCTACTTACCTCTCTGCCTCTTTCATATTCACTGTCCAAAGCTCTCAATCTAACGTATGCAATTAAATTTCCCCTCAATCTCCTTCAGGCTTGCTTTATTTAGAACAATTTTTTCCATGTAACTAAAATCCTTTGACCCAAACATCATCTGCACCAGACAGAGCAAAAGAAGTTTTATGCCAGCATGCCTTTCTGTATTGTAGAGATCTCAACAGGTTGCCATACTGTGACAGGGATCTAACTAGTCCAGTTCCAGAACTGTAGCTCATTTACAGCAAAATGAGTAAGGTACTATGTACATTGCTACTATCAGGCATATGTTAATTTACAGTTAAATTCCAACTGTTTGGAAACCTGATGGTTTAGCATCTGACTCATTGAGTCTCTGTTTCCTACAGACTATTAAATTCACCAGGCTCCCTTTAAATCCAACTATATTTTAAAATTGGAGAGAGGTGTGCACACAGAGAGCGGTGGGTGTGTGGAATGAACTGCCGGCGGCAGTAGTGGAAGTGGATACAATAGGGTCTTTTAGGAGCCTCTTGGATAGGTACATGGAGTTTAGAAAAATAGACGGCTATGCGCTAGGGAATTCCAGGCAGCCTCTAGAGTAGGTTACATGGTCGGTGCAACATTGTGGGCCGAAGGGCCTGTAATGTGCTGTAAATTTCTATGTTCTATGCAAAATTTAAAATATGTTATACCATGTGACGTAATAAAGTGAATTATAAGCGTGTTGGTGCATTAAAAGGAGTAACATTGAACAACCTGTAAAAGCTGCCAGTTCAGCATCACAAAAACTCTGTGATAACTCTGGGTTATCAGAGTTTTACTGTATTCAGAAATCAGGGCAAAGTTGTCAAAATGTGCTTTCTCAAGTGGGATAATAGTCCTTGCCATCAGTGACCAGAAGTGAAAGGTAGTGATACTGGAAATCTGACCAGACTCTATGTCAAGGTTTGAGTGTGTGATGTCTCATTTAAAGAATGAGTGGGACTCTGCAGAAACTGAGATTGCAGAGACAGTTGATTGTAGAGTTTAAGTGTCACGTTTTAAAAAGTGAGCAGGGCCTGTTAGAACATTCCATGGGGCTTAAGATTATTTAGATAATTGGGCACTTGGTAAGGGCTAATGAAAGTAAGTTAGATTTAAGTGGAGTAGCCATTGTTTGAGTGGGACAGGGTTAGAGTGGTGAACAGATGCTCTGGTGAGAAGAGGCAGAGGCTGGGCTGAGGTTTCTGTCAGGGTTCTCTTTCTTAGTCTAGAGTAGTGAGAATGGATCCCAGGTCAGTGATGTGCTCCTTGTGCAAGGTGAGAGAGCTCTGGGAGACTCTATCTCCTGCATTGCTGTGTCTGCAAAAGATGCACCTTGGCACAGCTCCTTACAGACCGAGTTGGGGAACTGGAGCTGGATGACCTTCAGTTCGTTTGGGCGAATGAGGAGGTGATAGATAAGAACTACAGGGAGGTAGTCACACCTAAGTTGCAGGAGGCAAGTAGCTGGCCGACTGTTAAGAGAGGGAAAGGGAATAGGCAGATAGTGTGGAGTACCCCCATTCTCCTTACTAACAACTATACTGCATTGATGCTGTTGGGGAGGAGGGAAGGAAATGGCCTACCAGGGGAAAGCTTCAGCGAGCAGGTCTGTAGGTCAGAGTATGGATCTATGGCTCAGAAGGGAAGGGGGAGAAGAGGAGTACAGTGCTGATAGGTGCAAATGGACAAGGTTGGCTCATTCAGACCATCAGGAGGCACGGGATGCAGGGAAACTTGGCTGCATGGATTCAGAACTGGCTTGTCCACGGAAGACAGAGGATGGTAGTAGGTGGAGCGGATTCTGCTTGGAGGTCAGTGACCACTGGTGTTCCACAGGGATCTCTTCTGGAACTCCTGCTGTTTGTGATTTTTATAAATGACTTGGATGAGGAAGTGGAAGGGTGGATTAATAAGTTTGCATGCAGCACGGAAGCTGTTGGTGTTAAGTATAGCCGTAGCTTACAGTGGAACATTGGTAGGATGCAGAGCTGGACTGAGAAGTGGCAGATTAAGTTCTATCTGGAAAAGTGTGAAGTGGTTCACTTTGGAAGATCACCCTTGAAGGCAGAATACAAGGTTAATAGTAGGATTCTTCACAGTGTGCAGGAACAGGGGGATCCTTAGATCCCTCAGAGTCGCAGTACTTGATAATAGGGTTGTTGAGAAGGCATATGGTGTGTTGGGCTTCACTAGTCTGGGGATTGAGTTCAAGGACCGCGACAGTTCTGTGAAACTCTGATTAGACCACATTTGGAATATTGTGTTCAGTTGTGGTGGACTCATTATAGGAAAGGCATGAAAGCTTCAGAGTGGGTGCAGAGGAGAGTCGATTTACCAGGACGCTGCCTGGATTAGAGCGCATGTTTTATGACGATAGGTTGAGCAAGCTAGGGTGAAGGAGAATGAGAGGCGACTTGATAGGCTGTATAAGAAAATAAAAGACAGAGGTAGAGTAGACAGCCAAAGACTCCCGCCCCCCGCCGCCCCCAGGTGGAAATGGCTAATATGAGGGGGCATAACTTTAAGGAAGAGAGAGGTAGGATTTTTACACAGAGTGAAATGTGCTGCAGGGGGTTGTGGTAGAGGTATATAAATTAGGGACATTTAAGAGACTCTGAGCTAGGCATGTGGATGAAAGAAAATGGTTTATTTAAGAGGGAAGGGTTATATTGAAGTTACAGCAGGTTAAACGATGGGCAGAACATCGTGGGCCAAAGGGCCTGTACTGTGCTGTACTGTTCCATGTTGTATGTCTCTGGGCCAGGTAGGGAAGTATCTTTTATCCCACAAATATGCAGGTCTCTGTTCCCATTGTCTATTTTTATAAAACCATTTCCAGTTTACCTTGCCTCTTTTCGATCTTTGTGCCAAAATGTGACAGTTGATATGCCTCTCCGTGTTGCCTTTCATCGGCTGCCTATCTGCCCACTCCACCAACCTGTCTGTCGTCTCTGTAGTTTATTCCCGTCCTGCTCACAGTTCGCACTGTCGCTGGGCTTCACGTCCACTATGCATTTGCAAACTGTACCCTTTACGCCCACGTGCAAAGCATTAATAAAGATGGGGAAGGCTCGGTGTTTGAATCAGGTTTATTACCATTGTTCTCTTTTTTTCACCTGTTCTACTTTACTGTCCCTTTTTGAACACCCATGGAGTTTTTGCTTTCATTTTCCCATCCTGCACCCTTATGGAATTGTACCTCAATTGTTTGTGAAACATCTCCATCCTGATGTCCTCCTGTAGTTCAATTACAGTTTTCCCTCCATTCCCATTTACTCAGGTCAAGTCGTCTCCTCAGCTCATTGAAATCAGCTCTTCTGCAGTTGGCTGTTTTCACCATGAAATGGTCTGGGTCATTTTCCAAGGTTACCTGCAGGCCTTGTGGTCACCTTTTCCAAATATATAATCCCCAGGAGGCCGGCACCACCCCTTCCTCACTGAGTCATTGGTGTACTGATCCAGGAGTTTTCATGAACACCGACAGCACCTCCATTTGAGTGAAGTTATTGCTCACTCAGTCTACATTTTGAGCATTGAATTCCCTTGTTTTCATTGTGTGGTTGTTGCACCTCTGTAATTTCCCCACCAATTTTCTCCCCAGCATCCTTCTCATCAATTGGTCACCCATCAAGCAGTTCCAGTAGTGCAATCACACCTCTATTGTTTTTTAATTCTAAACGGACAGAATATAAAATCAGTGCTAATCTAGGAGTTCTTTGAAACGCTGGATTTCTGCCAAGAAAGATGATAATGTTTTGGTAATGAACAAATATTAACAACTCAGCAGCAATGATTATTCCTTCAAGCTTCCTAAGTACCCAGTGAATCTCCCAGTCTGCTTTGATGAACTAGAAAATAATCGAATTCCACCAGATCCAAACCTTAGCTTCACCCTTCCTTGCTGAGACATAGATTGCAGACACTGACCATGGTGGTGGTTTCTGGATATGGAAACTATTAAGTCCCAGCATTTCTAAAATATATTTCTGTGTCTCTGTCTTTCTCTCTTATTTATTTATTTATTCAACGCAAAATAGGCCCTTCCAGAACTTCGAGCCCTGCCGCTTAGCAACCTATTTAACCCTAGCCTAACCACAGGACAGTTTACAGTGACCAATTAACCTACTAACTGGTACATCTTTGGACTGTGGGAGGGAAACCCACGTGGTCACGGGGAGAACCTGCGAACTCCTCGCAGACAGCAGCGGGAATCGAGCCCGGACTGCTGGCAGGGTAAAGTGATGCACAAACCGCTACACCACTGTGCCAGCGACATTTTGATGACCTTATCATTTTCAGGGAAATTAAAGTAGGAATGTACTGTAAGTGCTTGTGCTTAAAAACCATCGCATGCATCTTAAATTATTAATGGTGCTGATTTCTGCATTGAAAAAAATAAAAATATTTCCTTCCTAGCCACACTGGCACTGGTGAGAAAAAATGCTGTTGATAAAGGAGTTATGTTTTAAAGAAGATATAAAGTGGAAATATTTATGAGTGTTATATAAACTATCTTATGAAATCTTGGACTGCAAGAATCTAATGCTAAGTGACATGTGTTCATCCATGGTCAATGTCATTTGATGGTGTCGAGACTAGCGCGTGATTTGGATTTAAGTGAGGGAGAGTTGCGCAGCATCAGCCTCGCTCTCTCTTCCCAATTCCCATCTGGATCCAGTGGCAAGACGGAGTCTAGACGGCTGGAGATGGGACTAGGTGCAGTAGATGAACAGGACGTCTTCTGTGTCTTGTCCTGCTCTACAGTTCCACGACGCTTGCAGAGACCCCCTTCTTGACCGTTGGACCTTCCATTGGTCTTGTCCGCTCAATCCGCCGGAGTCTGTCTTCACATGCTGGGATAGCCAACTCCCTATCTCACCAAGGGTTTGAGACCCGTCGGCTACCCTCACCTGGTTTAGCCGGCTTGTCGAAACCGTTGCCCAGGGTGTGGTCGCTGTCACATGCAAAAGTGACATAAGAACTGACTGAAAGCACTGTGGAATGAGCACAGAGACACAGCAGAGTCGTGCAGTTGGTAGAACACTGATTCAGGGGCACTGCACTGGATCCCTCCCCAAGACCCCGCCAACTTGCGATTGGTTTCAACAGGACAGCCTCTGATGTGGAGAAGTCGTGTGCTGCACTGTACTGATGGAGAGTTTGCATTGATGATACGCGGGTGTGGGGGAGAGACAATTCCCATGGTACAGGTGATGGTGAGGCACATGCCCTTGTCAGTCTTTTAATGCAGATACAATGTGCTCAGCGAAGGATCCTGAATGGTATGTTCCAAGGAGCTGAAGCAATAGTACTGAATTTACCTTGTAGTCTTTCAACCCAAGAATGTTTCAGTCTGAGCTGTTCAAATTCTAGGAAAATAGAATAACGAACCAAGGAACTTTATCCAGTGTTGACCAATTCTGGAGTCTCCCGACATCTGTGTGAACTGGAAACTTGCCTCGAAGAATTTGTGATTGGAGAAGCACTGGTGTTGAAATTCCCTGGCCTTCTCCTTGGGGAGAATGTATTATCATGGATTGTGTCAGACTGGAAGGAATAAATAGGTCATTTTTTTCTTACAATAGAGAAGGGGGGCCCTTTTGGCCCATTAAGCAAGTCTCTGCCAGCTTTCAGAACATTCCCATCCACAAGACTGCAAGAAATTGTAGGCATTTGTGACCACACCCCGTCCATCATGTAAACCAGCCTCTCCTCCGCAATGCTCAGTGGGCCGGATGGTTTAATTCCATCTCATGGACTCTGTCTACACTTCACACTACCTCGGGAAACAGCCAACACAATCACGGATCCTTCCCATGCTGGTCATTCCCACCTGTAGGGCAGAAGGTTCAAAAGCCTGAAAAGATGTGCCACCAGGGTCAAGGACAGTGTCTACCCTCACTGTTATACGGCTCTTGAGTAGACATCTTAACAGTAAAAATGAAATCTTCGTCTCTCAATCTACCCTCTCCTGGCCCTGGCACTTTATTTGATTGCCTGCTCTGCATTTCCCCTGTAACTATAAAACTATTCTGTTTTTTTTTGTTTTTCCTTGTATACTATCTCAATGTATTGTGCTTTGTGTGTTCGGAAAGGCTGAGTGAATTTAGTCATAGTCATAGTCATAGTCATACTTTATTGATCCTGAGGGAAATTGGGTTTCGTTACAGTTGTAAAATAATTAAATAGTGATAAAACCATAAATAATTAAGTAGTAATATGTAAATTATGCTAGGAAATAAGTCCAGGACCAGCCTATTGCCTCAGGGTGTCTGACCCCCCCAAGGGAGGAGTTGTAAAGTTTGATGGCCACAGGCAGGAATGACTTCCTATGACGCTCTGTGTTGCATCTCGGAGGAATGAGTCTCTGGCTGAATGTACTCCTGTGCCCAACCAGTCCATTATGTAGTGGATGGGAGACATTGTCCAGGATGGCATGCAACTTAGACAGCATCCTCTTTTCAGACACCACCGTGAGAGAGTCCAGTTCCATCCCCACATCATCACTGGCCTTACGAATGAGTTTGTTGATTCTGTTGGTGTCTGCTACCCTCAGCCTGCTGCCCCAGCACACAACAGCAAACGTGATAGCACTGGGCACCACAGACTCGTAGAACATCCTCAGCATCATCCGGCAGATGTTAAAGGACCTCAGTCTCCTCAGGAAATAGAGACGGCTCTGACTCTTCTTGTAGACAGCCTCAGTGTTCTTTGACCAGTCCAGTTTATTGTCAATTCATATCCCCAGGTATTTGTAATTTACTGAATGGCCATAAAGTGTGGCTACCTGCCTAATTCTTCGGTTCAGAAAAAAAGTGGAAGAATATGGCACGAGTACAAAGAGAATTCATTACCCTCTGAATCTGAGAGAGGAAGCTGTGGCTGAGGTGTACATTATTATCTTGAAAATGGAAATCTTGGCACTTGGGGGGAAAAGTATTCAAGTGAAGATGGCTGGATATAGTTTCTGTCCTTTTTCTGCTGTTACCTAGTGCTCCTGCTGTTATATCATCATCACAAACTTCCTTCTCCGAGTACGCTTTCTCCTGATCTATTTTCTTGTTCATTCTTCACAGAAATAATTGTTCCGGCTGCCTGCAGTGAAAATGCAATAGCTCACTAGGATGGAGATAATTGGATGATTTGCATGTCAATCAAGCTTGGTGGCCATCTGCTGCAGGTGATTGGTTTGACTTTGTACTTAGCTCAGGCTCTCCAGAGGAAAGGAACAAATAAATGTTTGTTAATTTGGGAATCATTGGGAATAATATTCACTCAGAAGCAAAGAGTACTTTGAACCTATAAATATAAAGATTAGCTCTATTGTCACACGTACATCGAAACATAAGGTGAAAGGCGCATTTTGCGTCAATGGCCAACGTAGCATGCCTACAACTTACGAAGCCTAACCCATTCGTCTTTGGAATATGGGAGGAAACTGTAGTGCCCAGAGGAAGCGCACGCAGTCACAGGGAGAACATGCAAACTTATTGCAGACAGCAGTAGGAACTGAACCCTAACAGCTGATTGAGAATGTTCTGCCGTTCAGTGGGACCATGCATCATGCCAATACCGTATCCCTTCACTCCTTCTATGGTCCGTGGTGCCTTTTCTCAGTCAAGCTATTTGGTTCTGAGGGTGTATGAGCTTATCTGTGCTGTATTTTGTCAAGAATCCTGCAAGAATGTTGTCTTTAATTTATTTTTATTGCTTAGCAACTACGAAAAGCTGCACAAGTCTTCTGGGAGGCTTACAGCATCATGCACAAATTAAATAACAATAACTGCAGTGTCCGTGACTGGTACAACTTTCAGACAACAAGTCATAAACTTGCCCCTCGTGAACTGGGAGCCATTGTTCTTCATGTCCTTGAGGACCTGAAAACTTCTGTAACTGTGAGTCTGGAGCTGAACCATGATCCTCATCTATCTAGAAGGAACTAATGACCCAGCCTTGAAATCCAATGTTATAGATTTGATAGTAGTTGGAAGCCGTTTGGATTTTAAAGCCTCGTGACTATAGTAGAGGTGAAAAGACTTGATATTTATCTGCTCAGTTGTGGTGTCACAGGCAAGGTTAACATATTTTTAAAACATTTGGGGCCGGAACTCTGAAGTAACACTCTATGACGGAGAGTCTTTGATTTCAAATGTCAATTCTGTTTGTCTTTCCACAGATGCTGCCTGACCTGCTGAGTGTTTCCAATTTTTTCCGCTTTCATTCAGCAATTGGTTTGCCCTTTGTAGCTTTATGGTACTTGAGAGGGAAGTTGGGTAAGTCGGCAAGTTATGGTTGGATGGTCAGTATGTTGTGTTGGTCTGGAGTGACCAGATTGATTAAAGGGACAGGTTCACGTCTTGGACTTTGGAGAATCTCTCACGGTCACCATTTGAGAGGTCCCCTTTTGTTATAAAGGCATTTAATTGGTTGACACTTAATCAGTCGAGTTTATTGGCATGTGGTCATGGGTTAAGGGTGAAAGACGGAACGTTTAAGGGGACATGAGGGGGAACTTCACTCAGAAGTTGGAACGAGCTTGCCAGCAGAAGTGCTGAATGCGCATTCGATCGCAGCCCTTGGGAGGTTTAGATTAGTGTGTGGATGGGAGGGAGATAGTCCAAGTGCAGGTTAATTGAACTGTAGGGACTGGCAGACCTGTTTCTGTGCTGCACTGGTCTGTAACTCTACGTCAGCGAGTATGGTGAGGCAGTGTACAGAGAAAAGCTTGCCGCAGCATCACGGGCAAGTAGTCACAGACAACAGCCAGAATATACTGCAAGTTCTACGTAAGATAATGCCAGGCACTGGGGGATATTGTGACTGCGCAAGAGCACATTCTTAATGCAAAATAAAATCGAAGGCAGGTCGACAGCAGTGTATGATGTGTCTGTCAAGTTCAGTTGCTAAAGTAAGGTTAGAGCTGTGTAAGTCAGTTCAGAAACCTAAGGGTTGTCCTGAACTTGGTGGTGTGGGACATCAGGCCTCTGTACCTCCTGCAGGATGGTATCAGCAAGATGAAGGCATGGCCTTGGATGGTGGGGATCCTTGAAAATAGATGCCGCCTTCTTGAGACAGTACTTCGCTGTAGGTGCTGCCGGTGTTGGGGAAGGCTGTGTCCGTGGTGGACTAGGCTGCATGTAAAAGAGTCAAAATGTTATAGTGGTACAGCACAGGAGGTGAACTGCTGACAAGGCAGATGGGGCTGTGGAGTTGAAGTTGCAATCGGATCAATCATCAGTATCACAGGCTGAAAATCCCGCTCCTGCTCTTGGTTCGCATGTACAGGCAGTTGTCTGTCCGCTCAGTCCTCCCCTTGGGCAGCCTAGCCATGGCTCTCTGGATATGCCATCTTCCCCCTTCCCTTCCTGTCCTGAAGAAGGGTGTCGGCCCAGAACGTCGACTGTTACTTCATTTCCACAGATGCCGCCTGACCTGCTGAGTTCCTCCAGCACGTTTTGTGTGTTTCTTTTGGACATCTGGTGGGACTGTCATTTGCAGTTGGGGCCAGATCTAGTTGCATGGATAGAGTTCTCGCATCAGGCCAGCCTTGCTGGAGACAGTGAGGGAGATGAGGAATCAAGGCAAACTGGAAGGACACCCTCCAGTGATCACTGGGAAGTATGTGGCCTGGAGCCAGGGCGTGGGGAGGTCAGATCAAATTAGCACCGATTTAAACAGCATGAAATTTGTTGTTTTGTGCTATTGTTACAGTGCAAATCCATAAAATGGCTGAAAATTGCAAAAATAAGCAAATAGTGCTTTTAAGAAAAGAAGTTATGGACTGTTCAGAACTCCGACGGCAAAGAAAGAGAACCTGTTTCTGAACTACTGAATGAGGCTTATGGCTCCCTTAGCTCGTCCTTGATAGTAGAACGAGAGGAGGGCATTTCCCAGATGGTGAGGGTCTTCCTTGGGCACCAGCTCTTGAAAACGTCCTCAGTGGTTGGGAGACTTGTGTCTGTAATAGAGCTGGCTGAGTTCACAGCCCCGAGCAACCCTGTGCATTGGTGTTCTGAAGACTAGAGTGTGAAATTGCGGAAGAACAGGTACTGTCTATAGTGAGATCTTGAATATGAGGACTGTAAATCTGCAAGGAGTGATGGAACAGTGCAGAAAGAAGCAAGGGGCAAATTCTCCTACAGCAGGCAGGGTTCCGGGCACTGTAAAATACTTTAAAATGATAAACGGCTTTGGCTGTTTCTGATTGCTGGTATAAAAGGGATGGGTAGATCAGAAGCTCTTTAATGAAACGTTCGGCTTAGTCAGTATGAATGGAGCGCCATTGTTCCTGAGTAACATTTGCAAGTGCAACCCTACCGTGCTGTAAATCATCGGTCTGATTCTTCTGACCACTTCTGTTCATTGTTGATTACTATTTTCTGCTGCTGCTGTCCGTCACGTGTACACAACCGTCTGACCGCTCCAGCATGCAGTGTAATGCAGAATGGAGCACAGTGTTCTGCTTGGAAACAGGGATGCCTGTGTTCACAGCGTGGTATGCCTTGGGGCCCTGTGTTGTGATTCTAGCGTGTGACCGTGCCACAGTCAGTGAGGTCTGTTTGATGGGCTGCCTCTGAATGTGGCATCTTCAATCGCGTTGCTCGGACGGATGCAACACGCATTCCGCTCTTTCCTCGCTTACTGGCCAAGGGCACCCAGCCGAACCTCTCCGGTTCACGCACGCTTTCCGTCTGCGCCGCGTCATCACTGCACCTGTTAGCAGGAGCAAGGCTGCTCCCAAAGAGGTCGGAAACAGGAGATAATTCTTGTGTGAGATGCAGCTTGTTCGCACCAGCCTGGTCATTTCAGTTTGTACTAGTCTGGCCATTCTCCGGCCTTGAAAAATATTGTATAGAACTAAAGGAAAAAGCAAAAATAGAATTGGCAGATTAACTGCTGACTGCTGGTACAGGCTCAATGGGCTGAATATCTTCCTCCCTTAACTGTCTGTCCATAACTACTGCTGAATTGAGGAGGCTGTCTTGCTGGGTCTGGAGTCACATGTAGGCCAGACCAGGTGTGGAGGGTAGATTTCCTCCCTTTAGTGAAATGATGAGATTTTGAGTAAAACAATAGCCCATTTCATTCAGGGATACTTTTAGCAAAGGGAGACAGATTGCCCCCCAGTTCCAGATTTAATTACTTGGATTTAAACTTCACGGATGCTAAGGTGAGGGCGGAACCCATGTCTCTCCATCAGTGATACTGAATTCTGACTGCCAGTCCAATCACCTAATCACTGTGCTACCCACGCTGGTGTGGTGGATTGAAGATGCCCCGGGGTGAGGGGGTGAACGGTGCCTTTGCTGTGGGTGGAATGATGGGTGAGTGGTCAGCAACTGGAACAGGGTGCTTGGGGACCAGGTACTAGTCTTATGGAAGAGCTTTCGTGGTGCTCCCGTGGGAAGACGATGGTGAGAACAGTGACCAGATAATACTCCTGGTGATGTCATACTTGCTAATGATTATGTTCTTTATTTGTGTTGTTTTGTGGCTAAATACAGAGCTTTAGTATCAGGCATGAGTTTAGTGTGAACATCACCATCCAGGACATGGCATCTCTTTGCAGCTACCACTGGGCAGGGGGTACAGAAACCTGAAGTCCCACACAACCAAGTACTAGAAAACTCGCCTCCTTTCAGCCATTCAGTTCCTGAACCAACCTGCACAACCATAATCAGTATCTGAGTGTAGCCCTTGGATCACTTTGCATTGCAATGGTCTTTTTTTTTGTTCTAATTGTGCTCTTTCTTGGAAAAAAAAATTTTTTCCTTGTTACTGCTGCATTTCTGATGCTCTGTCGCAGAATTTTAATTGGACCTGTGCATGTGGGTACTTGCCTTAGACAATGAACTTGAACACCCATTCTCTGTGATCTTCAGCTTCATGGTCATCAGGCAGCAGAAAGGAAGCTATAGACCTGTTAGTCTGACATCAGTGGTTGGGAAGTTGTTGGAATCGATGTTAGGGATGAGATTACGGAGTACCTGGAGGCACATGGCAAGATAAGCCAAAGCCAGCATGGTTTCTTGAAAGGAAAATCCTGCCTGACAAACCTACTGCAATTTTTTGTGGGAAATTACAAGCAGGGTAGACAAAGGAGATGCAGTAGACGTGGCGTACTTGGATTTTCAGGAGACCTTTGACAAGGTGCCGCACATGAGGTTGCTTAGCAAGATAAGAGCCCGTGGAATTACAGGGGAGTTACTAGCGTGGGTGGAGCATTGGCTGATTGGCAGATAACAGAGAGTGGGAATAAAGGGATCCTATTCTAGCTGGCTGCCAGTTACCAGTGGAGTTCTACAGGGGTTGGTGTTGGGACCGCTGCTTTTTACGATGTATGTCAATGATTTGGACTCTGGGATTAATGGATAAGTTTGCCAATGATACAAAGATAGGTGGAGGAGCCGGTAGTGCTGAGGAAACAGAGAGCCTGCAGAGAGACTTAAATAGTTTAGGGGAATGGGCAAAGAAGTGGCAAATGAAATACAGTGTAGGAAAGTGTATGGTCATGCACTTTGGTAGAAGAAATAAATGGGCAGACTATTATTTAGATGGGAAGAGAATTCAAAATGCAGAGATGCAAAGGGACTTGGGAGTACTTGTGCAGGATACCCTAAAGGTTAACCTCCAGGTTGAGTCGGTGGTGAGGAAGGCAAATGCAATGTTGGCATTCATTTCTAGGGATGTAGAATATAAGAGCAGGGGTATGATGTGGCTCTATAAGGCACTCGTAAGACCACACTTGGAGTATTGTATGCAGCTTTGGGCTCCTTAGTTTAGAAAGGATGTACTGATATTGAAGAGGGTCCAGAGAAAATTCACGAGAATGAATCTGTGGAGGCCAAGTCATTGGGTGTATTTAAGGCAGAGATAGATAGGTTTTTGATTAGCCAGTGCATCAAAGGGTATGGGGAGAAGGCAGGGGAGTATTATTGACTGGAAGCCCATGATTGCATGGCAGAGCAGACGCGATGGGCTGAATGGCCTACTTCTGCTCCTATATCGTATGGTGATCATGGTCTTTGCACCTTATTGCTTACCTGCACTGCACTTTCTCTGTAACAGTAACACCATATTCTGCATTCTGTTATTAATTTTCTCTTGTACTGATGGGATGAAATGATCTGTATGGATAACGTACAAAACAAAGATATTCACTCGACTTTGGCACATCAAGACTTAGTCTTGCATGTTCAGAATTGAAGTTCATCACATTGAAACAAGATGAAAGTTAAGTAAGAGCAAGCAACATGTGATGTTTGTTGGAAGATCTTCAATTTTCAGAATTATCTAAAGATTCACTGGGACACTTTAAACATGAGGCTTTGTGACAATAACATTTATGAAGGAAACTTGTCACGGGAACACTAAGTTCTTCATGTCCCTGCTGGACATTAGGATCTTAAAGTACTGCAGGTCTGTCCCATCAGCGAGTTGCTCGTTGGTGGAGAAACTGAAGGAGCTGGACTTGGTGTGGATCATGCTGCTGCCTGCGTCGGAGGGGTCGCTGTGTAAAGGCAGCGTGCAGTTTAACAGCGAGAGATCATCTTAGTCACTTCTGATGTCAAGACCCTGTTAATGTGGAATGTATTAGCTGACTTATTGGCGTACAGCAGAGGCAGATGGCAAGGGAGCTGTGTGGTCTTGGTCTTTGTAGCCAGGATTAGGCCTCAAGCCGTGGTGTCACCTGTTTACAGCCACCCAAGAGAGAGGTGTCAGAGTCGGTGCGCTCCGCCGGAGGTGGTATGGCGTGGTGTCCAAGCTAGAGTCAGTACTACCCCTAGTGTTCATTTGGCAGAAGACCAACTGTATTGTATTCGGACTGCAAACTGCTGCGACATTCATGGAGTCGGGGTCTTGGACAATTTTTTTTGCGTGACTGGATTTTACTGATACCTTATGTGCTCAATGTGTCTTGTGCTGATATTATTGGTGCACTGTATTACATCTTGGCCCTAGAGTATCGCTGCTTCATTGGTTGTATTCATGAGTATTCATGTATGGTTGAACGACAATCAAACTTGAACTTGCTGCGTGGGAGAGATAATCATGGAAGATATATTCACTGAGTCGTGCAAGGAAATGTTAGGGCAACTTGACTCCAGCTCATTCAGAGGCAAATTTGAAGGTGTCTAGGAAGAGAAATTGCAAAGCCTTGGCAGCTGCCAAGTGATTGTGAAGCGATTGAATTTAGGAATGTGCTGATGTTGGCCCTGTGGGAAAGTGGTAGGTTCCTTGTCTCTTTCGGCTCAGCGTCTAATGGGGACCTCACTTACACATCTGGCTACTATTATCCATTAAGGTGGCTGTCCTTGCTCGAGCGTAACCTTTCCTAGAAAGGAGCACACTGCAAAAGGATATCAGCGTCTAACATCCAATATTATGAATATTTTAAATCCCTGATCTCCTAATAAAATATACAATTACTGTATATCATACAGTGCATTTTTAGAGCTACTGTGTCACACAGCTCAGAAACAGTCCCCTAAGGCCACAACGTTCATGCCAACTGTCAATTACCCATCAACATCATCCCATTTACCAGCATTTGACCCGTAGCCGTCAACTTGCCAATTCAAGTAGTCACCTAAATGCTTAAATATTGTGAGTCTGTGCATCTTCCTATCCACTAGGCAGTGCGTACAGATTCCAAACTCACCCTGGGTGAAAGATTCTTTCTCCGATCTCCTCTGAACACTCTTACCTCAAACTACTGCCCTCCATTCTCGGGGACTATTTATAGTGTATCCAAGTTACAGGGCAGATCAGTCAGATTCACAAAATACCAGTGTGACGTCTCTTTTTCTTTCATGTATTGCGCAGATCTTTTCTGTGACTAAACAGCACAAAGTTTTTGTTAATGTGAATTCCAAATCGGTCTGTGCACTGGAAAGCACGGCTTAAGCATGAACTGCAGCCCTTCCCCAGAACTCCTCTGCAGATGGTCGCAACCAACATCCAGGAATGTTGCCAACAATTCTTTGATTGTGTTGAAGTCTGAATCACAATGAAGCGCTGGAACTTGTCCATCTGCGTGGATTAGATTAGTTTGTGGAGGGAGTTTGAAAAAATTCACATTTTCCTTAAAAGAAATTATGCAGCAGTTACAAAAATAAGTATTCTAATATAATTAGACAGGATATTAACAGTTTAAGTTACATTGATAATTCAAATTAAGAGCTGTTGATCGCGTTGACAGCAATGGCTGCGGAAATGGGGTTAATTTTAGTGTATTGTCATGGTTATATCTGTAGCCCTTTGCAGCACATCAGCATTCAGTTTAATTCAGTGACTCATTTCTGTTGCATTCCTGGGTCACAGCCAATTTGTTCACGAGCAATGGCAGAGGAAACAGTTGCCGGGATTTGCTTTCAGAAGAGTCAGCAGTGTAACTCCAGGGTCTCCTTGTCCTACCCCAACCAGCAGTCCATAGGAAGAAAATGTCAACCTTCAGATAAGATGGGGGATGCCTAACCTGGGGCCTGCGGACCCCTTGCTTAATGGCATTGATCCATGGCATTTAAAAAAAAGGATCTCATGGGAACCCCTGAGATCAGATGATGAGAGGAATAGATAGTGTGGACAGCCTGCACCCCCTTCTCAAGGGAGCAATAGCTAATACAAGTGGGCGTAATGTTAAGATGCCGAAAAAAAGTATGAGGGGATGTCAGAGATAAGTTTTTAACACAGACTGGTAAGTGCGTGGAACTCGCTGTGGGGATGGCGGTGGAAGCCGATACCTGAGTGATTATTAAGAAATTTTTAGGCACGTGGATAAAGAAAAAATGGAGTTCGATATGGAAAGGTTAGATTAATGTTTGAGTAGGTTAAAAGGTACAAAAATGTAGGTAAATGGGCCCGTATTGTGCTGTACTGTTCTATGTTCCATGGTGACCAATTTTTGTTGCCATTCTGTTCTTTAGTTCACTTCTTGAATTACTCTAAATGCAACCAGCTTCATTCTGCTGGGACAGGTGTTTGCTCCAAGTGGTCTGTGCCCTGTGGAAGGTGGCTCAGGCAGCCAGAGGTGTTTTTGGTTTTGAATGTTGGCGTTTGGCACCATGATAATGAGCTCTGTAGGGTTGGTTTTCCCAGACCTGCTTTTCCATGGGGACCTGTACTTTCGAAAGATCTACAGGACTTTGAGGGACTGAGTTATGGAGAAGTTGGCACCGTTTTCAACGGTGCGGGTCGATGGGACTAGTGTAGATGGGCTGAATGGCCTGTTTCCGTGCTGTACTTTTCTATGACTCTATTGTTATTGAGTGGTGAATGTCTTTTGCAAATGTTTGTGACATCTCTGAATATCTTAATCAACTCAAGCTTATTGCCATTCAACTACATACATGTATTACAGTACATGTATACCGCCAAACGAAAGAAACCATGTTCCTCTGGATCAAGGTGTACAACGTAGTGCATATAACCTACGCAAGTAATGATACTTTCGTCACTTGTCCTTCTGCATTCAGCACCATAATCTCTCTCACACCCTGCATTGCCTTCCTCTGCCATTGGAAAGCAAGCAAGTACTTATCAAATAGCTTGTTCCTTCCAGTTGTGTTTATCCAACATTTTATAACTATTAAACTGAACCAGGTGTCAGGATGGAGAGGAGGTGTAAGGTGTAAGTCTGCAGGACACCCTTGGAAAAGGTGTAGCCCCCCCGCCCCCGCCCTGATCAGGGTCACGTGAAGCCATGGGTGCAGGTGGTGGATGGTGTAAGAGCAGCCGGTGCATATCACGAGTCCTGGTTATGTGATCACTGACGCCAGGCAGGCAATCTTTGAAGAGTATTGGTCGTGGCGGAGGCCAGCTGAATTGTCAGGGCACCTCCCAGAAGGCAATAGCAAACCACTTGCCAAGAACAATCATGGTGATGGCTAGAGCCACAGCATGAAGGGGGTTTTCCCCGCAGGTAACAATCCCTCGCTCAGTCGACAGCTTAAAGACAGATAGAAGGCCATGATCATCCACATCATATGACTCGGCACATGATGATGATGATTAAACAGAAACGTTGAAAGTATCCAATCAATATTTTTAAAGCCTTTTGGATTTTTCTCCTTCATTGCTTATAACACTGTCCAAGGGATTAATTTTTAATTCCTGGGAACTACAAATCATTAAAAGAGGATTGAACACGTTCACAGAGAAATGGATTCCCAAGAACAATACATTTCTGCTTTTATTAGATTCCATTTCCTCAATTATTTAACTTCTGGTGCATTTATTCCCAAAGGAAAAGCAGTTAATCAAGCCCATTAATTGTACTTCACATCAACTCCATCAAACAAAGCATGCTTTTTAACAGAACCAATAAAAGTCCTTCAGATTGGTTTTCGACCACTATGTGTGGTCTTTTTCATTAATCACCATGGAGCTTCTATTCACATCTTGAAATCACAAATAGGCGGGGGGTTGAAGGTACATTTGCTCAAAAAAAATTACTGAAGTGGAACCTTCAAACTGAAAATGGGATTCAGTGCCTTTACATTTGGAGTTGCTATAGTAATTGGTGTGAGACTGTGGGGAACAATTTCCACCTGAGAGGGACAGTGAAATTAGGGGCAATAAATAGAAGATGGCGACTCAGCTCCAGAGCCACATGTATAAAATGGTGGAGGAACTCGGCAGGTCAAGGATAATGACCAGTTGACATTTCGGGATGAAACCCTTCATCAGGACTCGGCTTAAAACGCCAACTGTTCATTTCCCTCCAGAGATGCTGCCTGATCTGCTGAGTTCCTCCATCATTTTGTGTGTGTTGCTCAAGATTTCCAGCGTCTGCAGAATCTCCTGGGCACATCAAACCAAAGCAGAATCCATGTGTAGCTGCATTGCCTCAGGAGTAACTTTCGCGTGGCTGCTCTTTAATAGGATAGGAAACGCTGTATAGATATATAATATCCCAGATCTTATTAGGGAGCTTAACGTAAAGGAACCCTTGGGAGGCAGTGATCATGATATGATTGAATTCATATTGCAGTTTGAGAGGGAGAAGCTTAAGTCACGTATATCAGTATCGCAATGGATAAAGGGAATTACGGAGGCATGAGAGAGGAGCTTGCCCAGGTGGATTTGAGGAGAATACTTGTGGGGATGAAGGCAGAGCAGAGGTGGCTGAAGATTCTGAAAATAGTTTACAAGGCACAGGATAGATATGTCCCATAGAAGAAGTTGTTCTCAAATGGCAGGGGTAGGCAACCGAGGCTGACAAGGGAAGTTAAGGACTGCATAAAAGCCAAGGAGAGGGCACACAAGGTAGCAAAAGTGAGTGGGAAGTTGGATAATTGGGAAGCTTAAAATCCAACAAAAGGCGACTAAAAAAGCTACAAGAAGGGAAAAGATGAAATATGAGGGCAAATCAGCCAATAATATAAATCAGGATACTAAAAGATATTTTTTCAGTTATATAAAGAGCAAACAGGAGGTGGAAGTTGATATTAGACCACTGGAAAATGATGCTGGTGTGGTAGTAATGGGGAATAAAGAAATGGCAGATGAACTTAAGCATCTGTCTTCACCGTGGAAAATACTAACTGTGTGCCAGAGGCCACTGGGTGTCCAGGAGCAGGAGGGAGTGCCATTATAATTACAAAGAAAAAAAGTGCTTGGCAAACTCAAAAGTCTTAAGGTGGATAAGTCACTGGACAAGATGGTCTACATCCCAGAGTGCTGAGAGGTTGCTGACGAGATAACGGATGCATTGTTCATGATCTTTCGAATATCATTTTTGCGCGCACGCGCACACAGTGGAAGGGGAATGAGATAGGAGCGAGCGCATGTGGAAGTTGGTAAACATTTATAGCACAGCAAGCGGCATTGTATCTATGCTGGCATCGAGTTAGAGGATTTAAATTTCTGAAGATCTACCAGTGTGTGTGCAGCAAACTTGTAATGTAGCATTTGCCTCTATCCAGCAACCTCAGCATGACTTGGAAAAAATATATTTTCGGTTCTAAAAACAGAAACCTAGAAACTCATTTGGAGGCTTGTCTGATGACTAATGTTAGGTTGTAATGGGCTTTTCAAAACAAAATATGCAAGTTTATTGTAAGAAGATGAATAAAAATGTTTATCTGTAACAATGAGGAATCCTTGTGCATTCTTTGCAATATTATAGGTAGCTCAAGGACTTCCAACATTGTGGGTGTCAATCCAGTTTTACAATCTACCTGCCAATTCTACTTTCCGCAGATGGTAAAAGATGATGTCTGGAAATGCTCAAGCTTTTCCCTACAAGTAAATAAAAGAACTGAAAGTGAAGTATTAGCAGCAGAGGTTCCAAAGACCCAGCTATGGATGAACCAACTGCTGGCCTGTCCTCCTCCCTCCTCTCGCATCCCAACCCTTGCTGACCGAGCAGATCGTTTTTGTTAAACTAGGGTTCAAAGACCAAGGGTAGTAACTGAGAAGCTGGTTGTAAACCGGGAATGTGCATTTGGAACAAATTATCCCAGAAGAAAGCAAAATAAAGCGATTGCTTGAGGATTTCCCAATGTATCGGGGTGGAAGTGGTGAGATGAGATTAGCCAATGGTGACAGGATACTCGACCTAAGCATTTGAACTTCATGAGAATATTATGGTGTTTACTGTTTTGCCAAAGGTATCTTTATAACGACGCATTCAAAGAACCAGAGTAGTAATCCTGAGGCCCAGACTAACCATCAGAGACTATGGTTGAATTCTCACCATGGCATCTACGCAAGCTAAACTCATACAAGTTATCTCAAATTTAAAAGAAATCAATGGTTAGTGGTGGATTAGTCCTCTACGAAGAGGAAACCTGCCATTCTGGGCTGACCTTTGTGATTCCACACCCTAAAGGGTTTGTCGCTGTCTGAGCTCACCTCTCAATTTGCATGGGCAGTAAGTGTTGGTGTTGACATGGCACTTCTGAAAAATGAATAAAATTCATCTTTTGGAATTTGTGTTATGTATTATCACCTGATGTTATTTCCAGCCCTGTGCCTGGTCCCCCAGTGCATAGATTATACTCGCAGCATCAACCATCTCTTCAGTACATATTTCCAGAGCCGCTTTAACTGAAACTGCCCAGGAAGGCACCAAATAAGCATCATGTTTCACAGCCGTCCAGATTTACTTGAATTAAAAGACAACCAGAGTTGTTTCCCACGTTCCTCTGCCCACCATTCCAGACCTGAAGTCCGGCATGCTTCCCCCTGTCTGCTTGGCACTAACCATTTCAGTTTGGCTGCAACTTTATAGCAAGTGTCCGTGTCTGACATTGTTGCTATATTCGTACTCTACGGAGAGATTTCTGATCTACTTCCATCCAGATTGACTGTCGACTTGGTCTTGCTGCCTGATATCAGCACTGTTTCACAACAGTGAAATGGAGTCCAATGCCAGTCAATAATGCACGCTGCCGGGTTCCAGTGTCTGTACCCTCTTGAGTCTCCATGGTTTCGCGCTAGCTCCTTACAATATCTGCATGTTGCAATGAGTGATTTGTGCATGAGTGTGAATACAAAATACAATGAACTATTTCTGTATGGAGGACAAGTTGAGGGGAGGAACCGGGGAAGATTGAAGTCCATGGTTGTCACAGGAATCTCTGGAATGTTGTTTCATATTGGGCCAGGAGGTTCAGATGTAAATCACCATGAGAACAACTTTAAGGTGGGTGCAGTTTGGTGGGCTGGACCATCATAATTCTAGACATAGAGTCATGGAGGAGTACAGCACAGAAACAGGCCCTTTGGCCCATCTAGTCCATACCAAAACCATTTAAACTCCCTACTCTATCGATCTGCACTGGGAACATAGTCCTCTATATCTCTACTATCCATGTACCTATCCAAACTTGGCTTAAACGTTGAAATCAACCGTGCACACACCACTTCTGTTACTTTCTTATTGGACCACAGCAGTGAATCCTGCCCTGACCCCTTTCCTTCCAACTCATTCTCCTGCCCTGGTGGGATGATATCCTTCAGGCATCCCATTCTTCGGTGCTTGTAGCAGAGAGCAGCATCTCCTCCCCTGACATCTGCCCACTGTTGTCACGTTGTCCCTCATGACTGGTCTCCTGCTCCATGGTGGGACTGCTCTCTTTGATTATGCAAGTGCCTCATGACTCATGGATAATATGAGACTCCTTCACTGCCTGATCACCTACCTGAGCTGCTCTCACTGACCACTAACAAATTAAACCATTCCTCTAACCCAGGGCTGTGATTGGCACCAGTGTCAAACTAAGTAGGTGACTTTCCCCTACCCTCTTCTAAGGCTTCACCCTACAGCAACTCTGAGACAAGCTTGCTCTTGCCAACACTTAATACAGATAAGAGTTCCTGGGATCACACAGCTCTCTACCATCACCACTACAGAGCATGGATAACCTGCCTCCTCCATCGTGTCCCTCTGTCACTCTTCTGTTTACACTATTGCAGTTTCATGCAATTAATTCACTTGGATTATTTTAAACTGGTTAATTGCTTCCTTCCCCCTCTGCACCTCCTTCCCACTTGTGTCAAATACTGAACTTCCCACTTGTTCGTAAAGCAGTCTGGCTTTGTGCCTTAGCTGCATTGTGTCAAGTATGACTGTCAAAGGCTCACTGTGAATTTGCTTCATGAAATGCACACAACTTGGCATTTAACCTCTTTGGAATTTGGGTGACCAGATCATAACACCATACATTTGCATATAGCTCTTGAATCATAGAATAGGGTTTGGGGAGGTGAGGGAGACAAGGTCTCCTTTGATATTTTGTTCCCTTTGGATTTGGCTGGACTGGCTGATATGTACATCTAGTGATCTGTCCCGGGACTCCCCCTTTGGTCATTTTACTTAACCCTTCTGCTGCCCTGTGCGCAGGTTGATGGGGGTGATTCACATTTGACGACTGTTCAGATCCCTCTTTCCATCACCAAAGTTGTTAATGGATTCACACTGGTAGCAGGAGAGAGAGGATGTTTTGTACTAAGCTCATTATTATTATTATGCCATGTGTAAAATGTTCTGCTGTCAGTGCTACAGAGCAGAAGGTTTTCCAGTTTAATGTTTGTTGAGTTAAATGATGAACAGTCTGTCGTTTCCTCATCTGTCACCCATGACAGAGTTAAGTGCTTCTCACCAAAGTCAACAGAGTTCACTCTGCCTGACCCAAGGGCTTTAATGCAACATTACTATGATGCTTTCTAGCTGATCTTACTGTTTAACATAGAGCCAAGAACATTACAACACTGGGCTGGCCGTTAGGCCCAGAATATTATGCCAACCTTGATGCCAACTTACACTAAATGTCCTCCTCCTGTATATCATATGTATACCTCCATTCTCTTTCTAAAACCTCTTACGCTGCACCAAACTGCCTGCTTCCAGAACCATTCCGTATCACTTTCCATTCTATTCTACTATTTGACCACTCTCTTGTGTTTTTTAAAAAAAAAAGCTTGCCCCTTATGTCACCTCTAAACTACATCCCCCCCCCCCCACCCCGGTGCACACTCAGGTACATGTGCCAACCTTAAAAACATGTCCTCTGGTTTTGGCATTTCTGATATCATGGGTGACGGGGTTGGATTTGTCTCTACCTCCTCTAGGTCACCCTGGGGCAAGGTGTAGCGCCTGCTTAGCCCCCCCCCACCCCAAATCAGGGTCACGTGAAACCACGGGAGCAGGTGGTGGATGGTCGTACGAGCAGCTGGGGCATGTCACAAGTCCTGGTTATGCGACCACTGATGCCAGACAGACAATCTCTGCAGAGTATTGATAATGGCTGGGGTCACCTGTCTTGTAAAGACACTGCCCAGAAGGTGGCAATGGCAAACCACTTCTGCAGAAAAATTTTGCCAAGAGCAAGCATGGTCAGTAGACCATGAACACCCAAGTCATACAGCACAGCACATGATGATGATATCTGGGTGATGTGCTCAGTAATGGGTAAAGTTGCGCCATGTACCACATGTTTCCCGGATGACTGAGAGGGTTTGACTATAATCTAGAGAATTGTCCAAATACCATCTTCACACTTGCGAGCATTTGAAGTCAGTTTCAAAGAATAGTGTAAAATAAAAATATAACAATGGCTGCAAAGGAATTTAGTCTGGGGGCTGAATTGTAGCAACTGTCTTGTTATTAAATGGAAGTTGTGAGGAATCCCGTTGACAAGTTCTGCGAGGTGAGATTACTCACTCTTTCCAGTAGCTGAAGTGTTTCTTCGGAGCAAGTGTTTTGCATGAACGTGCTGCTCAGAGTTGTGAACTGAAGACCTTTCGATAGCTCTGTGCAAGTACTGATGTTGACGTTTGTACCAGCAATTTATCACAGTCTAATTACCGCAGCATACTTTCTCATGTTTTACTTGGATATCATTAAGTTCAAACAAAATCGCACTTCAGATTGTCTGTCAGATTAATTTATAATCTGCTAATGTGAGCTATCGACAATTCACCATGATTTAAAAAGAAGTCTAAGAGGGCATGCATTGAGGATGAGAGGGGGTTAGGTTCGACGGGATGTAAGGGATAAGTTTTAACTCGGAGCGTGGTGGATGCCTGGACTGCACTGGTAGAGGCAGATTCATTAGAAGCCTTTAAGAGACATTTAGATAGGCACTATGGATGTGGGAGAAGACGGCTGAGGCCAAACCACCAGGATTGTCTCTGGGAATTTTGGGAAATGGGGATAATCTGCAGAAAAATTGTGCATGCATTGCAGCAGTGTTATGTTTTATTAATTTCTTGAACACTTTTATTTGTTAATTAAACACAGAAATATTTATATAAGTAATTATAAATAATTGGGAGGTGCCTCAGTTTGGCAGAAAGAATAAAGAGGTCACTATTGCAAGCAAAGCTACTCGACTGTGCTTGTTCTATCAGCCGCTAATCACAAAATACTTTAAACATCATGAACGCTGCTTCAGAAATCTCTGATTTCCAGCTTGACTGAACCAGGTACCACCAGAGGCAGACATTATGCAGCTTAGAGGGTACAATGTATGGCTGGGGGAAGCACAGTAGCGTAGTGGTTAGCACAACGCTCTACAGTACCAGCGACCGGGGTTCAATTCCTGCCACTGCCTGGAAGTTCTCCCTGTGACCATGTGAGTTTCCTCCAGATGCTCTTGTTTTCCAAAGGCCTATCGATCGGTCGATTACTTGGTGCTTGTAAATGGTTGTGTGATTGGGCTGGAGGTAAACTGGCCAGGCGGAGCAGCTTGAGGGGCGAATTTATCAATAAATAAATAAACAATAAATACATATTTTAAAAAGTAGTTGAACCAGCGTTTTGTCCACTTATAAATCAAATGGAATGAACACAAATCTCTCCTGGTTTACTTTTGTTCAGTCAGCCCAGCTCTGGTACAGAAAACATTACTTGTCCATTTGCTATCAATGGAAAACAGATGAGCACAGGAACAGGCCCCTCAGCCAAATGAAACTAATCCCTCCTGCTTGCATGTGAACTGTATCCCTGTGTATATAGCTATTTAGCTATAATGGGGGTTCCCAGTCTGGGAGTCCACGGGCCCCCGCAGTTGATGGTAAAGCTCCATGGCATAAAAATGATTGAGAATCCCTGCTCTAAAAGCTTCTAGAATGTCACTGTCCCGTCAGCTTCCACCACCACTCCTGGCAGCCCGTTACAGGCACCTACCACTCTTTTTCTCCCCCCTAAAGCATACTTGCCCCACACATCCCCTGTAGACTTTCCCCTTCTCACCTTAAATGCACGCCCTCTCGTATTTGACATTTCTACCCTGGGGAAATCTTAAGTTTGCCTCTCATAACTTTATATACTTCTATCAGGTCTCCTCTCAGCCTTGATGCTCCAGAGAAAGTAATCTAATTTTGGTGATCCATCAGGAATGTGTTGTTGTGATGCTGCAGTTAAGTTACTGAACCTGTAACATGGAGATCTGCGTTCAAGGCCCACAGTGGAATTGAATCCATTTTTAAAGAAAACTATTAATTAAATGATGATTGGCCAACCCTCAGGGTCAATTCACCACCCCGTCATAATTTTTATCAGGAATTTGCCATTTTTACCCAAATGTAGCTCAAGATATTGGCCTCTGAAAACCGGGTCCTGCAATGTTAATTACCCACACTGCACATATCAGCTCGGCAAACTCTGCGCAGAAGGGGGAAGTCGTGTGTTAATGTGAAAGCTCCCTCTGTTTCTCTGTAGGCAGTCTGTACATTTGTGGGGACTTTGATGAAGCTAGTGTCCTGAGGTCCAGCGGCTGACCTTTAACGCGGCCACTGCAGAGAGTCCAACTGCACACACGTGACAGGGACCAAGTGGTGAAAGAGCTGGCCGGTATATCCTGTGCCGACTTTAATCCAGAACTCTTGCAAGGAGGCCCAAGAGTTGCTGGTCTCTGGAATAATTAACAAAATGCTGGAAGGGTTCAGAGGGTCAGGCAGCATCAATGGAGGAAAATGGACCGTCGGTATTTCTGGTCAAGGCCCTTTATCAACTCTGCAAGGAGTGTTCCCTAAGCTGAACCTTCACTGTCCCATTGGTGTGAACCTCGGCATCAGAGCAACTCTGATGCTGGGAGTGTGAAACAGGAGTAGAAATACCGTACACTCTCAGCAGGTCAGGCAGTGTTAGTGGGGAGAAAGGTTTTTCAAGCTGAAATGTTAATTCTTGGTTCCCATCTCTTCCTGAAGGTCATTTGATAGATGGGACAGGGCTACAGTCTGAGGCACAGAAGTCTGATTAATCCAATCTCTGGACTCCATTTCTTTTGGGAAGGTATTTCTCCGAGCTGTTTCTGAGAAATTTCAGTGAATTGTGACGGCTCAATAATATATCCTCCATAGTTCTAATTTTGCCTCTACAAGTCAAAAAGTGTAGATGGGGCAAATGAAATAGATTGGCCACAGTTATGGCTTATTATCTTGTAGCTTGCTTGTGTATTTATTTATTTATTGAGATATATTGTGGAGTAGACTCCTCCAGACCTTCGAGCCACGCCACTCAGCAATCTCCCAGTTTAATCCCAGCCCGATCACGGAACTCTATACAATAGTCAATTAACCTACCAATCAGAGCACCCAAAGGAAACCCACGCGGTCACGGGTAGAACGTACAAACTCCTTACAGGCAGTGATGGGAATTGAAACCGGATCGTAAAGCGTTGTGCTAACCACTACACCACCGTGCCACCTTAGGACTGTAGACCTTGGAGGTTAAGGGAATGAGGAATGACCTGTTTTAAGTTTCTAAGAAGAATTGGCGGGGTAAAGCCATCACTCATGCTAATCATTTTTATTTTGAATGAGAAGGGGGCTGAGGAGCCATTGAGACCAGGACTGGTCTTATTAATGAAGGTAAAGCAGAGAACAAGGGTGAAAGGTTTCCTTTTGTTCTGGTGGCCAGGTTGTTCTTTCCATCTTTCCCTTTTCTTGCCTCTTCTTCTCCTCCTTCTTCATTTAGCACTCCCTCTCTCTAACTCTCCAGGCCTCCTTGCCTCTCTGCCACAGGCCCTCCTGCCCCTGCTGCACGGTCGATCAGATGGCATAGCATTTGAAGCCCATGAGTGGACTGGTATGCAGATTGCCTCATGAATCACTCCTCTCCCCTACCGTATCCAATTAGGGAGGACTGTTGAACAGTGAAATAGGTGAGGGGTAGCTCAGACTGGGCCTGCTAGAGGTGGTTGCTGAGCAGGTCCTGGGACAGGGAAATATTTTGTTCTTTGTGCCCCACAACTTCCAAATCCCCTTCCTCTTGCAGTTGAAGACCTCTGTTTTACCATATATAGAAGCCGATTGTCATAACACCATGACAAATCCACTGGAAAATGCCTTTCCTGCACAGTATTTATTCCTTAATCAATATTCCGTTTCCACATTGTTGGTCATGGGAGCTTGCTGTGGGAATGTGCTCTGTCCAGTTGCCTGCATTACAACAATGACAATACTTCAAAAACACTCAATGGCCTGTAAAGCACATTAGAACATTCTGTAAGGTATGTGAAAGCACCATTGAAATTTCTTTATTCCAGTAGTAGAGGTTGTTCTGTGAGGCATATTCAACTGAATTTTAATTGCATAATAATTTCCAATATCTGGGAAACAAACACTCATTTTAATAAAATAAATGTGGCTGTGAAATTGCATAAACTAAATGTGAGGTTTGTAATAAGATACCTCTAATTTATCATTTGAGCACTTTTTCCACATTCTAATATTCTGGAAATAATCCCAATGGTCTTCCCTGTGTAATAGAGATAATGAGGAGAAACCAGCAGGTGTTTATCATGATCAGAGGAGGTTTGGTTTAAATATCAGGAATGTTAAAACAACCTGCACGTTAGACCATAAGACCATAAGATATAGGAGCAGAATTAGGCCATTTGGCCCATCGAGCCTGCTCTGTCATTTCATCATTTTCCCTCTCAGCCCCAATCTCCTACCTTCTCTCCATATCCCTTCATGCCCTGACTAATGAAGAACTAATCAACCTCTGCCTTAAATATACCCAGTGACACTCCATCCACAGCTGCTTGTGGCAACGAGTTCTGAAGATTTAGGGGGTTTTTAATTTCTTTCACCGATTATTTTTCTTGCAGTACATTATTTTTGTAATTACAATTTTAGACTGTTAGACTGGAGTACTGTCAGATCTTGTGCAATGTCAGATGTCTTACCAAAAAGAGGAAGAATAAAAGTGATCCAATTGCTTTTACTAACCTGCACGATGTAAGACAATAAACTAGTGGTTGAGCTTTCTTAAGCATTTATTCTTTCTGATCGGTCTTAAAATGCTACTGATAGCTTCTAGAATCTTGGA
This sequence comes from Mobula hypostoma, assembly GCF_963921235.1. Taxonomy (NCBI): domain Eukaryota; kingdom Metazoa; phylum Chordata; class Chondrichthyes; order Myliobatiformes; family Myliobatidae; genus Mobula; species Mobula hypostoma. The sequence continues at coordinate 137,197,720 of NC_086098.1, forward strand.
CCAATTGTCAACCGCAAGGATTTCAATGCGTTAGTGCTAGGGATTCCCTGGCCTTGATTCTTTGCCCTATGTTGGTATCATTGTTCGGAGTGAGCTTTCCACAGTTACAATGTGCCTTCTGGATCACGGCCCATCACTCCTAGCTCCCGTTGTCTCTCTATCTATGACAAAGCATTGTACGGTATTAACTCCCTCTGGGATCCAAGCACTTCTGAAAACTCTTTAATAAAAGTAGTTCTTTGTTGTGCTCTCACCCAGCCCAGTCTTTATGTTTACTTACTTTTCACATCAGCCTCAAAAACCACCATCCCCAACTCCCAATCCTGGCCCGTATCTCCCCGCCAGGTCTAGTCCTCTCTCACCCTGCCAGGTCTCCCTCTATCCTCCCCCCTCCCCCCAGCAGGTCCCCACTCCTGTCTGTCTCTCCCCCCGCAGGTTCCCACCCTCGTCTCTCACCCCGCCAGGTCCCCCTCTTGCAATTCGCCTGGGCCCCTACTCTCTCCCTGCCAGGCCTCCTTGCTGTTTTGGGATTTAGTGGGCAAGTCATCAATCATTTAATTGCGTCATGGCTGGGCTTTGAATGTTAACTCATTTATCCACTGTATAAGCAAGAAATGCAACTTAACACACTGGTGGTCGCAAGCTTTTATTGGAGTGTTGCCAAGGATTAGAAGACACTGGAGTACTGCTTAGGATACAGAGGGTTAATAAGAGATTTAACAGAAATTGATAAAAGGTTTCAAAGAGATAAATGTGGTGAAACTGCTTCAGGAGGATCAGTAAACTGAGAACAGAGATTTAAGATGATTAACAAAAGATCAATAAAGGAGAGAAGAAAAGTATTGTTTAAGCAGTGACTTTAATCTGGAATGCATGGTTTAAACAGATCCTTGGCCAGATTGAGAGGTAGCTTGGATATCTGCTAGAAAACCAAATTTCTGTGATATTATACGTGAGCAGGGTTGAGAGCTAATGGTGCAGCGGTTTCGAAAAGCCAGCATTGCCAGGTGGGCCTCGCGCCCCCAGGAAGATGCATGGCAGGTAAAAACTACGCTCAAAGGCACCACTGCAGGTGAGCGGGACCGCTTTGCCAAGAGCTTTCGGACACGGTAGGATGAGTGACATACTGTGAGAGCGGGCCCTGCGAGCAAAGGGTGTGATCCAGAACACAGGATGAGCTGGCAGAAATGTCGAGGAAATTGCTCCCCTAGTGATGATGTTGAAGTCAAGGCCCCCATGGAGGTAAGGAGTCAATGCCAGTGATTCACCAGAGATCTCAATGTATTGATGAAAGTTATGGTTGATAATTGGCCCTTCTAATGGGATATGTAAAAATATGAAGCTTTATGCCATGCATTGATCAGTGACATTAGTCACCTTCTCGATGCAGCTTGTTGGGCCTTGTTGCGTACAAATGGAGTGATGTTTCCTCCATTACTGCCACTGTTGTGCAGTCCGGCTCTCTGCCTGAAGCAAATGCAACTGCAGGTACTGGAATCAGAAGTAATAGCTAAGATGCTGGACGAACTCTGGGGCAGGCAGCATCTATAGAAGGAAATCATTGGCATTTCAAGTCATCCAGTTCAAATGAAGGGTTTTGACCCAAAACAGAGACTGTCCACCTCCCTCCGTAGATGGTGCCTGAGCTGCTGAGTTCCTCCAGCATCTTGTGTCTTAAAGAAAACTACAGATGCTGTTAACAGAAACGCGTTAAGAACTCAGCCAGTCAGCATCATCTGTAGGAAGGCAAGTCAGTTCTAATTCTGAGTCCGTGGCCTTTCCTCGGAAGCACTTGACCTCTTTTCTCTTTCCACAGATGCTACTTGACTGGCCGAGTTCTAGTGGCATTTCTGTTTTTCAAATCCATTGCTTAGCCGCGAGTCAGAGGGGAGCAACCTGCAGTCTGGAAATCTGCTCGGAGCTCTCCAAGCTCTTTGGAAGTGTCTGGCATCTGCCCCGAGGAAGCGTATTGCAAAGGGCACCTTCTCGCACTCTCTGCTGATTCCAGGAATGACACAAAGCCTTCCTTTCATGCTGCTAGAGCTAAAACAAAATTGGTTGGCACAGTTTTACAAAAATTTCTACCCCAGCCCACTCATTGTAATGGGGTTTTTCACATTAACACAGGAGGAAGTTATGCAATTTATCTATTTAGTGTTTTATATGTAGGGAAAGGACTCTGAATAGTGCAGCATCTTTATCACTTTATAATGGGCTAAAGGAGATATCATGTCAGCCCAAGTGATTTGTAGGAATTCGATAATTAACTAAATCTTGCATGTGGCGGGAAAAGCTGATTTAACTTTTCATGACAGAAGTACTCAAATGAAATTGAGAACGGTGTGGAGACGGATGTAAGTACTTGGCGGAGACACACTTTAAATCACAACACTCTCCTGTACAATACAATAGTTGTTTACAGGATCATTTCCAGAGGTAAATGAACTGGCTCCTCCCTCAGGCTGACATCAGTGCTCAGCAGTGTTGTTAAGCATTCCTCGCTGCTGGGGAGTATGTAGAATCATCGACTCTCAGGCCTGTTCGAGTCATTGCATCTGTACTGGCTCCTGGAAGAATAGTCCAGCTAATATTATTCCTTAGCTCTTGCACATCACTGGCCACTGGCCACTGATCAGATGGTAACAGGAAACCTGGCACGCCTGAACCTCCGGAGATCTTCACGAGGGATTTCCCAGGCTTACTTTGGAGCCATTTAAGGGTGAGGGTCACAGTGGCCTCTCCTGTCTATTGGGAAGAGTTTTACTTGTGGTTTAGTTCTGCAACCCCTTCATTGCCCAGTGAAGTAGGATTCATTCGTATTATGAAAAGGGGAGCGTCTGTAATATGACCGATACATCAGGGACATTTAAGGAACTCTTACGTAGGCACATGATGGAAAAATGAATGGCTGTGTTGGAGGGAAGGATTAGACCAAGGGCTCCCAACCTATTTTTATGCCATGGACCCCTACCATTAACTGAGGTGTTCGTGTACCCCAGGTTGGGAACCCCTGACGTAAGTGATCTATACAATACCAATGGTCATGTGATGCCAGAACAAAGTGGGCTGAATGGCCTCTCTTACTCTTGTACCTACAGCTGGAAGGGCAGGTGGAGGTTCTGCTCCAGCATACGGCCCCAGTCCATGGTAACCATTTATGTCTGGTGGTGCAGTCTGTGACTGTTGCTGGCAGACCTCGTGTTTGACTTCAGCCAGTACTGGTGGGGAATTCTGTCAGTGGGTGGGATTAGGGAGTAGTGGGCATTGTATTGATAGTGATCGGAAATAACGACGTCACATTGCAGGAAAGGTGTTCACAGCAGAGGCCACGATCCTGAGAAGTTGAGAGGTAAGGGGTCACAGGACATTCACCACTAACAGTATTATGACTTCGTGTGCGGAGTGTGTGGAGATTCCCAGCCAACGTTTGCTGAGATGCATTTCTGTAGATGGATTTTTGTGGTGCTTTTGGCTTACCACTGTGAAGAGGCGACTAAGCATCAGTGGGTGTGATGTGTTCAGACACGGTAAATTGTGGCATTGAACTTTCAAGCGTTCAGGTCAGATTTCTGCATCGTGGAGGACGAGGCAGGATCGGAGGCCACCATCTTAATGGACGGCAGAGAGGTTTTGAGCGGCCTTGTGGTCTGTGCTCTCCCGCTCTTAAAATCTGTGCAGCAGCCGGGCTCTCCCAGACTGAGCTGTTTTGCAGTGGGTAACGGGGACTGCAAAAGCAACCTCCCACACAGCCCCCGGAACATGGTCCTTGGCCAAGGCTCAGAGGGTGGGCCAGCCACCCTTTCATTTACCAAAGAAAGGAAGCTTTTGATTGCAATGGCCCCTATCAGGCTTTGTGCTATTGTGTTTCCGTGCCAACTGACCTTTAACCCCTTGGCTTTAAGCCAAATGCACCACAACAATTGTCCCTCAGATAAGTGCGGTCAATTTTAAATGCAGCCTGGGTTCAACAGCAATTTTCCTGTTCCTGTGAACTGGTTTCTCTTTTCTTTCCCTCTCCATTTTTCTTTCCCCTCTGTATGCTGGGTCGGGCGGGAGTGGTAGGCGGAAAGGATGTTCAGAAAATGACATTGCCAGGGTTAGCTGGGTGCCAGCACTCTGTTGGAACTGGGCAGTAATGGCAGTGCAGGCCCTGAAGTGAAGGGAATCTTTTTGCGAATAGTTGGATCTCTGTAATAGAGTGATTTCTCAGCCTAAGTGCACGCTGATACTTGGGGAGGTGAGTTGTAGACAGAGATTGAACTCGGTCTTAACTTTCTTTTCTCTCTCACCCCTCCAATTCCGACTGGCCTCTCCAAGCCAGGCTTGCCCATGAAATCCTCCTTTATTGACACAGCTGCTAACAGCACAGCTTTCCAGTTGTCTTAAGTTAACGGATGTTGTCTTCGGTTCTGTCATCACAGAGGCTGTGTCCTATCTCTCTTCATATTACTACCACCATCACCTTAAAGCCAATACGTGGTCCACCTGCCCTTGCACACTGTTTCCCCATATAACCATAGAGTCAGTCAGTGCGCAAACAGGCTACCAATTGTATATTTCCTTTGACACACTGTTTTAGAAACTTTCCCTTTTTGCCATTGACAGGCAAGGATCTCACTTTCCTGCTCCATGGAAGGCTGGTGCGTAAGTACTGCAAGGGAATTGAAAAGCTAAACAAATATAAAGCGGTATTGCAGGTGGAGTTGAATACACAAGGATGGAAGCTATGCTTCAGTTATATGGAGCAGTAGTGAGACGATGTCTGCAATAATGCATCAAGAATTTATCTCCTAGTTTAAGGAAGGATATCAATATGTTGGAAGCAGCCTGCGAAGATTTAGTAGACTGATGCTGAAATGGGTGGATTGGCTTGTGAGGGTGTCTGAGCTTGTATCATTGGAGGTGGTGGAGGGAGCTTGATTCAAACATTTAAGGGGCATTATTGGTTGGATGTGAAAAGAATGTTCCCTTTCATGAGGCAACCAAGAACTAGGAATCACTGTTTGAAAATGAAGGTGAGGCAAATCTTTTACTGGGGGATGTGTGCCTTTGAAGCTTCCTCCTCAATAGACAGAGGAATCAGAGCCTTTGGATATTGTAAAGCAGTGGTGGTGATGTGAGAAGAGGGTGGACGTGAATTGCAGATGGAAAGCGGAGTGAAGGTTACTTGTCATATCATGATCTTTGTTAAAAGTTGCAAGTAACCACGTGGCCCAATCGTACTCATGATCTCAGTATTATGTTTGAGGTACTTATGTGCCTCTTTCCATAACACCAAAGGATCTAATTATATTTCAGCTAGAATTCAATTCAATAGATATTATTGACTCTTTAGGCTGCCCATTTTGAATTTGACATCATAACAGAAGTCATGTTATCTGCTGACATCACTTTCAGTAAAGTATTGCTGAATGGCATTGCGATGGTAGACAATGTACCTCGTGTCTTCAGAACCTGATTTATTCACTGACAATTTCATGGTGTTTAATTCTACTTGTCGTGTTGAACGTAGTTGGTTAGATTCTCACCTGATGGAGATGATTGTCTTTCTGGTGCAAATATTGTTCGCCACCCTTTAGCCCAATCCTGAATGTTGTCCCAAGTCTTACAAAGAAGCCAGGCACTGATTATCCCCAGCAAGGGCCAGATCAATGGCATTATCATTGACAAATCACCCGTCAATACTGCGGGACTCAGTAAACACCTCAGTTCAACTGGATACTATGCTTACAAGAGCAAAACTACTACAGCATGTGACTTGCCCCCGACACCCCAAAGCCTTTCCACCATTCTACAGGTCTGGAACTGGTGAGTGCGGCTCCGTTAATTTTCAAGATGCTCCAAACCATCCAGGTCAAAGTAGCCTGTTTGAGAGGTACCCCTTGCACCGCCTTAAACACAAAAGAGCTCTACCACCAAGTATGGCAAGGGCAACAGGTGCATGGGAACACCACAGCATGCAGCTCCCTTTCTAGTCACTGGTCTTTCTTTGAAGCTGGGTCAAAACCCTGGGGCTCCCTACCCAACAGCACCATTACCGGCAAGACCGCAGTGGTTTATCAAGGAGGCTGGCCATCACCTCCTTGAGGGCTGTATATAATCTATCTATCTAATGTGTGCTGATGTTTACCAAGGGCAATTCACTCCAAAGTTGTGGCAATAATCAGGCAACTGCAAAATCTTCCAGTGAGGAGAGCAGGAGTGGGTTACCTGCACCTCATGCCCACCCACCACTCAATGTGATCGTGGCTGACCTGCCCCGGGCCTGACCTCTTTTGTGTCAGATCTCCACAGCTCGCATTCGTCTGGAGGGTCAGGGTGGGTGTTGGAAGAGAAACAGTTAGTGGTACCAAGGCTTGTGCCATCACCGCCTCATATGGAAGCTCCAACTTGTAAGATCGTAAGAGTCAGTGAGCTGTAGACTTGGCCAGTTCCATCACAGACACAACCCTTGCCGCCATGAAGGACATCACCAAGAGGCCATGCCTCAACAGGGCAGCATCCATCTCTACCGGCCCTCACCATCCGTGACATGTCCTCCTCACATTACCACCATCTTCAGGAACCTGCAGAGCCACACTCAATGTATTAGGAACAACCCCTTCCGCTCCGCCATCAGGTTTCTGAACAGTCCACGGACACCATCTCGTTGCTCTCTTTTTCACTTATTTGTATTAACTTTCATGTCTTGTACTGCACTGCTGCCGCTAAACAGGAAGTTTCATGACATAGGTCGGTGATAATAAAACCCTCTTTCTAATTCAGCACTTAATAAGGGAAAGCCGCCTCACCCAGTGGAGAAGAGAAGAGCAGTCCAGCCAGTGAAAATCGTATGTTTTTGGGGCCAAGCAGATGAAGCAGCATCATGCAGAATTAGCAAACGGTGCAAAGGCTGCTTTTGGTGCGCCGACCACATTATGGATGGAAACTATGACTTTGCTAACCAATTAAGTCTTGTGGCCTGCAGTACAAAAAGACTTGCAACAGTGGTGACCAGCAAGAGAGCCACAATAATCTCTGGCTCCAGCTTCATGCGTGGCTTTAACAGCGAGTTTTCTGGTGCTCTGATGACGGAGCCAAAGAGAGTGCATGGAGCAGCAGAGGCTTCAACTCTTGACTCTCAGGGGTTGCACATGAAAGGTGCATGAGGTGAGAATCCTGCACCAGTACTTTGATTTTATGGAAACCGTCAGAGATCTGAACCAAACACCAAAGATCATCTCAGTGTGAAAACTGAGGAACTGAATTATAGAAATGTGAAGTGGGAGAATATAAACTAGAGGATGCAGTCCTGTAGGTGTGCAAGGATCTTGGGGCAGTGCGGGGGGGGGGTGAATGTGTGAAATTCAGTGAGAGTGGTATAGCAAGATGAGAAAGTGGTTGAAATGCATTTGGGGCAAAAGAAAGAAATCCATGGTGATTCTTTATAACACACTGGCTACAGCTAGAGTACTTGGAAGCTACTCTTTAGGAAAGAAATAAAAGGCTTTGGGAAGGGTGCCAAAGAAATGCTCTGAAATTATTCCAGGACTGAGAGATTCAAATTGTGTGGAGAAGATGGGGTTGGAACAGAGGAGACTACCAGGGCAGCTGATGTACTTAAAATCAGGCAGAACGATTCCCATTACAGTACCAGACTGTCAAACGTCAGGCGGCTGAGATAGGACGCGTGTGATTGCTCTGGTATAAAGTTGGCACAGGCATGGCAAACTGAATAGCCTTCTCTGTTGTAACCACTCTGTGATCCATGGAAGGAATAATGTAGAGACCAGAAATTGCTGGTGCTGTAATCTGGAACAAGGGGGGCGGGGGAAACCCAAAAATGCTAGAAGTACCCAGCAGCTGAAATAATCTATCTTGGTTACCTCTTAAAACAATTAGTTATTATCTCTGCAGTCCTAAATGTGGATTATGATTAAAAATTGACAGTGCAACTCCCTGTTTCTGAGTGAAGGAATGGGCAAATTGCATGGAGGGGGAAACTGGACAAAATCAGGTGGTCTGGCTGACCTTGGTGTCACAGTGCCCATTCAGAACCTTTGTGGATCAACAGCACAGGCCACTTCAGGACTATGCAGTCTCCTGTGTCTTCCCCTGCCCTACCCTCAGTCCAGATCTGAAAGTAGGCCTTGGTAGCGTCAACAGCTGGTGAAATCTTTAATAGCAAATTGCCCTGGCTACAGATAGCCTGTTATCTTTGTAAGCATTCCCATGTCCAAATGAATATTTATTGCTTGCTTGTTATGCCGTGGACTTTCTCCACAGGTCGGGGTGGAAAGAGGTGAGAAAGTTTTGAGCAGTAATGCTGGTTCCCAATCTCATCAGGTTGCTTTCGCTTACGACGAGTGTGTGTGTATACACGTTTCTAATTTGTACTAATCCCCATGTCGCCCCGAGATTTGCTGCCCAGCTCGGGGTCTCAGTTGAACAGCATGCCTGGTTTAAACTTCTCCTGCTTCTCCATTGTCTCAGCTCTCCCTTTGCTGCTGTTCCTCCAGCCCCACAAACCTCTGATATCTAATTACTCCACCTTGACAGCGAGATCGCCACCTGCCAAAGCCACGAGCAAGCAGATTCACTCAGCCTCACATCTCTACCTGTCTTCATTCCCTCAAAACAACCTTTGAAGCCTCCCTTTCTTACCAGGCTAAAGCTCCTGAGAAGCACCGGATGGTGTGCTCCCTCCAAAGCAAAGTGGTGGTGATTTGTTAGTGATGGGATTGTTGCCAATCAATAATTTAGGTCAGTTATCAAAGGAAGTAAGCTTGGAGGAAGTCAGTATTTCAAGAATAATTAAAGAGACGTTACCATAGCATTAGGGCAAGACAGCTTCATCCCCAGGCTGTGAGACTGCTGAACGCACGGCCACCATCCAGGTCTCACCACATCTGAAGTGCCAGTAGTGTAATATTGTTTACTTGTATATGTACCTTATTTGTTAATTTATTTGCAGTAATATTACTTTGTGTTATGTGTGTGAGGTACTTGTGCAGCGTTGTGCACCGTTGTCCGGCGGTGCGTTGTCTCATTTGGCGGTATACATGTGTATAGTTGAATGGCAATAAAATTGAACTTGACCTTGTCTTTGAGATGTTCTCTCCTGTCTGATGGTGTGCACTTGCACCGTAAAAGTTGCAGTCTGATGTTGTCATGGGAACAGTCATGGGGTCCGGTATGTTTTGTAACTCCAAAACACAAAACCTAATTGAAAAGAAAACAAGGGAGCCGGGAGATAAACGTGTATACTTTGGTTTTTACTTTAAGCGAGGCACATACACATCATGTGATGTCGTGATAACATATGTCATGTGCTTCCTTTTACATATAACCTACAAGGTATTATTTAAACAAACAAGAATGCTTAATCAAATGGATATATTTACAATATTACTCAAATATCACTGAAATATCAAATACACAAGAGTCGTTGTTTAGTCTGTGCACTTCTGAGATTTAACAAGTTTAATGGGAAATTTCATTCAGAAATCTCCTTGGGATTTATTTTGCCATTATTCACATTTTCAGTTGCAATCTTGGTTATATATTCTCACCGTGTTTTGTGTTGGCAGTGTTATTAATAATTTAATAGTTAACACAGTTGATGGAAAACCTATTTCATTTAGTGTGTCAAGGGTGAGGTGCTTGTGGGAAGTACGAGGAGCAGTGAAGATCATGTGCCAGGGTTTGGTCTGAGCACGTGATGACTCTCTTACATTCCAGACATAAGTGATCCATAGATTGACCCAGTCAGAGAGTGTTCAGTTCACAATTGCCTGTATCTTTAAGGAGCTCCATAGGAGGTTCACATGATGTTAAAGACGTTATTCCCATCAGGAGTTCAAAGCAAATTGAAAATAAATAGTAAAATGTTCTTTTTTTTTAATGCTAATCAGCTAACCACAGCTCCATGGTGAAATTGTCTTGTCTTAATGACAGGAGGTCAAGGGTTCAAACCCCACTCCAGGAGCCCAAGGATAGAATTTAGCTTGACCCCCCCCCCCCCCAGTGTAGTACTGAGAGTGCACTACACCATTTGAACTGCCTCCTCTTGACGCTGGTATTAAATCCAGGGCCCTAGTTGCATCTTGAGAGTGGACATAATTGAAATTTGTTGATGTAGGAAAGCAACATCCATCACCAGGGACCCCCACCGCCCAGTTTATCTACTGCAGTCAGGAGCCTCAGGACTCGCACCACCAAGTTCAGGAACAGTTATTACCACTCAACCATCAAGCGATAACTTCACTCACCCCATCAATGAAATGTTCCCGCAACCCATGGACTCATTTTCAAGGGCTCTTAATTTCATGTTCTCAGTACTTATTGCTTATTCATTTATTATTATTATTATTCTGCCCTTACTCAAGTGTTTTGCTGGTTCTCTCACGCTAGACAGACAGATAATTCCAGTCCCAGAGCAGCTGTAGTTGAAGGTGCTTTCATTGTTCGCCAGCACGTTACAGTACGCAAGGAGCTGGTGTAAAAAGACAGTACTACTTAGCATTGTGAATGAAAGGCAGATTCAAACACTGATCAAAACTCCCTCAACTTCCAACAAATTGATTCTAACTGACTGAAAACTGCCAACAATATAAAATGGCTGCCCTGATGACAAAAGCTAATTGTTTAACAAAGTGATAATCAGCAATCAACAGCTGTGAGTTTACACTTAGTAAGATCCAGTCATTAGAGATGCGGTAACAATCCAGATCAGGAAAGACATAATTATTTTTTCTTTCTTTTTTGTATTTTTTTATAATTCGTCTTTTTCACACTGGTTGAATGCACAAGTGGTCTTCCATTGATTCTGTTATGGTTATAATTCTCTGATGGATTTATTGAGTATGCCCGTGTAACGCCCTGGTTCATAATTTTACTGTTATGCTGTATATATTTCATCTTGGCAGCTCTGTAAGAGCAGTCTGTTCTGCTTCCATGCTTGTTTGGGTCTCTGTTGAAGATGAGAAGGAGGAGAAATGTGTGCCAACCAAATAGGATGGTCGGATTAAGAGGAGGTTTCTCTGGTGAGGGACACTGAGGCTGGGCTTGGAGCTTTTGTTTGAAAGGAGGTGAGGAGAGAGAAGACGCTGGGGAGAACCGGTCGTAGCATACGATCCGGCGGGAGACCCGTTTGTTCAAAATGGATTGCGAGCGACATTCGGAAGGTGGTGTGGCCGTTCACATTGATGACGGCCCAGCTCGCGAGTGACAGAGAAGTTCAAGATGAGCTCTAACTTATGCACATTTGACTGTTCAATTAGAATGGGCCCTTTTCTCTTTGTTATTCTTTACTAACCCTTCAGTTAAGATTCATAAATATAATTCCTTTAATCATATGCAGTGTACCGTCTGTTATTACTTGGCATTAATTTGTAACAGGGTAGCGAATGACACAGCATCCACACAAACCGGGGTTTGGGGTGGGGTCGAGCATACCCCAATCTCACAAAGTTTTGTGGGGCCAGAGGCTGTCTTCCCTGGACTTAGCACAGCCAAGGAAACCGGGTTGTTTCACCCGCAAGGCAATGAATCTCGGGGTTGCATATAGTGACATGTATGTACTTCAATAATAAATATATGTTGAACTTTGAACATTGAACTCTGGTCAAAACTTGCCCATCAGCCAGTCTCACCACGTATAGAATCCAAATGTTTTATTACATTGTTTTAGAGATCTTATTGTGCACAGAGATTAGTTGCAGAGTTTGTCTACAAAATTATAGATATTATGAAGCAAAAAAACACGTGTGTGTGTGTGTGTGTGTGTGTGTGTGTGTGTGTGTGTGTGCGTGAGTGACAGAGAGAACCTGTGTCTTACATACTCTACACTGGAACAGCTGATGCCCGTGAATGGTACCTAATGGTCACTTGTTGTGGCACCAGGCAGATCCTGCAAACTTGTAATCTACACTATTTTGCTCAGAAAAATGAGGCTGTATGATGCAGTCGGTGTTAGTGTTGGGCTTGTATTTTTAGTTGTAATTTCAGCTGTAGACTGAGGGAATAGTCACACGATTTTTGTAAAATTTCAAAAATAGAATTTATTTATAAACATTTCTGCAGGAAGTACATGCTCTGCAATCAGCATGTTTTTACATTCATCCTGATATCAAGCTGATATCATGCTCCTTACAAAGCATTAATGCCCCCTGTAATCTCTTTGAACAATATACCCATCGAGCATTTGAGAGTGGGTTGCGCAGGACCCAGGCCATCAGGGCGCATCCCGTGATAATGGTTCCGAGAGCAGGATCCCTGGAGAAGCAGCAGGAGACAGTTTGCTCCTGACTGATGGGGATTGGGTCTCCATGGATCTTTAGTTGGCCCGGCTGTCCTGCGCCTCTGCGTGCACACCACCGCCACCACAAACAGCAACAGCGATCACAACCCACTGAAGCAATATACTCAGAAATTGAGTGTTAAACCATCTCCGCATTCTCTGATGAACAAGGATAGATGGTGGGAGTCCACATTACACGAGCCCCAGCAAAGCAAGTGTTTGTGATGCTAATCTTTGATTACTTGTGCCTGTGACTTTTTTTTACTATTTAATCGTGGTATTGTTGACAAGGCCAGTGTATGTGGGCCATCCAAGTTAAGGAGTGGAAAGCCTGTAATGCACAGATGCATGTAACTTTGCCCTTGTATGTGTGTTAAATGAAACTCTCGCACTATCTACCCGATGCAATGGTTGGTTCCCGCCCTCAGCATCTCTTGAGGTTTGTGCAAAATGACTCAATTCTCCTTTGACAGGTTATAATTGGAAGGAAAGGAGTGCTGTTATCCTCTGCAGAGAGGGTACACAATTAGCAGTAAAGCTGGAAATATTCACTATTTGCAAAACACTGAAATAATTATCTTTTTAATCTTTCTGATTGCAATTGGCAGTCCAACGGTAGAATCTCCCAGCAATTCTAAGCATAGGAAAGGATGGCCAAGAGCACTAGGTGCTTGTAACTGTTTGATCTTCACTAAATCTCTACGGCAGCATTTCAAATTGAAGTACTCTCATGTGTGCTTTCTCTCAGAACACTATTTATTCTGCGTCGATGGAGAGGCACAATCCAACAGTTATGACATATTGTGCTTTCCTCCGAGTGATGACGGGCAGATTTTGCTGCTGCTGTCGGGATTGGTTAGGGAGGCAGGCGGGACAAAGGGAGTAGCCAGTAGCTTTGCCCCATTGGTGAGACATCCTCTCATTCCACGTGCCTCTCATTCCCCTTCACTGGAGGTTGGATCTCTATCTGGTGTTGTGCTCTCTGGCTGCCGTGCACCATCTCGCAGACTTTGCATGCGATCTTGGATGCTCATTATTGGCAGGCATTGTGGATACAACGAAACCCAGGAGTAGCTCTATCCCTGCTAGTCCCCCATATTTTGCTGAACCCCTGCCTACCATTGCAAACAGAATCATGGCTGAAGTGTTTCTACTTGGCTGGCCTTGGGTTCAGAACATACAGACATAAGAAGTAGGGGGTTGGAGTAGGCCATTCAGCCCTTTGTACCTGTTCTACCATTCTTCCAGAGCAGAAGTCTTTATTGCCACAGGCACAAGCATATTGAGGAACAGATCCAGATACAATGGATAGACTTGCGGAGCGCCAGCACAGACACAACACACAGACTAAATCGTACACAAATTGTGCATTAAATTATACCATATATTGGGAGGGAAAAAAACTTGCAAAAGCAAGATCTTAGTGCAAAGGAAAAAATGAAGGTGTAATTGAAGACAAGTCCATGGTAGTGCAGAGAGGTGGCCCCTTAATGTCTAGAGCAGGGGTTCCCAACCCTTTTTATGTCATGGACCAATACCATTAAGCAAGGGGTCTGTGGATTTCAGGTTGGGAACCCCTGGTCTGGAGACTGACTGATCTGTGTTCTGAATAAATGTGACTGACTGGTTACAGCACTGTAATAAAGGAAACTCAACAGGATCCACCTGACTCTTGAGTTTTAAAAAAAAATTCTCCTCATCTCAGTCCAGTTTGGTTAAATCCTTATTCTGAAACTATGCCCCTTGCTCCTAGACTCCTCAGCTTCAGGAAACATCCTACCCACATCTAGTCTGCTGTCCCTCTCAGTGGAAGGACTGCTTCCTTGGGCTAGCGTGTCTAACACAAAGTAGGTGAACGGATGCCCGGGTCCCACAAAGATTAGAAGGCTGTTAACTTGCAATCAGGTTCAATATCACTGGGGTGTGTCATGAAATTTGTTGTTATGCAGCAGCAGAGCAATGCAATACATAATAAAAGCTGTAACTTACAGTAAAAATACATAAAATGTTAAATTAAAATTGCATTTAAAAACTCTGGAATTTTGTTTCTCAGTGGACTGTGGGTGATCCAGTATTGCTCATGTTCTGAGCTGATATTATTCCAAGTAGCAAAATTGAGGATTAGGGGAATCTGAAGGTGGGAGCCAGCGTTTCTCATTCCTGCAACCCTTGCTGTGAATATTTTGTCCTTTAGTAACTAACAGGGGCTTTAGGGACCAATAAATGTTGTGTCAAGCAGACCGACACATCCCCATCTCCTCAGCTCCCCCCTCAAAATTTTCCTCCCTCTCCCCAGAATTAATGGCTCTGTTCAGCTCGAGAGGCTTTATGACCAGCTTCAGCTACTATTTCTGGTGTGCCTTTTTCTTCTTCGCAGAGTGTGGGTGGAACAGAGATTGCCCTGTGGCAGTGTTTTACTGGCTGCTCCATCAGACTGCAGAAAGTTGTAGTGCAATATTCTGTAACCGAAAATCTTAGCCTCTCCTTCCTTCTCTTTGAAATATTTTTGCACTTGTATGGTAGATTGTGTGCCCCCGCAGGTGTTTTTTTTAAAAAAAAACTATATGCACTCTCCCTTTATTAAAATCATTATTCAACGAGCTGGTGCCATTGACAGGATGCATGGAAAATAATATCAGTTTCCACCCACCCAAGTGTGGCTGTGGAATATCTTGTAGAAAATGCTGAACATTTCCTTCAATAAATGCTCTTGTGATTTGGTTATCATCTTGCTAGTTAACAATTGTAGGTACTCTTGTTTAATTGGCTGCAGAGAAACCTGATAACCAAATGTAGATAACCTAGTCTGGAGCTCATTCTCATCACTTAGTAATTCATTGTTCTTTGAGTTTGCAATCCACTAACTATAATCAGAATATCTATTTTAATTTCCTTTTACATACACATACATGTACCTACACATGAGTATGCATACGTGGATATATAAAATGAAGGAAAAATAAAGGTTGGTGTTCCGATTATAATTAGTGGATTATGTGCGTATATATTAAAGAGGAGAAAGTCTGCAGATGCTGGAAATCCAAAGCAACACACACAAAATACTGGAGGAATTCAGCTGGTCAGACAGCATCTAGGGAAATGAATAAACAGTCGACGGTTCAAGTCGAGACCCTCCTTCAGGACTGCCAAGGAAGAGGGAAGGTGCCAGAATAAAAAGGTGGGGACAGGGGAAGGGAAGGTGGCTAGAGAGTGATAGATGGAACCAGGTGGGTGGGAAAGGTCGAGGGCTGGAGAGGAAGGAATCTGATAGGAGAAGAGAGTGGACCATAGGAGAAAGGGAAGGAGGAGGGGACCCAGGGGGAGGTGACAGGCAGGT
This sequence comes from Mobula hypostoma, assembly GCF_963921235.1. Classification (NCBI taxonomy): domain Eukaryota; kingdom Metazoa; phylum Chordata; class Chondrichthyes; order Myliobatiformes; family Myliobatidae; genus Mobula; species Mobula hypostoma. The sequence goes on from NC_086098.1 coordinate 137,213,337, forward strand.
GAGAAGAGGTAAAAGGTCAGAGTAGGGAATAAAGAAAGTGGTTGTTGGGGGTGGGGGGACTGTGTTCACTGGAAGGAGAAATGGATGTTCATGCCATCAGCTTGGAAGGTGCCCAGACTGAATGTAAGATGTTTTATATTTTATATAAAATGTTATATATTAAATATTTTGTATGTATCTATCCTGTTCATGTTTCATCTGCAGCTGGAGTCTGGTTGCCTGAAGCAACACAGCTCTTTTGTTACATCTAAAAGATCCTGTCTAAAGGATCTTGGCCTTTGGTTGAATTGATTCTTTATAGATCCATTACATGATGAAATACTTGGGATTATATAAATAAATATAACTATACTAAAACAATTCACTGTTACATGTTGGTCAGTGTCTTGCCATGCTGCGTTGGACTAGGATTTTGGTCATCAGTGGTCAGGTATCAGAAAGATACTTCCTCTTGCTCGAGTGCCATTCAGATTGGTCATCAGGTCAGTTTTGGGTCTGTTAATCTGCCTGTTCCCTTAGGAATTGCAGTGAGTTCAACATCATCCTCGGTCTCCACAGAGAGCAGACGCACTTCTCAATCTCCCTTCATTGCTTCAAGTTACGGTAGATTTCAGTTAATTGGGCCATCATTACAATCTGTAAGGTCAGACCCAAAAACTCTTGGTTTTCCCTCTCACTCCATGTTCTCCCTGTTGCGTTCTATCCTTTGGTCCTCCTCCCAAGCCCATCAGTCATCTCCCAGCCCTTAGTTATTTCTCCCCGGTGCAGTGTAATATGAAACATATTTAAGGCTCTGCTTGTCCAAAGGAAGCATTTCACAAGCATATTAGATAATATTGCCCACTTGCCTGTCCTCCTCCCTTCGTTGTGTTCCCTCTCTTGCTCTTGCCTGCTGGGTTTCTCTCCTCATCAGTGTCTAGTGACTATTTGCTTCATCTGATTGAATTCCAATCTGAAATGGCCCCCAGTCAGACAATGCTGAATTCAGTTTGCTGAACTTTTAAGGGGCTACCCCCTTGCAGATCAGCCTGCGTGAGGGTGGGGATGTGAGGTAGTTACTACTTCAGACCGTCTTTTTTATTAAAACACAGGAGGTGGGCATTCAGTCCCTTACATCCAGGACCATCCCACCTCCCCTCCCCATTTCCCTGTAGTTTTCTCTCCTATACTAACCAATTTCTCTTTGATTCTTTTGTTACAGTGCCAAATCGTGCACCACTTTGTCCCTCTACCCACCAACCCCTCTATATTTTACTCTGGGTCATCTGGTATGGTCCTGCCGGTGGAGAGGGAAACAGTTACTGAAATGGCGGCTGTCGTTGTGAGGAGCTCCTGCATAATCTCTGGAGTGGCAGAGATTGGGGTTGGAAAGTTGTAACGTTGTGAGTGACACAGGTAAAGGGTAGAGTAGACAGCTGGTATCGTTATCCCAGGGCCAAATTGTCTAATGCAATTTAGGGTGAGAGGATGTACGTTCAAAGGAGATGTGCAGAGCGAGCTTTTGTCCACACAGCGGGTGATGGGTGCCTGGTATGCTGTGGATGACTGGTCTTCATGGTTTTCCTTTTTAGTTAATCCATTTGTTCTGGTGGGTTGTGAGATGGTGGTGGTATTAGAATAATAGGTGGCACCAGGAGGTTCTGATGATCTGACCAAATGTTCAATGCATGGGTCACGCCTGCCAAGAACTGATTAACTGGTCATTAATTTTGTTATCTTGTTACATCTGCCCACTCAAGTATGACAAGCCTTTAAGATGGTGTGAAATATTTCTGGCATTTAGAGTGTCATAACGAAATGTACATACCTTTTTTAACATGTGCTGTACCTTGGTTTAATATTACTCTGCACTTAGAAACACAAGTTAATAAAATTTGTATCTCAGCAGGTCTCATTTAAATAGTGTTTTTTAACCTTTGCTTTTTCTGTTGAATGTGAGGTTATTGCTTGCGTGTTACGGAAAGAAACAGCATTTTCAAGCACAGCAAAGCAGCAACCGTACGAGTGTCACGCAGCACATTTCTGGTAACTGGATATTGAGAATTATTCTCATGCTTCTAGAACTTCAACATTTCCGACACATTATTCTTTCATTTTACCACACTGTTGCAGATCACAGGCTGCAGTTTTGCTTTGAGAAATATTGCTGGCAAAGGGACATTAGCGTTTTGTCACTGAGCATTTGCAGACAGATCACCACGTGGTGGGCAGACGCAGATTGTTACCTGGAAGTCTTCAAACAAGGGCCCAGTTTCCATCGCACTCTCAGTGTTATTAATGAATCCAACTTGGTTGTTTTGGCTGAATTGGTCATGCAATGGGGAAAGGGACCATCTGGCCCACTGTGCCTGGGCTAGCAATTTGTAATAGCTCTTCACTCAGCTCTTTCCCAGTGTGTCTGCAAATTTAACCTACTTAACGACGTGTATCTGATCCATTGACGGTTGTCAGCTGGCCACTTTTCCATGTTTAACGCAGTGTAGCAGAAAGTGATACTCTGCGCCTGTCCCAATCCTGCTGTCAGCTCTGGAACATGGTAACGTAGCAGGCAAATCGTTGTAAGATTACCATTGAAGGAAGGTTTATGTTTTTGTTTGCAAATGAAATTGGAACCGAGGTGTGATCAGAAGCTACACAAGTTGCCTGGCAGGTTCAGACTGGGCTAACCAAACTACAGAGAAGTCAGCAGCCCAAGTAAGTGCGTACACTAGACTTTGGCATTTCTAGAGTCTTAGAGTTATACAACAGGCCCTTTGATCCAACTCATCCATGCCAGCCAAGTTGCCTGCTGCACTTTTTTTTGTGAAACAAATTCTGATCCTTTCTCAGGAATTCAGTCTGCTTATTGGTGAAAGAGTACTTTTACATTTGTTGCCTATCCCTATTGTCCTCAAGAATTTGCTGGTGAGCTGCACTATTCCAGGTGAAGGCAGTCGCCTGCTATTACAGCACCATTCACAGACTGAAACCCAGCAACAATTGTCCATTTCCAAGGCAAAATGGCGTGGGTGTTGGAGAGAAACCAATGCACCTGGTTCCTATGTCATCAGTGGTGGGCCTGTGGGTTTGGCAGATGCTTTAGGAGTATCCTGGCCAAATAACCAGACTGCATTTAGTAAATGCTCTACATCACTGCCTTTGAATGCCAGGACATGAATGATAATTGATGGGATACCAATCAAACAGGCAGCTTTTTCTTGGCTAGAATTGTTTTTTGAAAATTGTCGTCGCTACACTCATCAAGTCAAGTGAAGAATGCTCCAACACAGTCCTGACTGTTCCTCCGTAGGAGGTGGCTAGGCCTCGGAGTATCAGTGGGTGAGTACGGTGTCTGACCTTCTTTCGGAGCCATGGTATTCAAGTGTCGGTCCTGTCGAATTTCTGTATTAACTTTTTAGGGAGCAGAATAGACATTTTTAACCTGCCAAAATGTGTTGCATGTTAGGTTGAATTGAATTGACTTTATTACTTATATCCTTCATATAGATGAGTAAAAGTCTTTACGTTACATCTCTGTCTAAATGTGCAATTATTGTAATTTGTAATAAATATTATGTACAACAGGGTAGTCAAGATAACATAGAAATACAATTGTGTCAGTGTGAATTAATCAGTTTGATGGCCTGTTGGAAGAAACTGTCCCGGAGGCTGTAGGTCCTGGCTTTTATGCTGCGGTACCATTTCCCGGATGGTAGTAGCTGGAAGAGTTTGTGGTTGGGGTGACTCTGGTCCCCAGTGATCCTTCAGGTCCTTTTTACACACCTGTCTTTGTAAATGTCCTGAATCATGGGAAGTTCACAACTACAGACATGCTGGGCTACAGAGTCCTGTGATTGAGGGAGGTACAGTTCTCATTCCAGGCAGTGATGCAGCCAGTCAGGATGCTCTCAATTATGCCCCTGTAGAAAGTTCTTAGGATTTGGGGGCGCCATACCAAACTTCTTCAACCGTCTGAAGTGAGAGGCACTATTGTGCCTTTTTCACCACACAGCCGGTATGTACAGACCACGTGAGGTCCTCGGTGATGTTTATGCTGAGGAACTTAAAGCTGTTCACCCTCTCAACCCCAGATCCATTGCTGTCGATAAGGGTTAGCCTGTCTCCATTCCTCTGTAGTCCGCAACCAGCTCCTTTGTTTTTGCGACGTTGGGGGAGAGGTTGTTTTCTTGACACCACTGTGTCAGGGTGCTAACAAGCTCCAGGTCAGAGAGAGGAACGAATATGCACGTGTGCAGGCAATTTTCTGAGGCCGCTGTGTAGCTGATCATTCATCTTCCAAAACCATATCTATTGGAGAAGATTCGTAGAGATAAGATTTACTCACATTTGGAGAGGCATAGATTTGTTAGAGATAGTCAGCATGATTTGTGATGGGGTCATTATGAACGATGAGGTTTTTTCAGGAGATGAGCTGATGATTGATTAGGAAAGGGTAGTGGATGGCGTATACATGGACCTTCGTAAAGCATTCAACAAGGTCTTATACTGGGCTAATCCAGAAAGTTAGGACACATGAGATTCAAGGTGACTGCGTAGATTGGATTCAAAGTTGCTTTAAGCATAGAAGGTGGAGTGGTATAAATCTGACTGCAAGCCTGTCTATAGGGGGTGTTCTATAGCGATCAGTCTTGGGACCTCTCTTGCTTGTGATACAGTATAATAGATCAGGGGTTCCTAATCCGGAGTCCACACACCTCTCACTTAATGGCAGAGTTCCAGGGCATAAAAAAGATGATTTGGACAAAAAATGTGGGTGGGCTGATTGCAGTAATTTGCAGAATGACTCAAAAATTGGTGCAAGTTTGGGTAGTAAAGAAATTGTTAAATAAAATGGCAGAAATTAGATCATTTGGCAATGTGGGTGGAGTTTGACTTGGACAAGTGAGCTGTTGCACTCTGAACATGGAGCATAGAAGCCCAGAACAGGCCATTCAGCCCACAGTGTTGTGCTGAACCAGCTAAAAAAACACATCAAAAACACCCAAACACTAATCCTTCCTACCTACACCATGTCCATATCCCCCCCCCCCATCTTCCTCACATCCATGTGCCTATCCCAATCTCTCTTAAAAACCGCTGATGTATTTACCTCTACCACCATAGCAGGCAGTGCAGTCTGGGCATCCACCACTCTGGGTTTAAAAAAAAACTTACCCCTCACAACCTCCTCTCACCTTTAATGCATGCCCTCTGGTAATAGACATTTCAATCCTGGGAAACAGATACTGTCTATCCACTCTATCTATTCCTCTCATGATCTTGTAAACCTCTCTCAAATCTCCCCCCAGGCGTCAAACGCTCCAGAGAAAACAACCCAAGTTTGTCCAGCCTCTCGTGGTAGCAGATGCCCTCTAAACCAGGCAGCGTCCTGGTAAACATCTTCTGCACCCTCTTCAAAACCTCAACATCCTTCCTATAGTGGGGCGACCAGGACTATATGCAGTACTTTAGATGTGGCCTAACCAGTGTTTTGAGATGTAAGTATACAGTAAATGTCAGGACTCTAAGCAGTACTGATGTATATAGTGATCTTTGGGTTCAGGTCCATAGCTTGCTCAAAGTGATAACACAACTAGATAGGGCAGTAAAGAAGGTATACGGCATGCTAACCTTCATCACTCAGGATATTGAGTGTAAAAGTTGGCAACACACACAAAATGCAGGAGGATCCAGCAGGTCAGGTAGCATCTGTGAAAAAAGAGTGCAGTTGACATTTCGGGCCGAGACCTTTCGGCAGGACTGAGTTTGGGCCTGAAACGTTCACTGTACTCTTTTCCATAGACGCTGCCTGGCCTGCTGAGTTCCTCAAGCAATTTTGTGTGTGTTGCTCGGATTTCCAGCATCTGCAGAGTTTCTCCTGTTTGTGATAAAAGTTGGCAAATCATGTTGCGGCTGTATAAATCTTCAGTGAAGTTGCATTTCAGTTATCGTGTGCAATTCTGGTCGCCACTTTATAGGAGAGATAGGGAGACTTTGGAAGAAGGTGCAGAAGAGATTCAGCAGGATGTTGCCTGGATTGGAGTGCATTAGCCAGAAAGAAGGTTGTACAGTCTTGGATTGATTTCTCTGGACAACAGATACCTGATAGAAGTTTAAAAAATTGAGAGGCAAAGGTAGGGTAAGTAATCACTCTTGTTCCCAGGGTGGAAATGCCAAATGCCAGAGAGCATAGGCTTAAGGTTTGAGGGGGAAGCTTTAAAGGAGATGTATGGGGGCAAGTTGGGGGCATCACAGTAGCATAGTGGTTAGCACAACCCTATTACAGCTCAGAGCGTCAGAGTTCAGTACCGATGTCATCTCTAAGGAGTCTTTATGTCCTCCTCGTGAAATGCGTGGGTTTTCTCCAGGTGCTCTGGTTTCCTCCCACAGTCCAAAGATGTACCGGATAGTAGGCTAATTGGTCATTGTAAATTCTCCCATGATTAGGCTAGGGTTAAGTGGCTGGGTGGTGCTGTATCTCAATAAATAAATAAATAAAAGTTTTATTTTTTACCGAGGAAGTGGCAGAACTCAGAATATGTTGCCAGAGCTGATGCTGGAAGCAGATACCATAGCAATATTTAAAAGGGGATGGAGGGATGGAGATCATGTAAAGGCAGTTGGGATTAGTTTAAATTAGAATCATAACCGGTGTACATAGTGGCCAAAGTGTCTGTTCCTGTGTCCTGTGAACTGCATAGAAGCCCAACAAAGTGGCCACTCAACAGGAAGCTGTCGGCAGGGGACTTGGTAACAAAACTTTCCTCCTGCAGGGAAAACTATGGTTGCCAATGGAAACATTGAGGGAATTGGAGCCAACTTTCTGAAGGAGGCATTTCAGTGTGCTCCTACTAGCAGAATTAACTCGCACAACCTTCTTTTCCAAAATTCAGCCTCAGAGTGAGTTATTGGAAAGAGACAAAAGAATTGCTTCAACCTACAGATCTGCATTTAAATTATGTGAGTGAATGTACGCAGGGTTGGCTTCAGTAAGAAGCACCATAACAACATGAGCTGTGGGGGTCTCATCCAGAACGGTAAAAGAATACCTTCATATCTTCAGCAAAAATACCCAGTGCTATTAAAGGGAAGCTGGGGGAAAAAATCCATTTTACTCTGATTTTTTTTTGGTCCTCTGTTGGGTCTAGTGCAGGCAATGGCAGATTAAGGTTTACTTCTAAAACCAGGAAATGGTATTGTATGTGAGCCAATTCTCCTCCTCAGTCTCTCTCAAGGGCATTGATTAATTTGTGGCTCTGCTGGCTGCCAGCACCTTTGTAAGCAGTGCTTTTCTGGTCCCTGGTAACAAAGAGTCTCAGTACTGCTGAGGTAACGTTGTGGCTTCTAACGGGAATGGTTGCTTAAATCTTCTTGCCGCATTAATGTAGCCTTGTTCGTCCTGATTGGACCGATGCTCATCCTAATGTTTCTGATGTTCATCCACATAATCCAGGGCAGGGATAAATGGGGATTAATTTGTGCCAGAAGTCTGCCCATCCACTATTGATGCAGTGCATTGCTGTAGAGGTGGAATAGCATTTGGAAGCTATGCAGAATTTCAGCTGATTTTTTAGTTTTCTGTGTGATAATTAAACATTAGAGAAACACTGAGACAGTGAAGAGTTTTTTTTTAATGTGCCAAGCAAAATTGCTTTGCACTCTCCAACACAATCTACACACTCCATTAGATTCTGCCGTTTCCTAATGAGTTTCAGCTCCAACAAATAAAATTAGAGGCTGATGATTAATTTTCTCACTTTAAAGAAAATGATTCACCCCCTTAAAAGAGATAAGATGGGTGGTAACTGAATTTGGTGCAAGCTTCTGTACAGAGGACTGCAAAAGGTTCATTAGAAAGGCTATATTATGGTCCAGTCATGGTCTAGAGCACGGGTTCCCAAACTGGGGTCCAGTAGGAGATCATGGTATAAAACAGCAGTACCCAATCACCGGACCGCAAAGCATGTGCTACCGGGCCGTGAGGAAACGATGAGTCAGTTGCACCTTTCCTCATTCCCTGTCACGTACTATTGAACTTGAACATAGGGTTGCCAATTGTCCTGTATTTGCCCGGACATCCCGAATATTGGGCTAAATTGGTTTATCCCATACGGGACCACCCTTGTCCTGTATTTCCCCCACTAAGGTAGAGCATTCCTATGAAACCTTTCGTGCCGAAATGGCGTAAAGCGCAGAAGCAATTATCATTAATTTATATGGGAAAAATTTTGAGTGGTCCCAGACCCAAAAAATAACTTACCAAATCATACCAAATAACACATAAAACCTAAAATAACACTAACATATAATAAAAGCAGGAATGATATGATAAATACACAGCCTATAGAAATAATGTATGTACAGCGTAGTGGGGAAGATTAAGTCAAAACCGATTTGTGGGAAAAAAAAATCGGCACGTACGTGCATGCGCACACAGGTGCCCGTGCAAGGCTTCATGGTCATGGTAGTCTTTCCCGGGGTAAGCACTGTCCCGTATTTGACTACTACTTTTGTCCCTTATTTGGGAGTGAGAAAGTTGGCAACCCTCACTGTAAAAGACATGTTGAGGTGAGTTTAACCCTACTCGAACACCCCCCTCCCCCCCCGCCCCCCCCCCCCCCCGGTCAGCCAGTTCGCAAGAATATTGTCAATATTAAACTGGTTCACGGTGCAAAAATGTTTGGGGACCCCGGTATATAAAAAGAGGTTACAATCTCCTGGTCTAGATTATGGGTCATACTGCATGAGTTAGCTGAGTTTGCAACTTTGTCCCGCTTTTAACAATCCTTTGCAGTGGCCCCTCCATAACAGATGGTGATGCACCCAGTTAGAATGTTCTCTACAGAACATCTGTAGAAATTTGCAAGAGTCTTTGGTAACATTCCAAACCTCCTCAAACTCCTAATAAAATATAGCTGCTGTCAGGCTTTCTTTGTAATTGCATCAGTATGTTGGGCCAGGGATAGATCTTCAGAGATGTTGACACCCTGGAACTTTCCACTGCTGATCTCTGGATGAGGACTAGTATGTGTTCCCTTGACTTCCCCTTCCTGAAGACCACGTTGTTGGCCTTACTGATGTTGAGTTCAAGGTTGTTGTTGCAACACCACTCAACCGGCTGATCTGTCTCACTCCTGTACACCCACCTCTTCACCATCTGAAATTCTGCCAGCCGTAGTTGTGTCAATATCAAATTTATGGATGGTATTTGAGCTATGCCCAGCCACACTGTTGTGGGTATAGAGAGAGGAGAGCAGTGGAGTCCTTGAGGTGCATCAGCATTGATCGTCAGCGAGAAAGGGATGTTATTCCTGATCTGCACTGAGTGTGATCTCCCCAACGAGGAAGTCAAGGATCCAGTTGTGGAGGGTACCGAGCCCTTTGGAGATTGTTGATTAGTACTGAGGGGATGGTGGTGTTGAACGCCGAGCTGATGTAGATATTGCTATTGTTCAGGTGATCCAAGGATTGAGTGGAGAGCCAGTAAGATTGTGTCCACTGTAGACCTATTGTGGCAATAGGCAAGTTGCAGCGGGTCCAGATCCTTGCTTAGGCGGGAGTTGATCCTGGCCATGATCATCATCACGAGTGCAACTGGATGATAGTCGTTGAAGCAGCTTACTCAGTTCTCCTTGGGCATTGGTATGATTGTCGCCCTTTTGGAGCCTGATAGTCTTAGGGTGATATTATTCAGCTGTTAAGTTGTATGGATAGATAAAATTTAATCCCTTTTGAACCTATGTCTTTCCTGTAATGTGAACAGAACAAATAGCGGCTGTACATTACCAGTCAGTTCAGATTGCAACAACATCTCCTCCACAATCTCCTTCAGCACAGGCGGCATGCTTAATTATTACCTCTCAACCATCAGGCTCTTGAACCAAGCAGGATAACTTCACTTGTCCCATCACTGAAATGTTCCCGCAACCTCTGGGCTCACTCTCAAGGACTCTTCATCTCATGTTCTCAATATTTATTGCTTATTTATTTATTATTATTATTATGTATTTCTTTTTGTATTTGCACAGTTTGTTGTCTATTGCACACTGGTTGAACGCCCAAGTTGGAGCGGTCTTTCATTGATTCTATTATGGCTGTTACTCTATTATGGACTTACTGAATATACCTGCAAGAAAATGAATCTCTGGATGTATATGGTGACATATATGTACTTTGATAATAAATTTACCTTGGACTTTAACCTCCCTGCTCTGTGTTGTATGCCTTCCCTAATCGAGGGAAGCATCCCTCATGCCTTGTTCTCTTGGCTCACTCTCTCTAAAAATGTGTGGACATGTACTCCGAAGGCCCTCTGTTCCCTACACCACGCTATACTCTGCCACTTACTGTATGTCCCCTTGCTTCACTGCATCTCCCTGTATGAGCTGCTAATTACCATTCAGAGGTCTAAAGACCCATTTCCTGAAACTAACCATTAAGGACATCAAGAGGGCTCTGATCGAGAGTCTGTATGTTTGGAGAATGAGGGCTGGCTTCCACTAAAACTAGTGGTGCTGGTATTGAGAAGGATGGTCTTCGAGTGAGCTGTGGGGTGGCACGGTAGCGCGGTGGTTCGCACAACGCTTTACAGTACCAGCAACCCAGGTTCAATACCCGGCGCTGCCTGTATGGAGTTTGTACGATCTCCCCGTGACCGCGTGGGTTTCCTCCGAGTTTCCTCCCAGTGGTTGGTAGGTTAATTGGTCATTGTATGTTGTCCTGTGATTAGGCTCGGATTAAATCAGGCGAATTGCTGGGCCGTGCGGCTCAAAGGGCCGGAAAGGCTTGCTCTGCGTTGTATCTCAATAAAAAAAAAACACACTATTGATCCGCTGCTAAATTCTATGGAGCAAAGGCAGATGAAATTTAATCCCAATAACTGACAGATTTAATAAACGTTGGTCTTCTGCTATGTACGGCAGGGTTTCTTGGAGGATTGAAAACCTCGATTTACAAGGTCACAGATCTCCAAAGGTGGCGGCACAGGTGCACGAGCTGGTGTAGACGTACAGGATTCTTGCCGTCATCTGGGACATGGAATATATGAGCAGGAAGGTCTTGGTGCTGTGTGCAGTTCTGGTTGACACACTGCAGAAAAGACATAAATGCACTGGAGATAAACAAGGAGATTGGTTAGCATGGAACATTCCAGTTCTGAGAACGGATTGGATGTGTTTTCATCAGAGCAATGGAAGCTAAGGGAGGACCTGATATCAGCCAGCTGTTTTTTAAGATGTTATTCTTCAAACTCCACTATCATTAATTTACCCTAGCTGATCAATGACTTAGTTTCCAATGTGGTTTTGTGTAAAAATAACATGGAATTGCTCCTTCAATTTCATGCTTCTGTTTGTAAAATCCAAGCAATAATTCATCTTGTCAGATAATAGCACATTTACATAAAAAGCAGTGCGATCAGTTGCCTCGTCCTTTGGGAGCATGCCGTAAACCAAATCCCTTGAGGTCAAAGTCTCTAGGGATGAGTTGAGAAAGAGCAAGTGCAGGCCAGGTACGTAGAAAGTGTTGGATGTTCACTTCCATTTGGGTAGGTATTGTCTGAAATTTCATTGGACTATGAATGTGGTAGGCTTCCAGTCACAATTCAAGTGACTGGACTGTCATCACATCAACCTTGTGACCTTCTGATTGTGGACTCGTATCCAGTTTCCATAAACTATTGATTAATCTTCAAACTGCACCTGCAATAGCTGTGCGAGTACTTATTACACCAATCTGTTATTTGTTCCATTATCCAGAGGCCTGAGCTGTGATAAGGGTGCGAATTCAAATCCCAGCGTGCTGTAAAGGGAATTTAAACTCAGTTAATAAAACCTCAGAATCAGATTTATTGTCACTAACTTATGACACACAACTCGTTGTTTTGAGGCAGCAGTATAATGCAAAGGCATGAATCACAGGAATAAATGGTGCAAACAAAAGAATAGCAAGTAACGAGATGGCGTTCATGGAGCATTCAGAAATCTGATGGCGGAGAGGAAGAAGCTTTTCCTGAATCATTGAATGTGGATCTTTGGGCTCCTGTGCTTTCTCTCTGATGATTGTAACGTGAGGAGAGTGTGTCCCAGATGTTGAGGGCCCTGGGTAATGAATTCTGCCTTCTTGGAGGACCACCTCTTGAAGATGTCCTGGGTGGTGTGGGGTGGTTGTGCCAGTGATGGAGCTGGCTGACTCGACAATCTTCTGTCGCCTTTTGTGATCCTGTGCAATAGAGTGCCCATGCCAGACTATGATGCACCCAGTCAGAATGCTAGTCTACACTGTACACCTATAGGGATCTGTAAGAGTCTTCAGTGACATAGAAAATCTCTTCAGACTGCTGTTGATGCAGATCTGGTGTTCCCAACCCGGGGTCTGCGGACCCCTCGGTTAATGGTATACAAAAGGTTGGGACCCCTGATGTAGATCCATTGGTGTGCCTTCGTTGTGATTGCATCACTGTGAAGTGAGGGGGGAAACGCAGTTATTAGTATATTAGTAGATTGTAAAGCTGCTGGATTGTTATAGAAGCCTGTCAAGTTCATTAATGGCCTGGAGAAAGGACATTATCCACTACCTGAGAACAATCTATTGTTTTGACCCTTATACTGATGCAAAGAGAAATGATGCAGAAAACAGCAAAGCATTAGCCCCACTAATAGTGCAGTTGAACCAGTGTGGAAAGGAAGTGTTTTATTCCAGCTGTGCCCTGAAGCCGGGTTCCAGCTGTGCACAGATACTGTCCCAGTATTCCTGCTGTAGTAAATAGCAGTGTGCTCTACCAGTTGCTATCAATTTACGTAAATGCTGTTGTATACTGAGACTTGTCTTTGGCCTCTTTTCCAGGTGTTTAGATAATGGGCTGTGTGCAATGCAAGGACAAAGAGACAACTAAAGGAACGGTGGATGAGAGGGCTGGTTCCATCCCCCAGAACCCAGGCTATCGGTATGGGCCTGACCCTTCCCCTCAGCATTACCCCAACTTCAGTGTGACGGGGATTCCCAATTACAACAGTTTCCATGGGACAAGCGGACAAACATTGACGGTCTTTGGAGGCGTTCATACCTCCTCCCACACCGGGACACTGCGGACCCGTGGCGGAGGATCATTAACTGGTAGGGAAAATACTCGCTGTTTTCTCTTTGATACTTTTGTTTTCTTTTAAAGTTGATATGTAGTTTAATACCAACTCTCTGTATTGAATCTGTCCTTCACTAGAATCAGGCTTGCTTTCAGTGATGCTCACCAGAGAGGGACTTTGCTCTGAAGCCAGTGGGATTTTTATGCAAATCATGATTGTAGTTAAGAGACCTGAGCTATTGATCCAACCGTACTAGTTCACATCCCATCACGAGCTGCAGCACTTAAATTGGGGAATTAAATAAACCCAGACTTTTGTTTAAAAGCCCATCTTAGAAATGGCGACCATGAAGTTCTAAGCTACTGTTTAAAAATAAATTTAAGCATTGATACCTCTTCAAGGAAGTGAGTCTGTTGTCCTTCATTGAGCAGCTGGCAATGTAGCAAATCTTTTTAACTTCAGTCTGAAATGGCCCATCAAGTCCAGCGCATAATTCAAGAATAATTTCCCACAGACCTCCGCAGTTTGGGAGGGTGGCTCTTCTCTGAAGCCCATTAGTAATGGGCAACAAGTGGTGACCTTGCTCGTAAAGCTTACGTCCTGCAAATGAATCCACAATAATGACTCCACCATGCAAAAGCCCCCATGAAATGCATTGAAGAGTAAATGTAAATGCAAGTTAGTGCCTTGGGTTTGATCTACAATACTTTACAATATTGCTGAACTTTGTCAACAGCAAAATTTAAATTGATCTTTAACTCGTATATTGAGATCAAAGGGTTGAAAATGATGTTATCAGAACTTTCTGCTGAGTTCAGCTATGTATCTGTGCATGGTCTGGGCCGTTGTGTGGAGCAGTACACAGCCAGGGGATGTGTTGTCCTCATGCCAAGCTCAGTCGTGAGAGAGCTCCCAGCTTGCATCCAATGGCCCTTTAATGTCAAGAGAATTCAGGCACGTGCATCAAAAATGAATTTCCAAACTATCCTGGGCTCTTTCGGAACCTTGTCTGTGAATCCACACTCAGATGGTATGCATACTGCAGACCGTGTGAGAAGCTCCCAACGTGAGCGGCTGAAATGATGAGGAGGGTGGTGCGAGTTTGGAAGGTTTGTGGAAGACTGCCAGTGAGGGAGGTCAACTGGTGGTGCCCTTTGACCACGTTGTTAAAAGTGAGACTGCCGTCATGGGTACTGCAGTTGAACTTTGTTCTCACTGGGGGGCGGGGGGGAAGAGCAGGATTCTCCTCCAAGTTGACCTAAGTTGCGTAGACAGAGCTCATTGTGCTGATGTTACTATGTGGATCTTAGCTACTTACTGTCCTCACACCTGCTGGCGTTTGGGGCATTCTTGAAGGTTCTCCATCTCTCTCTGACCTTGGAGGCATTCAGGGTCTCCTCCATTTTGCCAGCAGCTTCCTCTTGGTTTTCACTACTGTCAGCCACTCAAGTTTAGGAATACCATCACACTCAGGTGCAGAAGGATTCTTCGTTGCTGTTCCGTAACAGTTTTGTTTGACCAGTCAGGGTTGTTGGCCCTCTGCTGAACCCCCAAACCTGGGGGACCGGTGGACCACTCTTAGTCTGGCCTCTACCCTTTGACCTGTTTGGCATGGGTCATGACCCTACCAGGAGCCAAAACATGAAGCCCAGACTCCAGCCAACATAGATCTCTGGGTCACTGAGGCATGCAAGTCTCCAAACCACGACAAGGCAATATGTTTGTTTCAGGGGATGAATTTCTGTTCCACAGAGTCCTAATGTATGAGTGGGATATAGTGCTGATGAATGCCTTTCTGCTTTCTGCCTACAGTAGGGGTAACTCTGTTTGTGGCTCTGTACGACTACGATGCCAGGACAGACGATGACCTCAGCTTTCAGAAAGGGGAGAAGTTTCAGATACTTAATAACACGTAAGTATGGAGTGAAAGAGGGATAAGGGGAGGATAGGGTCTGAGGGGAGAAGGGGAGGCTGAGAAAAGTGTGGCATGGGCGGGAGGGGAGGGTTGGGTGGACGAGGGAAGATGGATAGGGAGAGGGGAGAGTGAATGGAGACGATTGTGGAAGGGAGAGCAAAGGGTGAGTAATGAAAGCGGCAGGTAAGGGAATCGCAGTCTAACTGCACAGAATCCGCAGCTCAAGCCTTTGAGTGTGTGACTTCCTTCACATCACTGATGGGCAATTTAAATTATTTCCTGGGGCCATTGACGGCATTTCTCCTCCGTGGGGAAGCCAGGATCTCTTTTGGTTATTACATATTCTATACTCACACACGCACAGTATACACTGTCTATATTCACGGTGCCATATTTTAAAATAAACTATTGAAAGGAATCTTTGTCCTCTGTCACCATGGTAACAGCCATGCAGCCTGACTTCAAGAAGGAAGGAATTTAAATGTGGAATGTGCAGCCAGAGAAAGCATCGATATTCACGTGAGGGATTAACCGGTAGAGAGTTTTGGTGGGGTGGGGGGGAGTGCAGTGGAGGTAATTAGATTCGGAGGAGTCTTGTGGAGTACAAGTACCAACAATCTGTTGGAGACAAAGTGTCAGTCTCCTTACTGTGGTTTGTGTAATTCTATTTTAATCCATCTCCGCAGCTGAAATGACTCCTGAACCTTCAGCGGTTCTCCAGTGTCCAAGCCTGTGCCAAAACAGTAGGCTCTGTGGACTAAACTGAGCGGTGCTTTTCCCCGTCCCTTATTGTGACAGCACTAAGAAGTCATTAATCCCATCCTAATTGATGCCTGGTTCCACATAAAACATCACCAAGCTTATGAAAATGTGTACAGTATGTGTTGACAATGCTTGCAGCAAACCAGCCATTAATTTACCTGACGGTCAGGGTGGTGAGACGGTGGTGATGAGTCACCGATAATCTTGGGTAGCCTCCAACCCGATGGCACGATTATCAATTTCTCCTTCCAGTGAAAAAAATTTCCACTCCCCCCCCCCCCACCTTCTATTCCCCACTCTGGCCTCTCACCTCTTCTTACCTGCTCATCACTTCCCCTTGGGGCACCTCATCCTTCCCTTTCTCCTATCATATTCCTTCTTCTCCAGCCCTTTACCTTTCCCACCCACCTGGCTTCACCCACCACCTTCCAGCTAGCCTCCGTCCCCTCCCCCCACCTTTTCATTCTGGCTGCTTCCCCCTTCCTTTCCAGCCCTGAAGAAGGGCCTTGGCCCAAAACTTCGACTGTTTATTCTGTTCCGTAGATGCTGCCTGACTTGCTGAGTTCCTCCAGCACTTTGTGTGTGCTGCTGAGGATGATGTTATGCACAGAATCGGAACTGACAAAGGGTCATTGACCTAAAGCGTTAATCTGTTACTCTGTCCACAGATGCTGCCTAACCTGCTAAGGATTGCCAGCATTTTCTGAATTATTTCTAAACACTTGTATTTAGTCTTCCATAATTTATTGTATTAGGGAAACCTGGTATCAGCAATTGTTCACTTATTGGGGGCCTGAGGCTTCTCATTCTTCCTTCTACCCCCAGCATGTGTTAGTATATATTTGGGCAGTTAGATTCCCAATAGAGGAAATAAACAGACAAGTTTCCTTCAGAGATAGATTGACATTTGATTACCGAGGGAATCAAGGGAGGTGGAGTAGGTACAAGTTAAAGGTCAGAGGTGATCTCGTTGTAGGTGTCGTACACATGATGGTGGAAAATGTTTCTTATGCTCAGGTAAACTTTGGGTTAGGCTGCACGGAGTCGTCGTGTGCCGTAAGCAGTCGTGGTCTATGATCATGACTGTTCTTGGCAAATGTAGTATTGTGTGTGATTGTGGCCACAGCATTATCAGAAGGCTGTAGAGGCTTTGGAAAGGGTACAGAAGCGGATGGACCAGGAGATTTCCTGGATTAGAGGGTATGAGCTGCAAACTTAGGTTGTTTTCCACAGAGCTGGGGGGAAACCTGATCGGAATTTAGAGAATTATGAGAGGCATAGATGGGGTGGGGTGGTGGAGTGGCGTGTGTCTCTAGCAGAGGGGGTGTAAGGCGCTCCTTCCCTCCGCTAGCCTGCAGGTCACCCTTGGGCAAGGTGTAGTACCTGCTTAGCCCTTCCCCCCCCCCAACAGATCAAGGTCATGTGGAGCCATGGGAGCGGGTGGTGGATGGTCGTATGAGCAGCCGGTGCACGTCACCAGTCCTTGCTGGCTAAACTTCTTCACAATAGTGCCATCAGATCTCAGGCGAACGACTGCGCTGATGACCACCTCACTCCTTCACTGGGGAAAGGAGCTTGAATCCACTGCCTTGTGAAGAAGAGCCATTTTGCAACATCTAATGGCTGACAGAGCAATAAAACAAAGGAAGTAAAATGGCCGAAACATAAGCCTAAGAAACTGCAGGTGCTGGAGAATGAGCTGCTGGAGGAACTCGGCCAGTCAGGCAGCATCTGATGAGGGAAATGGACAGTCAACGTTTTGGGTCAAGACTTTTCATCTGGATTTGTTGCCTTCCTGCTAGATTCCCCAGCAGCTCATTTGAAGGCAGAACCAGGCTGTTTTCAGTGATTATGGAATCCAAAGCCAAGAAGATAAAATGTAGAATTTAATGCTAAAAATTTAGAGCAGAGAGCAAAGGGGGAAGTAAGTTTACTCCGCCAGCTTGTGAGATTCCTGTCGTTTTCTGTAAGAAGTTCGTACGTTCTCTCCGTGACCGCAGGGGTTTCCTCTGGGTGATCTGGTTTCCTCCCACAGTCCAAAGTACTGGTTGGTAGGTTAATTGCTCATTGTAAATTGGCCTGTGGTTAGCTTAGGGTTAAATTGGGGGTTGCTGGGCAGCTGGAAGGGCCTACCACACTGTATCTCAATAAATAAACAAAATAAACATGGGGACGTTTTTGTGATCACAGCTGAAATTCGGTTGATGTTTACAGATGGGTAGAGGGTTGGAGTAAAGGGGAAGAGAAGGATGGGACTTTGGTTTCAGATAGCTGTCCACCTGGAGAGTAAAGATGGGAGCCATTGCTACCGCTGGTTGGCCACTTCCTACACCCACCAGTTGAAGAACGCAAAAAAGCGAGGCTGTTTGAAGCCCATTGGATGGAGTGTGGCTGTGACTATGGAAGAATTTCTGGTTCACAAGCCCTATTGTGTCAGCTCTGAGCCAGCTCACAAAGCCCTGCTGTACGGTGCAGCACTGTGAAGACAGGAGCCTTCCTGGCTGATGTCTCCGCAGGTCCCTTGCCGCACCTGCCACGGGATAAGCAAGGGTTTGCATGGTTGCCCGGAGAAATGCTGTAAACAGCAACACCAAAAGGAATTGGAAGTCTTTTTTTGCTGTTGATAGTGGTGTCACAGTGCTGGATAAGCTTTCCTCATCAATACTACTGCTCTGGTCTCTAGGTTAAATGATCTATGTTCTTTGATGTATGGTCCCCATTCATAGCCCTCGCCTTTCCTGTGACCAGCTCAAAGTCTGGGATTATGTGCTCTGCCCCTTGAGGCCCATACCAGCCAGGATTACTTGGCAGGATTGATGGAGTGCATAGCAAGAGTTGGACACTGTCCCTCTTGTTTCTGCTTATCTGTCAAACACCAGATGTGTGATCACGTTGCCTAGACACCCTGAGCAAAACCAGCTGACTTGGTTTGCTTCTGGGCATGAAAGGATTTCTGAAATCTGTTGAACATTTGGTGCAATAGCCTCCTGCGTGATTATAAGTTAGCGATGACTTAATGGTCTTTGCTGAAACTGCCAAGCTCCAAGTCTGAAGCACTTTGGTGGGTGGGAAGGGAGATGAGTGTTTGCACTGAAAACCACAGCTCTGCAGGGGAGGGTTTGCCAGTCGGGCATGTTTCGAATGGAGGACAGTGGGCAGCTGGGTTCAAGTTGAGGAGCATGTTTGCACCGAAGAGGAGCAGGGAGCAGGTTGTGGAACAGCAAAGACAAGTGGCCCGGACATGGGGAAGTTTGGAAGAAGAGGCACGGTGGCCTTGGGCGGAGTTAAATTACCAGTTTCCTCGGGAGTAAGTGGTGGTTACAAGCAAGGCTACCTGATCCCAAAAGCACCGGCAAGATCAGGACTACATGCTGGAAAAGCAGCTGTGAAGAAGGGCTCTGTCCACACAGTCAGTAAAAGTAATGAAGCCCCAAAACTAAAATGCAAACTTTTCGTCTTAGAAAACCAGTGTCGTTCTTAATATCCGAGCCCTGATAAAGTAAGCTTATTGCCTAAAATCAGAAAGATTAACCTGAAACATTTCCTCAGTTTCTCTCACCACGGGTGCCGCCCGACCTGCTGAGTGTTCCCAGTGCTTTCTGCGTTTCAGATTTCCAAGGTTAATTGGCTCTGTGTGAAATAGTTGCAGGAACAGGCAGCGTTAATATTTAATTTGGTGCTCCTTATTTCCTTTTGTTTGCTCAGGCTTGAGTACCGTGACCCTTTTTGGAAGGTTCATGTCAGTAGTACAGGTTAGCAGCTGTGGAGCAGAGATTGAAGAGGTGATTAAAACTGGAGTGTGTATGTTCTGAGTGAGAGATTTGGAGGGGATCTAAGGAGGAAGCATTTCATCCACACAGTGATCAGAATCCAGAATACACTGCTCAAGTGGTTGATGAAGGGAAACAGTCCTTCAATATTTAAGAATTATCTAGACTTTCAGAGTCAGATACATTAACACTGACTTGTAAGGCGTGAAATTTTATTGTTTTGCAGCAGCGGTTTAGTACAAAGATATGAAGAAGGGCACGCTGGCATAGTGGTTAGCACGACGCTTTACAGTACAGGTGACCGGGGTTCAATTCCCGCCGCTGCCCGTAAAGAGTTTGTATCTTCTCCCTGTGACCACATGGGTTATAAAAAAACAAGATGTTTGTATCTTCTCCCCGTGACCACATGGGTTTCTTCTGGTTGCTCTGGTTTCCTCCCACAGTCCAAAGGCGTGTCAGTTGGTAGGTTAATTGGTCTTTGTAAATTGTCCCTGTAATTAGGTTAGAATTAGATCTAACCTAACTGAGGATTAGATCGGGGGATTGATCGCTGGCGGGTGGGGGGGGGGGTGGCTCGAAGGGCCAAATCGGCTTTGTATCTCAATAATAAATAAAATTATTGTCAATTGCACGAGCAAATAAAGGAGTACTCCTAGGAGTTGGTGTTCACAGGCCATTCACAAATCTGCTGGCAGAGGAGAAGAAGCAGTCCCCGAAAGTTTGCGTGTTCACCTTCAGGCTGTACTATCTCTGCAATGGTCACAAGGAGGAGAGGGCATGTCCTGGAAGGGGAGGGTCCTTACTGATGGATGCTGCCTTCTCGTGAGCATGTCCTTGATGACAGGGAGGTTGTGCCCGTGATGGAGCTGCTGAGCCCATAAACCCATCGATTAAGGGGCCGAAAGATAAAGGTTCTCCTTGTTGGATTACTGGCTTTTTACTCTAGCCCTGGATAAGTTTCTCCTTCCTGCTGCCTCTCTGTCACGCCTCTCCTCCTCTTCTTTGCTCATTGTGGTTTTTCTTGGTGTACTATCCAGCTGCATATGTCCCCAGATCCAGGCCAGCCCCCGTCAGGGAGTGTGGCCGCAGTTAAAGCTGGACAGCAGGCCTGTCACAGTGAAGTTGCCATCAAGGTACAGACGAGGGAGAATGAGGTTTGCTGCAGTCAACTGTCAAACAGCTGTGGTGCTGCGTGTCAGACCTGCTTTCTTATTTGCATATCAGTTCATCAGCAGCGTTATCAGTCAATAATCGTATATCGAATTCTTCCTGTCAGCTGTACTTCCAATCTGTTCCTTTGTTGACGGTGTTTCTGTCTTTTTGCAGAGAGGGAGATTGGTGGGAAGCCAGGTCCTTGCAGACTGGGGGCACAGGATACATTCCCAGTAATTACGTGGCTCCAGTTGACTCCATCCAAGCAGAGGAGTAAGTATTAATCTGCTTCACACCTGGCGATGCATCACTTTCACAGTTACTGACCTGACATGGTTGTTAGAGTGTGGAGGGAGGTGGGGGGGGGTCAGTCTCCACCCTTGCCCAGAGGCCAGCTGGGAGGGAAAAAGAAATCTCACAGGACCACTTAAATTAAAATCACAGGGTTTCTTGTGGAAATTGGGCAAGGCAGGTTGTGTAACCCTAATGCTAATGAAGCTGACAGAAGGCAAAATATTGTGTTATAAAATACCACGCCAGAAATTTAACTTGTAGTGTTATTTTTTATCAAAAGAAAGCTTGAGCTGGATGCGTTTTCATTAACCCTCCTAGGAGTATTTGCAGGGAATGATTTATACAGCAGGGTTAAGCGTTTATTCTTCTGAGGGATGGTGACATTGCTGACAAGGCCACCACTTGCCTGATTTTGCCCTTGAGGAGGTGGGGTGTTGGTGAGGCAGGACCTTTAGACACCGCTGTCCATCTTCCTCAGAGAGGTTGCGCAGCAAGTTTCAAGGTCTTAAGCCAGAGGTGATAACATACGGGCAATCTATTTCCAAGTCAGAGTAGCGTGTAGCTCAGAGGGAGGCCTAGAGTTAGGGGCTTTCCTCTGCAACGGCTTCCCGTGTCCTGATGAGGCTGTAGCAGGCTGTCCTCGAGGACGTTGTAGGCGTGGAGACTGCAGACACTATGTATTGGTGATCCAGAGAGTGAGAAGTCACAGTGGAATCCTAACTAAGAGGGTAGATTTACTTTGGGTGCTGAGTGAGCTGGCAGTCAAAGATTTAACATTTGAGCACATTTCGCCCCATGTCTTAAAGCAGATGATCACATTTAACTCCTTATTTTATTGGACACAGGTTTGCTAATAATGTCATTGATATACCTGTAGGAATAATGCTAACCTAACCTGAAACTGACCATAATATCTATAACATTGTGCTCTGTACGGGAAGTGTCCTCAAGGCATCAAATCAAGACCTCTACTCTCCCCGCTACCCCCCAGTCATTAGTTAATTAAAAGCAATAGTAATCTCTGCACAGGCCGATGCTTGTTCAGTATACTGGCGGGGAGCAAGATCCAAATCTTCTCAAGAAAAAATCAGTTTTCCAGCCTCGGAGCAGAGCTTTCACCTGAACGTCAGGCACGTCAGATACAAAGAGCACTGAGTTCCAAAGGGTCACCTTTAATTTAAGAGTGTCGTTGCTGCTGCGTCTGGATAAGGAGCACTGTTTAAAATAGCCTCTTCTTTCCGCAAGTAGCTGGCTGAATTTGCTGCAGTGACTGAGCTCGAAGCATTTATATGCATATATATTCATGCTAAAATATTCATGTATTAGCTAGTACAAATTTTAAACCACCCATCAGGAAAGCTAATTTTATTCATTGCTGGATGTGGATCTTGCTGCTGCCCTTCTGATGTGCGGAGCTGTGGAGTAGGGTTTTCATGATTTGGATCTGTTGGCGAAGAAGGAAGAGTGCCAGCTTTCCAAGTGAGGGTGGCCTGTGACTTGTTAAACAGACTTTCAGTTGGCAGTGTTCCCATGCGCTTCTTGTTGCAGTCCTTGGTGGTAGAAGCCTGAGAACTGAGAACTGCTGTTGGAGTGAGTTGAAGGGCCTCACTGCAAACACTGCGTGTGGCAGGGAAGGAGGTGGAAGGGATGGGGGGGAGGTTCCAATTAGGTGGACTCCGAGGGTGACATCTAGCACCTGAGTGTCTTTGAAGCTGCACTCATTGGAGATCAGTTGCCCTTGCCCTGACTGGAGTACAAGAACTTTCGTCAACTCTTCATCGCCCTCTGATATGGACTAGCAAAGCATTCTGGTTCAGGAGCTGTTATGAGTGGATACTATCGTTGCACCAATACCTCAATGCCACAAACAGAAAGCTACATTACCATACATTAAGTATTTTATTAGTGGTATAGTGTCATCTTGCATGATTAGTCTTTATCATTAGAGTCATGGAAAATACAGAATGGAATAGGCCCATCAGCCCCTCCTGTCCGTGGTAACCAACATGTTAGTCCAATTGCCTGCATTTGGCCTATTTCCCTCCAAATCTCTCCTACCCATGTACCTGTCTAAATGCCTTTTTAAACAGAATTGTAGCTGCCACAAGTACCTCCTCCTCAGTCTGTATACTCAACACCCTCTGTGTGAGTTACTTGCCTCTCAGGTCCCCGTTAAATTTTTCCCTCTCACCTTTGACCTATGCCCTCTAGTTCAGAAATGCAAGAGATTCTGCAGATGCTGGGTATCCGGAGTGACACACACAAAATGCTGGAGGAACTCAGCAGGTCAGGCAGCATGAATGGTGAAGGGTCTCGGCCTGAAACGTCGACCCTTTATTTCTCCCCGGAGATGCTGCCTGACCTGCTGAGCTCCTCCAGAGTTTTATGATTGTCCCTCTACTTCCACATTAGATTTATTAATCATATGTGGTGTGAATTTTGTTCTTTTGTGTCTGGTCACAGTTTCCCATGGTTGGAACTACCTGTGAAGAGCTCAGTTCAAGCCCTGGTGTGTTTGTTTATTTATTTTAGATTTGGATACAGCACAGAATAGGCCCTTCCAGACCTTCGAGCCGCATCACCTAGCAACCCCCCAATTTAACCCTAGCCTAATCACAGGACAATTTACATTGGCCAATTAACCTACCAACCTACCAGTCTTTGGACTGTGGGAGGAAACCGGAGCACCCGGAGGAAACCCACATGGTCACGGGCAGAAAGTACAAACTCCTTATAGGCGGCAGTGGGAATTGAACCCCAGTCACCTGTACTGTAAGGCGTTGTGCTAACCACTATGCTACTGTGTTTTTTTGTGTTCATTGCTCTTGGACAGTAGGCAGGAAGGGCAGTTGATGCTGTTCAGTGACTGGGATTGACCTTCCCAGCTGAGTATGAGGGCTATCTGGTCATTGCTGGACAGTGCAAAAGAAAGAAAAATAATTTCACTGTTAAAAGATTTAGAGATGTGTCTTTTAAAAAAACAATATATATAATGGTGTGTATCGCAGAGATACTTGGTAGTTTCTAGCTCAAACCTTATGATAGAAAAATGATCGCAGAGTGACATTTGACAGGCAGTGGAGAACACAAGAGTTCACTCGTCCATCTCCTGCTGCCTTCCGTTGCCAAACACTGGCTTTTGGGAATGGTGAAAGCAAGCTCTCTATTTCCTGTGAGAGCAGAATGTCTCAGCTAACTGCAGTGGTACCGAGGCCGTGTGGAAGCATCTTCACATTTTTTGAAAGAATTGTTACCTGTCAGATATCCAGGTGATGTTTAAGCACATTACCCTCGATCTTCAGCTGCTAGGCTTTCTCCACAGACAGCATTAAATAGTCTAGGACAAGCCAATTATAATATTATTGTCTGAAAGCAAGAAGTAAACAATATTGCCTTGGTTCACTGGTTGAGCATGTTATTTTCAATAGTTTTAATAGTTCAGTAGTTTCATTTAATATCATTATACATCCTGAAATTCTTATTCTTCACAGACATCCACGAAAACAGTAGAGTGCCCCGAAGAATGAGTGACAGTAGAAACATTAGAGCCCGAAAGCCACTCCAGCCACACACAAGTACAAGCAGCAGCAAAGCAACAACCCTCCCCCTTGCCACGTACCACCCTGGCAGTGGTATTCACACAGTAATTAAGTGTTATCCATCAGAATAGTAAGTGGTTTGTTCCAGAAGCAGGGATTTGGAGGAGATCCTTTGGAAACTCTGCATCTCAGTCCAATTGCTACCTGTTTGGGGTCTCTGGGCTAATCCTGCTGTAGACTGGAGCTCTGATTAAAATCCTGTAAATTGGACCTGTCCTCTCCCAGCAAACAGGGAAATTTTAATTGATTTTTTAAATTTAGGGATACAGAGGTTACAGGCCCTTCCAGCACAATGAGCCTAGGTTGGCCAATTATGCCCATGTGACCAATTAACCCACTTACTCGTGCTTCATTAGAATGCAGAAGGAAACTAGAGCACCCGGAGGGAGCACACACTGTCATGGAGAGAGCATTCATACTCCCTACGGGCAGCGGTGAAGCTAAACCTGGGTCAGTGGCACTGTAATAGTGTCACACTAATTGCTGCACTACCATGCCATCACTTAATGTTGAATTAGGACCTAATTCGTCATTACAAGACTAAAGTTTTCCAGTAAATCTTCCTTTTACAGTGGGAACGGACCTACCAAATGCATCAGGAGCGTTGCAAAGGGTCGTGGTATTAATGCCAGTTTCATTCAGCTGTGCGGCTTGCAGTCACAAACCTCATAGAACTTCTTACATTTTCTTCTCTTTGAGTTGACTGGCTGTCCTCTAAAATTGTGAATGAGTCTCAATTAGTTTTGGCCCGTACATGACACACTTAAAAGTCATAGAGTCTTTGAACACTTCAGCACAGAAGCAGGCTCTTCAGCCATCTAGTCCATGCAGAACTATGAATCCCATCAACCTGCACCCGGACAATAGCCCTCCCATCCAGGTACCTATCCAAATATCCTCTAAATGTTGAAGTGGTTGAACCTGCAGCCACAACTTCCACTAGCAGCTCATTCCACACTCTCACCACATTCTGTGTGAAGAAATTCCCCTTCATGTTCCCCTTAAACATTTCACTTTTCACCATTAACCCAAGACTTCTAGTTCCAGTCTCACCCAACCTCAGTGGAAAAACCCCTTTTGCATTTACCCTATCTATACCCCTCATAATTTTGTATTTCTATATCAAATCTCCCCTCAATCTTCTACATTATAGGGAATAAAGTTCTAACCTGTTCAATCTTTTCTTTATAACTCAAGTCCTCCGCTCATTGTGTACCCTGGTCGGTCCTCCCAAAGTGCAACACCTCACACTTGACTACATTAAATTCCATCTACCGTTTTTCAGCCCATTTTTCCAGCCGCTCCAGATCCCACTGCAAGCTTTGATAGTCTTCCTTATTGTTTACTATATCCCTAATCTTGGTGTCATCTGGAAATTTGCTGATCCAATTTACCACATTATCATCCAGATCATTGATATAGATGACAAATAACAATGGACCCAGCTCTGATCCCTGTGGCACACCACTAGTCACAGGCCTCCACTCTTGAAGGCCTCCCTCTTATCAGATACACCTTTGTTCCAATCCACACTTGCCAGATCCTTTCTGTTACCACCAAAATTGGCCTTTCTCCAATTTAGAATCTCAACCTGAGGGCCAGACCCATTATTTTCCATAATTCCCTTGAAACTAATGGCACTGTGATCACTAGCTGCAAAGTGGTTCCCCTACACAAATTTCTGTCATCTGGACTGTCTCATTCCCTTACAGGAGGTCGAGTATAGCACTCTCTCTCATTGGGACTTCTATGTACTGATAAAATTACCGATTAAGGTAACTTTCCTGAACATGTCTGACTGAAAAAACACAGGTTTACTCTGGCAGGCTGGTTACCAGATACAAGTATAGGCTGCCCCAAAGTTATAAACACTGGACTTATGGATACCTCTACGCATGAACGAGCTCCTGTCATCGTTAAATTCGAAAGATCAATGTATGTGACGACAGCAGAACTGTTCCCTCTGCATGTTTCAGTAACTGTTCAAGTTTGATGTTATTCATTACAACACTACAGGAACCACTTGGTACTCTATCAAGTGATTTATGTGTACTTTCTGACATATTGACAGCAATAAAATAGAACCAGTTTGTTACAAAGGGACTGTTTGTAAGGGTTTCTCCTTAAAATACATATACACAGAGAGACACAGATACACCTTACCCAGTTTTCATTTGAATATCTCCAACGCCGAGGCTGACCCAGGAGTTCCACCCAGGTTACTGAATTGTGGCAAATTCCTAAACTCTATGTGTGATTTTTTTTTAAATGTGTCCAAGTTACTTCCCTTTTGAGACCTTAAACTGAAGTTGCACAACTGGCCAGAAACAATTCCTCTGAAATCCCAGTCTCCCTCTCCCCGATGCTTTTGTGTATGAATCACAGTCTTATGAGCAGCACAACAGCACCCATCCAAAAATACACGCATTAGGCACTCGCAGTGATTGTAAAAATATCACTTTCCCCAGTTCTCCATATTTTGGTACCTAGAGCCATCTTGTGGGCAGATTGTTCATCTCACAGCATTATCCATGTCTCTCCAGTTTTTCGTACAATAAATCTGCAGCCTTTGCATTGGCCTTGTTGTTTCATAATGCTTATCGGATAATTCAGTTTCTTATGACTTTGTAGATCTGATTTCTTGTATTTTTGCTGCTTGTTGGCTTTAACTAAGTTATTGACTGATTCATGTAATGAAAAGAAAACTTTCCATTGTCAGTCCATTATATAAAAAGAGTAACTTATTTTTGTAATATACCCATTTTGTACACAACTAAGTCATGCTAAATAGCCACCCTTTCATTGTTTTAAGAGTCCACCAGTAATGGGGAAAGAGCAACGAGCAATGTGCCGGAGGGAATCAGCGGGTCGAGCAGTGTCTGTGGGGTGGAGTGGGGGGGGGGGCGCAAGGAAGAGCCAACATTTCAGCTTGTAACCCTGCATCTGAACCTGTTGCAGGGTTTCAGCCCTGTGGGCACCACGGTAGCTTGCTGGTTAGCTCAACATTTTACAGTACCGGTGACCCAGGTTTATTTCCTGCTGCTGCCTGCAGGGAGTTTGCACGTTCTCAGCATGCCCGCTCGGCTTTCTCCCCAGTGCTCTGGTTTTCTCCCACAGTCCAACGACGTACCAGTTGGTAGGTTAATTGGTCATTGTAAATTCTTCCATGATTAGGCCGGGGATAAACTGGGGGACCTATTCCACACTCTATGGCAACAGATAAATGAATAAAATATTGTCAATTCTTTTCCTCCCTCAGATGCTTCTCAACCTGCTAAGTTCCTCCAGCAGGTTGTTTGTGCTACAGATTGTGGTTTCACAGTCTCTTGCATCTCCTTTAATGGCAATGCTTTCAGTGCTGAGTCTCCTGGGTGTCTCTTTTGAGTTCTGTTGTTGGGAGTAGGGTAGGCTAACTCTTAAGCCGAGGCCACGTATTGCATCGTGTCTGAAATTGGGTAGGCACAGGCCTGCACAGGTGTTAGTTTCTGTCAAGGCTATCACATCTACTAGGCATTGGTGCTCCCCGCTATCTGAACTTGTGCATTGATTCTATCCGTGGAAAAGCCCTGAAATTGGAGGGAAACTTTGTAGCTTTTACTACTCCAGTCCTTCATTTGTGGCACAGAATCTGAGGTCAATGGTGAAGCTGTAATGCTGGCATTTGACCATGAAGAAAGCTTCCCACAAAGACCTCACAGTATTTCTGTGGTGGCAGCTTCCCCTTTTTACTCCCAATGTCAACTTCTGTTCGGCTCAGTTTAATGGGCTCCCTGGTTAGTCAACCAGGCTCTCCTGTTAGTGTGTTCTCAATAGTAATGAAAGAGTAATGATTGAATCTTGAACTTAATATAAAGTTCAAAATAAACTTGTTATCGAAGGACAAACATGTCAGCATATGCAACCCTGATATTAATTTTCCTGTGGGCAGGGTTGTATATGGTCATTTGCGTGTAAATCTAAAATGAAGCGTCAAATATTTTTTTCAAGCATGAAAAGTGTTGTTTTAAAATTCCTCATACTCTGTGATATTTTGTGTGGGAATTATAATTCATAAATGTAAAATTATTTGTGTATGATTTAAATATCACTAAATACTCAACTTTCATGCAACAAAGTATAGTGTTTTCTAGACACTTTGCAGTGAGACTCGTGTATTAATTGTAAGGTTACCTTCAGTAATTTCCCTGGAGTGGAGGAGTCTGCAAAGAACACAACTAATGGGAGAAGGGGTATAAGTTAAGTTCAAGTTTAATTGTCATTCAACCATACATGAATACAGCCAAACAAAACAGTGTTACTCTGGGGTCAAGGTACCAAACAGTGTACCAACAGTTTTTAATTGTGAAGCGCAGGCGTTTCTGCTGACTGAGAGGGCGCATTGCCATTGTGGTTATTGACGTTTGCATCCTCCCAAGCTGGTGCTGCAGGAGCCCCACAGCACCATCTGTGACCTCAAAAACCACTCACCCCAGTGGTGTCTTCATTGCTGTTGAGGACTTCAATCATGCCGACTTAAAAACAGTCCTGCCGAAGTCAACCAGGATGTTAACTTCACAACCAGTGGGGAGAATATGTTAGCTAGGGAAAATTTGCAGGTACTGGAAATCAAAGTAATACACACAATCTGTGCAAAAATGAATATATTAGATTTGGTTTATACCAACGTTCGTGGTGTCTACAAACCTGCCCCTTGCCCTCGCTTCAGATTCTCAGACCACATAGCCACTCTGCATGCAGACGAGCCAAACCAGTTCCCAGAGAGATCAAGACCTGTCCAAAAGACGCCACCTCAGTGCTACAGGACTGCTTCAAAAGCACAGACTGGAGCATATTCAGGGAGGCAACTACCTACAATCATCTCATCAGCAATGAGTATGTGGGATCGCTGACTGGCTACATAGCAAAGTACACTGAGGATGTTCCTATGATTAAACACTACACTGCCAGGCAAAACCAGAAACCATGGCTGACTGCATAGGTTCGTGCACTGCTTAGCAGTTGAGACACTGCCTTCAGACTGAGGGACAGGAATACTCTAAGGTCATCAGAATCAGCTTTATTATCACCGGCATACGACGTGAAATTTGTTAACTTAGCAGCAGCAGTTCGATGCAATACATAATGTAGCAGAGAGAAAAAAAATAATGAATTAAATAAAAATTATAATAATAAATAGACAAGTAAATCAATTATGTATATTGAATAGATTTTTTAAAATGTGCAAAAACAGAAATACTGTATATTTAAAAAAAGAGTGAGGTAGTGTCCAAAGCTTTAAGGTCCTTCTAGGAATCGGATGGCAGAGGGGAAGAAGCTGTTCCTGAATCACTGAGTGTGTGCCTTCAGGCTTCTGTATCTCCTACCTGATGGTAACAGTGAGAAAAGGGCGTGCCCTGGGTGCTTGAGGTCCTTAATAATGGACGCTGTCTTTCTGAGATACCGCTCCCTAAAGATGTCCTGGGTACTTTGTAGGCTAGTGCTCAAGATGGAGCTGACTAGATTTACAACCTTCTGCAGCTTCTTTCGGTCCTGTGCAGTAGTCCTTCCATACCAGAGAGTGATGCAACCTGTCAGAATGCTCTCCACAGTATAACTATAGAAGTTTTTGAGTATATTTGTTGACATGCCAAATCTCTTCAAACTCCTAATAAAGTATAGTCACTGTCTTGCCTTCTTTATAACTACATCAATATGTTGGGACCAGGTTAGATCCTCAGAGATCTTGACGCCCAGGAACTTGAAGCTGCTCACTCTCTCCACTTCTGATCCCTCTATGAGGATTAGTATGTGTTCCTTTGTTTTACCCTTCCTGAAGTCCACAATCAGCTCTTTCGTCTTACTGATGTTGAGTGCCAGGTTGTTGCTGCGGCACCATTCCACTAGTTGGCATATCTCACTCCTGTTTGCCACAATCACCCATGCCATCAGGAAGGTAAGGCGTGAGTACGCACAGAAAATTCACAGACACCTTTATGACACCAGGGACGCACGGCACATGTGGCTAGGTATACAGACCATAACCTATTATAAGTCCACCCTGTATGTCAGCAACAGCCACTCCACCCTTCCTGACAGGCTGAATGCCTCCTGTGCATAATTTGACGAAATGAATGATGTGCCATCGAGGAAAGCCTACTCTCCTCTTAAGGAACAGGCACTCTGACCGGCCACAGCCAAGGTGAGGAGAATCCTGGCCAAGATAAACCTATGCAAAACTGCGGGGCCAGACAACATACCTGATCAGGTGCTGAGGGACTGTGCAACCCAGTCAACAGAGGCCTTAAGAGATACCTTTAACTCTCTTTGAACGATCCATTGTGCCTGCAGGCTTCAAGGCAGCCACCATCATTTCATGCCCAAGACAGCAACAGGAACTGGCCTAAACAATTATTGTCAACAATCATGAAGTGCTGTGAGTGGCTGGTGATGGATTGGATAAAATCCTACACTCCAGCTACATTGGACCTTGTCCAGTCTGCCTGCTGCTCAACGCAGTACACTGATGACGCCATAGCCTTAGCCCTCCACTCTAACCTGTTCCACCTAGAACACGATGCCTCATACACCAGGATGTTATTCATCGTCTTCGGCTTGGCGTTTAAGACTATCATCTCTCAGAGGTCGGTGGGTGGACTGTCCCTGTAGGAACTCAACAGCCCTCTCTGAAACTTCATCGTGGACGACTTAATGGAAAGACCTCAGTCAGTCCGAGTTGGCAGCAACATCTCAACCTCCATCACGCTGAGCAGTGGTGCTCCCCAGGGCTGTGTGCTGAGCCCGCTGCTGACTCACACCTGTACTACCAGATTCATCTCAAACTGCATTATATTCACTAATGATACTACTGTGGTTGGCCTCATCAGCAACAGTGATGAGCTGGCGTGTAGAGAAGGTTGAGAGGCTTGTCAAGTGGTGCGAGAACTACCTGAGTCTCAACGTGAGCAAGACAAAAGATATGATTGTGGACTTCAGGAAGGCACAGGTTGGCCACTGTCCATTGCACATCAATGGCTCTGCCGTGGAGAGAGCGACGAGTTTCTTGGTGTGCGCATAATGGACCATCTAAACTGGACCCACAACGCCTCCTCGTTAGTCAAGAAGGCGCAGCAGCAATACACTATATGAGGAGACTGAGGCATGCAAGGCTCCCGGCCCCCTTTCTCAACTTTCCACAGGAGCACCACTGATAATTCCCTGTCTGGCTGCATCATTTGCACCCCCCTCCCGTTTGTGACATTTACAGGGAGCATTGCAGACTGAGGGCCCAAAGCATAGTTGAGGATTCATACCATCCATCCCACAATCTCTCTCACCCACTACTGTCAGGAGGGAGGTGCAAGAGCATCAGGACTGCCAGACTGGGCAATAGCTTCTTCCCTCAGGAAGTGAGTAATGAATACCCTGACACTGCAAGCAGGGTATCTCTTCTGAGGTCCCATCACAAGGATAGCGAGCTGTTTACTGTTTACCTATGCTGAGCACTGCATGCATTTTGAATTGTATTTTATTATCTTATGGTAATTTTTGTTTTATGTGCACCATGGTCTGAAGGAACATTGTTTCGTTTGGTTGTATACTTGTACAGTCACATGACAATAAACTTGATCCGGATCAAGGCTCCTGCAAGGGCAGAAAGTTTTCTTGAATGAAACTGGCTTTGATGAGGTGCATGGATTGGAAGTTACTGAGCCTTCCTGTACGTGTCCCTTGTCCATTTGTCTCTCCCCGTTAACCTCCCTCCTGGCTCTTATCCCTGCAAGCAGGCAAAGTGTTGCACCTTCCCATCAGCCTCCTCCCTCACCTCCATTCAGGGCCCCAGACAGTCCTCCCAGGTGAGGCAACACTTCACCTGCGGATCTTTTGGGGTGCTCCCAGTTTGGCCTCCTCTGCCTTGGTGAGACCCGTCGTAAATTGTGGGACCGCTTCATCGTGCACCTCCACTCCATCCGCCAAAAGCGGAACTTCCGGATGGGCAAACATTTTAATTCCGATTCCCTTTCCATGATGAGGCCACTCTCGAGGAGGAGAAGCAACACCTTGTATTCCGCCTGGGTAGCCTCCAACCTGATGGCATGAATATCAATTTCTCCTTCCTGATTAAAAAAAAAGTTCCCTCCCCCTCCCATCTTCTGTTCCCCACTCTGGCCTCTTAGCTCTTCTCACCTGCCTATCACCTCCCCCCTGGGTCCCCTCCTTCCCTTTCTCCTATGGTGAACTCTGCTCTCCTATCAGATTCCTTCCTCTCCAGCCCTTTGTATTTCTGTGTTATATGCCTACATGATAAAGAGTTTCAGTTCCCAGTGTGCAATGAGGGCAATTCACCCAGAACTGGAGGTGACGTTGATGAACTGCGAACACGCGCTGAAGTGTGGCGCTCGAAGCCATGATTGTCTTAATAAATTTTTTATCAAGAACAAATATAACACTTTCGTAACCTCCTGCCGTCACTTATTCCTTCTAGCTGTCCTCCTCCCTCTCCCCACCACCTCCCCCCCCCCACCTTTTTTATTCTGGCATCTTCCCCCTTCCTTTCTAGCCCTGAAAAAGCATCTCGGCCAGAGACATCAACTATTTATTCATTTCTATAGACACTGCCTGCCTTGCTGAGTCCCTACAGTATTCTGTATGTGTTTCTTTCTGTCCAAAGGTGCGTTTGGGTGAATAAAAAGAAAAGGATTGTGCTGTTGTTTGGACAGTGAACAGTTGTAGTGCTAGGCCAAGGTACACCCACACTGCATTTGTGCCTTTGCAAAGGGATTGCTCTCACACCTTGCTCAGATGACCCAGGACATCCGAGCAAGGCAGCCCCTTCTGGATTCTGGAACTGACTTAGTTAATTATTGTCACAGGTACCGAGACACGGTGGAAAAACTTAGTTTTGCATGCCATTGAATGATCATTTCAAAACTTAAGTACAACAAGGTAGTACAAAGGAAAAACAATACCAGAACTCAGTGTACTGTGTTACGGTTACAGGAAAGTGCACTGCAGGTAGACAATAAGGTACAAGGTCCACGATGAGCTCGATTGTCAGGTCAAGAGCTCACCTTTAACGTCCAAGAGGTTTGTTCACGAGTTGGACAACAGCAAGATAGAGGCTATCCCGAGCCTGGTCGTGAGTGTTTTCAAGTAGAAAGCTAACCTGGTTAGGGGGTGCTAGAGATGAAAGCTAACCTGGAAATAATTTTCAACCATTAGCTTCATCCCCATCGTTTGGAATCGGTGACCGCTGGCATCTTTTCAGTGAGTTTTGTGGAGAAGGAGTCGCTTTCAACCCTTCAGTGTCAGATTCCTGGCTGTTTTTTAAGGCACCTCCTTGAAGTTTGTTTTGATTTTGAATTCGGTGAGGAAATGTTCACTGTGCTACCAAGGTTTGCATTTGTTGTCACCACTATCTGCCCCTTTCTGGGGGCATTTAGAAGGCAGCCTGCACTGTGAGCCCAGAGTCACATACAAAATCAACCCAAGTGATGCTGGTGTTCCTTCCATAAAGGAGATCTGTGAACATCAACAGTTCCTTATGACATAAAAAGCTATTCGGCCCATCACATTTGTACCAGTTCGCTCATCAATCCCATTTCCTCACTTACTTTTCTCACACTTGCCCATTAACTCCCCTCTATTCTCCTATCACCCACCAACACACTCAGGATCCCTTACACCAGTCAGTTAACGTACCTGATCCACGTCTTTGAGGTAGAGCACCCTGGATAAATCTACACAGTCACGGAGAATGTGGGAACTCCCAACATACAACATCAGAAGTCAGGCTTGATCCTAGATCACTGCACAATGGTACAATGATACTGCTCTCCGGCTACATTGTTGTGCCATTGCAATCAGTTTTGCCCCACCCTGGTAGTTTCATGGTCTTCACCAATGACAATGCCCTGGATATAAATTATACACAAGTTGTATTAAAAAAAAGTTAACGTCATTCAGTGGAAAAAAAGACTGCCAATGCTAAACCTTAGTGCAAAAATTAAAGAGACTAGCAAAGACAAGTCTATGCCAGTGCAAAGAGGTGGTCCATTGCTGGGGTAGAGTTGGGGTTGTGCAAGTTGGTTCAAGAATCTGATGGTTGTAGGAAAATAGATGTTCCTGAACCTGATGGTGTGGGATTCAATGCAGGACAAAACGGAAAGGCTTTCCACTCCTGCCTTGGACAGTTATATGTGATATGAAGAGGCTGAGTTTACTCCTCGGAGTTCCTGCATTGAACTATGCACAGACTTTCCCACTTCTTATAATAGATCCCCTCTTTCAACAGGTGGTACTTCGGTAAACTTGGCCGTAAAGAAGCTGAGAGGCAACTCCTGTCCATCTGCAACCCAAGAGGGACATTCCTTATCCGTGAAAGTGAAACCACCAAAGGTAAGGACTTACCGCCAACCCCTCCCCTTGCCCCTCTTCCACAATTCCCCACACCCTCCTAATCATTTTACTCCAAACAAAACTTCTACTTTCGAGTTCAGGAGTCATGGAGCAGGATTGTATTTCCTGACCAGATTCTTGCTGGTGTGTAGCATTAAGAAATCTCCCATGTGTAATTGTTGTAAATTAAATACAATTTATTCCCAGTGATATTCCACACAAGTGTCCTATCAGTACATGGTTCTCTTTACACTCACCTCTTTCCCAGCCACTAGCAGGATAGTCTCGAAACACTGAGTGGGATACCAACCCACAGTTAGGAACACAAGTAGCCATTAAGGCCACTCTGCCATTTAATGAGTTCTCAACTGCTTTGAACTCTCATCATCATCATCAGGTGCTGTGCCCAGTTTGAGCTTTGACTGCCATGGCCCACACACTCCTGTTTCGGGTCAAGTGGATCAATTAGTTGGTATTCACTTCCAGTTCTCTGGCTGTTGTGTCCATCATCATTTGTCTTTGTCTTTGTCTTCCTTTTGCTTTCTTCCCTTCAATCTTTCCCATAATTACCGTCCCATAACTCCTCTTTCCTAGTCACATGTCCAATGAAGTTACGTTGCCTTTTCATGATCTCATACATTATTTCTCTTTTTGTGT
The DNA here is from genome assembly GCF_963921235.1 of Mobula hypostoma. Taxonomy (NCBI): domain Eukaryota; kingdom Metazoa; phylum Chordata; class Chondrichthyes; order Myliobatiformes; family Myliobatidae; genus Mobula; species Mobula hypostoma. Next base: position 137,248,918 of record NC_086098.1, read on the forward strand.
TTGCTCTGTTCATGACATCCTCGTTAGATATTCGTTTCATCCGTGACATTCTTTGCATCCTCCTCAGAAACCACATTTCTGCTGCTACAATTCATTTCCTCATGTTACCAGATATTGTCCAACATTCTGAGCCATATAACATAACTGGATAAATATAACATTTCAGTACTCTGAGGCGGGTTGTCATGCCTAGTTTAGTATTGGTCAGTATACTCTTCATTCTTGAAAAGGTGTCTTTTGCCATCCCTGTTCTTCTTTTGATGTCCAAGTCGCACCTGCCATCTGATGTCACCCAGCTTCCTAAGTAGCAAAAGTTCTATACTTGTTTTATGTCTTCCCCATTTATTCTCAGCCTGCAGATAGGATTCTCCTTTTTTTTTGGATATCACCATACATTCTGTCTTTTTGCAACTGATAGACCCATTTTTGCACTTTTTTCAACAATTGTATCAATTAAGTTTTGTGGTTCTTCCTCCGTACTTGCAATTAACAGTGTCATCTGTATATCTGAAATTATTGATGTTTTCACCGCCAACTTTGATTCCCAAGATGTCTCTTATTTTTTGTAATACTGTTTCACTGTACACATTAAATAAATCAGGGGAGAAAACACACCCTTGTCTAACGCCTCTCTTGATTTTCGTAAACTGACTCACTTCTCCATCAATTTTTACAGCGGCAGTTTGTTCCCAGTACAGATTTCTGATTAGGCAGAGATCTTTCGAATCTAGATCTAGAGTTTTCTGTAATATTTCAAGTAACTTATTGTGCTTCACTTTATCAAATGCTTTTGTGTAGTCGATAAAACAAACAAACAAACAAATCTGTTTGCACTTGAATAACTCATTCTTATCGTATCGTTAACATCAATATTGCGTTTCTTGTACCTTTGTCTTTCACAAAAGCACATTGTTCTTTGCCTATTTCAGCTTGTATCTTACTTTTAGCTCTTGTCATCAAAATTCTTAGAAGTATTTTGGTGATATTCACATTGTAATTCACATTCTATTGCTCCAGCTTTCTTAGGAAGAGTGATAAATACTGATTTTTTCATCTCTTCTGGTATTATTCCAGTCTCATAAATGTCATTGATTAAATCAGTTAGTTTTTCAATTCCATAATCTTCAAGGGCGATAATTTGTTCTATTACTAATTCATCAGGACCTGCTGCCTTTCCTTTCTCCATCTTATTTATTGCATTACGAACTTCAGAGTTTAAAATACTTGGACCTTCAATGTTTTTCTTAATTTCTGGTTTTTCGCCTTGATCGTCTTCAAACAATTCCTGAATATACTCAGTCCATCTGTTCATAATCTCCTCTTTTTCCATGATAATGGTACCATCCTTTGCTTTCAAACATCCACCTGAAGAACGGAGGAGCTTTTTACCAGTGATATTCTTGATTTGTTGATGTAACCTTTTTGGATCAGTAATAGGGATTCTTTCTATTTGCTCACATTTCTGGTTTAACCATTCTTCTTTGGCTTTTTGACATAAGCTTTTAACTTTTTTATCTAAGGACTTATATTCTATAGGAATTGCTTTCTTCCATTAGATTTTTGATTTCATCTGTCATCCATTTATTCTTTGTGCTTTTTTCTTTTTTAGAAATCACTGACTTTGATGATTCTACCAAGGCATCTTTCAGAGAGTTAAATTTCATTTCTACATGATTGCTATCATCTTCAACAGATTCTATTTCTAGACTTTGAAATCTATTCCTTACTTCAATTGTAAATTTTTGTCTTAATTTTTCTTTTTTAATTAATTGCAAGTAGTCAAGGGATTGTTCAGGTTTTGGCTTCTTTAGTTTTTTAAGTTTTACTTTTACATGACATACTACTGAGTTATGGTCACTATTACAGTCCGCACCTGGATATGTTTTGCATTGAGTCACTGAGTTTCTAAATCTTTGGTTTATAGTAATAAAGTCAATTTGATTTCTAGTGTTATCACCTGGACTTTCCAGGTCCACAAGCGTCTTGGATGGTTTTTAAAGCGGGTATTCATAATGACCTGATTATTCATCTCGCACCATTCTACCCATTTCTCACCTCTTTCATTTCTTTCCCCTAGTCCAAATTTTCCTATGGTATTTCCATCAGCACCTTGTCCTACTTCAGCATTTAGATCTCCCATGACAATAACAATATCTTGAGATTTGCATCCATTTTTTGCTTGTTCAAGCTCTTCATAGAATTTATCTATATCTTCATTTGTTCCATCTGTTGTTGGTACATATACCTGTATAATTACTAAATCAAATGGTTGTCCTCTGAACTTAACAAGGAGCACTCTTTCTGATATTGCCCAACGTCCTAAAACACTTTTTGCCATGTTTTCATCTATAAGAATTCCTACTCCATTAGTATAGGATGTTCCACAAGAATAAACTAGTGTTTTATTTCTAATCTGACATGTTCCAGCACCTATCCAATGAACTTCGCTAATTCCCATGATGTTAATCTTTAGTCTTTCCATTTCATTTATCACATTGTCCAATCTTCCTGCTTAATATAGGGTTCTTACATTCCAAGTGGCAATAATTTTCTTTTGTGTTACTTGAATTTTATGAGCAGTAGCTTGATGATGGTTGGGGATCCCCTGCTGGCCAGAATCAGCCCTACCGAGCGAGACATCTTTAGAATTGTCTTGAGGATCCTCTTGACGCTGTTGTTGTGTGATACATTTTGTAAGTTTGACCATGGTTTTCTCAGCAAATAGCAAAGGTGGTTTGCTATTGCTTACCGTTGGGCGAACTAAAGAAATCACCATTTCTCTTCCCAAATGTTCATCCGCCTATACTATAGCCATTGACGTTTGAGGTTATAGCTCATCCGCCTTCTCCGTCATAAGTTCAGTTACTGAACCTGCTGGATCTGCTGTTGGCCTTCGCTCGTAACCTTGCAGGTGCAACCGTTCCGGGTCAGAGCGGCCCTGGGAGCAATGAATGACTAAGGGGTAACTCCACTTTCCCCAAAGCTCTGAAAGTCCCCAATCAGAGCCTCATCACCAGTTGCAGTTTAGAGGCATACCCAGGACATTTAACTCTAATCCCTTTATTTTGATAGGGCAGAGGCTGAGGGACTGTTTCCACAGGCTGGGTCTCGAAAACTAGGGGTATCGTCTCAGGATAAGGTCTTGGTCATCTAGAATAGAAATGAGCATAAACTCAGTTAGGCGGAGGGTCTCTGCATTGGAAGGAAGTCCTCTCTGTTGGCGAGGACCTTCAAAACTATGATTGATTTAGTTGCAGTTAGGTGATCGGGGTTTGTGGATCAGACAGAAAAGTCGTCAAGGCACAGGATTGGGTATGGTATTATGTAGGGCATTTGAAGGGCCAAATGCTGACTCCTCTTCTTATTTCTTAGATTCTTATTTCTTCAAAGTCATGACACCAATATTCTTAATGTAATTTGAAGAGTTTTTTGGCTCTACAGTTATTATTTGGACCTGCAGGAACTTTGATAAGAATAGCAAAATAACTACATGAAAGTTGGTTATTAATAAACTCTCTCATTTTATGATTTTTTGAAATATTTTGACTGTGGAAATCAATGTTTCCAAATGCCTACAAGCATAAATGAGTAAGTGTCACGTTAGTCATCAACTATCGCAGCGAATCAACAGAGAATTTCTCACAGTTCATATTTTGCTTATGACATGGGAGGCCATTCAGCCTATTGTGTCCATGCTATCTCCCAGGGGGATCCCAACATTATTTCTCTGTAACCCATACTCCCTGACACGTCCATCTCCACCTTGATTCTTCTGTCACTCGCCTCACTGGAGCAACTTGTGGTGGCCAACTAACCTACCAGCACAGCTTTGGGATGTGAGAGGAAACCCACACAGCTACGGAGACTACAGAAAAACTCCACACCACTAACACAAGGCCAGGATTGAACCAAGATCTCTGGAGCGGAAAGGCCAAAGCTCTATCCACAGTGCCAGTGGTAACTTGTTTTCAGACACTGCCCCCCCCCCCCCCAGGGTCACACACCCTCCCTCAGCCCCCAGATACTTCTGTTTTGGTTCTGGGCTCATAAATTACTGCACCATCTCTGGTTTTACCTTCATCTGCTAAGGGCAGAGAGATTAAAGGAATTACTTTCCGTAAACCCCTCTGCCCTTTTGAAGTGCTGGAAGAACTCAGCCAGTGAAAAAGCAACTTGGGGGAAAGAAACCAGGCATCTTTCTACACACACTGTTGAGTGGCCCTGTTCTTTTCCAGCATTTCTGCTTTGTTTCAGATTCCAACATCTACAGTTTAATCTGTTCTCTGCACTTTTTCTTTTTACAAAATTCCATTTTACCTCTCTGATCAAGCTCTTGCTCATCCTCGTGATTATCTCCATAATATCTCTCCAGTCAAGCTCTTGGTCATCTCCATAATATCCTTCTGATCAAGCTCTTGGTCATTTCCATAATATCTCTCCAATCAAGCTTTTGGCAATATCCTTGGTTATCTCCGTAATATCTCTCTGATCAAGCTCTTGGCCATCTCCCTGCATGGCTCAATGTCAAACAATTTTGTTTGATAACTCATATGTAGTGCTTCTTTCGACATCATGTCATGTAAGTGTATAGGAAACATGGCTGCTGTTGTAATCACATTAATCTTCTTAACTTTTCTCACATCCAAGAGGAGTAAGATTGACCTAAGTTAATACTCTGACTTGATAAGTTGCCAGGTTAACTGTGTAGCTTGACGTGATTGTAAAAGCACAAGAATATTTCACTGAACTATGCCTTCACACCACTTTGTTTGATGCATGCAGGTGCCTATTCTTTGTCAATACGTGACTGGGATGATACGAAAGGAGACCATGTTAAACACTATAAGATTCGCAAACTGGACAGCGGTGGGTATTATATAACGACCCGGGCGCAGTTTGAAACCCTGCAACAACTGGTTCAACATTATGCCGGTAAGCAGCAATTCTGAGAGTTATTAACAGTAACAATTAAATATATAACCAAATTTCCTTGTACATTTTTGTGGATAAAACTTTAAAAAAAATGTCTATTGGAAATGTGAAACCTTTCTAAGATGTAAAAGTTGGCCAAGTAGTATCATGAGTGTGTTATTTTAATAAATATTTAAAATGCAGTGTATTTAATGTTTGTACTGTGGGGTAAGTAGTCAGTGCAGGATGTGAAGTTCACCACTAAGAGGATTCTTGTTCCATAAAACTGTCAAGGAATAAGTAATGGTCTGATCTGATCCAGGTCTGTTTATGTGTGCTGAGAGCCTCGTTTCTGTGCTTTATGTTACTCGGCCACACTGGGGCGGCATGGTAGTGTAGCATTTACCACAGTACCAGCGACCCAGGTTCAGTTCCCCCTGTTGTCCTCTAAGAAGTTTGTAAGTTTCCCCCGTGACTGCGTGGGCTTCCTCCAGGTGCTCCTGTTTCCTCCCACAGTCCAAAGACCCAGGTTAATTGATCATTGTAAGTCGTCCCCTGATTAGGGTAAGGTCACTGGGCAGCAGGGCTCAAAGGGCTGGAAGGCCTATTCCGCACTGTAAATAATAAATAAATAAATTCATCGATCACAGTAATAAATCCAGAAAATGCTGAAAGTACTCAGCAGCTGAGGTGAGAATTGGAGTTAAAGTTTTAGACAAGTAGCCTTTCATTGACCCAGGTTTGTCCATAAACTTCACTTCCCATTTCCGATTTCAGGTACAAGTGATAGTTCGCTTTTATATAATTCCTTACCGTTGCTGTTGCAATTGCAACCCCTCAAGCAGCAACAGCAGCAAATCATTTGATGTTTGAGCAGTGACATGACCTACTGAGGGTACTGTTGAATGCTGGATCAAACTGCCTAGTCCAGGACCTTCACACTGCACTAGTCACCCAGGACCACAACAGCAGCTCAACTGCTGGCTTCCCAGACTCTCATTGCCCAAAACCCCAGTTGCTGAGCATTGCCTTTGAAAAGGGATCGGGTAGGAGTCATAGTCGTCTAGCTGTATGTCACAGAAGTCAGGCCTTTCAGCCCAGTTCCCTAATTGAGCTAGTCCATTTGCCTGCACCTGGTCCATGTCCCTCGAAACCAGGGTCGCCAACCCTGGGGTCCATGGACGGCTTACTTAATGGTATTGATTCATGGCATAAAAAAGGTTGGGAAACCCTGCTCTCTAAGCCTTTTGTTCCATATCTATACCAGCCTCTGTATAAAAATATTGCCTTTTAAGTCTTTCCCTCTCACTTTAAACCTGTGCCCTTCGGTGTTAGACTCCCCTGCTCTAGGGAGAAGCATGTGGTTGTACAAACTTGTGCCCCTCATGATTTTATAAACTTTAGAGATCACCTCTCAGTCTCCTCGGCTCCATGGAGGTAGTCCAAGCCTGTCCAGCCTCCCCTTATAATTCAAGCTTCCAGTGTTGGTAACATCCTCGTACATCACCCATGGACCCTTGCCAGTTTAATGATATTCTTTTAATGACTAGAAACTATGCAGTGCTCCAAATGTGGCTTTTCCAGTGTCTTGTACAGCTGTAACATGATGTCCCAATTCTTGTACTGAGGTAGTTAATTTAGCCTCCTTTTTACTGTGAGGTGACTTGCTGGATGTTTCCTTCATAAATTGGTTCTTTGGTTCTTAATCCTCTGGTGAACTGGACTCAAACTGCAGGAGCTGGCTCTCAGACAGAGTTTTCAAGGACACCCTGGAGTCCGACTCCAGCACCTTCAGGAGAGCAGACTGGTTTTTGTTCCCTTCCATGCTGGAACTTCTGGCATGCAACGCCCCATTACAGATGGCTAAGGTAGCACCATGTGATGTTGCCAGACAAGTGACTGATAGGCCCGGAGAGCAGGTTCAAGTCCCACCAAGGGGGAGTTCACAGTGAGTCTGGAATCAGAAGCTGCAGTATGCCCACATCTCTCATCTGGTTCACTCAGGTTCATCAGACCGGGCTTCCTTGCCCACTTGTGTCCTGTATGTGACTCGACACACCAGTGTGGTTGGCTCCTAACTGTCTTCCGAAATAGCCCAGCAAACCATAATCCTAAGCCTTGCCAATGATGAAGACTCTAAGTGAGAATGAATTAGAACAAAATAAAATCATCCTATTAATTAAAATGAGTGTTTTTGACTTTCTGCTCAATGAGCTTTTGCCCCTTAATCAGTGCAGTTCCAACGATTTCCCACAGGAAGCCTGTAACTGCAAGCAATGGACTGCTCCCTTGACTGATAGAAGCCGCTGTTTGTATCTTGGCCATGGATTGAGCTGTCCATCTCTCTCCTCTGCTCCATGGCCAGGGCTGAGTGGATGGTTTGAATAAATGACGCATTGGAATCCAAACCACCACCTTCAGGACTGTGAATCCAGTCGCAGTCCAGAGAAATGAAAATCATTTTTTCTTTTTTTAATATATATATATATATATAGGCCCTTCCAGCCCCAGCAACCCCCCGATTTAATCCTAGCCTAATCACGGGACAATTTACGGTGACCAATTTACTTACCAGCCAGTGTGTAGTTGGATTGTGGGAGGAAGCTGGAGCACTCTGAGAAAACCCACACGGACACGGGGAGATCGTACAAACTCCTTACGTTTGTAGCAGGGATTGAACTTGGTCACCCGTACTGCAAAGCGTAGTGCTAACCGCAAACAGCGTTGTGGACCGTCGATGTTTTAATCTGAAGTCATGGATAATTAAACTCTGCTGCATATCAATATCACTGTAAAGAGCTTTTCAAATGTGATCCTGTTGACTCCTGGCTTAATGTGTATTGATCTGTTTACACCTGCTGTTCTGCTGCTTGATCTGTTTGTGTTGTGGTAAGTGTCTTCCTTTTGGCAAAGAAATACATAGAATTGACGTGTGATGGTGGGATAAGGACGGCGTTGTGATAAATCACACAAAACTACCATTTCCCTTGATTAATGGTGCTTTCCATGAAAAGAAGTTGCACATCTTATGGGAGAAAAAACCGGAGCCTTTGGGCCAGTGCGGTGTAGGAACAGAGTACATGTTTGCTCTTTGAACCACTTCGGCGTTCCTAGATTTCGGACAATGTTATATTGTACCTTTCCGTGACAGCTTGTTTTTGACCAGTGTTGAGATGGCGGGGTGGGGCTGGTCATGGTGGAGTGCACAGCAAGGTCCCTCAACCAGCAACGTGCTAGAATGCCGGTGTAATGGCCGCCTGCGGCAGAGGTTCCTAACCTTTCTTATGCCACGGAGCCTCGCCGTTAACTCGGGGGGTTCATGGACCCCAGGTTGGGAACCCCTGCCCTATGGTCTCTGAAGAGATGCTGTGAAAATGTGGGAAAGACTCAGCAAGTCGGGCAGCATCTGTGAAGGAGAAGCAGAGTTTAAAGGCCTGAAACATTAATTCTGCTTCTCTTTCTGTTGTTGCTACCTGAGCTGAGTGATACCAGCATTTTCTGTTGTTGTTTTAGATTCCCAGCCTCTGCTCATTCTTTGTATAGCTCAGATGATCTGTTGGAAACTGAAGACCAGACCCGGGGGACCGTCCCTCTCACAGCATAAGACTAAGAACACAGAAGAGTACAGCAGAGGAACAAGCCCTTCGACCCACAATGTTGCGCCAAACTAACGTCACCTAATCTCTTCTGCTCGCACATGGCCCACATCCCTCCATTCTCTGCATAGTTACGTGATCATCTAAGAGCCCTTCAATGCCTCTGTAAAACCTGCCTCCAGGATCACCCGTGGCAATGAATTCCAGGCATCCAGCACACTGTGTGTATTAAATAAAAGTGTATCCTGCCCAACTCCTTTGGACTTACACTCTCTCACCTTTGCTATGAGAGAGTGAGACCACGGGGGAAAGAAACCAGTGGTCTGTATCTGCCCCTCATAATTTTAGAAACTTTTATCAGGTCTCCCTTTGGCCTCTGCCCCTCCAGAGAAAACAATTTAAGTTTGTCCAACCTCTCCATATAGTACATGCCCCCTAATCCATGTAGCACGTGCCCTCTAATCCATATAGCATGCCCCCTAATCCATATAGCACGCGCCCCCTAATCCATGTAACACATGCCCTCTAATCCCGGCAGCATCCTGGTAAGCTTCATGTGTACCCTCTCCACAGTCTCCACATCCTTCTTATAATAGGGTGGCCAGTACTGTATGCAGTCATCCAGATGCAGCCTAACTGGAGCTTTATACAGTTGCAACAAAACTTCCCAACTCTTGACCTCGCTGCCTGTGCTAATAAAGCCAAGCGAGCCAAACAGCTTCCTAGCCGTGCTTGTGTGGCCACTTTCGGGAGGCTATGGACTTTGCCCCCCCCCCGCCCCCCCCCCCAAGATCCTCCTAGACGTTTAAGAGCCAACTGAAGTTTCAGCCTGGTGCTCTGTGCCCTCGTTTCTGAAGAGGGATATATAACCAAATCTGCTGCCTTAGAAATATGCGATGTGCCTTTCCCCTCTTTCTATGACCCAGTCTGTTGTCAGCTGCAGATCTACTCTGTGGCCCAATGGGAAGATGCATTTAAACTCCTAACTGGTTGCCAGATGGCCTTCCAGATAGCTTCTGGATGGTTTTCGGTTCCTCTGGTCTGATGCAGTCTCCCAGAGAGCTTTCAGGACTAGTTAAATGTCTTCAGGACATATCAGGTTTATTTTATTTAGTCATAGTCATACTTTATTGATCCCGAGGGAAATTGGTTTTCATTACATTACAGTTGCACCTTAAATAATTAAATAGTGATAAAACCATAAATAATAAATAGTAATATGTAAACTATGCCAGTAAATTATGAAATAAGTCCAGGACCAGCCTATTGGCTCAGGGTGTCTGACCCTCCAAGGGAGGAGTTGTAAAGTTTGATGGCCACAGGCAGGAATGACTTCCTATGACGCTCTGTGCTGCATCTCAGTGGAATGAGTCTCTGGCTGAATGTACTCCTGTGCCCACCCAGTACATTATGTAGTGGATGGGAGACATTGTCCATTTTGCTGGTTCAGAATCAGAATCAGCTTTAGTTTCATTGAGTTCCATCATGAAATCTGTCGTTTCCCTAAAAATTACAATAAATTACAAGAAACGCATGAAAATAGTGCAAAAAGCAAGCAAAATAGTGATGTGGTGTTCATGGACCATTCTGAAATCTAAAGGCCAGGGGAGAAGAAGCTGTTCCTGAACGTGCGTCCCCAGGCTTCTGTAACTCCTCCCTGAGGGTAGTAATGAGAAGAGGACAGTGAGGGTCTTGAAGCACCAGCTTCTGAAGATATCCTTGATGGTGAGGAGGCTAATGGCTGGGTCTGCAAGCCTTTGAACCGTTTTCAATCCCATGCATTGCAGCCGGCGTACCAGGCAGTAATGCAACCAGTCAGAATGCTCTCCATGGTAATTCTGTAGAAATTTGTTCATGCACCGTGTATAATTTCTGTTCATTAAGCAGCTCGTTAGCCTTCATGAATGAAACCCCACTGACCGAATAATGTAAACAATGTGACAGGTGATCTATCTCATTGCATATTGGTCTTGTTGATGTCGCAGAGCCTGGACAACTTACTCGCTTCTCTTTCTCTCTCGTGTGTGTGTGTGTGTATCTCTCTCTTTCTCTCTCCCCTGTGGCTATCTGCATTTTTTTTTGTCATACCGGTGACTCCACACCAACCCTTCCCACACCCTGTGCCCCACCCCTGCAGAGCGCGCTGCCGGTCTGTGTTGCCGCTTGGTCGTCCCCTGCCACAAGGGCATGCCAAGGCTCGCTGACCTATCTGTGAAAACCAAAGACGTGTGGGAGATCTCCCGGGAGTCTCTGCAGCTCATCAAGAGGCTTGGAAATGGGCAGTTTGGGGAAGTCTGGATGGGTATGAAACCGGAATGACTCTGTGCCTATCCCCAGACACCTGGGGAGAGGAGCAACACTGAACACGGGGAGCGATGGAAGGCAGAAGGGGTTCAGTGAAGTCGATCCAAGTGCACACAGTCTGATGTCCGGGTAATAAATTTAACCAGAAAACGTGACGGCCCCAATTAAAAATATCTAGCTGCCAATTCTGTCATTTCTAAGAGAAATATTCGCAATGAAGAGGTTTGGTTGGCCACTTTCCTAAAAGTCAGAGAGCAAGACTGTGCCTTGGGAAATCCTGCAGTTTTTATTTTACCTTGAGCTTCACTTGACCACTTCAGTTTCCATCCTCCTGGATGCATGAGCTTCATTGGATTTTAAGACCTTTTCCCTTGCATCTATTCTCCTCAGAGTCAGCTGACGGCCTGTGCTATAACTTAACAACGGTTTGCATTAACTCAACTCCGCAAACTGTTGGATTAGCCAAAGACTCATGGGAAATTTTACGCGAGTCCCTAAACTTGGAGAAAAAGCTTGGTCAGGGATGTTTCGCCGACGTGTGGTATGGTAAGGTGGACAAGAAGCTTTCTCCTGTAATCTTCAGATCTCTGTAGGGGTTTACTCAAAACACAGAGCAGTCCTTTACGCAAGAGATGACCCCCGCATGCTGGTCGGTCTTGAGTAGCAGCTCATCTGCAGTTACTTATTACTGAATTGGTATTTAATGCAGACCATTAAATGTCAGAGAACAGTGGTTATCAGAAACATTCTAATTCAACCGAACCAGCTAGCTACCATTTAGTGAGTCTGGAGCAAGGAAACATGACAGAGATGGGCTTTTTCAGGTGATATCAGGAACTGACCCTCAAAAAGCTGTAGAGATTCAGGGTCAATGAAAATTTCATGAAGGAGACTAAAGAATGTTTGCTAGATATGACAGAAATATCAAAGGAGTTGGGGTGCAGACTGGCTTGTGTGAAAAGGCAGGATAGATCAGAGGGGCTGAATGGCCTTCTCCTGCTCCTTTGTCCTAATAATGGTGAATGCAAGAGATCAGGTTCCCTTTTAAAAAAAAATCACCAGACCACCGAACTGGTGATGGTATTTGCAGTCTGCGCTCATTGCTGCTTCTGCCCTCCAAACTGGTACGTACCCACTTTAGTTTGGCAAACCATACACAACATCCCTGACCATCGGCAGTCTACGGAACCCAACTCAATAATTTCAAACTTCAGCAGTTTTGCTTCTGTAAGGTGGTGGGTTAGCACTTCACTCTCCCACTTGCTTGATGTAAAACAGACTCTCAAACTCTGCACGCCCCGCTGACTGCGTAGAAGCCCAGCTGAAACCAACATTTTCGGAGATGTTTGCCAATGGATTGACATCACTAAGGTTATTTCCTGTGATCATTTCCACACACAATGTTTTAATAGCATGTAATATTGGCTTAACAAAAAAACCACTCTTAGCTTCATCCCGATAACTAAAATGGATGATTATCCTAAATGGCTGTACATCTGACTCAGATGATGCATGCACATTGCTATTAGTTAGTATGTGTTAGTATGCTTGAAAAACTCTTTCAAAACCCCATGTGCATGCAGAATAAATGGTTGTGCCTCACCCATCCTGATATTAAAGCTAACCATTAAAAAAAGGCTATTGTAAATTCATCAGTTCCATTTTTTATTTTGAATTATTTTAACTTTCTGTAAGTGAGTGCAAATTTTTGTGTGTGTGGTGTGGCAAAGGTACATGGAATGGAACCACAAAAGTTGCAGTGAAGACACTGAAACCCGGCACGATGTCTCCTGAGTCATTCCTCGAGGAAGCTCAGATCATGAAGAAGTTACGGCATGATAAGTTAGTTCAGCTTTATGCCGTCGTCTCGGAGGAACCCATCTACATTGTCACCGAATACATGAGCAAAGGTAAAGTTGCCAGAGTGCGGTTAAGTGGTCGTTTTATTTGTATTCCTTGTGAATCGTCTTGTTTTCTGTATGGTTCCAGGATAGTTATCCCATTGAATTTATACACTTCCACATCCTGGATTGATATATTTAATTGTAGACGATGGTTGAGTAAGAAAACTTTGAGGCTTGAAGTTTGCATTTTGTATAATTGCACCTTAAGCTTAAAATAAAGATATAGCCATAGAAATAATGCAGGGGCTCCCAACCTGGGGCTCACAGACCCCTCAATGGTAGGGGTTCATGGCATAAAAAAAGGTTGGGAACACCTGAAATATTGTGTTAAATTCACTGCTTGCATTTTGAAATGGCTGATACAATAAATGAGGGGAGCAATCTCACTATAACCTGTCACAGATTTCTGAAGAGGAGAGGAGACTTTGGCTGGTGCAAGGTCCAGTCGTTCTGGGTGGTATCCCACACCTGTCCCCGCAGTCTCTCCACATCAATGGTTTTTAGGATCTAGAATTCCTTCCAAGCTTCCAGCAATATTACCATGTAACAAGTTACTGCCATCCTTTCAAAATGCCTCAAGTGAAATTCTGTAAGTCAAAAAGATTGGGTGAAATGCATTTTGGTCACAGTGTATTCCACAGGTGAAGACTGGATACCTATTCATTGTAATGTAAAACAGCCTTGTAAATTGAAAATACCTGCTCAGAGTAAATAGTATTATAATGAATTATATAAATCAAGAAATATCTGTATTAAAGGGTGTCATATCTGACATCTGACTCTTTCAGCAAAAGCTGCCTGACATTTGCAGAATGCTCAAGGTCCACATTGTTACAAAAAAATGTCCAAAAGTAATTTGATAAGTTCTCAAAGTATGCAGTTTAAATGGTTCTGCAACAACAGATCAACACACATAAAACGCTGGAGGAACTCAGCAGGTCAGGCAGCATCTATGGAAATGAATTAACAGTCGATGTTTCAGGCCGAGATCCTCCTTCATGACTGGGAAAGAAGAGGGAGAACGCCAGAATAAAAAGTTGGGTGGAGGGGAAGGAGGCTAGCTAGAAGATGATAGGTGAAGCCATTTCGGTGGGAAAGGTGAAGAGCTGGAGAAGGAGGAATCTGATAGGGGAGGAGAGTGGACAAGATAACCTAACACAAAATTTCACAGTCTAATCGGGTGGCGTACTGGTTCCTTGTGAAGAAAGTGAGCTGCATTTATGGGAATGGAATGGTACGTCATGCTGAAGATAAGGAGCTATGCTACGCATCCTCTCCTCCATTCACTTCTGCCCAACACCCTCGCGTTCCTCCCACTAGTGTTCCCATCTGACTCCCCACCTCCCTTATCTGGTTCTGTGCTGCACCTTCTCCTCCTATCAGATTCCATCACCTGCAGCCTTCTGATCCCTCCAGCAATCACCTTGCACCCTCTGCTATTCCCACTCTCCCCTCCGTCTGCCTGTCACTCCTCCTCGCCTGGATCCACCTATCACACTCCAGCTCTTGCTCCACTCTTTCCTTCCACCTTTTTTGTTTGGCTCTCTCTCTTCAGTCCAGATGAAGAGCATTGACCTGGAGCGTTAACTGCCATTACCCCCACCCCACCCCACCTCACAGATGCTGCCTGGCCTGCCGAGTTCTCCAGCAGTTTTCCTTTTGTCTCCAGATTTCATCATCTGCAGACTCTTGTGTCTTCAGCCACAGAAGTGTGTCTGCTGCAAGAGCAGGTTGGAGCCGATGTATCCTGTAGCAAGTGCTTTATCTCATCAAGTCATATAAACTCCAAACAAGGCCTTTCGGCCCACATCAAGCACCCAGCTTTTGTTATCTATATACCAGCACCTGGCCATTCACCTACTTTGCCCTGACAATTCAGCTGTTTATCTGGATACTTGTTAAATGATGTGAGACTCTCCACATCTTCCTCAAGCAGTGTGTTCCAGATTTCAACCACCCTTTGGTTGGGGGAAAAAGAATATTCTTCCTCCAAATCCTCCCTGTGAGGATAGGTTGATGCTATAGGCCTGTACTCACTGGAATTCAGAAGAACGAGAGGTGTCCTCATTGAAACCTATCAAATGTTGAAAGATCTTGATAGAGTGGATTTGGTGAGGATGTTCCCTATAGTGGGGGAGGCTAGGATCAGAGGGCACAGCTTCAAAATAGAGGCACGTCCATTTAGAATGGAGATGAGGAGGAATTTCTTCAGCCAGAGGGTGGTGAATCTGTGGAATTCCGTACCACAGGCGGCTAAGGAGGCCAAGGAATGGGGTATATTTAAGGCGAAGGTTGATAGATTTTCAATTAGTCAGGGTTACAGGGAGAAGGTGAGTGATTGAGGCTGAGAGGAAATTGGATCACCCATAGCAGAGCAGACTCAGTGGGCCAAATGGCCTAATACTGCTCCAATATCTTATGGTCCGCTTACTCTGAACATATGCCAGTTTCCACAGCTGCCTCGCACAATAGTCTTCGATATTTTTTCTTTGTGGAAACATTGCCTCCTACCTGTTTACATACCTTTATCAAGTCCCTCTCAGCCCGCTTCACACCTGTCACCCTGGAGCATCTGCCAAGAACCATTTAGGAGGTGACGGGGTACCTTCCACATGCCTGGACAGCTTTCTCTTAAGAAGAATGGCATCATCCAGGGCAGAACAGACTGAATGGTAGCCCGTCCGTTTCATCTCCCTCTTCTGTTGGTGCACAGTGTCAGCCGTATGTATTGTCTTCAAAACGAGCTGCAGTTATTCGCCCAGGCTGCTCCAAACTGTGACCTCAGGCACCAGGATGACAAAGGGAAGCACGTGCACAGGAGCTTCCATCACCTGCAGGTTTCTCATTACCCTGATCTAGAAATCCATCAACCAAACTACGTTATCACTGGACCAGAATCCTGGGATCTCCTACCCCAGGAATCAGAGCAGGTGGAGTCGTCAAAAATGTATTTCAGACCAAGATAGACTTTAATCTACACGGAAGCCAAAGGTTAGGAAGGAAGTGAAGCTGAGGACAAGATCAGGAAGCCATATCTTATTGAATGGTGGAGCCCAGATTCCGGGGCTATATTGGTGAATGGTTTCAACAAGGAAGGAAGGAAGGCTGTTTATCAGTCAAAGCTGTGCTGGTTCCATGTTAGAATAATTCAGCTAGTCCTCAACCAACTCCTCTTCACAATACAAAAAAATTAATCTGCCTCGACAATTGTCCATACTTATGCATTCCCGACCCTGACGGCTTACTGCAGGATAAATATTTCCTGAGGCCACTTTTGGTTCTTTTGCCTATATCTTCACTTGTGTCTACCCTCATCCTTGACTCCTCCACCAATAGGAGCAACAAACCCTCACCTACTCTGCCTACACACAGCACATTGGAGTTATGAGGCAGGAACTCGTGCTCCCTTTTTGCTTATTGTTTCCTGTTTTATCTCCCCTTGGGGCTTTCTGCAGTCAGGTGGTTTAGCCGGTGAAGCCCATGTCATTACCTGGGCATCGGTCACACACCCCCTTTGTGCTGCCTCATTTTACTCAGTCAAACACAGAGCTTGAGCTCTATTTGCTGAACTCTTCGCCCTCTTGGGATTGAACCTAGATCGCAGATATAACATCTCCACCTGGTCAACTTAGAGTTTTGCTTGGTGCCCTTTGATTCAATTTGCAAAGCCCACTCTGCACCGTTATTCCTTATGAAAAAAGGAACAAATTATCTCATAATTTCTTGCAGTATAGGAGTAGGCCATTCAGCAGACCAAGTCTCGGCTGGCCCTCAGAGCAATCCCATAAATCCCACTTATTTCCCTGTAATCCACTCTCATGTTCAGATTTAATTATTATTCAGCTATTACGAATACCCATGAGTATAACCAAACTCTGGGGCCAAGATGCAAAACACAGTACCAACAGTCAACGCAGCACAGAGTATATATAAGATGGCAAGCGTATATAAGAGAGCAGTAAAATACAACCACACAAAAAAATATATTGTCCAAGTCCCTTAGTCCATGAATGTTGCAGCAGTCTGCAGTGAACACAGTACAGCTTGTTTCCTGCACAGTGAACACAAGGGGGCAGCACCAGCTCCTTCATGGGTGCTGCATCACACCACCTCTGGCACGCCAGACTCCCAATGCTTCCCCCTGGGCGGCTGCAAACAGGTGACGTCCCAGCTTGAGGACTAGTCCTTGCTACAACCGAGGAACACAGCTCCTCCCCTCTGTCGTTTGCCAATAAACCAATGAATTAAACTTGCAGCATTCCACACCACCAAAGTCCAACGGGGTCTTGTGATCATAAGAAAAGAAACTAAGACTAATCTCTCGCTGTCAGACTGTGCACCGTCTTCATGCATTGACTCCTCCAACACAGGCAGCAGCACGATCTGCACCGTCCACCTCCTTCAGTTTCTCCGCCAAACAACAATTCTCTGATGGGGTAGACCTGCGGTATTTTAAGTTCTAAGTGTCCAGCATGATCTTGCGATCATAGAAAAAAGCGCATAAAAAGACAATAGCTGGTTTGGTTGACCCTATAGAAGCTATTGCGTCTAGGCGTGCCGCCATCTTGCTGGAGCTCATCCGGTTCAACTCTCAACTCTCCCTGTTTCTCCTGAAACTTGCCTACATAAGGGGCAATTTTAAGTGGTCAATGAACCTAGCAACCCGGGGGACTTCCGGGTCATCAAGGGAATGGCGGCGTAAGGAAAAGGTCTCTCGACAAAAAAGAAGGTAAACTGCCCCAAAATCGAATTTAGACAAATACTTAATATTGCATAACTATATTAATAAAAGGGGCAAGGATGATGTCTAAGAACAAGAATAAAAAGTCCGCTCTGAAGGCTGATAAACATAAAGAGATGCAGCAAGGCGAAGGGCCTAGCTCCCCCACGGCAAGCCAGGACGGAGATAATGAGGGGGAATCGGTGACTCTGTCTTTGATTCTCGGAGAGATTCGCGAGTTCCGACAAGATAACAGCAAACAGCTGGAAGATATTAAAGGAGAAATAGTAAAAACTAACTCGCGGATAGTTGAAGCCGAAGCGAGGATTGTTGGAATTGAAGAGAAGCTACAAAATGCAGAGGAAGTGATAGCAGAAATGCTGAAATTACAAGACCAACTCCAGTGGAAACTAATAGATCAAGAAGGCCGCTCGAGAAGGGAAAATGTGAGGATCTACGGAGTTCCCGAAGGAACCGAAGGTAAACCCGGATTGATGATTCCCTTCGCGGAGAAGCTGCTTAGAGAGAACCTTGATATACCGGCCGCAAAAGACCTACAGATAGAAAGGGCTCACCGCGCGTTGGCACCACAGCCCCCGGCAGGCGCCCAGCCCAGATCGATTCTGATCAGATTTCTCAGTTACAGAACGAAGGAAGAGGTGCTTAAAAGAGCATGGCAAAAGAAAGGTTTCATGTGGAACAACTGTAAAATCAGTTTAGACCACGACTACGCACCGGGGATTCTTGCCAGACGGAAGGAATATACGGAAACACGGAGAGTCCTGAAGGAAAACAACATCAGATTCCAGACCCTGTATCCAGCTCGGCTGAGAGTCTTTTACGAAGAAGGGACAAAAACTTACGCTACGGTGGAGGAGGCAACGTCGGACCTGGCGGACCGGGGACTACCTATTAAAGTTATCACCCAACCGGAGTCGCTACTGGAGAGGATTCGGCAGAAGTCGTGGCAGTTAGTGGGGCGAGGACGCTCCACTCGAACCAGAGTGTCAAACTACAAGGAAAAGCTGCAAATATTCAGACGCGAATGTACAGAGAATACAGATTAATTAAGAGAAATGACTGAAAAGAGTAAATCGGACTTAAAAGTAAAATGAAAACTGGTAACTGAAAATAATCTAGGCGGAATAACTTGAATGATAGCAATACGGTCGAGACATAAATAGGAGAAAATTCTCTATGATTATTCAAACTGCTGAGGGCCCTCTAACACAGGGTGAAGATAGAGGTTATCCCTCTGAACTGAGGCGGGTCGGTGCTCAGGCCTCACTGTGGGAAGTCGGGGAAAATTTTCAAATGTTATACGTTCAGAAATGTCTAGGGTGTGGTTATATGTCTTGGTTTACTGTTGAGAAGGGATTGCTTACTGTTTGGTTAGAAAAGGAGAGTGCTTTTTTTCTACTAGAGAAAAATGCAAACTGAATTGGTAAAAATAATTTCCTATAATGTTAATGGGGTTTTGAATCCAATTAAAAGAAATAAGATTATGTCTAAATTGAAAAAAGAGAGGGAACCTAGCAACCCACAAATCTTTGGGATGTGGGTGGAAGCCAGAGCACGGTGGGGGTGGGGCTGGGGGAGGGGGGGTCCCATGTGGTCACGGGTAGGACATGCAAAAACTCCAGGCAAACAGCACGCAGAGGTCAAATTCAAGCCTGCGTCATTGAAGCAGCACCACACAGCCACACTGTTGAACAGGACCAGTTGCTGGGCATTTGCCAGTGGAAGTAAGCTATCTTCTTCCAGTGGAGGAAGGTGGAAAAGCCAGTTGTATGAGAGAATGGACAAATATTTTCCCCACCCTCCTGACAAAGGAAATTGCAAGTACAGTCTGCTCAAGTCAGCAGATTGTAAAGACTGCAGCAGAAAGATCGTCTTTAAATCTGCAGCAGGTAAGAAGGGGTTTTGAGAGCTACCTTGTCTGCTGCTGTTTACTTATATATAAAAACAGAGAGAAAGCAACTGACTTTATGCACAATGTGCATGAGTAATACTTTATATAGCCCATCACAGTGATGTAAGGAGTAATTGTGGTTGTTCAGTTCAATAAAGAAAAAGTAAAATGTCCTCCCATCCAACATGAGCAAATAAAAGCACTGTCAGTTTGCTAAATTACCGGCATACAATCAATTTTTTTTTCCATTCGTCTGCCACCCAGAGTGTGTTCAATCTGCCTTCGCTTTGCTTTATAATTCTGTCAGTGATTTCCTGACTGCTCCCCGCTCGGAGAAGATTAGCTATGAGTGAATCTGGGCAGCACTGGTACTGCCCTCATAGAACTAACTGCACAGGGGGGAGGGACTTCCTGTTGCTGGGGTTTATCTGCTGAACCCCGACGTGATGAGCGAGTGTAGAGAAAAGTGTAAGCAGTAATAACCTCCTGGGTGAGCCCAGCAGGACGGGCAGGACCTGTGAAGGGAAAGGGATTGTCAACGTTTGTCTAAAACCCTACAGATGCTGAGCTCCTCCAGCCTGTTGTTTGTCGCTGCGGATTCCAGTATTGCAGCCTCGTGTGCCTCTCTGAAATACAACCAGGCAATAGCCAAGACTCGCAAAGTGCTGGAGGAAAGCAGCAGGCCAGGCAGCATCTAGGGGAAAAAAGTACAGTCGACGTTTCAGGCCGAAATCCTTCAATAGGACTGGGGAAAAAAATAGCTGAGGAGTAGATTTAAAAGGTGGGGGGAGGGGAGAGAGAAACGCCAGGTGATAGGTGAAACCTGGAGGGGGAGGGATGAAGTAATGAGCTGGGATGTTGATTGGTGAGGTGAGATGAGACAGGGAAAAGGGGATGGGATCCTCCTGCCACCCTAACAGGGATATAGGGTTACTCTTGTCCTCACCTACCACCCCACCAGCCTCCACGCCCAGCACATAACTCTCCGAAACTTCCGCCACCTCCAACAGGATCCCACCACCAAGGACATCTTTCCCTGATCCCCTGCTTTCCGCAGGGATCGCTCCCTGCGCAACTCCCTTGTCCATTCGTCCCTCCCCACTGATCTGCCTGCTGGCACATATCCTTGCAAGCGGAACAAGCACTACAGCTGCCCCTACACCATCTCCCTCGCCACCAACCAGGGCCCTAAACAGACCGTCCAGGTGAGGCGACACTTCACCCATGAGTCTGTTGGGGACATATACTGTGTTCGGTGCTCCCAGTGTGGCCTCCTGTATATTGATGAGACCCGACATAGATTGGGAGACCGCTTCACCGAGCATCTACGCTCCGTCTGCCAGAATAAGTGGGATCTCCCAGTGGCCACCCATTTTAATTCCACTTCCCATTCCAATATGTCCGTCCATGGCCTCCTCCACTACCGTGATGAGGCCACACTTGGGTTGGAGGAACAACATATTCTGTTTGGGTAGCCTCCAACCTGATGGCATGAACATCGATTTCTCAAACTTCCAGTAGTGCTCCCCCACCACCTTCTCCATTTTCCCATCCCCTTTTCTCCCTCTCCTCATTTCACCAATCAACTTCCCACAGCTCTTTACTTCACCCCTCCCCCTCCAGGTTTCGCCTATCACCTGGTGTTTCTCTCCCCTCCTCCCACCTTTTAAATCTACTCCTCAACTTTTTTCCTCCGGTCCTGCCAAAGGGTCTCGGCCCAAAACGTTGACTGTACTCTTTTCCACAGATACTGCCTGGCCTGCTGAGTTCCTCCAGCATTTTGTATGTGTGCTGCTCGGATTTCCAGCAACTGCAGATTTTCCCTTGTTTATAGCCAAGACTGCACGGACACTGGCACCAACCACAAACACACAAATCTGTACCATTTGCCAAAACATTTTGCTTAACCTACTTAGATTCGCATAATTTACACCCAATTTATAAAACAATCATTTGATAGCAATTATTTTATACAATGTGGGATCAATCACATAATTTCCTACCTTGAGGTCGAATGTCGTCCATCCCAGTTGATTACACGAGATACTTATCTATTTATATATTGACATACAGCATGGGTAGGCCCCTCTGGCCCTTTGCGCCACGCTGCCTAGCAACCCCCAATTTAACCCTAGCCTTATCACAGGACAATTTACAATGACCAGTTGAACAATCAGCCGGTATGTCTTTGATGTGTGGGGGGGAAACCCATGTGGTTTTGGGGGTAAAGTACAAACTCGGTACAGACAGCGGCACGTATTGAACCCGAGTCACTGGCACCGTAAAGCGTTGTGCTGACCACTACGCTGCCGTGCCGCCCCAAGAGATGGGTGATACTTCCCAGGTTGCCATTGATTGTCCATCCCTAGCTGGCTCATTGACATCATCTTGACTTGCTTTCCTGAGCTGTGTAGCCCATTATTCAACATGGGCCTGAGCTCTTAACGCGCTTGCAAAAAAAATCATAGAATTCAAGGCAATAGCAATCCCACAGTGAGAAAAAACATAAACAACAGGAATTCTGCAGATGCTGGAAATTCAAGCAACACACATCAAAGTTGCTGGTGAACGCAGCAGGCCAAGCAGCATCTGTAGGAAGAGGTGCAGTCGACGTTTCAGGCCGAGACCCTTCGTCAGGACTAACTGAAGGAAGAGTGAGTAAGGGATTTGAAAGTTGGAGGGGGAGGGGGAGATCCAAAATGATAGGAGAAGACAGGAGGGGGAGGGATAGAGCCAAGAGCTGGACAGGTGATAGGCAAAAGGGAATACGAGAGGATCATGGGACAGGAGGTCCGGGAAGAAAGACAAGGGGGGGTACCCAGAGGATGGGCAAGAGGTATATTCAGAGGGACAGAGGGAGAAAAAGGAGAGTGAGAGAAAGAATGTGTGCATAAAAATGAGTAACAGATGGGGTACGAGGAGGAGGTGGGGGAGGTGAGGTACGCTCAGTCCGCCAGAGAAAGCAGGATCTCCCAGTGGCCACACATTTTAATTCCACATCCCATTCCCATTCTGACATGTCTGTCCATGGCCTCCTCTACTGTAAAGATGAAGCCACACTCAGGTTGGAGGAACAACACCTTATATTCCGTCTGGGTAGCCTCCAACCTGATGGCATGAACATCGATTTCTCTAACTTCCGCTAAGGTCCCACCTCCCCCTCGTACCCCATCTGTTACTCATTTTTATGCACACATTCTTTCTCTCACTCTCCTTTTTCTCCCTCTGTCCCTCTGAATATACCTCTTGCCCATCCTCTGGGTTCCCCCACCCCTTGTCTTTCTTCCTGGACCTCCTGTCCCATGATCCTCTCGTAACCCCTTTTGCCTATCACCTGTCCAGCTCTTGGCTCCATCCCTCCCCCTCCTGTCTTCTACTATCATTTTGAATCTCCCCCTCCCCCTCCAACTTTCAAATCCCTTACTCACTCTTCCTTCAGTTAGTCCTGACGAAGGGTCTTGGCCTGAAACGTCGACTGCACCTCTTCCTACAGATGCTGCTTGGCCTGCTGCGTTCACCAGCAACTTTGATGTGTGTTGTGAGAAAAAACATGTTTTTTATTGGAAATGTTTTCATGAACCAAGGCATGCTAGAAACTACAGCATATCAAAGCAACAGCCCTTCATTATTAATGGTGCAGTGATGTAGACAACCAGAGCCCATGTTTCCATCAAAGCCACATTGGCTTATTAAAAAATTAAATTGTGTTTTTTTTAAAAATACCAAAACATGAATTTGATGACTGGATCTTAGTCCATTATTTGGTGTCTGTATGAATTCCGTGATTCTAACCTCAGTGTTAATATCACAGGGAGTTGATGTTTCAGATACATTAAAAACCATTAGTGTTGTTCATACTGCACAGGCATTGACTCAGGGCCTCGGTATGGAAGCTACCGTTTGCCTGTGACGTGACTGATTAACTGTTCCTGGTCACCCCTGAATGCTGGACAGCTCAGGAGTCTCCATGATGAGTATCAACTGCTCCACAATGCCTTCGACTGAGTGAACAGGACCTGTGATCTTGTGGGGGTTCCCAACCGTTTTTATGCCATGGACCAATACCATTAACAAAGGGGTCAATGGAACGCAGGTTGTGAATCCCTGTATCTGAGGGTAGCCTGTGTAATGTACAGTATCTTGTTTTTACTTTAAATAGTATCACTAGGAATGATGTTGTGGGCGCGTGGCCAAGTGGTTAAGGCGTCGGTCTAGTGATCTGAAGGTCACTAGTTCGAGCCTCAGCTGAGGCAGCGTGTTGTGTCCTTGAGCAAGGCACTTAACCACACATTGCTCTGTGATGACACCGGTGCCAAGTTGTATCAGCCCTTACCCTTCCCTTGGACAACACTGGTGTCGTGGAGAGGGGAGACTTTCAGCATGGGCAACTGCCGGTCTTCCATACAACCTTGCCCAGGCCTGCGCCCTGGAGAGTGAAGACTTTCCGGGCGCAGATCCATGGTCTCGCAAGACTAACGGATGCCATTTATTATTTATCACTAGGAATGAGTTGATTGTAAAAATATAAAACTTGTTTCACAAGTTGTATTTTAAAAATATCTGTGAAATAATGTAATTAATTTGCAATTTCAGGAAGCCTGTTAGATTTCCTAAAAGATGGGGAAGGAAGAGCTTTAAAGTTGCCCAATCTTGTAGACATGGCAGCACAGGTGAGAAACAAACAAACTCCAGAGCAGATTTTTTTTTGAATTTGGCTCCTGTTTCCACAATGTAATTAAATTAACATTTGTATTTCTTTTCTGTGGACCAGGTTGCCGCTGGTATGGCCTACATTGAGAGAATGAACTACATCCATAGGGACCTGCGATCAGCCAACATTCTGGTTGGAGACAATCTAGTGTGCAAGATTGCTGATTTTGGATTAGCGAGGTTGATTGAAGACAATGAGTACACAGCTCGTCAAGGTGGGATGTTTATGCATAAGGTTTCTTTATAGTTAAGGAAAAGTTTGTGCCACATCACAATTGATCTAAAGCAGTAACATTGTTCTGGGGGAGTGACATGATAGTTCAGCACTTTGTGCTTCTCCCTCTCAATTCCAAGGACCCTGGTTCAACCTGGACCTGTGTGTGGAGTTTGCAAGTTGTCCCTGTGACCATGGTCTAGAATTCCACCATCCCCTCCCTGAATTCCCTAACTACATTGTCCTTCTCCATAATGAATGCAGATGAGCAGATTTTATTTAAGACCTCAGTTATGTCTTCTGCCTCCACACATAAATTGCTCTTTGCTGACTGTACTTCCCCTGATTCCCATCTTGCTTGTTAATACATTTATGAAATATTTGGTAAAGTTCTATTTTATCTTGCCTGTCAGTGCTCATTGTATGATCTCTGTGCCCCTTCCTGTATTTTCTGTACACTTTTAAGGTCTTTGCCATTTTCATTTCCCTTTAGTTGTCACAACTTTTGCCTTTATCCAACTCTCAATGTTTCTTGACATCCAGGGTTCCTTGGACTTGTTGGCCTCTTGAGCCTATAGGAACATATCAGTCCTCAACTCATGGTGTTGTGTCTGTTTTAAAATACCAGGACTACTCAGCAGTAGACTGAGCTGCAAGTAGCTGCTCCCAATCAATCCATGCCGGGTCCTATCTTATATTAAAATTAGCCTTCTCTCAAGACAGGATCTTAAATTTATTGGTCTTCTTCATAACTATCATTAAACTTATGAACGTTATCTTCCTGCTGACTTGCTCAGCTACCTTCCCAAAGGAGGTTCATACTGCTCCTTCTCCGGTAGGACTATCTACATTCTGGGTTTGCTCCACACCCATCTGTGCCTTTCAATCTCAATTAATATTATTTACCAACCACACTTCCTGCATTTACGTCCGAGATGCTGATACGCACAGCAATGGGAATCCCAGCGCCAGTAATCATTTTGGTCTGCTACTGGTCTTGTAATCAGTCCTCCACCATCACTCCCTGTCTCCTATTACACAGCCAACTTTAGATCCAGTTTGCCAGCTGGTTAGTGGGTTCTAACCTTTTGGATAGATTCCCACATGGGACCTTGTCAGATATGTTACTGAAGTACATATGGACAACATCAACTGCACTGCCCTCACCTACGTCTGTTACACCACCTTGAAAACTCATTCGGACTTTTCTTCCAACAAAAAAATGCATTTTAAAATGAGCATAGCCCCATCTGCTGTTGGAGCTTAATAATCTACTCAATCCTTTAAAACAGAAGGGGGACGTAACTCTCTCAGGTGAGTAACACTAAACCTGGGTATAATATTATCTTCAGGGTTCGGAATGATCCAGGACAGAATCGGAACCCTTGGCTCACTAAGTCCATACTGATCACATTTGTACTATTTTGCCCCCACGTTTCCATCAACTCAAAGTCCAAAGTAAATTTATTATCAAAGTACATATATGTTGCTATGTACTAGAGGTCGCCAACCCGTCGATCACGATCGACAGGTCGATCTTTGAGACTTTCCCAGTCGATCCCAAAGAAAAATCAAAAATAAATACACAAATACTGTTGTAATGTGAGCATTATAAAAGTAGTACTAATTAGGATAATGGTAATATAGCAATATTTTCGCTAAAAAGCTGTTTCTAAAGAGAGATTGTTTCCGGGTTGCGGGGGTTTAGTTTGAGACAAACTGTGCAAATAAATAAATAAATAAATAGGCAGACAAGCAAATCTGAGGAATCCTTGAAAGTGAGTCCATCGTTGTGGAATCCTGTTGGTGTTGAGGTGAGTGAAGTTATCCACGCTGGTTCAGGAGCCGTGTTGCTGAAGGGTAATAACTGTTTCTGAACCTGGCGCCAAGGGAGCTAAAGCTCCTATACCTCCTCTCTGATGGCAGAAGCAAGAAGAGAATATGACCTGGATGGTCAGGCTCCCTGATGGTGGATGCTGCTTTTCCTACCCCCACCCCAAATCTTCTACTCACCTACACGTTGTCGCCAGGATTAAATTCATGCCAAAATGCCTGAGGCTCTGAAGTCGGTGAAATAGGCCCTTCCAGCCCTTCAACCAACACCGCCCAGCAATCCCCAGATTTAACCCTAACCTAATCACGGGACAGTTTATAATGACCAACAACCAACTGGCACAGCCTTGGACTGTGGGAGGAAACCCATGCGGTCACAGGGAGAACGTACAAACTCCTTATGGGCAGCAGCGGTCACTGGTACGGTGAAGCATTGTACGTATTGAGGGAGGATCACTTCACCAGTGTCTTGTATAAAATGAAACTGCTTAGGCGCCTGGAATTTTCAGTATAGTACTAGATCAGTGAAAAGAAACCAGAGACAAGAATAAAGCTCAAATAACAAGATTACATGGGTGATCAAATGTAATTTAATATCGCTTTTGCAGTTTGGGTGAGTTGATATTGGATTAATATCAGTGAAAGAAATATTGATTTGTTAAACCTTGGATATAACATTGAATTAAGTACTTGAAGAATTATTGGTGAATTAAACACTGTTATTGCATTAAAGTGTGAGTGCTTTACCAGGTGCTTTATTACTTGTGCAGCATTTAGCTCCCCAGTTTTGTGGGGCATTTTCATTTAATCATGACTTTGGCCAACGTAATTGGAAAAGGCAAAATAAATTATCATTGGCTGAACACGGGAAACTGCTGAGCAAGACCGAACGTGACAAATGAGCAAAGCCCCTCTTCTGCGCTGGAGATTTGGCAGATGCATTAACTCGCTCAAGGAAGAGTGGGGCTCGCACTCTCGGTGTAAATGAAGGTGAACGAGCTGCCGCCTTGGGCCACTGCGGTCATCCTGATGAAGCTGCTCTGTCAGCGTAAACGGACAGGAGGTTTCTGAGTGAGGTCGAGCTTCCATCGGAGTGATGAGAGCGTGCTGCATTTTCAGATGAGACTTTTAAACTGAGATCCAGACAATACTGTACTCTCAGTTACAATTGAGTGGTTCTAGAGTCTATCAGCAGAGCGAGGAAGCTCTCCCTGGTGTCTTGGGGAAAGGTTATACATTAACTCTTTTCACTAAAGCAGATTGATTGCTATCACATGGCTGCTCGTAGCTGTTTCTGTGTGAGAACTGACTGCCACATTTCCTACATTACAATAATGACTGTATCTCAGAAATACTCCATTGGCTGTAAAGCACTCTGGAACTTGCTGAATGACACTTGCAAATTATTATATAAATGCAGTTCTTTTTTCTTTATCAACATTTTTATAAAGCTTTCTTCCCCATTTAATATTTAGTAATTTTGGTTCCTAGTTGCAAGGATAAGATATATGCAATATTTCATGTGCAAATGGCTATGGGCTGCCTTTGTGAGGATATTCAATACACTAGATTAGATTAGATTAGATTCAACTTTATTGTGATTGTGCCGAGTACAGATACAAAGCCAATGAAATGCATTTAGCATCTGACCAGAAATGCAAAGACTAGTGTTATTTATAAAATAACTCCGAATAAAAAAAAGTGCTACAGCACACAAATATAAAAGTACTGAGACAGTACAATACAGATGCAATACTGCTTAGCGCTGTGATGAGAGGTTCAGCAGTGTCACAGCCTCAGGGAAGAAGTTCTTCCTGTGCCTGCTGGTGCGGGAGCGGAGGCTTCCCTAGATACACCTAGTTGAATCCTCAACCTTAATCAAGCCTCAATTCTGAATGACACGCCATCTGAGATTTATCATACTTCAATGTTGAGCTGTTACTTTTGCCTAAATTTCAGCGACCAGACTATTTCTGTACAGAAATTCTTCAAGTGAAGAATCTTTCCATGCCATTATCAGGCACCAAAACTGCAAACTAACTACTTTCTATTAATACTGATATCACAGCTAATTGCTGATGTTGAAAATTAGTAGATACATCAGTCAACGAGTATACAACAGCATATAACAAGTCAGTTATCTCACAACTCATCAGCAATAATTATTACTGGTTGTAAATTTACTGCTGCTGTCAGGGTACGGGGTCTATATTAATGTGATTAGTTGTCAGCATAGACTTGGATGAAAAGTTAACTGCATCCGATTGTCAAAGCACCAGGGGTCAGGAAATCTGAAAGATGATAACTGCTGGAAATACACAGGACTTCAGCAGGATATAGAGAAGAGGCTCCCAACCATGGGTCCGTGGACCTCTTGGTTAATGATTGGGGTCCATGGCTTAAAACAGATTGACAGCCCCTGATCCAGAGAGAGAAGGGAACAGCAGAACAAGCAATGTGTCAGAGGAAGTCAGCAGATCGAGCAGCATCCGTGGAGGGGAAGGGACTGTCGGCATTTCTGATCAAAACCCTGGATCAGTAACTGTTTTAGATGGATGAACTTTAGTCAGTTTGTTCACCTGAAATGTGAGTATCAGCTCCCGTAGATTCACCTTGCTTCCATCCTGGTTTTCAACATCTACTCAACTTCCAGTAGACCATCTCCCTTCACCTGTTGACAGCCAGGACGAGTTTTTGGAAGCCTGGATGCAATTGACAAGGCCAGAGCTTACTGTCCTCTTCCCAAAGGACCACAACCTTGTCATAGGGTTTGGAGGCTTGCGTGCCTCAGTGACCTGGAGGGCTATGTTGACTACTCTTCGTAGGGTCACCCTTGCCAAACAGGTCAAAGGGTAGAGGCCAGACTTAAAAATGGTCCACTGGTGTTCAGGTTCAGCAGTTCAGCTGAGCGCTAGCAACCCCAACTGGTCAAACAAAAAAGTGACGAACAATGAGGAATCCTATATCGGTGAGCAATGATACTTCTGAGTTTCCACCTGGGACTTGCATGACTGGTAGTACTGAAAACCGAGAGGAAGCTACTGGCACAATGAAGAAAGCCCTGAACGCTGCCAGGATCAAGACCAAAATTGTTTTTTGGAATATATGAACTATGTGCAAGACTGGCAAGCTGAACCACACCTGGGGCACTATAGAGAAGGTGGCCAAGGACAGACAGAGATGGAGGACTATCATTGCTGTCCTCGATGTCAGCAGCATAACAGGCATTTTTTCTCCCTCTCCCCCTCCCCTCTTCCCCCCTCCCCTCTTCCCCCCTCCCCTCTTCCCCCTCCCTCCTCTTCCCCCTCCCTCCTCTTCCCCCTCCCCTCTTCCCCCTCCCTCCTCTTCCCCCTCCCTCCTCTTCCCCCTCCCTCCTCTTCCCCCTCCCTCTTCCCCCCTCCCTCCTCTTCCCCCTCCCTCCTCCTCCCCCCTCCCTCCTCCTCCCCCCTCCCTCCTCTTCCCCCCTCATTCCTCTTCTTCCCCCCCCCACCCTCCCTCTCCCTCTCTCATATATTGTCCCAGAGAATATGGTGGTGAGCCACCTTAAACCATTGGAAGTCCCTTCATCAGCAGGACAGTCTGTTGGGAGGGAGTTCCAGGATTAGATCCCACTACAAGGAGAGATCAGAGCATATTTTGAACTGCACCAAACAGAGGGGAATTTACAAGAGGTACCTTTCTCAGGCTTTTGCTCCTTTCTTCGTCCTTGGTAGAATTCCCAGGTTTAGGAAGTCCTCTAGGTGAGTAGCTGCACTGTGCTTTGGAATTGGAACGCACTGCAGGAATTGAGCACCATCATTGTTGGAAGGACTGAATGCTGAGGGTAATACAGTAAACACTTTGCGGTAGTACAAAGGGAAATGAATGCAAAAACTGGTGTTACAGAGAAAGTTCAGTGCAGGTAGATAATAATGGGCAGGGGCCACGATCAAGAATTCGTCTCTATTGTACAAGAGTCTTGTAATGGTAAGAATGAAGCTGCCTTTCAGCCTGGTGGTGTGTGTATTCACGTTTTCGTGTCTTCTGCCTGATGGAATGGGGAGAAGAGAGAATGACCACCAAAGAGGAAGCAACAATATTCTGTGAAACAACTTGTCCTGAAGGTGGTTTGTTTTTTTTTAAAAAAAAGGGAAATTAAAGAGATTAATTTCCTCACTCAGGTGCAAAGTTTCCCATCAAATGGACGGCGCCAGAAGCTGCTCTGTACGGCCGGTTTACAATCAAGTCTGATGTCTGGTCCTTCGGCATTCTGCTGACAGAGCTGGTAACGAAGGGGAGAGTGCCATACCCTGGTAAGAACTATAGACAGACAGTGGTCTTGTGGAATATGTTTGCCTTTCAACATGACATCATCATCATCATAATGTGCCATTTATTTATGACTTGGGCTATCATGGTCTTTCCCATGACCATGATTGGTCTTGGTAAATTTTTTTTACAAAAGTGGTTCGCCTTTACCTTCTGGGCAGCGTCTTTACAAGAGGTTTGACCCCAGCCATTATCAGTACTCTTCAGAGATTGTAGAGATTGTCTGGTCACATAACCAAGACTCGCAATGTGCACCGCCTGCTCCTACGATCGTCCGCCAGCTGCTCCCATGGCTTCACATGACCCTGATCGGTGGGGGGGGGGGCTAAGCAGGTGCCCAAAAGTGACCTGCAGCCTACCAGTGGGAAGGGGCAGCTTATACCTCCTCAGTTAGAGACACATCTCCACCCCACCACTCAACTACCTCACTAGCCCTTTAAAAACAAAAGAACCCATGTCATAGTTGGATGAAGCATTGATTTCCTTGAAACAATAACAAAAGAAATATGAATCCATCTCATTTCAATAAGCAATCCATTTTGTAAAAGTCAAAGTTCCACTTCCTGATGATCATAGAGTTTAATTTAGCCATGGGTTTACCATGCAAGTTTTGCATTTCCAAAGTTCATTCCCAGTGTACAAAGGTAACCACTGAATAGCCCTTTCCAGTCTTTCGGCTGGATTTAGGATCTGAAGGTTAACCCAAAAAATCTTATGTTTGTCAAAGGTGCCAGGCTGATGTTCAACGCAACCATCTTACCAGATGCAACAAGTTAATACGTAATTGGTTCACGCAGATCTAATATTGCTATCGCTAAGGGTGATAAGGTGCATTTTCAGCTGTAGGATATGGATTCAAACACAGCTAAAACCTGTGAATGATAGGAATGGTATTCTATTTCTGCTAATTGTCAGATTTGGTGCAACATTCACAGAGAAATACTCCAAGTTCACGCATGGGAAGTCATTGCCTTATTACACTTGACTTAATTCCACACTTCCAATTTATTTGCTTTTTGTTCTGACCACCACTTGTGTCCCGTATCAGGTATGAATAACCGTGAGGTGCTGGAGCAGGTCGAGCGTGGATACAGAATGGCATCTCCCCAGGATTGTCCCAGCTCCCTTCATGAGCTCATGATCCAGTGTTGGAAGAAAGACCCAGAGGAGAGGCCCACCTTTGAGTACCTGCAGGCGTTCCTCGAGGACTACTTCACTGCAACCGAGCCTCAGTACCAGCCAGGAGACAACCTGTGACCATCTGTTGGGTGTTCCTCGCTATGTTCCCTTGCCATTAGACATTGAGCAGCTGGGTCTTGGCTGCCATTCTCCAGAAACTGGTGTCTTCTAATGTCAAGTCCTAACTCCCCAGCCCTTTCAGAATGGGTACCTTGAGACTATCGAGGCTATTTTTTTGAATATGTCCGAATGCTAGTATTGTATAATAATCACTGTTAAAAATGATGGAACACCATCTCTAAAATGCTACTTATTGTTCAGATATTGTCTTCCCTCCCCTCCCCTCTGCCTATTGGCTCAAACGAATTCTTCCATTGTTAATAAACCTCTCGAGGAGTGAATTGTGGCCGGCCTTCGCCCACCCATGAAAGCTGGTGGCACGGAGCGAGCACTGGCAGCAGGATCACCGTCACCTTCTCAAGGAGCCTTTGCATAAACTTTCAATGTGACGGCAGAGGAGAGAAGCCGTTTGCAGCTGAGAATCCAGCAAAGTAATGAAACTGAGACTGGTGTTTACTCTCCCTCACCACCCATGTCCCAGGAACCCTCGGCATTAAGAGTCCTTGCCATGTTTGAGAGCCACTTGGGAAACTTTAAATGATGCCAAAAGCAATTGCCTTTTTGTTTCTGCCAATTCCCCTTTGCACCAATGTGCGGCTTTCTTTTGATTCCCACTTCGAGATGTCCTTTTAAAGGTGGTGACGTAATGTTTTGTCATCTGAGCAAATCTATTTTAAGAAGTTCTCCGTACCGTTCTTTGGTCTCCCCCTTCCCCCACCGTTCATAGAAATGAGGAAACTTTCAGGGCAGCGTGAATCAGGCCGCCATCCACGTGGCAAAACGTTAACATGGAACAGACCCACCGGGTGATGGTATTGCCCACATCACTGGGGAACTTGTGGCTCAGCACTGAGGACTGGCAGGGGTTGGAGATCAGCCATACAGACAGCACCCAGTGAGAACTGTGCATTGCTACGTCTGACAATTCACTGTAGTACTGGACATCCAGGAGCATGGGAGTCTAATCCTTTACCCGAGAAAAGCAAAGGACCTCCACTAGCGCCAGTAAAATGAGAATACGGTCACTCGTGCTTCAAAGGATGAAATGACAGAGCTGTTCCAGAATGTCCTTTTATGTCTAACGTTACGCTGATTTTTTTTAATGCCTTTATACATGTAATGTTGCAGTAATTAATGCATTTCCCGATTGCTTCCTGTGCAGCCAATGACATCCTAAAGAATTATTTTAAGAAAATGACTATGCACTCAATAACTTTGATAGCAGATGCACAAAATGTGTTTTTGGATGTTACTACATTCCTTGAATTGGCCATGTGGTCCAAACGTTGGATTATTGGTATTTGTACATTTTAACCAGATGATGCCTCTGCATTAATATTTTTTTTCTCCCTTCCGACACTCACAATGAATCTAATGTTTCAGCTGCCATTTAAAGTGTAAGCATTTTACAGTTTCTGCACTAGTTGACATTTTACATAGCTATTCAATTTTCCTAATCCAGTTCTTGTCATTTTCAAACCCATGTAATAAAGATCTTATCCAGGTCAGCCCACATCTGGAGTTGTTCATCCTGTGTTCAAAATTAGACGTGCACAGTACTATTAAATACAAGTACCACGGCCTTGATTTGTGGCCAAAGTTAATGTGCTCTTTACAGCAACATCCTAATATGTGACGATGGGACATTTTTAATTGAGTGTAGCCGATTGTTGTGTGAGTGATATATACAACTGATGTACAGTGATTTGGAATGAGGGTTTGAAGTAGTTCAGTTGCAGAACAGCTGCAAGAATAAATTTAGGACAGTGACTGCAATAATCTTTCACCATAGTTGCCTGCACTTACTTTTCAGAAGACTGCATGGTTCCCCAGTCTGTACTCAGACACTGGTGGCCCCATTCACTATTTATAACAGTGATCTCCATTCATAACACCACAATCTGCTTGTTATCTCCACTGGGAATCTTGCATGCCGGCTGTAGTTATTGTTCAGGGCCTACAGGTTGACTGCAATCTCTTTCTCCAGTCCACCTCTTGGCTACACTCAGGCATGTGCACAATGGCTCCAGACTCTAATGATCTCATCTGTTGCAGTCATCGTTCGAGCACGACAAGTTGCCTGCAATCGCCATTCAGAATTATAAATGTTGGCTGTGGACTCCATTGTCCGAATGTGGCCAAAGGGGAATAATGTAGGTCAGCAAAATTGTCAGGGTGGGCCGAAATGCCAGTGTCTGTGCTGTGCAACTCCTCTGTGACTCCATCCAGAATTGTAAGAATGTCTGCACGTTCCATCCAGAATTGTAAGAATGTCTGCACGTTCCATCCAGAATTGTAAGAATGTCTGCACGTTCCATCCAGAATTGTACCCAGATCTGCAGCTACACATTGCTCAGCTCTGTCTGTTGTGACTGTGAGCAAGGTCACCAGAGAGGCGCTCTTGGAAGAAGAAGCCTGCCTGGCTAAATACTACATGACATTTTTATATACTAAAGATCAATCATAGAGTTACAGTGCCAATAAAAATTATCGCCCCTCCCCTTGGAAGTTTGCATGTTGTTTTACGATATTGAATCACAGTGGATTTAATTTCGCTTTTTTGACAACTGATCAACAGTAAAAGACCCATTCAAGTCAAAGTGAAAACAGATCTCGACAAAGTGATCTAAATTAATTACAAATATTAAATGCAAAATAATTGATAGCATAGGTATTCACCCCCCCCACCCCCACCCTTTAATATGACACACCAAATCATCACTGGTGCAGCCAATTGGTTTTAGAAATCACATAATTAGTTAAATGGAGATTTGTTTTTGGAGACCTCTGTGCAGTCAAGATGTTTCAATTGATTGTAGTAAAAATACACCTGAATCTGGAAGGTCCAACTGCTGGTGAGTCAGTATCCTGGCAAAAACTACACCATGAAGACAAAAGAAAACTCCAAGCAACTCTGTGAAAAGGTCATTGAAAAGCACAAGTCAGGAGATGGATACAGGAAAATTTCCAAGTCACTGAATATCTGTTGGAGTACAGTCAAGTCAGTTATCAAGAAATGGAAAGAGTATGGCACAGTTGTAAATCTGCCCGGAGCAGGCCATCCTCAAAAACTGAGTGACCGTGCAAGAAGAGGACTAGTGAGGGAGGCCACCAAGAGACCTGTGACAACTCTGGAGGAGTTACAAGCTTCAGTGGCTGAGATGGGAGAGACTGCGCAAACAACAACTGCTGCCCGGGTGCTTCACCAGTCACAGCTTTATGGGAGAGTGGCAAAGAGGAAGCCACTGTTGAAAAGGACTCGCATGAAACCTCAGCTAGAATTTGCCAGAAGGCATGTGGGAGATTCTGAAGTCAGCTGGAAGAAGGTTCTATGGTCTGTTGAAACAAAAATTGAGCTTTCTGGCCGTCAGACTAAATGCGATGTTTGGCATAAGCCAAACACCACACATCATCAAAAACACACCATTCCTACCGTGAAGCATGGTGGTGACTGCATCATGCTGTGGGGATGCTTCACTGCAACAGGCCCTGGAAGGGTAAAATGAGTGCAGCAAAATACAGGGAAATCCTGAAGGAAAACCTGATGCAGTCTGCAAGAGAACTGTGACTTGGGAGAAGATTTGTTTTCCAGCAAGACAATGACATCAAGCATAAAGCCATAGCTACATAGGAATATCCTAAAGTGGCCAAGACAGAGTCCAAACCTCAATCCAATTGAGAATTTGTGGCTGGACTTGAAAAGGGCTGTTCACTCATGATCCCCATGCAATCTGATAGAGCTTGAGCAGTTTTGTGAAGAAGAATGGGGAAAAATTTGCAGTGTCCAGATGTGCAAAGCTGATAGAGACCTATCCACACAGACTCAAGGCTGTAATTGATGCCAAAGGTGCATCTACTAAATACTGACTTGAAGGGGGTGAATACTTACACTATGAATTATTTTGTGTTTAATATTTTTGTAATTAATTTAAATCATCTTGTAGAGATCTGTTTTCACTTTGACACGAAAGAGTCTTTTTTTCTGTTGATCAGTGTCAAAAAATAAATTAAATCCACTGTGATACAATGTTGTAAAACAATAAAACATGAAAACTTCCACTGGGGGTGAATACTTATAGGTACTGTACAACATATCTACAATGCTTCCTTTGAGTTATGTGTAATTTTCAAACACCTCCTTCTTCACACCCACACACCAGACACCTAAAATGAATGTTAATCAGCCTTGTCTCTCTCTGGATCCATGTATATGCATACATTAAGTCAATGGGTGTTTCCTGGTTTGTAATCAACCCCAGTTTGCAGTTCCAGGAACACCATTGTTCAGAGCTGCATTTAAAATCCGATCTACAATACACATTCAAGTCTGAAGATTGGTTGTGCTGTAATTAATATATGCCATATACCCTAACTCCAGAATATGCTCCAGCATGTACATCATGTACCTTTTAAATATGGAGAGCAATGGTAGCAAATCATCAGAGTTGTACGTTCCTGGGTGCCAGTTATTGTCCTTTGGGAGTACCAAATGGAATCCCTTCATCTCCTTCAAAGACCTCCTCTCACTAAGCTTTCAGTCACCCCATTTTTGTTTGTGGCTCATCATTCATTGGTATCGCAATCGACCCAGAGAAGCAACTCAATGTGTTTTCCTACTTTTGAAGGTTCTGTCAATGTGCCCTCTGGAGTCATGTTAAAATTAAGCAGATCTTTTAATGTGGATTGAGGGAATAGCATAGTGGTTAGCACAGTGTTTTACATTACAGGTGACCCGGGTTCAATTCCTGCCACTGTCCTGTAAGGATTTTGAATATTCTCCCCATGACTGTGTGGGTTTCCTCCGGGTGCTCCAGTTTCATCCCACGGTCCAAAGATACACTGGTTGGTAGGTTAACTGGTCATTGTAAGTTGTCCCATGATTATGCTAGGGTTAAATAGGGGGTTGCTAGGTGACACGGCTCGAGGGGTTTATTCCATGCTTTACAGTATCTCAATAAATATGGGTATCTACTCTAATTGGTAAATATTCTGGAAAAAGTAGGCTGGAGACCCCTTCTCACTCTTCCCCAATCTTTTAAGACCTTAAGACAAAGGAGCAGAATTAGGCCATTTAACCCATTGTATTTGCTCCACCATTTCATCATGGTTGATCCATTTTTCCTCCAATCCCAATCTCCTGCCTTCTCCCCATATCCCTTCATGTCCTGACCAACCTAGAATCTATCAACCTCTGCCTTAAATATACATAAAGACTTGGCCTCCACAGCTGCCTGTGACTAAGAATTCCACAAGTTCACCACTCTGGCTAAAGAAATTCCTCCTCACCTCTGTTCTAAAAGGATACCCCTCTATTCTGAGGCTGTGTGCTCTGGCACTGGACTCTCCCACCATAGGAAACATCCTCTTCACATCCACTCTATCAAGCTTTTCACCATTTGATAGTTTTCAATGAGGTCACCCCTCTTTCTTCTGAATTTGGGCCCAAAGCATCAAACGTTCTTCATATGACAATCCATACAAACTTGGAATCATTTTTGTAAACATCCTTTGAATCCGTTCCAGTTTCAGCACCTCTTTCCTAAGACAAGGGGCCCAGATCTGCTCACAATACTCCAAGTGAGGCCTCACCAGTGCTTTATAAACTCTCAATATTACATCCTTGTTTTTATATTCTCGTCCTCTTGAAATGAATGCTAACATCACATTTGCCTTCCTCACCACAGACTCAACCTGAAAATTAACCTTCAGGGAATCCTGCACAAGGTCTGCACCCCATTTTTTTTTGTATTTTCTGTCCATTTAGAACATAGTCAACACTTTCATTTCTTCTACCAAAGTGCATGACCATACACTTCCTGTCACTGTATTCCATCTACCACTTCTTTGCCCATTCTTCTAATCTAAATCCTTCTGTAGCCTCTCTACTTCCTCAAAACTACCTGCCCTTCAAACTATCCTTGTATTGTATGCAAACTTTGCAACAGAGCCATCAATTCCATCGTCCAAATCATTAACATATAAGGCAAAAAGAATCTGTTCCAACACAGATCCCTGTGGAACACCTCTAGTCACCAGCAGCCAGCAAGAAAAAGGCTCCCTTAATTCCCCTTCTTTGCCTCCTGCCAGTCAGCTACTGCTTTATCCATGCTAGAATCATTCCTGTAATAACATAGGCTCATAGCTTGTTAAGCAGCCTCATGTATGGCACCTTGTCAAAGGCCTTCAGAAAATCTAAATACACAACATCAACCAATTCTCCTTAGTCTATCCTGCTTGTTATTTTTATAAAGAATTCCACAGATCTGTTGGGCAAGATTTTCCCTTGAGAAAACCATGCTGACTATGGTCTATTTTATCATCTGCCTCCAAGTGCCCCACAACCACATCTTTAACAATCGACTCCTACATCTTCCCAACCACTGAGGTTAGACTAACAGGCCTATAGTTTCCTTTCTTCTTTCTCTCTCCATTTGCAACTTTCCAGTCTTCCAGAATCTAGAGATTTTTGAAAGATCATTACTAATGCCTCCATGATCTCTTCAGCCACCTCCTTCAGAACCATGCAGCATATACCATGTGGTCCAGGTGACTTATCTACCTTCAGACCTCTCAGTTTCTCAAGAACTTTCTCCCTAGTAATGGTAACTTCACACACTTCATGACCCCTGACACCCGGAACTTCCACCAAACTGCTAGTGTCTTCCACAGTGAAGACTGATGCAAAATACTTATTCAGTTTCTCTGCCATTTCTTTGTCCCCCATTTCCACCTCCCCAGCATTGTTTTCCAGTGGTCTGATATTCACTCTCACCTCTCTTTTACATTTTGTGTATCTGA
The DNA here is from genome assembly GCF_963921235.1 of Mobula hypostoma. Lineage (NCBI taxonomy): Eukaryota > Metazoa > Chordata > Chondrichthyes > Myliobatiformes > Myliobatidae > Mobula > Mobula hypostoma. The sequence continues at coordinate 137,287,427 of NC_086098.1, forward strand.
AGAACAATTTGGTATCCTTTTTAATATTATTGGCTAGCTTACTTTCTTATTCCATCTTTACCTTCTTAATCACTTTCTTTAGTTGCCTTCTGTTGGTATTTGAAAGCTTCCCAATCCTCTAACTTCCCTTCAATTTTTGCTCTATTACATGCTGTCTCTTTGGCTTTTATGATGGCACCGGCTTCTCTTGTTAGCCAAGAAAAGATGTGTCATCTTGCTTTAGAATACTTATTCCTCTTTAGGATGTATATACTGTATCCTGTTCCTTCTGAATTCCTTCCAGAAATTCCAGCCGCTGTTGCTGTGCCATAATCCCTGCCACTGTTCCTTTCCAATCAATTCTGGCCAGCTCCTTTCTCATGCCTCTGTAAATTCCCTTTGCTGCACTGTAAAACTGATACATCAGACTTTAGTGGAATGGGAGCAACACACACAAAATGCCGGAGGAATTCAGCAGGTCAGGCAGCATCTATGGAAATGAATAAACAGGTGACATTTCATCAGTACCGGGAAGGAAGTTGGCGGGGGGGGGGGGAGGAAAACTGGCGGGAGGGAAAAGAATGCATATTAGAAGGTGATAGCTGAAGCCAGGTGGGTGAGGAAGCAGGGGAGATGGAGTAAGAAACTGGGAGGTGGTAAGTGAAAAAGGCAAAGGACTGGAGAAGAAGGAATCTGATGGGAGAGAAGAGTGGATCATTGGAGAAAAGGAAGGAGGAGGGGCAGCAGGGGAGGTGATAGGCAGGTGAGGAGAAGAGATAAGAGGCCAGACTGGGAAAATGAAGAACGAGGAGGGGGAAAACAACCAGAGATTGGAGAAATCGATATCCATGCCATTACGTTGGAGGCTACCTAGATGGTATATGAGGTTTGATCCTCCAACCTGGGAGTGGCCTCTGTGGTAGAAGAGGCCATGGATGAAATGTTGGAATGGGAATAGGAATTGAAAGGATTGGCCACCGTGAGGTTCCACTTTATGCAGACTGAGATGAGATGCTCAAACGAAGTGGTCCCCCAATCTACATCTGGCCTCAACGATGTAGAGGAAGTTGCACTGGATACAGTGGACGACCCCGACAGATTTGCATGTGAAGTGTTCTCTCACCTGGAAGGACAGTTTGGGGCCCTGAATGGAGATGAGGGAGGAGTTGAATGGGCAGTTGTAGCTCTTCTGACACTTGCAGGGGTAAGTACAGGAGGTAGAGTAATGGGGAGGAACAAATGAACAGCAGGATCTTGCAGGGATTGACCCCTGGGGGAGGTAAAAATATGTTTGATGGTAGAGTCCTGTTGAATTTGGTGGAAGCTGTGGAGAATGATGTGTTGGATGTGGAGGCTCGTGGGGTGGTAGGTGAGGAACGAGTCTCTTTCAGTTGATCAGTGTCTAAAAACCAAATTAAATCCACTGTGGTTCAATGGTGTAAAACATGAGAACTTCCAAGGCGGGGGAGGTGAAAACTTTTTATAGGCACTGTATGTTATGTCTCAGAAAGGAAAGCCTCATCCTGAGAATAGATGCGGCAGAGAAAACGGAATAGACTTATTCCCAAAAAAAATAGCATGTACACTGAATGAGCTCCCCACACATCACCATTTCAATGCCTGTGTCTGAATGCTCCCCACCGGTAAATGTCAAGCCATCAATGTTCAGCCCCGACTGAAGCCATCCCAGCCTTTGATTGTTGAGCTATGAAGGTGAGTTCAAAGAAGACAGCAGTGTAAGTAGTCTACTTCTATCCTGTAATTAATAAGTTAACCATCATTTCCAATACGCAAGTAGTGTCCACATACTGCAATTCAACTACTGAAGTTGTGGCAACCCTAGTTCTGGAGTAGAAGTGAACAGTTACCCATCCATTCTGTAGATTAACTCCATCCCAGCAGGAAGCTGGTTGCAGGTGAGCTACACATTGTCATAAGGAAAGGGCACGGCCTTGCCTGCACTTCCATCAAATGTGAGCAGGCCTGATGGTCAGAATCACTTGCTTACGTGGCATCCCGTTGCAGGTATAAAGTGGAGATGATGATGCGTATGCAAACAGTTGGAAGTCACTCTCCAAGTCTCTGACTCTTTAGTTGAAGTGTATGAGAGAGTGGACTTTAGAGTAACTGTGTGACCATAGGTCCCTACTAACCTGCCCCTCTTGTACTGCACTGCCCACCAACAGTAAAAGCCCATGAAGAGATCCTGAAAGCCATACTTTGAGTGTACCTTTCAATGAAAGCAGATTTGATGATGAAATTCACTGCTGCTTGCAGTGCACCAGCAAAAACTTTGTCTCTCTGAGGAGAACATGATCTTAAACCTATAAAAACACTCACGGTGTGTAGGATAATATTGATCCCTAGTCTCCTCTACAGTTCAGAGACTTTGACAACCCAACCAAGAGTGTGTCCACAAAACCCACCAAATCCGCTTACAAATTAAGCATCCTGCAAGACTCAATACATAATTATGTTCTGTGAGCTCCAAATGGGAGACCATGTCATCTCCATGACTAACGCCAGACTCCTGAAGCAGTCATGCTGAGCTTTGCCTGTTGTTTCAAACGTTTTTATTGTGAAGCAACATCAGCTTAACCAAACTGACAGTCCTAAAGTATAATGTTTCTTTTTTTACTTTCTTATAACAACATAATGAAAATCAAAAAATATATGTATAGTAAACAAGCAAAAAGCAAAGGAAACCCTACCACCCCGTCTCCTTTCCCCTTCCCAGCCCTGTCCTCCCCTCACCCCTCTCGTAGGTGCTGTTTAGGTCCTACCGTCTGCCACACTTAGTTCAGCTGTCGGTCTCTTCTAAATACAACAGTAATGGTTGCCAGATTTTTTCAACTTCCTTGACTCTGTCCTTGATAACGTATCTTATCCTCTCTAGATGCAGAGTATCCATTAATGCAGCCAGCCATTGTCTGAGTGATGGAGCTTCCTCCTTTTTCCAGAACATCAGTATGAGTTTCTTTCCATTAAGTATGCCATAGGTCAGGAGTTGTTGCTGGGAAGCCTGGAATTTATTTGACCTCACAGAAGTTCCAAAAATTATTAAAATAGGGTCTGGTATTATCTGAACCTTTAGTACCTTCGATAGGACCTCAGATATTTGCTTCCAATACACTTGTGTCCTGGGACATAAAGCATAACTATGTAACAAATTTGCCTCTGAGGACTTGCATTTCTCACACATTGGGGACACCCCTGGGAATATTTTATGAATCCTTACTTTCGAGTAATGTAGTCTATGTAGAATTTTAAATTGTATTAAACAATGCCTGGCATTGATGGAACAGAAGTTAACATACTCCAAAGTCTCATTCCATAGAACCTCCTCTACCTCTGTACCCAACTCCTTTTCCCACTCTTTTTTTTAGTATTATCCATTGTTGTATGATACTTGTTTTGTATGGCATCATACAGATAGATGATGGTGTGTTCTGTCTCCAAACATGATCTTAAATGATTATCTAATTTATAAGGTTCTGCCGTCTCGTGCTGAGCTTCGCCAGGCCAGTAGATCACCAAGAGGACATGAGTCTTGTCATCTTCAGAAGTTTTCTGATGACTCTGCCATAGTTGGATGCATCAGCAGGGGAGATGAGGTTGAGTACAGGGCTACGGTAGGAAACTTTGTCACATGGTGTGAGCAGAATTATCTGCAGCTTAATGTGAAAAAGACTCAGGAGCTGGTGGTGGACCTGAGGAGAGCTAAGGTACCGGTGACCCCTGTTTCCATCCAGGGGGTCAGTGTGGACATGGTGGAGGATTACAAATACCTGGGGATACAAATTGACAATAAACTGGACAGGTCAAAGAACACTGAGGCTGTCTACAAGAAGGGTCAGAACCGTCTCTATTTCCTGAGGAGACTGAGGTCCTTTAACATCTGCCAGACGATGCTGAGGATGTTCTACGAGTCTATGGTGGCCAGTGCTATCATGTTTGCTGTTGTGTGCTGGGACAGCAGGCTGAGGGTAGCAGACACCAACAGAATCAACAAACTCATTCGTAAGGCCAGTGATGTTGTGGGGATGGAACTGGACTCTCTGACGGTGGTGTCTGAAAAGAGGATGCTGTCCAAGTTGCATGCCATCTTGGACAATGTCTCCCATCCACTACATAATGTACTGGGTGGGCACAGGAGTACATTCAGCCAGAGACTAATTCCTCCGAGATGCAACACAGAGCGTCATAGGAAGTCATTCCTGCCTGTGGCCATCAAACTTTACAACTCCTCCCTCGGAGGGTCAGACACCCTGAGGCAATTGGCTGGTCCTGGACTTACTTCCTGGCATAATTTACATATTACTATTTAATTATTTATGGTTTATTACTATCTATTATTTATGGAGCAACTGTAATGAAAACCAATTTCCCCCGGGATCAATAAAGTATGACTATGACTATGAAACAGTCCAAGGACATTTTCCAAGACTCTTTGAGAAAATGTAAGACACTTGCTTGCTCATGGCATAGTTTAGTTCTACTCTGCAACACTATTTGAAGCACATGATAGGGCTGAAGAGAATGTAAAGAAGATTCATCAGAACGGTGTCTGGATTGGAATTACGGGGAGAGTCTAGGCTGGCTGGACGTGTTTTCTCCGGAGGCTGAGAGATGACCTGATAGAGAAACATCTCGGGCAGGGTAAGGGAAGCTCAAACATCTTGCAGTGACAGGAAAAAATTGATGGAACTGAGGAAAAAGTCGTGGTCAATGGCGCATGACATTCATGAAATACTTCAAGTGATGGACAGGCAAAAGTTTTGAAGAGCTTATTAGAACTTCTCAGATTAAAGACAGATGAAAGACCATGTTCGTCCACGTCATACGGCATGGCACATAATGATGACGATAGGGTAGATGGTCTTAACCTTTTACCTAAGCTATCAAAAACTAGAGGCCATTGGCTTAGAAGGATAAATAGAAGTTTTAAAGGGGATCTGAGGAGACATTTAGACAGACATAGAAGAATATAGTGTGTATGGGGCAAATGGTGTATCAGTGTAGATCAGGGGTTCCCAACCATTTTTTTTAATGCCATGGATCAATACCATTAAGCAAGGGGTCCATGGACCTCAGGTTGGTCACCCCTGGTGTAGATAGTTTAAAGGTTGTCATGGAGGTTATGGACTAAACGAGGCTGTTTCTGTGTTGTACGACTCTATTGCACTCTGTTGGACTGGGAGCATCTGGAATGGCACGAACTACTTGAATCCCTTTAGGGGCAGAAGGAACAGGTGAAACAGAAGCAAGAATAGATCAATTGGCCCTCGAAGCCTGATCCACCACTCATCAAGATCTTTTACCTCTGAGTCATTTTCTGGCACTATCCCTAGACCTCCTTCATAAATGGAAATATTTTGAGCTCTGCTTTAAATGAAAACACAGCAGACTTCAATCCAGATGAAGGGTCTTGACCCAAAATGTTGACTGACCATTTCCCTACATAGATGCTACCAGTTCCTCCAGTGTTTTGTTTGTTGCTGTGTTCTGACTCAGTGACTGAGGCTCCATACCTCAGAAGAGGGTGGTGACTTGAGATTTTCAGAAAGGCACCACCCTCTAATTGGAGAATTATCCAAACTGGTCCATTTTCCCCCACCCCATTCTGGAGTGTAGAGGCTTCAACCTGGTAAACTCATTACTAGAATCACTCTGCTAAGTCCTCTAAGAATGTTCTGTGTCCCAGCGCACCCTAGGATTTATCTCAGCATTATGTTTCAGTGAGTTCTCATTACTTTAAAATCCAGAGAATCTTCTCATCTTCATTCTTTTAATGCACTTAATTTCTCCTCAGATAGCAAACCCACCATCCCTGCAATCAATCAAGTGAATTTCATATTCCTTTGTGTGTAGGAGGAGGCCATTCAGTGCAATTCCATTTTCTCCTTGTTTCCTGGTAATCAATTCCATCCCATGCCCATCAATGCCATCCTGAATCTTCTGTGACCACCTGTACCACATACAGGAATTCCCCAGTTACAGATGGCCTGACTTGCAGAAATCCAACTACTTACATGGAAATTCCCCCATGCATTTCTAAAGCATATTTTTCCTAGGTGGAGATAGTCATACAATATTTCATGGTATTCATTAATGTCTGGTTACAGTAAGTGTTTCATCCACTTAAATATGGGTGGTGTTAGGGTGATTGTTCAATTAAACGAATAACTACCCAAGTGTAACTGGAACAATATGATAGGGGTAGCAATAAACCCAGATGTTACTGGGCAGAGAAGATGGCTAACAGATAGCTTTCAGCAAAAGAGCCCTGAAATAACCCTGGGGATTGCCTATGTGTGCTTTGTGAGGAGATGGAAACATACACAATAATGTAGTCTCACTGAACCCTATGTGATTGCAGTAAGTTATCTGTATTAAATCCTCTATAACAAAGAGTAGGTCACATGGTCGGCACAACATTGTGGGCCAAAGGGCCTGTAATGTGCTGGAGATTTCTGTGTTCTATGTAACAAAGACCACCGTATACTACCCTTTCCTAATTACTTGCTCACCCCACATGTTGGCCTTCAGTAACTTGTTGTATAAGGACACCTGGGTCCCCTTGAACATAAACACTTCCCAGTCTCATTTTTTAAAAGAACTTTTCTGTATCAAAGTAGATGGTACCTTAACAAGAGAATCCATCAGCCATATTCTCTCCACCTCAGTTAACTTGTAACCATCCCTTGAAGTCCCTTTGCATCCTCTTCCCAAACACAATTGGGTCCAGTGTTGCATACGTTCCTGATCAGAGACCCTTCATCAGAATAGGACAACACGGTCATGTAGTGGTTAGCACACAGTATCAGTGACCCAGAGTTCAATTCCCGTCACTGTCTGTAAAGTCTTTGTACGTTCTCCCTGTGAGCGTGTGGGTTTCCTCCAGGTGCTCCAATTTCCTCCCACACTCCAAACACGTACTGCCTGGTAGGCCATCATTATAAATTGTCCCATGATTAGGCTAGGGTAAAATCGAAGGTTGCTGCGCAGAGCAGCTTGAAGGTCCAAAAGGACCTACTTGCACTTCATCTCAATAAATAAATAAATAAATATCAGTAATGCAATCTAACCCATTAAGCATTGGCTACATTTTCAGTCTTTAATTCAGATTTCTGACATTTGTGTTTTGTCATGGTATAATGTATTGACCCTGTGGGCACGTGGCCAAGTGGTTAAGGCATTCGACTAGTGACTTGAAGGTCGTGAGTTCGAGTCCGAGGTAGCGTGTTGTGTCCTTGAGCAAGGCACTTAACCACACATTGCTCTGTGACGACACCGGTGCCAAGCTGTATCGGCCCTTGACCTTCCCTTGGACAACATCGGTGTCATGGAGAGGGGAGACTTGCAGCATGGGCAACTGCCGGTCTTCCATACAACCTTGCCCAGGTGAAGACTTTCCAGGCGCAGATCCATGGTCTCGCAAGACTAATGGATGCCTTACTTAATATATTGATCTATTTCTTTTAAAACGATGCCCCCTTTAGTAATACATATTGATCTATTGTCCGTACATGCGCATTTCTCTCCCCTTTCTCCCTCTCCCCTATCCCCCATCCCTCTCCCTGCAATGTGAATACATCAGTGAAAGCCATCTCCTGTCTGCGTGTTTTTACCTAATCGATCTGCACAAACACAACAAATTGGCGACTAGTACGAACCTAAATGTCAGAGAATATCACCAACAGTACCGACAGTTACAGGACAAAACAGCGAGAGGTAAACAGCGTGAGAAGGCCATCACAGACACTAACAAACGCGTGAGTACAGTGCGTAGTAACAGTGAAAGACGCGCTGAATTTAAAGTGAAAATAAGTGAATGGCTTCAGTCGGGAAAGTTGATAATTTTGATAGCCCTAATGAAGGCTGGGAATCGTGTATCGAGAGGGTTGAACTGTATTGTGATGTGAACAACGCAGAGGAGCAAAAGAAAGCCACTTAACTTACACTACTTAACTTAATGGGTCCAAGAACATACAGTCTCTCACGCAACTGAGTAACCCCTAAAAAGCCAACAAGCAAGATGTTTGACGAAATTATTACAATTTTACAAAATTGCTTGAGCCCTAATGGCTGGTAATACCTGAGAGACTTAGATTTTACAAAAGAAACCAGTGAAAAGATGAAAGCCTTTCTGAATACATTGAAGAATTGTGCAAGCTTTCCCAGTACTGTGACTTCAGAGATGGACTTTCTGATGCATTAAGGGACAGGCTTGTACGCAGCAAGAAAGTCAAAGCATTCAACTGAGGCTACTCTCAGAAAGAGACCTAAACTTGGAACAGGCAATGGCCATTACAATATTGTTAGAGATTGCAGCAAAGGATGTCGCAGAACTACAGAAAAGGAGGTTAGAATGTGAAGTGCACAAAAAGTTCCTGAAGATGCAAAAAGCCAAAGATGTTATCGATGTGGCAAAGCTTCCCAAATTGCAAATGACTGTTGGTTCATTGAAAAAGTCCGCAGGAAGTGTCACAGACATGGTCACGTGGCAGATAAAAAGCACAACCAAGTAAAACATCTCAAACACAAACTAAGCAACTGCACAAAGTGACCGAATGTAAAACAGAATCAGACAACATAGAGTCTGACAAACATGAGCTGTCATGTCTAGAACTGCATAGTATTACTGAAGCAGAACGCAATATAATATGGATCACACTAGATGCATAAAACTGAAAATGGAGCTGGATTCAGGGACAGCTTTGTCCATAATTCCAGAGGCTGACTACAACAGGCTGTTTTCTAAGATACCATTAGCGAAGACTTCAGTAATGCTAAAGACTTACACAGGCTAAAAAGTGTCTCTCAAAAGCAAACTGAAAGTAAATGTGACATATGGAGGCCAAACACAACAGTTAGAGCTTTATATATTGAAAAGTACAGGGCCAGCACTTTTCGGACGTGAATGGTTTAGAAAAATCCAACTAGACTAGCACTAAATCAAAGCTCTCAGTGTGACATCAACAGGCAATGGCACTAACAAGAGACTTAAGGCTGATTTATACTTGTGCATTGGTGTGTCTGCATCACTCTGCAATTCGGGCACGTCACACATGCGCACACACCAACCTGTGCAAGGCTTCATGATCATGGTAGTCTTTCTCAGGGTAAACAAGTTTAAAGTGAGTGTCTTTTATCGTAAAAGTGAAATGTGTCCTCCATAATTTCGGAGGTCTGTAAAGCTTTATGGAAAGCATTGCAGCCGGAGTTCCTTCCCTGCCCTTCAATCAGCCAATGGGAGGCTATTGCAGCGTAGGAGGAAATGCGATGCTACCAGGTGGACCAATCACAGTTGTTGCGGTCTGCATTGCCGCGACGCGTAATTATGTTTTGGGAGAGGTGTGCATCAGGCTACGGCGTAGGGATCCGCGAAGGCTCTGTGTAGGGTTTGTGGGCTTCCAGTTGACGCACAAGTATAAATCAGCCTTAAAGGCTGATTAATGCTGATGAGAAGGTGATTGGTAAACTCAAAGCATGAAGGCCAGAATTGAGCTGGATGAAACAAAAACACTAAGACTGCATAAATCACGTCCAGTATCTTATGCACTAGGTCCTAAAGTGGGTGCTGAAGTGCAGAGCTTGGATGCACCTGGAATTCTCTCCAAGACTGAGTGGAGTGATTGAGCCAAGCCCATTGTCCCAGTGATCAAGAAAGGGAAGGCGGGAGCCATTCGCATATGTGGAGATTTCAAGGTGAGCATCAACCCAGTACTGTGTGCTGCACGGTATCCCCTGCCACGAATAGAAGACATTTTTGCATCTTTGGCAGGCGGGGAGAAGTTTTCAAGGATTGACTTGCCAGAAGCCGAACTGCAAATGGAGTCAGGCAGGAAGTTGCTCACAATTAATGCTCACACTGGGACTATCCCAGTATAATCGTCTCGTTTTTGGCATCACATCAGCTCCAGCAACTTGGCAAAGAGCAATGGATCAAGTACTCAAAGATATCCTGGAACACAATGTTATCTTGATGACATCATCATTACTGGCAAAAATGATGAAGAGAACCTCCAGAACATTGGCAACTTGCTTACCAGGCTGAGTGAATACGGTCTGTGTGCCAAGAGAGACAAATGTGAGTTTTTCAAGAACAAAATCTCATATTATGGACATGTCATTGACAAGCATGGCTTATGTAAGTCACAAGAGAAGATTGAAGCAGTACTACAGGCACCCAAACTGGAAATGTGTCATAACTCAGGTCATACTTGGGCCTTGTAAACTAGTACCACTGGTTTCTCCCAAACATTGCTACATTACCCATTGAATGTACTGTTACAGATGGGAGCAAAGTGGGAATGATCGGAAAGATGTGAAAAAGCTTTCAAGGAAACAAAGAGACTAATAAGATCAGATGAACTGCTCACCCGTTATGACCCATCCCTGCCCATCAGACTGGCATGTGATGTGTCCCCTTATGGCACTGGTGCTGTTTTGTCACTGTGACGAAAAATCCAAGTTATCAGAAGATTGATGCTGATGAGAGAGATAAGAGAGACAAAAGGGAGAAGCGTTGAAAATGTTAATGAGAGACGAGAGAGATTAATGAAAAGAGACACAGTTCCGAGTATTGACAGACCAGTTGCTTTGAACCTGAACTGTTTGAAGTTTGATGGAGAGGCGATACCCCAGCAGGGGGATAAAAGGAACAGGTTTGCTAAGGCAAGACAGACACCACGAGATCACGAGATAACGAGACCCTGGAAGTGCGGTGTGCCCCCACAAGTTGGTGAGAGTTTGGAGGTCTGGTCGCGGGACCGACCATAGACGCACAGGGTGAAAAGGTACGATCGGCGGGAACCTGGTGTGCGAGGTTTACTGTCAGGTTGGCTTCAGACAGCCGTTTAAACAGCTCCTCTACCGCCACAATGTGCTCCTCCCACGTGTCACTCCAGACCACTAAATCGTCAATATACACTTCTGTGTTCCTTAATCCCTTTATCACTGAATTAATCATCCTCTGGAAGGTCCCTGGGGCATTTTTCATGCCAAAAGGTAAAACATTATACTTGTATAAACCGGAGGGAGTGACAAATGCTGAGATTTCTCTAGCCCGGTCGGTTAAAGGAACACACCAGTACCCTTTTGGCAAATCAATCTTTGTGATGTACTTAGCTCTCCCCACTTTATCGATGCAGATGAAGTGTCGATCTTCATGACACCACCCTGGAGGTTTTCATGATTTATTGTTTTACAACATTGAATCACAGTGAATTTAATTTGCCTTTTTTTCACACTGATCAACAGAAAAAGACACATTCGTGTCAAAATGAAAACTAATCTCTACAAAGTGATCTAAATTAATTACAAAAATAAAACACAAAATAATTGATTGCATAAGTATTGACCCCCCCCCCTTCTTTAATATGACAGATCAAATCATCACTGGTGCAGCCAATTGGCTTCAGAGCTGACATAATTAGTTAAATGGAGATCTGTTTTTGGAGACCTGTGTGCAGTCAAGGTGTTTCAATTGATTGTAGTAAAAATACACCTGTATCTGGAAGGTCCAACTGCTGATGAGTCAGTATTCTGGCAAAAACTACACCTTGAGGACAAAAGAACACCCCAGGCAACTGCACAAAAAGGTTATTGAAAAGCACAAGTCAGGAGATGGATACAAGAAAATTTCCAAGTTGCTGAATATCCTTTGGAGTACAGTTAAGTCACTTATCAAGAAATGGAAAGAATATGGCACAGTTGTAACTCTGCCTAGAGCAGGCTGTCCTCAAACACTGAGTGACCATGCAAGAAGAGGACTAGTGAGGGAGGCCACCGAGAGACCAGTGACAACTCTGGAGGAGTTACAAGCTTCAGTGGCTGAGATGGGAGAGACTGCACAAACAACAACTGTTGCCCGGGTGCTTCACCAGTCGCAGCTTTATGGGAGAGTGGCAAAGAGAGAGCCACTATTGAAAAAAAAAACTCACATGAGATCTCAGCTATATTTGTCAGAAGGCATGTGGGAGACTCTGAAGTCAGCTGAACGACTATGGTGGTTGTTCTGTTTTTCATAACGGACTTCTACCTCAACCTTCAAACAATACAGAACTGTTTCCTCTTGTAGTCTGCTTATCCATCTGCTGTTGCACACATAGCCATCTTAGCAGCAAAAGCACTGGGAAAATATACAATAATAGCTACCCCACATCCTTGCCTCCACATGAATTACCTTTTTGATACCTGATAATCGATTCTTTGTTATACAATGGCTTGTAAAAGTATTCAGCCCCCAACCTTTTGTCCGCATAAATGAGTATCACAGTCAGGGATTTTGATCAATTTAACCGAGAATTTTTATTTGTGAATCACATGCTCCTTTTTTCACAGTAGAGCCCAAAACAGAGGGAAAATTGTAAAGCAGAAAAGCTAAAAATTCAAAAACTGAAATGTCAGCAGTTCAAAAGTCTTTGTCCCCCCTTGCTCAGTCCTTTTTTGAACCACCTTGTGCAGCTATTAGTCTTTTTGGACAAGACTCTTTTAGCTTTGCACAACGTGATGGAGCCCTGCCAAAGGGCCTTGGCCCAAAATGTCAACCGTACTTCTTTCCATTGATGCTGTCTGGCCTGCTGAGTTCCTCCAGTATTTTGTGTGTGTTGTTCTGATGGAGCCAGGTTAGTTGGGGAGCAGTAGTGGACAGCATTCTTTTTTTTTAATATATTTATTTTTATTGAAGGAATGACACAATACAGAATATATAATGGATTACATTTTCCTCCATTTTGCTTTAGTATCGTACCCCCAAAACAAACCTCCCCCCCACCCACCCTCCCCGAACATATCACGGCAGCTAATATATCTACAACACAACAATTCACAAATACAAGTATGGACATTTCACAACCATACCCCCACACTACTTCAATACGACAGCTCATACACATCTGCAACATGTCAGATGATCCAAAATACACTCATATTTACAATTCATCAACCACCCTGTGAGGTAAATTATAAGTGTGTTAAATGGGAGGCAACTTCCTAAGTACAATCAAATGCCCTCAACTAGTAGGTAATTCCTTAAGACTCCCAAAATATGATAAGAAAGGTCCCCATTTTGAATAGAACTTTTTCACAGACCCCCTCAAAGTGAATTTAATCTTTTATAATTTCAGAAAAAACATTATATCTTCTAACCAAGCAGCAGCAGTTGGGGGAGTGGCAGATTTCCAAACCAGCAAAATTCTCCTACGGGCCAATAGCGATGTAAATGCAATGATATCCGACTGGCTTGCATTTAAACCCAAATCATCATCTGCCACACCAAATACAGCTATAAGTGGGCAAGGTCTCAGTGTCACCCCCAAAACCTCACTGATAATTTTAAAAACCAGTGCCCAATAGTCATCAAGCCGAGGGCATGAGCAAAATGCATGTATTAAACCAGCCGGAGAGAAGGAACACCTGTCACAGCCAGCGTCTGTCCCAGGGTATATGTCTGCCAATCTGGCTTTACTTAAATGTACCCTGTGTAAAACTTTGAATTGTATGAGCCCCAGTCTAGCACATGATGATGAGAAATGAACCCTATTCAATACTTTTGCCCAATATTCTTCCGCAAGGTCCATACCGAGGTCGTCCTCCCACCTACTCTTAGTTTTGTTTAGATCTTGAACTCCCAAAGACATCAGCTAGTAGTGGACAGCATTCTTGAGGTCTTGGCAGAGACATTCGGGTTAAAGTCAAGACTCTGACTGGGCCACAAATGGACATCAATCTTCTTCATTTGAAGCCACTCCATGATTGCTCTGGCAGTGCGCTTTGGGTTGTTGTTCTGCTGAAAGACAAACTTGCTTCCCAGTTTAAGCTTTCTGGCAGAGGTCTGCAGGCTTTTATCCAGGATCTCTCTATATTTAGTAGTTCATCTTCCCATCAGTCCTGACCAGATTTCCAGTCCCTGCTGCTGTAGAGTATCCCCATAGCATGATGCTACCTCCATCATACTTTACCTATATTAGATTTACACTACACATACAGCTTGGTGTTGATGCCAAAAAAATTGCACTTTAATCTTACCCGACCACAATCTTCCACATTTTATAGTATCTTCTAAGTGATGCTTTGCAAAGTCCTTACTGGGAAGGAAATGTTTTTTTTCAAGACAGGGCTTTTTCCTTGCCACTCTTCTGTAAATACCCTTTTTGTGCAAGGTTTTAGAGATTGTGGAACCATGAACTTCATCTCCAGTTGAAGCTACAGACTTCTGCAGCTCACTCAGAGTGACTGTTGTGTCAGAGTAACTTCTCTTACAAGTGCAATTCTTCTCCAGTGACAGAGTTTAGAGGGCTGGCCTGACCTAGGCGGTGTGGTTGTGGTTTCATAGTTTTTCCATTTTTTCACAATGGACCGCATTGAGATCCAAGGCACGTTCAGTGCCTTTGAGATGGTCTTGTACCTTTCCCCAGATTTGTGCTTTTCTGACTTGTCTTAAGTGCTCTTTTGTCTTCATTTTGGTTTGGTCTGTTGAAAATCTAGCATGTTGTTTATTGGGCCTTATGGAGAGAGCAGGTACTTATTATTATGAATTCATTGAAAACAGCTGATCCTCCAATTTTCTACATCAACAAATTGGATGAGTTGATAAGATAATACAGTATATTGCACCTGAGGAGAGTTGGCATAGTAATTACAAAGGGGGTGAGTACTTTTTCAGCCTCACAATTTTGGTTTTTTTTTAATTTTTAGTAAATTGTTGACAGGTTTTGACAGTTTTCTTTTGATTTGAAATGATGCACTTTGTTTTGCAGATTACCTCAAGTAATCCTACTTCAATATATTTTAAATGTAGGAAATGAGACAGTAAAATGTGAAAATAGTTGTGGGGGCTGAATACCTTTTCAATACTTTTTAGATGCATTGATCATAATCTTTCAAAAATCACTTGATTCTGGCATGACCCCAGAGGACTGGAAGATTGCAAATGTCACTCCACTCTTTAAGAAGGGAGCAAGGCAAAAGAAAGGAAATTATAGGCCAGTTAGCCTAAAATCAGTGGTTCGGAATGTGTTAGAGTCTATTATTAAGGATGAGGTTATGGGGTACTTGGAAAC
Source organism: Mobula hypostoma (assembly GCF_963921235.1). Lineage (NCBI taxonomy): Eukaryota > Metazoa > Chordata > Chondrichthyes > Myliobatiformes > Myliobatidae > Mobula > Mobula hypostoma. The sequence continues at coordinate 137,302,474 of NC_086098.1, forward strand.
TATTGATAAAACAAATCAAAATCAGCTTGGTTTCTGTAAAAGGAAATCTTGCCTGACAAATCTGTTCGAGCTCTTCAAGGAAGTAACAAGCAGGGTGGACAAAGGAGAGGCAATGGATGGCACTTACTTGGATTTTCAGAAGGCATTTGAGAAGGTGCCATGCATGAGGTTGCTTAACAAGATAAAATCCTATGGCGTTACAAGAAGGATACTGGCATGGATACAGAAATGGCTGACAGGCAGGAGGCAGCGAGCGGAAATAAAAGAGGCCTTTTCTGGTGGGCTGCCAGTGACTAGTGGTGTTCCTCAGGGGTCAGTATTGGGACCGCTACTTTTCACACTGTTTGTCAATTATTTAGATAGTGGAATTGATGGATTTATGGTAAAGGTAAAGTTTGAGGATGATACAAAGAGGGTTGGTAATGCTGAGGAAGCAATGCGATTGCTGCATGACTTAGATTGGAAGAATGGGCAAAAATGTAGCAGATGGAATATGGTGTTGGGAAATGTATGATAATGCATTTTGGTAAAAGGAACAATAGTGCAGGCCATTATCTAACTGGGGAGAACATTCAAACATCAGAGGTGCAGAGGGACTTAGGAGTCCTCGTGCAAGACTCCCAGAAAGTTAATTTACAGATTAAGTCTGTGGTAAAGAAGGCAAATGCAATGTTGGCATTTATTTCAATGGGAATAGAATATAAAAGCAAGGAGATAACGCTGAGCCATTATAAGACACTAGTCAGGCCGCACTTGGAGTACTGTCAGCAGTTTTGGGCCCCATATCTCAGAAAGGATGCGTTGTCATTGGAAAGAGTCCAGAGGGGGTTCACAAGGATTATTCTGGGAATGAAGGGGTTAACATACAAGAAGCATTTGGCTGCTCTGGGCCTGTACTCACTGGAATTTAGAAGAATGCGTGGGGATCTCATTAAAACCTGCCGAATGTTGAAAGGACTAGATAGGGTGGATGTGGGGAGGATGTTTACTTTGGCAGGGGTATCCAGAACTAGAGGGCACAGTCTCAAAATTGAGGGGTGACCCTTTGAACAGAAGTAAGGAGGAATTATTTTAGCCAGGGAGTAGTGAATCTGTGGAATGTTCTGCCACAGACTGTGGTGGAGGCCAAGTCCGTGGGTGGAACTTAAGGCAGGAGTTGATAGTTTCCTGATCAGTCAGGGCATCAACGGATATGGCGAGAAGGCAGGTGTATGGGGTTGAGTGGGATCCAGGATCAACCATGATGGAATGGTGGACCAGACTCAAAGGGGTGAACGGCCTAATTCTGCTCCTACGTCTTATGGTCTAAGACACTGTTTTCTTGCTTGTTACATACTAATAAAACATCTTGGGATTTCCTTTGACTTTTGTTTGTCAGCATATTGCTTTCCTAATTTCCTTTCTAAATTAACCGTGATACTTTTTGTATTCTTCAATTCATAAACGATTGATATTTGAAAATCAAAACAGAAGTGTGAAGACTATACATCTGAAATTAAAACAGAAAATGCCGAAAACAGCCAATGGATCAGACAGCATCTGTGCAAAGAGAAACAGTTAATATTTCAGCTCAAAGACCCCTCGTCAGAACTGAAAAGAGAGAAGACAAATTAGTATAACATTGCCAGGAGAACAAAGGAGGACATGGAATTATCTCTGATAGGATAAATGTGGAGGATAGATGTTAATGAGGGTCGCTGGTTGATGAGTTAATTGGGACAGGTAAAGAGAGTGAACTTAGTCCTGCAATCGTTAAGGTGTGAAGTGAGGGCAGTCAGAGGAGAATGAAAACAGGGGCAATTGAATGTCAGAGACTGTATCAGGACTGGATAAGCCACCTATCTCTGAAATTGCTTCACTGTTTCTCTATTAACATAGCCTAATTTTTTGTTCTACTCCACGGCCCTACGTTTCACCACTTCTCTATTACTTTCAATGTATTATCACTCTCTTAACTGCCTGTTTCAATACATGTAATAACATTATGTCTTTCCCTAACTGCTCCCAGCCGGATAACCTCACTTGTGCTTTGTACTCATGGCAATCCAACCCTTGATCTATCAAACACTTTCCTTTTTGTAGCATCAAACCCTCTCCCACCCTCCCTGCAATTTTAGTTGCTTCAAAAGTTTCCTACTATCCACCCTATCATTTCCACTTATAATTCCACATGTCTCCATCAGGTTCACCCCAAGCCCTCCATTCCAAGGAAAACAAGCCAACCCATCTCATCTCTCCTCATAACTGGATCACTGCATCCCATTTTAGTGAATCCCCGCTGCATTCCTCTCCAGCGCAATCACCTTTACCTTCCCTGGTTTACACGTGACTATAAAATCAATAATTTTGTTAACTACTAATCTATCAATCCACTCAGCTCTGGGACCAATTGAAAATGGGTAATAAAAGATGCATAAAAAACATATTAAAAGCTGTGTGAACAAGCCCATCAGTCCTGCCCGTGTCCCTGTACTTAGATTAGGAGAAGATGTGTGTAATTTTCTAACTGTTTTCATCCCATGTCCCTTTGTTATTGTGTAACCTGAAGGCAGAGATTTAATCCACATGCAACTTCCAATTAGGTGCCAAATTACGTTATGGATGCTTATCACATTTGAAAGCCTATGTGCCTGTTCCAGTGCACGTGAACATCTTTGCTGATTTTTAAGCTCTGCTCATTGACTGATACTGTTTTGAAAATACTGAGGTCGCAAAACGACACACATTTGGTTTGGGTTTACATGCTGCACAATTTTCCCTGATTTTTTGGGGGGTGATGACTAAGAAAAGAGCATGTGATTCAGAAATAAAAATTCTCAGTTAAATTGATCAAAATCCCCAGATGTAGTACTCATTTCTGTGAACAGAGCACTGGGAGCTCAATATGTTTTCAAAGTATTGTAAAATTGCTGTGCCTTAAATTAAAAACAAAAACTGCTTAAAATAGAAGTCAGCTAGTTAGCAATAAACATGGAAAGAGGGGGAAAAAACAGGTTTTCCGATCAACGTCATCCCTTTTATTGGCTAAGGTTTTATTATTTTGGGTTTGCAGGTATGTGTAATGCTTGTATCACACATATTTTCCTGGACTGGGAGGAATATTGCTGGAACTGTAGGATGCAGTGTATTTCAGGAAACAGCAGCACCCAACATTCTAATCTGGGTTTCCTGGCAGCTTCCTGGTTTAAAAATACTTGCCTGTTTTCAATGTGCTTTTCATCATTTCAGCATCTGGATTTCCACTGTTTGTTGCCTGTCTCAGTCAGGTTCCTTTGCATACTTTTGGGTAGTGACTCTCTCGTCTTCAAATGCTATACGGATGAAGCCTGGACCATTTGCATGTGTAGACATGTGACAAATGAAACAGATCACAAGGAAGGATCTGGAAGCCTGAACTTTAACTGGCATTAAGTTGGCTCAAACTTGTACTGCATTCTTCTCTTTCCAAAAGTTTTATGAGACATGGAGTCATGACTTGTAAATAAGGAAGAGATACACCTGCTCGGACAACGAGATGTCATTTAGTTGAGGTTGACTACTGGTGAATGCTCTTTCCACTAACAATGAACAACTCCAATATATCCTAAAGGCAAAGACAACCTCGTTGTTTCCTTCATCCCATACTTCCACTCTGAGTCCAGTCTTGTGCAATAAAATACGTCGTTTACCATTGGCAATGAACTAGTCTGAATGTTGTCATTCCAACAGCAGGCTAGTTACACAACACAATTGAGTCAGTGAATACCAAGCCATCAAGTCATGCTTGCCCCTCCAAAAAGATTACAGTATTAGGGACTTAGCTACAAAAATGTTTAATCTGTATTGAGCAAAAGCGGCAAAGGTCATTCAGAAAGTCAGTGCGGAATGTTGTGCGTTTCATGGAGTAAAATGTCAGTAGTATATTGGAAATGCAACTGAAAAGCATTTTTTTAATTGTCTGATTTTGTACATTGAAATCCCACGGTCGCAGTCAGCTTCAGAGATGTTTTTAAATTTAGGATTATCTAGAATTGCATTTAGGTTGTAGAAAATGTTCACTGAATAAGACACATAGAGAGGATGTTGCCAGGACATGGGACTTCAGTCACAGGGAAAGGCTGAATATGTTAGGACTTTATAAGACCGTTAGATATAGGAGCAGAATTAGGTCATTTGGCCCATTGAGTGTCTCTGCCCTTTCATCATGGCTAATCCATTTTCCCTCTCAGCCCCAATCTCCTGCCTTCTTCCCTGCATCCCTTCACGCCCTGAGTAATCATGTATCTATCAACCTCTGCCCCAAATACACCCAGAGACCTGGCCTCCACAGCTGCCTGTGACAACAAATTCCACAGATTCACCACCCTCTGGCTGAAGAAATTCCTCCTCATCTCAGTTCGAAAAGAATGTCCCTCTTTTCTGAGGCTGTGTCAATTGGTCTTGGGCTCCCCCAGCACAGGAAGCACACTTTCCACATCCACGCTATCGAGGCCTTTCAACATTCAATAGCTTTTTTCCCATGGAGTGTGAGTGAACGAGGGGAGATTTGATAGAGATGTACAAAATTTTGAGGACTATCAATAGGGTTTTTCTTCTGAGCAGGATCTTTCCACTGAGGTTGGGTTCAATGGTTCCATTTAGTATCAGAGAATGTATACAATAAACAACCTGAAATACTTCGTCTCCACAGACATCCTCAATACATAAGAAAAACCCCAAAGTATGAATGACAGGGAAAAAAAAACTTAGGAGCCCCAAAGCCCCCTGTCCTCCTCCCATGTGCATGCAGCATCAACCCTTCCCCCTCCCCACTTATTCTAGCATCACCACTCCCACCTCCCACCATGCAAGTAACAGCAAAGCCCCAAAGGGAGACCATGGTCTACACTCCATCAGTAACTACTATTTATCCTAACAGTTCAACATCCCTCAGGCTCTCCCTTTCACTAGCGAGGAAGAGAGAGGTATCACTCCTTACTCAAACAGTCGCTGTTGCTGGTTGAGTGGTGTGACAGCAACAATCTTGCACTCAGTGTCAGCAAGACCAAGGAATTGATTGCGAACTTCAGGAAGGGAAAGCCAGGAGAACTCACACCAGGGGTCAGCAGTGGAAAGGGCGAGGAGCTTGGAGTTCCCCGGTACCAACGTCTCTGAGCCCAAAATATTGGTGCAATCACAAAGAAAGCATGCCAGGGGCTACACTTCATAAGGAGTTTGAATTGGGTATATCATCGATAACCAGCAAATTTCTGCGGAGGTTCCATGGAGAGCATTTTAACTGCCTGGCACATGATCCGAAGAGGCTGCAGAGGGTTTTAGTCTCAAGGCCGCTCCATCACAGGCACAAACCTCCCTGCCATCGAGGACATCTCCGAAAAGTGGTACCCCAGGAAAGCCCCATCCATCATGACGGGTCCTCACCAACTGGGACATGCCCTCTTCACATCAAGGAGGAGGTACAGTTAACATTTCACGAACAGCTTCTTCCCCCTCCATTATCAGATTTCTGAACACTCCGCAAACCCATGAATGTGACCTCACTATCCACTTTTGCACTATTCAGTTATTTTTTATTGTAGCTAATAGTAATTTTTACATCTTAATTTTTATGTTACTGCTACCCCAAAGGAACAAATTTCATGGGATATGTCAGGGCTAATAAACCTGATTGTGATTAATCTGCACAGCCTGCTGCCTTTTCCGCTGCCGTTCACAGACGGCACCAAGCGTATGCATGGGCCCAACCATGGGCTGTGGGAGCTGACAGCTTAATTTTCTAAATTGCCCCATGGTGAAGAAGAACTGAAGGTGAGTCATATCTGTCACAATCCTGGACTGGCTTTAGAACGGGGGTTGCCAACCTGGGGTCCGCGGACCCCTTGGTTAATGGCATAAAAAAGGTTGGAAACCCCGGCTTCAGCATGGTTAGGAGCACGTCAGTGAGTAAAATCACAACAGCAGTAGTATATGTTCACCGATCTTTCTGTTGCCTGCTTTAATGTCACCTAATACAAGTCTTAGTCATAGTCAAAGTTTGTTGATCCCGGGGGAAATTGGTTTTCGTTACAGTTGCACCATAAATAATAAATAGTAATAAAACCACGTCTTCTGTTCATTGCCAGCTTTCTCACATCTCTTGTTGGGACGGTTGTGATAGAAAATAAATGTTGTCGAGCATCAACAACAACCTCTCTATTAATTTAAGGAAAGAAGGTCTGTACTTACTAAATTACCATTCCAATCCCACTCTGAAGTGGGCACTATTATACTGAGGCACAATCCGAGTTTGTGGAACAGCACCTCATCGTCCACGTGGGCACGTTGCTGTCTTCTGGATTCAAAGCAACATACACTACGAAGGCTGGAGGAACTCAGCACATCAGGCAGCATCTATGGAAATGAATAAACCTGTTGACGTTTAGAGCCGAGACCCATCTTCAGGACTGATTTCTACAAATTTTATGTAGCCCTCTTTCTTCCTGTCTATATCAGGCTACGTCCACACTAGATCGGAAATTTTTGAAAACGCCGGTTTCGCGTAAAAACCATGGGCATCCGCACTAGGCAATTTTGAAAATTCCTCTGTCTACATTAAAACGGGCATTTGGGCGAATCTCCTCCTACTGCGCATGCGCAGGACACAGAGAAAACAAGCGGAGGAAACGGTGTACTGGGTGCGTGGTTGTCCTGTTACAGACCAGAAAAAAGGAAATTGCCAAATGACGGACAGCTGTTGGCTCTCGCACAGGAGGACTTAAAACTAAAAAAACAAATACTGGAGCGTATGGAGGCAACTGGCAGGAAGTTCACGGACAGTATGCCTCGGCTGGCGATGAACATTGAAAAACTGACCAACTCTGTTGCAGAGGGATTTGCAATGATGAGGAATATGATGGCTCCCCTCCAGTACTTTTCACCGACACAATACCAGCCTCACAGCCACTACAATAGCTACACATACGGACACAAAGACCCCTGGGTGGCCCCACCAATATCTTCCCCACTCCCACAGAGGGGTCACCCTGGAAACATTTCTTACGGCTGTAGTCTCTCCACCGATGAAAGGGACGACAGGTTTTTTAAAACCTCCGGTTACCCTGTATACACTACAACGCCCAACCGACATTTTCAGATTTAAACGCTCTGGAGAGAGTTTTAGAAAAGCTCCATTTTCGGGGGAGGAAAACGTCGTTTCAGTGTGGATGGAGGGTCAAAACGAAGAGAAGAAGCTTCGGTTACGGATTTATCCTGTCTAGTGTGGAGGTATCCTCAGAACGGACTAGTTCTGCTCAGTCACACCTATTTTATAGATGTAATCTGGTATATTGGACACGTTCTGTTGTTCATAGCCTTGCCATTTACAACATATTATACAGATAATAAAGGATAATAAAGAGCCGTCTCTATTTTCTGAGGAGACTGAGGTCCTTTAACATCTGCCGGACGATGCTGAGGATGTTCTACGAGTCTGTGGTGGCCAGTGCGATCATATTTGCTGTTGTGTGCTGCGGCAGCAGGCTGAGGGTAGCAGACACCAACAGAATCAACAAACTCATTCATAAGGCCAGTGATGTTGCGGGGATGGAACTGGACTCTCTCACGGTGGTGTCTGAAAAGAGGATGCTGTCCAAGTTGCATGCCATCTTGGTCAATGTCTCCCATCCACTACATAATGTACTGGGTGGGCACAGGAGTACATTCAGCCAGAGACTCATTCCACCGAGATGCAACACAGAGCATCATAGGAAGTCATTCCTGTCTGAGGCCATCAAACTTTACAACTCCTCCCTTGGAGGGTCAGACACCCTGAGCCAATAGGCTGGTCCTGGACTTATTTCATAATTTACTGGCATAATTTACATATTACTATTTATTATTTATGGTGCAACTGTAACGAAAACCAATTTCCCCCGGGATCAATAAAGTATGATTATGACTATAATGTACTGCTAACTGTCTCCATTAACCCATCTGGATCCACCCTTTTGGAGATACTCCCTACCTATACTTCCCCACCTTTCTTCCTACTGAAAGCGAACTGTTTTTCTCTCAATCCTATCCTAGACCTGCCTGACTGACCAGCTGAGTGATTCCAGACTTTGTAATTTATATTGTAGGATCATGACCTTGTTTGTTCCAAAGTACTTCACAGCCAAAGGACTGTCTTCAAAGTGTAGTCAGTGTAGTAGTATCAAGCAAAGCCTGAAACCTGGCCAGGCAATTGTTTTCAGGATTGTTGATTGAAAGGTAAATACTGGCCAATGTACAGGTATAATTTCACTGTTTTTCTTCAATGTGGTGGCATGAGCCAGAAGTTAGCATTATTAAAAATCTAGTTTTGGAGAAATTAATGCAGACATCCCACCTCTCCCAGAAGTTCTGGGAGTCTCTCGCATATTGATAGTGGCTCCCTGACACCCAGAAATTATATACAATATCCCAGAAATTGATTTTTTTGAGAGGGAGATCGAGCATCCTGATTGGTCTCTCTTCGTGCGAAGAGAGGTCCCCAACCACTAGGCCACGGGGAAATGATATGATTTGGCGATATGAAACGATATGAGTCAGCTGCTCGTTTCCTCATTCCCTGTCACGCCCACTGTTGAACTTGAACGCACGCAAGGTCATTACACACGTGTCATCCATGTCAGCGCGGGAAGATCAACTCCTCGAGCTTGCAAATGACAGCGGGCTGAAAGGTATGTTTGACATAACATCTCCGCCGGCATTCCGGATCAAAGTCAAGGCTGAATGTCCTGAGATAGCCACGGAAGCACTGAAAACGTTGCTTCCATTTCTGACATATCTCTGCAAAGCGGTGTTTTCTGCAATGAATGCAACGAAAACTAAATTGCGGAATAGACTGGACACAAGGAACCCCCTGTGAGTATTGCTATCTCCCATCACCCCTCGATGGCACCGTCTTGTTGCAGGAAAACAAGCCCAGGGCTCCCACTGATTCAGCGATATTGGTGTGTTGCAATGATTTTATATGTTCATACGAGGAAAATATGCGTTGTGTGTTCAATATCCAAATGTTACTGTGACAAGAATACACATAGATAAGATGTTAGCTGTCCTGTGTGATCAGCAGTTGGTATGCCACCTGTCTTCAGGAGAGAGAGAGATAAGGAAAACAATGGAGCAGCAATTGGAGATGTGTAATGAAGGGGAAGGAGAGCTGTCAAGAGCGGCTCCCCCTTTGAACCCTGAACTGTTTGAAGTGATGGACAGGCGATACCCCAGCAGGGGGATAAAAAGGGACAGGTTCGCTAAGGCAACACACACACGACACCCGAAGTAACAAGACCCTGGAAGCGGTGCGTCTCTCACAAGTCGGTGGGAAGTACCGGGCCATAAACGCACAGGGTGGAAAGGCACGATCGGCGGGAACCTGGTGTGTGTCCACCCTTGCCTGGGTGCCAGGTTCAGCGCAGAGAAATGGTCGTATCTGGAAACGGAGGGGTCATAGTCGGTGACCTCAGATGACATCACAAAGGACTCGCCCGAAAGCTGACTGCGAAGGTCTGTGTGTGTGGAAGCTGTTTTGAATATTCATTCGTTTTGCTCTCTCTCCTCCCCCCCCCCCACTGTCCATCGCCACGGCAGCGATTACTGCGAACTGAACTGAACTTTGCGTTACTTTGAAACTGGTCATTTACCCCTAGACAACGATAGAGCTTGATTGATCCTGTTATCTTAATTCTGTGTACATGTATGTTTATCATTGCTGAACTGTTGCATTTATTATCCTTTCGATAAGAGTACTGTGTTGCTTGTTTCTTTAATAAAACTTTCTTAGTTCTAGTAATCCAGACTCCAACTGAGTGATCCATTTCTGCTAGTTTGGCAACCCAGTTACGGGCTACGTAACATTACTTAAAATGTTATGATGCTATTGACTTATAATTAACTTATCACTATATTCATGCGAGGAAAATATGCGCTGTGTGTTGAATATTAAATTCATTAGATAAACCCTTTTAGAAACAAAATTGAGTGTATTAGTCATTTACAACTGACTTATAGTTGACTTATCACCTATATTCTGGTCGTGATTAACACCCCCACCCCCGGTCGGCCGGTCCGCAAGAATATTGTCAATATTAAACCGGTCCGCGGTGCAAAAAAGGTTGGGGACCCCTGCTAAGTAGACCTATAAGTTTTCTCTGTGGGCGGGCTTTACAGTTGACCTCAAAAATAATGACAGTGTTGCTCGCTGCACTGTTTGCAACAGTGACTTTTCTATTGCCCATGGTGGGTTAAAATGTAAAAGACATGTTGAGGTGAGTTTAACAGGTGTCATTCGTTCATTAGCATAGCTAACTTTATTTAAACTAGCTGGCTAGCTGCTAAGGAGCTACGCTATTGATGTCCTACGTGATGAGGCCAAACTCCCTGTAGATTTGCTTGAAGTTGTAATAGAATAAGCATGATAATATAATATAAGTACATATTTTAATGTCACATTTTCTGCATATACCCAAATTGGTTTACAGATCAGACAAAATCATTAAACAAAGTATTACATTATGAGATTATGAGAGAAAACTGGCAGGGAACATAAAAACTGACTGTAAAAGCTTTTATAGATATGTGAAAAGGAAAAGATTGGTTAAGACAAATGTAGGACCCTTACAGACAGAAACAGGTGAATTGATTATGGGGAACATGGACATGGCAGATCAATTGAATAACTACTTTGGTTCTGTCTTCACTAAGGAGGACATAAATAATCTTCTGGAAATAGTAGGGGACAGAGGCTCTAGTGAGATGGAGGAACTGAGGGAAATGCATGTCAGTAGGGAAGTGGTGTTAGGTAAATTGAAGGGATTAAAGGCAGATAAATCCCCAGGGCCAGATGGTCTGCATCCTAGAGTGCTTAAGGAAGTAGCCCAAGAAATAGTGGATGCATTAGTGATAATTTTTCAAAACTCTTTAGATTCTGGACTAGTTCCTGAGGATTGGAGGGTGGCTAATGTAACCCCACTTTTTAAAAAAGGAGGGAGAGAGAAACTGGGGAATTATAGACCAGTTAGCCTAACATCGGTGGTGGGGAAAATGCTAGAGTCAGTTATCAAAGATGTGATAACAGCACATTTGGAAAGCGGTGAAATCATCGGACAAAGTCAGCATGGATTTGTGAAAGGAAAATCATGTCTGATGAATCTCATAGAATTTTTTGAGGATGTAACTAGTAGAGTGGATGGGGAGAACAAGTGGATGTGGTATATTTGGATTTTCAAAAGGCTTTTGACAAGGTCCCACACAGGAGATTAGTGTGCAAACTTAAAGCACACAGTATTGGGGGTATGGTATTGATGTGGATAGAGAATTGGTTGGCAGACAGGAAGCAAAGAGTGGGAATAAACGGGACCTTTTCAGAATGGCAGGCAGTGACTAGTGGGTTACCGCAAGGCTCAGTGCTGGGACCCCAGTTGTTTACAATATATATTAATGACTTAGACAAGGGAATTAAATGCAGCATCTCCAAGTTTGCAGATGACTCGAAGCTGGGCGGCAGTGTTAGCTGTGAGGAGGATGCTAAGAGATTGCAGGGTGACTTGGATAGGTTAGGTGAGTGGGCAAATTCATGGCAGATGCAATTTAATGGGGATAAATGTGAGGTTATCCACTTTGGTGGCAAGAACAGGAAAACAGATTATTATCTGAATGGCGGCCGATTAGGAAAAGGGGAGGTGCAACGAGACCTGGGTGTCATTATACACCAGTCATTGAAAGTGGGCATGCAGGTACAGCAGGCGGTGAAAAAGGCGAATGGTATGCTGGCATTCATAGCAAGAGGATTCGAGTACAGGAGCAGGGAGGTACTACTGCAGTTGTACAAGGCCTTGGTGAGACCACACCTGGAGTATTGTGTGCAGTTTTGGTCCCCTAATCTGAGGAAAGACATTCTTGCCATAGAGGGAGTACAAAGAAGGTTCACCAGATTGATTCCTGGGATGGCAGGACTTTCATATGATGAAAGACTGGATCAGCTAGGCTTATACTCATTGGAATTTAGAAGATTGAGGGGGGATCTTATTGAAACGTATAAAATCCTAAAGGGATTGGACAGGCTAGATGCAGGAAGATTGTTCCCAATGTTGGGGAAGTCCAGAACGAGGGGTCACAGTTTGAGGATAAAGGGGAAGCCTTTTAGGACTGAGATGAGTTAAAACTTCTTCTCACAGAGAGTGGTGAATCTGTGGAATTCTCTGCCACAGGAAACAGTTGAGGCCAGTTCATTGGCTATATTTAAGAGGGAGTTAGATATGGCCTTGTGGCTAAAGGGATCAGGGGGTATGGACAGAAGGCAGGTATAGGGTTCTGAGTTGGATGATCAGCCATGATCATACTGAATGGCGGTGCAGACTCGAAGGGCTGAATGGCCTACTCCTGCACCTATTTTCTATGTTTCTATGTTTACATACACCCTTGGAGGTCGACCGGGGGGGGTGGGGGGGGTGCTACCTCCCTGAAATTAGTTTTTGCAAGGTGGGATGTCTGTTAACGGGACTGAAATGAGAGAAATCCCCTGGATCTGATGTCCAATTCTGCAAGGCTTTGAAAAACGTAGCTATGAAGATAGTAGTTGCCATCTTCTAAAATTCCATAAAGTGTCCAACAGACTGGAAGACAGCAAAAGTAACTCCACTATTTAAGGAGAAAAGAGGGAACTCTGATTTTCCTGAATACTAATGTATTTAGTATTCAGGAAAATGCTGGATCCACAGTCAACATGGAGTGGCGAGTGAGTTTGTAAATCTGGTGGGAGCAAAGGATGTTAGGAATGGCGAGGGTGGAGTGCCACAGGAGGATTGTGGGGCAGATGGCCGGGAAGGAGTGCTTGAGCGGTGTGTGGTGTGGTTGCAAACACACCCAGCCGAGACACCAGGCAAGGTCATTTGGTTCCAAACGATTGGTTTATTGATCATTACAGATCATCTCTCTGTTGCTTCCCGCTCCCTCCACACTCCCTCCCTCTTTTCCCAGCCACTGATTCCCCTCTCCCTGTCCCCTTTCCCACTTCCAGTCACAATAGAGACCCATACCAGAATCAGGTTTGTCATCACTCACATATGCAATGAAACTTGTTTTTGTTTTGCAGCAGTGCAGTGCAATATATAAAATTACTACAGTACTGTGCAAAGTCTTGGACGCCCTAGCTATACATATGTGCCTAAGACTTTTGCACAGTACTGGTATACTCTCACCTATCGATGGGAAACAGGGGTTGCCTTCTGCATGAGAATTGCTCAAAAAGTAATTCCTGCATTTAGGCATCACACTAATATTCTGATATAGGTTCTCAACTTGAAGCATTAACAATTCGTCTCTCTACACCCCCACCGAACCTGCTGGACGCATGGAGTTCCTCTGGTAATTTGTTTGTTGTTTCAGGTTCCAGCAGCTGCAGTCCCTCGTGTCTGCACTCATATTCTATTCTTAAACTATAAAATAAGTTGCCAAATTACATATCATTGCTTGTCCTTTTGTATCACAATGCCTTCACACAGAAAGAAATTAGAAAAGCTAAAAGAAGATACGAGGCTGCTTTGGCAAGTAGGGTGAAAATAAATCCAAAGGGTTTCTACAGTTATGTTAGTGGCAATAGTGAGGGATAAAATTGGTCCCTTGGAGAATCAGAGTGGACGGCTATGTGCGGACCCAAAAGAGATGGGGAAGATTTTGAACAATTTCTTTTCTTCGGTATTCACTAAGGAGAAGGATATTGAATTGTGTAAGGTAAAGGAAACAAGAAGGGTAGTTATGGAAGCTATGACGATTAAAGAAGAGGAAGTACTGGCACTTTTAAGGAATATAAAAGTGGATAAGTCCCCAGGTCTGGACAAAATATTCCCTAGGACTTTGAGGGAAGTTAGTGTAGAAATAGCAGGGGCTCTGACAGAAATATTTCAAATGTCATTAGAAACGGGGATGGTGCCGGAGGATTGGCATATTGCTCATGTTGTTCCATTGTTTAAAAAGGGTTCTAAGAGTAAACCTGGCAATTATCGGCCTGTGAGTTTGACGTCAGTGGTGGGTAAATTGATGGAAAGTATTCTTAGAGATGGTATATATAATTTTCTGGGTAGACAGGGTCTGATTACGAACAGTCAATATGGGTTTGTGCGTGGAAGGTCATGTTTGACAAATCTTATTGAATTTTTTGAAGAGGTTACTAAGAAAGTTGATGAGGGTAAAATGGTGGATGTTGTCTATATGGACTTCAGTAAGGCCTTTGACAAGGTTCCACACGGAAGGTTAGTTAGGAAGGTTCAATCGTTAGGCATTAATACGGAAGTAGTAAAATGGATTCAGCAGTGGCTAGATGGGAGATGCCAGAGAGTAGTGGTGGATAACTGTGGGTCAGATTGGAGGACAGTGTGTAGCGGTGTGCCTCAGGGATCTGTACTGGGTCCAATGCTGTTTGTAATATATATTAATGATCTGGATGATGGGGTGGTAAATTGGATTAGTAAGTATGCAGATGATACTAAGATAGGTGGTGTTGTGGATGATGAGGTAGGTTTTCAAAACTTGCAGAGAGATTTAGGACAGTTAGAAGAGTGGGCTGAAAGATGGCAGATGGAGTTTAATGTTGAAAAATGTGAGGTGCTACATTTTGGTAGAACTAATCAAAATAGGACATACATGGTAAATGGTAGGGCATTAAAGAATGCTTTAGAACAGAGGGATCTAGGAATAATGGTGCATAGTTCCCTGAAGGTGGAATCTCATGTGGATAGGGTGGTGAAGAAAGCTTTTGGTTTGCTGGTCTTTATTAATCAGAGCATTGAGTATAGGAGTTGGGATGCAATGTTGAATTTGTATAAGGCATTGGTAAGGCCAAATCTGGAGTATTGTGTACAGTTCTGGTCACCGAATTATAGGAAAGATATCAATAAAATTGAGACTGTACAGAGCAGGTTTACTAAAATGTTGCCTGGGTTTCATCTCCTAAGCTACAGAGAAAGGTTGAACAAGTTAGGTCTTTATTCTTTGGAGCATAGAAGGTTGAGGGGGGACTTGATAGAGGTGTTTAAAATTATGAGGGGGATTGATAGAGTTGACGTGGTTAGACTTTTCCATTGAGAGTGGGGAAGATTCAAACAAGAGGACATGGGTTGAGAATTAGAGGACAAAAGTTTAGGGGTAACATGAGGGGGAACTTCTTTACTCAGAGAGTGGTAGCTGTGTGGAATGAGCTTCCAGCAGAAGTGGTTGAGGCAGGTTCTATGTTGTCATTTAAAGTTAAATTGGATAGATATATGGACAGGAAAGGAATTGAGGGTTATGGGCTGAGTGCAGGTCGGTGGGACTAGGATAGGGTAAAAGTTCGGCACGGACTAGAAGGGCCGAGATGGCCTGTTTCCATGCTGTAATTCTTATATGGTTATATGGTTATAAATTCTGTATTTTAAGGCAAACTAGTATTAATGTAAAATATAGCAAAAATAATTCAAATGAATGACTGTACGTACTATCACACAAAGAGTGAAATTTTCAATTGATGTTGCTAATCAGCCTACAATTGCACTACCTTATGTGTAAATGCAAATAAACTAAAAATGTTTTCTCCTCACTCATTCTTAACTTCTACCTTGCTGAGGCTCAGCACCAGATGTTGGACACCTCCTCTTACGTTCCCCTTGAACAGAGCCCAACTAAGGAGCAACAGGCCATTGTCTCCCACACCATCCCTGACTTTATTAACTCCGGGCATCTCCCATCCACTGCCACCAACCTCCTGGTTCCCTCACACCGCACCTCCCATTTCTGCACCCTACCAAAGATCCACAAACCTGCCTGCCCAGGTTTCTGCTTGCTCCTGCACCACCAATCTTTTAGCTGCACACATCAACTCTACTTTATCCACCCTGGTTCAGTCCCTTCTTACCTACATCCTTGACACTTCACAAACTCTGTACCTTTCAAACAACTTCAAGTTCCCTGACCCTAATCATCTCATTTTCACCATGGACGTCCAGTCCCTATACATTTCCCTTCCCCATCAGCAGGGCCTTAAAGCTCTCCCCTTCTTTCTGGTTCATATACCCAACCTGTTCTCCTCCAGCAGCATTCTCCTCTGTCTGGCGGAACAGGTACTCGCTCTCAATAATTTCTCCTTTGGTTTCTCCCACTTCCTTCAAACCAAAAGTGTCGTCATGGGCATTCGCTTGGGTCCCAGCTACGCTTGCCTTTTTGTCACCCAAATGGAGGAGTCTATGTTTCAAACCTACACTGTGTCACTCTCCAAATTTTCCTCTACTACATCGACAACTGCACTGGTGCTGTTTCCTGCTCCTATGTGGAACTCATCGACTTCATCAACTTTGCCTTCAACTTTCACCCTGCCCTCAAACTTACCTGGTCCATTTCTGAAACTTCTCTCCCCTTTTTCGATCTCTCTGTTTCTATCACTGGAGACAGCTTATCTTTTATAAACCCACTGATTCTCACAGCTGCCTGAACTGTACTTCTTCCCACACTATCATTTGTAAAAATGCTATTCCTTCCTCTCAATTTCTCTACCTCCACTGCATTTTCTCTCAGGATGAGGCTTTTCATTCCAGAAAGAATGAGATGTCCTCCTCCTTCTTCAAAGGAAGGGGCCTTCCTTTCTCCACAATCAATGCCACCCTCACCCACATCTCTTCCATTTCACCCACGTCTGCCCTCACCTCATCCTCCCACCACTACACCAGGAATAGGGTTCCTCTTGTCCTCACCTACCACCCCACCAGCCTCTGTGTCCAGCACATAATTCTCCACAGCTTCCACCATCTGCAATGGGATTGCACCACCAAGCACATCTCCACTACCCCCTCACCCCACACCACCACTTTCTGCTTTCCGCAGGGATCGCTCCCTACGCATCTCCCTTGTCCATTCATTCCTCCACATTCCTGTCGGTGTCATCTGCTGAACTCAATGCTCCCAGTGCGGCCTCCTGCATATCGACCACTTCGCTGAGCACTTACACTCCATCCACCGGAAAAAGTGGGATCTCCCAGTGGCCGTCCATTTCAATTTTACTACCCATTCGCATTCCAACATGTCAGTCCGTAGCCTCCGCTGCTGCTGCGATGAGGCCACACTCAAAATGGAGGAGCAACACTTTATAGTCCATCTGGGTAGACTCCAAGCTAATGGCATGAGCATCCATTTCTGGATGCATCTTAATGCTGTAAGAATATTGGCCTGTCTCGAAGAAGCAGGTTCACTGGTCTGTTAAGTGAGACACAAGACATTGATTATGGAACATCTGAGCAAACATCTAAGCCACTCTAACTTACAAAAGCTACAATACTAAGCATTCAGTGACACTTCAAACTCAACAGGTTCATGAAGTTGCCCTAAGTTACAACTATAAAACTAGGCATTCAATGAGTGTGTGCCTCTTGTATCTGCAGCACACTTTCACAATGGTTCTTCAGCACCGGTCACAAGCTCAATATGAAGAGAAGTCCCTGGAGACAAAGGAAAGCTGGCGAGTCTCTTGTACCGTGCTATTCTTATATCCCTGAGGTACCCAGAACCAAACTGTGGTGCCGTGGCAAGCAATGGGATAGAACTGCTGCATCCCACGAAGGGGGTCAATCAACACTGGCGCAGTGGAAGCGGCTTTCGACCGGCTGGTAAAGTAACCCTCCACATCACATAGCCTCCAACACTTTTCAGGCAATGATTCCCAGGCTTCAATCACCCTCAGTGTGAAAAATGTCCTCCTTAGAAACGCTCTTAAACCACCACTCTTTTGCCTTTTAGTTATGCCTTTTGTCTTGGAGACGACCCACATTGGATAAAATTATTTTTTCCCCTCATAATGTTATTAATTATCCTCAGCCTCCTCCTGAAGCAATAAACACAGCCTTTCCAGTCTCTCCTTACAATTAGAATGCTCCAATCCGAGCAACATCCTGGTGAATCTCCTCTTTATCCCCACACCCCGCCCCCGCCCAGTACACATGGTGTGTCAACCAGAATCTCACATTCCTGGTGTGACCTAACCTATGATTTATGAAGTTGCAACATGATATCCCAGCTCTTGTATTCTGTTCCACTTCAAACGAAGGCAAGCACGCCTCATTCCTTCATTACTACTTCATCCACCTGTGCTTCCACTTTCAGAGATCCAGGTGCTTCTACCCGAAGTGGTAGCAATTTGCAAAGCTCTGAGTAATTATTAGTGACAGGTACTCTCACAGCATCTGACGAAACAGTGGACCTGCTAATGCGTTGAAGGCCAGGGGCCAAGAGTTGGTAAATGGGATTAGTATGGATCAGTACTTAATGACTGGCATGAATGTGGTGGGCTACAGGTCCTGCTTCCATGCTGTAGAACACTATGACTTTACAAACGTAATATTGACACTAAAATATCTTTTTTTTTTAAAGATATTATGACTACTTGATTTATGATGTGGGCCAAGTTGTAAACAAATCAAACATGCAAAGGTTAGGTCTGAAAATATAAATATAAAATACGGCATTTCCTGTGGTTGTCGTGAGCTGACCACCCACACCATAAATAATAGAGCAATATTGGATGTGCAGGAGGCATATGAAAGGTTCATCACTACTGATGGAAAAACTTACAGTCGAGACTGATCTGAGAAGGAAAACTCAACCTCCTACGTGACCGATTTCTTCACCACTGATCCTCCCCATCTTTTAATGAGTGTTAAGTGTTGATTTTTTTTTTCCTCTCAGTCAACATCTCAAATATTTAAAATCTACTTTAAAGCAGGAGGCGACCTCAACAACTGTGTCCAGCCAAGGATATCATCAACATGACGGCGAAGGCCACTCTCTTGACACACGGCACTGAAATGTTAGGAATCACAGCTCCCACACATGGTAATGGTCATGTGAGCTGTGACCTTGTGAATTCCTTGGAATCAACCTTAAATTAATCACTTAGACCCCCAAACCCCAATATGACTGTCGGTAGGCAAATAGAGCCTATATAGAAACTCACAAAATGGCTGGTTAGTGGGTTTAAAGTTGTAAAAAATGTAATGTATTATTACTTATATTTCAAGTACACATTACAATAACTGTATGTTGGCTATCAGAATTTAACTTCAAAGGATCATAGAACCCAAGGCATTTTTTTGGCGGAGAAAGAGGTCATTTGGATGACTGTGTCAGAAACAGCATGTTCCCAGTTCACAGCTCTTAGCTAAGTTAATTAATGGCACATCCAGTTCTGAATCTAATAGTTTATTTAACTGGACTCTGTAAATGTTTTCTATTTAAATTAGTCATATTTAAATTATATTTCATATACCTATCCTCGCTTTGACCATCAAACCATGAAGATACCTTCACAAGCTCCTACAGCCCCCAATGACCCTGTGATTTCAGTCTCAGAGGCTGACGTGAGAACATTCTTAAGGAGGGTGAGTCCACAGAAAGCATCTAGTCCAGTTGGAGTACCTGGCCAAGTCCTAAAGACCCGTGCTGATCAGCTGGCGAGAGTATTTACCGATATCCTTAACCTCTCACTTTGGCAGTCTGAGATACCCACCTGCTTCAATTATACTGGTGCTTAAGAAGAACATGGTAACCTGCCTTAATGACTGTTGTCCAGCAATACTTACATCCACTGTCACAAAGTGCTTTTGAGAGGCTGGTGATAAACATATTAACTCTTCCATGAGAAGTGACTTGCATCCACTCCAGATTGACTACCGTCACATCAGGTCAACAGCAGATGCCATTTCACTGGCTCTTCACTCAACCCTGGAACATCGGGACAGCAAAGATGCATACATCACTTCGGCATTCAATACTATTATACCCTCAAAACTAATCAATAATCTTCAAGACCTTGGCCTTGTGCAATTGGACACTCAACTTCCTCACTTGCAGACTCCAGTCAGTTCAGATTGGAAACAACATCTCCTCCAGGAACTCCACCAGCACGGGTGCACCACAAGACTGCGTGCTTCGCCCCTGCTCTGCTTGCTTTACACTCGTGACTGTGGAGCTAAGCACAGTTTCAATGCCATATTTAAGTTTGCCAATGACATCCAGCCTACTTGAAATTTCCATATGTTCCCCAAAGCTCTAGAGTTCATACTTGACCTAATCTCTCCCCTCATGCTGTTCCTGCAGTTCCAATGAACAGTTTAGTGATTTCCAGGAACGATTAGTGCAAAGACAGGCCGAAGGAACCTGCTTCTACATTGTATTGCTCTATGACAGCAGTGATCTTAAATTGGTATTTAAAAAAGTCAGTCTGCAATTCTTTTCAACAGAGGGGAGAATTGTGCAGCTAATTCATTCTCAATACAGCTGCACCATTTCCTCCAAAGATAAAATTAGAAACATAGAATAACCTACAGCACAATACAGGCCCTTCAGCCCACAAAGCTGTGCTGAACATGTCCTTACCTGAGAAATTACCTAGGGTTACCCATAGCCCTCTATTTTTCTAAGCTCCATGTATCTATCCAGGAGTCTCTTAAAAGACCCTATCGTATCCACCTCCACCACCACCACCGGCAGCCCATTCCACGCAATCACCACTCTCTGCGTAAAAAAACTTATTCCTGACATCTTCTCTGTACCTACTTCCAAGCACCTTAAAACTATGCCCTCTTGTGCTAGCCATTTCAGCCCTGGGAAAAAGCCTCTGACTATCCACACAATCAATGCCTCTCATTATCTTGTACACCCCTATCAGGTCACTTCTCATCCTCTGTTGCTCCAAGGAGAAAAGGCCGAGTTCACTCAACCTATTCTCATAAGGCATGCTCCACAATCCAGGCAACATCCTTGTAAATCTCCTCTGAACCTTTTCTATGGTTTCCATGTCCTTCCTGTAGTGAGGCGACCAGAACTGAGCACAGTACTCCAAGTGGGGTCTGACCAGGGTTCTATATAGCTGCAACATTATCTCTCAGCTCTGAAACTCAATCCCACGATTGATGAAGGCCAATGCGCTGTATACCTTCTTAACCACACAGTCAACCCACGCAGCAGATTTGAGCATCCTATGGACTTGAACCCCAAGATCTCTCTGATCCTCCACACTGCCAAGAGCCTTACCACTAATACTATATTCTGCCATCATATTTGACCTACCAAAATGAACCACCTCACACTTAGACAATAGGTTCAGGAGCAGGCCATTCAGCCCTTCGAGCCAGCACCGCCATTCACTGTGATCATGGCTGATCATCCACAATCAGTACCCTTTTCCTGCCTTCTCCCCATATCCCTTCACTCCTCTATCTTTAAGAGCTCTATCTAACTCTTTCTTGAAAGAATCCAGAGAATTGGTCTCCACTGCCTTCTGAGGCAGAGCATTCCACAGAACCACAACCCTCTGTGTGAAAAAGTTTTTCCTCAACTCCGTTCTAAATGGTCTACCCCTTATTCTTAAACTGTGGCCTCTGGTTCTAGACTCCCCCAACATCACTTATCTGGGTTGATTTCCATCTGCCACTTCTCAGCTCAGTTTTGTATCCTATCAATGTCCCACTGTAACCTCTGACAGCCCGCCGCACTATCCACAACACCCCCAACCTTTATGTCATCAGCAAATTTACTAACCCATCCCTCCACTACCTCATCCTGGTCATTTATAAAAACCATTGAAGAGTAGGGGTCCCAGAACAGATCCCTGAGGCATACCACTGGTCACTGGCCTCCATGCAGAATATGGCCCATCTACAACCACTCTTTGTCTTCTGTGGGTAAGCAAGTTCTGGATCCACAAAGCAATGTCCCCTTGGATCCCATGCCTCGTTACTTTCTCAGTAAGCCTTGCACGGGGAACCCTATCAAATGCCTTGCTGAAATCCACTACATCCACAGCTCTACCTTCATCAATGTGCTTAGTCACATTTTAGTCAAAATTGATCCTGCTTTCTGTGAGGAGAAAGCTGATAAAGTACACCAGACAGTACCGAAGTTGGTGTGATATGAGACTGGGAATAGCAGAGTTTTGCGGTAATTTTGAAATTCAAAGTAAATTTATTATTGAAGTACCAGATGCAACCATGAGATTCATTTTCATGCAGGCAATCTCAATAAATCCATAATAGAATAATAACCATGATAGATTCAATGAAAGACCACTTAAACTTCGGCATTCAAAATGAAAGTAATAATAATAAATAAATAAACAATGAATATTGAAAGTGAGTTTATAGGTTATGGGAGCACTTCAGTGATGAAGTGAAGTTGAGTGTATTTATTTCTTTTGGTTCAAGAGCCTGATGATTGTGGAGTAATAACTGTTCCTGCCCCACCTCGGCAATTCCTTTCCACTGACCCACTGTACTCCAGCAAATTTTCTGATGCTCCAAATTCCAGTATCTACAGTCTCACGAGACTATAAGACAAAGGAGCAGAAGTTGGCCATTCAGCCCATCGAGTCTGCTCCACTATTTTATTATGAGCTGATCCATTCTCCCATTTAGTCCCACTGCCCCGCCTTCTCAGCATAACCTTTGATGCCCTGGCTACTCAGATACCTATCAATCTCTGCTTTCAATACACCCAATGACTTGGCTTCCACTGCCACCCGTGGCAACAAATTCCATAGATTCACCACCCTCTGGCTAAAAAAGTTTCTTCGCATCTCTGTTCTGAATGGGCATCTTCAATCCTTAAGTCATGCCCTCTCGTACTAGACTCCCCCATCATGGGAAACAATTTTGCCACATCCACTCTGTCCATGCCTTTCAACATTCGAAATGTTTCTATAAGGTCTCCCCTCATTCTTCTAAACTCCAAGGAATACAGTCCAAGAGCAAACAAACGTTCCTCATATGTTAACCCCCTCATTCCCGGAATCATTCTAATGAATCTTCTCTGTACCCTCTCCAACGTCAGCACATTCTTTCTTAAATAAGGAAACCAAAACTGCCCACAGTACTCCAAGTGAGGTCTCATCAGCACCTTATAGAGCCTCAACATCACATCCCTGTTCCTATACTCTATTCCTCTAGAAATGAATGCCAACATCACATTCGCCTTCTTCACCACTGACTCAACCTGGAGGTTAACCTTAAGGGTATCCTGTACAAGGACTCCCAAGTCCCATTGCATCTCAGAATGTTGAATTCTCTCCCCATTTAAATAATAGTCTGTCCATTTATTTCTTCTGCCAAACTGCATAACCATACACTTTCCAACATTGTATTTCATTTGCCACTTCTTTGCCCATTCTTCCAATCTATCCAAGTCTCTCTGCAGACTCTCTGTTTCCTCAGCACTACCGGCCCCTCCACCTATCTTCGTATCATCAGCAAACTTAGCCACAAAGCCATCTACTCCATAATCCAAATCGTTGATGTACAATGTAAGAAGAAGCAGCCCCAACACGGACCCCTGTGGAACACCACTGGTAACCGGCAGCCAACCAGAATAGGATCCCTTTATTCCCACTCTCTGTTTCCTGCCAATCAGCCAATGCTCTATCCACGTATGTAACTTTCCCGTAATTTCATGGGCTCTTACCTTGTTAAGTAGCCTCATGTGTGGCACCTTGTCAAAGGCCTTCTGAAAATCCAAATATACAACATCCGCTGCATCTCCCTTGTCTAGCCTACTTGTAATTTCCTCAAAAAATTGTAATAGGTTTGTCAGGCAGGATTTTCCTTTAAGGAATCCATGTTGAGTTCTGCCTATCTTGTCATATGCCTCCAGGTACTCTGTAACCTCATCCTTGACAATCGACTCCAACAACTTCCCAACCACCGATGTCAAGCTAACAGGTCTATAATTTCCTTTTTGCTTCCTTTCCCCCTTCTTAAATAGCGGAGTGACATTTGCTATCTTCCAGTCCTCCGGAACCATGCCAGAATCTATCGACTTTTGAAAGATCATTGCTAATGCCTCCGCAATCTCCACAGCTACTTCCTTCAGAACACGAGGGTGCATTCCATCTGGTCCGGGAGATTTATCTACCCTTAGACTACTCAGCTTCCTGAGTACTTTCTCTGTCATAATTGTGACTGCGCACACTTCTCTTCCCTGCCACCCTTGAGTGTCCGGTGCTGATGTCTTCCTCAGTGAAGACTGATGCAAAATACTCATTCAGTTCCTCTGCCATCTCCTTATCTCCCATTACAATTTCTCCAGCATAATTTTCTATCGGTCCTATATCTACTCTCACCTGTCTTTTACTCTTTATATACTTGAAAAAGCTTTTAGTATCCTCTTTGATATTATTTGCTAGCTTCCTTTCATAGTTCATCTTTTCCCTCTTAATGACCTTCTTAGTTTCCTTTTGTAAGCTTTTAAAAACTTCCCAGTCCTCTGTCTTTCCACTAATTTTTGCTTCCTTGTATGCCCTCTCCACTGCTTTAACTTTGGCTTTGACTTCTCTTGTCTTTTTTCCATTCAAAAATTTCTTCTTTTTTGGAATATTCCTGTCTTGCACCTTCCTCACTTCTTGCATAAACTCCAGCCACTGCTGCTCTGCCGTCCTTCCCGCCAGTGTCCCTTTCCAGTCAACTTTGGCCAGTTCCTCTCTCATGCCACTATAATTTCCTTTACTCCACTAAAATACCGACACATCAGATTTTGGCTTCTCTTTTTCAAATTTCACAGTGAACTCAATCATGTTATGATCACTGTCTCCTAAGGGTTCCTTCACCTCAATCTCTCTAATCACCTCCGGTTCATTACACAATACCCAATCCAATACTGCCGATCCCTTAGTGGGCTCAACAACAAGCTGTTCTAAATCATCTTCTAAATCATCTTGAAGGGGGATCATCTTCTCCCTCCAACATCGATGGCTGAACTTCCCAGTTCACAAAATACATTCGCTGGAAATCTGAAACAAAAACAGAAAATCATGGAAAACTCAGCGGGTTCAGCAGCGACTGTGGAAAGGAAATCAATCAACTTTTGTCAGAACTGGGATACAATGAGGTACAGATACAAGAGAGTGCAGATACTGGAATCTGGAGCAACAATCAATCTGCTGCTGGAACTCTGGAGGTTAAGCCAATTCCATACGGGAATGAACTGCTTGTGTTTCATGTTGAGAGAGATACAAGTTAATTTTCAATAGAAGGGAAGGTGGAGGAGGGATATGTACAAAAAAGATGTAGAAATTACAGCACAACAAGGATTAAGATGGTGTGAGCTGTACAGAACAAGGTCACTGAAAGAGTAACATCCTCCAAGAACAGTTTGAAAAATAATATTCCCCAAGGGAAGTACAAAATACTCCGCAGACCAGACAAGATAAAGACGCTATAAAATTGACAATTCTAAACTGTAACTTTAGACAGTTCAGTGACGGGGGCTGAATAGTTCTCCTTGTGCACAAGTTTAAAAAGTGCAATTGAGAAACAAGTGTAAATTGTCAGATCCTAGTTAATCAGCAATGGCAAAAGGAATGTCTGTGATAGGACATGGCAAAATGGCACATTATCAGCACACTATGGAGATGGAAACAGCTAACATTTCAGATGAGGGCCCATTCATCAGGTATGAGAAATAGAGGATATTTTACAGTAGATTGCAGTAAAATATGGGTGAAACAAGAAAATACTCAGAGTGAAAAAATATAGGTTAGTCCTCAAATGAGCTCATCTTTGGCTTCCCACCATTGGTTTTCCATATGACTACACCGTCCATTTAACCTATTGCTGAGCAGGAGAGGAACACCTGGTATTATTTGAGGTTCTGCAGTTAACTTCATTGAGAAGTTCAAATTCAGACTTCTATTTCCTTGCTTGCTTTCAGTCTCATTGGCACCATCCAGCAATCCTGCACCCTGAAAAACAGGACTGACTCCAGTGTTCCACATACGGAAGAGTCCAGGACCAGGACCAGGCCATTTGGCCACGACATGCTGAACATGATGCCAAATAAAGCGCAATTCCTTCCATCTGCACATGATCCATATCCCTCACTCTCCATGTATGTCAGCAGCCCCTTAAAGACCACATATCTGACTACTCCACCACTACCACCAGCTTCCCATTACTTAAAAAAGTTTTCAATAACTTTAAAGGAATTGCAATTCCAAAGCATCTTTTCATCCTCTTCTCACAAGGAGCGGTGAATCTCTGGGATTCTCTATCCTGAAGAATTATGGAGGACAGTTTACTGGAGGCATTTGAGGATGGTAAGGCCATGTCTTAAAGGTGAGGGAATTGAGGACCGTGCGGAACTGACATAGAAGAGGAGATGTCATTGTAGATCAACCAGGCTTGAGGGGCCCAAATGGCCAACTCCTAATTTCACTTCCTTAGGTTTTAATGTCATTTTGCATTCTCAGCTCCAAGGAGAATGTTCAGCAACTGAAATCTGCAGTCAGATAGTCAGGCAATTAAGTAGTGTGAGATTAGTGTATGAAAGTGTTACTGAGGTGAAAGATCAGCCATAGTCTTATTGAATATTGGAGCAAGTACAAGGAATTGAATTAAACACTGCTGTCACTACTTCTAATGTTTTAAGACAAGTCCTCAACTTGACTTTGTCAGAGGGTTATTGGATGGGTCATTTGTTCCTCCTCATGACCCTCTGTACTCCCCATTGCCCCATAAACAGGCCCTCCCAACAAGTTAGAGACATTGAATTGTTGTCAAAATTGTACAAACATGTCAGCCAATTGGTACAGAATAAGCTCCTGCAGACAACAAGGGTTAGTTAACCTGTTTCTATCGTGTTGGTTGAGGAACAAGTCTGAGGGGTGTGTGTGTGTGTTGGAGGGAGGGGGTGGAGTGAGGAAGGAAGCCACACTCACTCGAGTAAACGAGCAGCATATGATGAACACAAGAGATTCTGCAGATGCTGGAAATCTTGAGCAACACACACACACAAAGGTCATTGGAAGAGGTCACGGGTCAGACTGGACTCGCCTCCTTAATGTAAATAGGGCAGCAATTTACAGATCCGGGGTGACCGTCCCACCCCCACCCGTGCTTCGTGAACGAGGCATTTAGTTCAGAGTCCACAATAGTAAGGGAGGTGTTCATGCTCAGTGAATGCTCCCAAATTGTCCCACCATTCTTCATTCAGGTCATCCCTTCTCCTCACCTGCCCACCAACTCCTTCCCTTTCTCCCATGGCCCACTCTCTTCTGCTATTAGGTTGCTTCTCCTTTAGCCCTTTCCCTTTACTACATACCCCCTCCCAGCTTTTCACTTCGTCCCTCCTCCCCCCCCCACCACTCACATATCACTTGCCAACTTGTTCCCTCTCTCCCCCCTACCCCGCCTTCTCATTATCTTCTTCCCCCTTCCTTTCCGACCGGCAGATGGGTCTGTGTGTGCCTGGCGAACTCGAAGCCAGACCGACAAAGAACACAACTGCTGGAGGAACTCAGCAGGTCAAGCCACATCGGTAAAGGAAAAGGAATGTCGGGTGTTGAAGTTGAAACCTTTCATCGGGCATTTTGCTTGTTTTTGCTCCAGATTCCAGCACTGGCAGTCTTCTGTCTCTCCAGGGTGACTTTAATGTCCTGACAGGAATAAGTAACGGCTATGAAGCCTTTCAAACAAAGCTAAGGCGACAGACGTAGGGTTTGTACGCAGGATACGGCTGGCTGAGGACTAAAAGCTGGTGTCTTGTGACTTAAATTTGAAGTTTTCCCGATCATCTTCCCCCACCCCATCCGCTCTTTCCCCTTGCCTTCCTCTTTATCTCCCAACTCCCCTCTTCACCCTCACCTCCACCTCGATCCTCTCCCCCTCACATCCCCCTCCCCTCCTCACATCCCCTTCTCCTCCCACCTACGCCACACTGCTCCTTCCCCCTCTCCCATTTCCCTCCCCTTCTCAAAATCCTTCCCCATCATCCCCATCTCACCCCTCCTGCCCCGTCTTCCCTACCCCTCCGCCTCTTCCTTCCCCTACTACCGCCGACCATCCGCTCTCGGCTCCCCGGACAGTTCGCCAGAAGAGGCTGCCCTGACAAGCCGGAATCCGTTCAGGAAGAGGAAGCGTCGAGAAATCTCGATAATAGAATTATCGACAATTTGCCGGGAAATGGCGAAAAGCGTGAGGGCGACCACAAGGTTCGCGCACGGGCCGGTCAGATCTCGTCCCCGCCCCGTCCCAATGTGACTGGTCGTAGAGGGAGGGGCGCGGATCGGCACAGGGGCTGTGATAACCCACCGCTACCTTGGGGGATCCGAGCGAGGAAGCACAGCGTCCCAGCTCAACGCAACAGGTAAATATCTCTGTCGTGTTAACAAAGCGGCAACAGCGGAATAGGGTTTGGATATAAAAGGTTGGTGAGGCTGACGAAAGTTTCCTGTTTGGACTTGAGCCGTTCGCTTTCTGTGATTGTTGTCAAATTCGGAGGCTTTTTAAATTCCAGCGCTGCCGGGCAACTTGCAAAATGGGGCTTTATATAGAGTGATGCCGGGATTGCGTGTGTGTGTGTATGTATGTATGTATGTATACCCGGTGTGAGATCGACGTCCCAATAACTGTATTAATGGTAGACTAACGGTAGTGAATTCTCACTCAATTCAACCAATGGGCCAATGGGTCCAATTTTTCCTACCACCTCGACATAATCCGTGGTCTCCAATCCCCATCCCCGCCCCCTAATTACTGCAATTTGACCGGACACCCCTCAGTAAGAACGCTTCTTTGGAAGAAATGCCTCATTGGTCAGACTGGACTCGCCTCCTGAATGTAAGCAGGGCAACAATTTACAGATCCGCGGTGACCGTCCCACCCCACCCGTGCTTCGAGATGAACGGGACATTTAGTTCAGTGCCGACAATAGTAAGGGAGGTGTTCATGCTCAGTGAATGCTCCCAAACTGTCCCACCATCAGCAAGAAGTTAGTGGAGAAACTCGTGGGTCGAGCAGCGTCTGTGGTACGGGTTGGGGAGAGCGATTATCGACGTTTCGCCAAACTCTGCCTTAAGAAATGGACAGGACCACGCTCCTCTCTCCCCGAACTACAGGACCCGCTGAATTCCGCCCAGCAGATTGTCTGTTACTCCGGATTTAGCATCTGCCGTGGCTGGTGTCTTCAGGCAATTAGTGTGAAGTCTCCTGCACGATCTGCTTCCCGCTGTACTGATACACATGAATGTTTTAACATAATAATACTCCAGGTGAGACCACACCTGGAGTTTTGTATGCAGTTTTGGTCCCCTAATCTGAGGAAAGACATCCTTGCCATAGAAGGAGTACAAAGAAGGTTCACCAGATTGATTCCTGGGATGGCAGGACTTTCATATGATGAAAGACTGGATCGACTACGTTTATACTCGTTGGAATTTAGAAGATTGAGGGGGGATCTTATTGAAACGTATAAAATTCTAAAGGGATTGGACAGGCTATATGCAGGAAGATTATCCCCGATGTTGGGGAAGTCCAGAACGAGGGATCACAGTTTAATGATAAAGGGGAAGCCTTTTAGGACGGAGATGAGGAAAAACTTCTTCACACAGAGAGTGGTGAATCTGTGGAATTCTCTGCCACAGGAAACAGTTGAGGCCAGTTCATTGGCTATGTTTAAAGGGAGTTAGATATGGCCCTTGTGGCTAAAGGGATCAGGGTGTATAGAGGGAAGGCTGGTACAGGGTTCTGAGTTGGATGATCAGCCATGATCATACTGAATGGCAGTGCAGGCTCAAAGGGCCGAATGGCCTACTCCTGCACCTATTTTCTATGTTTCTATAACTGACCAGCAGTGACCATAGCGTGTCAGAGATGGCAGCTCAAAACCTGTGGGTTCTCCATTTACTGAAATATATATATAAAGAAAACAAGGTGTAAATTTTAGAGGTGTACTGGAAGATTTTCCAGCTGAAACAATGTCTTTTCATAAAATAAAAAGCTGGAAGAACTCAGCAAGTCAGGCAGCATCTGTGGGTGGAAATAAAGTCAGGGTTTCTGGTGAAGCCCCTTCATGAGGACTTCACCAGGATGCTGTGCCGGACGGAGAGTTTTCAATCGTAGTTTAATTTCACTGGAGGAGGAACGTGATGGAGGTATGCAACATTATGAGGGGAAAGGATAGTGAGAAATTTCTCCACACATTGGAGATAGAAACATAGAAAAACTACAGCACAATGCTGTGCTGACCATGTACTTACTCTAGAAATTACCTAGGGTTACCCATAGCCCTCTATTTTTCTGAGCTCCATGTACCTGTCCAGGAGCCTCTTAAAAGACCCTATCGTTTCTGCCTCCACCACCATCGCCGGGAGCCCATTCCACACACTCACCACTCTCTGTGTAAAAAAAACTTACTCCTGACAGCTCCTCTGTACCTACTTCCAAGCACCTTAAAACTGTGCCATTTCAGCCCTGGGAAAAAGCCTCTGACTATCCACATGATCAGTGCCTCTCATCATCTTTTACACCTCTATCAGGTCACCTCTCATCCTTTGTCGCTCCAAAGAGAAAAGGCCAAGTTCACTCAACCTATTCTCATAAGGCAAGCTCCCCAATCCAGGCAACATCCTTGTAAATCTCCTCTTCACTCTTTCTATGGTTTCCACATCCTTCCTGTAGTGAGGCGACCAGAACTGAGCACAGTACTCCAAGTGGGGTCTGACCAGGGTCCTATAGAGCTGTAACAAATATGTTTAAAAGAAAGGCACATCTTTAGGGTAGGAGGGCTAGAGAACATACGAAGAAATAGAATTCCACCCAAAGGGTTGTTATACACTGAGAAGGTTGTGGAGCCAGGTACTCACTCAGCATTTAAGTTTTCGGACCAGCTCTTGAATTGTCAGTGCTTGGAAGGTTACAGACCAAGTGCTGGTAAATGGGATCAGTATAGATGGGTACTTATTGATCTTTTCCTTAACACTGTTCTCTCCTTCTGGCAGTTCAAATGTATGTTAGCCTCAGATTGACTATATTCAATGACACTGCTTCTACACCTCTCAGAGGTGGAGAATTTGAAAGGGAAGAAAGTCCTTTTGATTCCCGTCTGAAATGGTTGTCCCCTTATTCTGAAACAGCACTCCCACCCCACCCCACACTCTCCTTTGCTGAACAAACATTAGAGGAATTAGTCTCCCAACATCTGTCGTGTCAGCTTTCCTCAGAACCTGATGTTTCAGTTAGGGAACTTTCATCCTTCTAAGCTCTGTTGAGCATGGATTTTATTTATTTAACCTTTCGTATATTAAACCTTTAATTTTGGGAATCAGCGCCATGTACAGCATGGCTTCCAGTTCAAGTATGTCATACCTTAAATATGCAAACTAAAACTGCATGGTACTCCAATTACTATCTTATCAGCAAGTTGTAAAGTTACTTCAGAACTGCGCTGTGCAGCAGGCCAACAGGGCATCCAACTTCCCAGTTCCCGTTGGACCACAATATTTTGTAGTCTCTCTACATTTAATAAGTGACTAACTTTTTCATTCTTTCTTCTAAAGCAAAAAGCTTCACATTTTCCACAAACTTCATTTGCCACTCACTTAACCCATTCCTTTGCTAACTCTTTATGTAGCCCTCACAGCTTTCAAACCCATCTACCATTGTATCAGCTGCAGTGTACTCAGTCCTTTTGCCAGGTCATTAATATAGATCCTAAATACTTGAAGCCTCGGGACCGATCTCTGTAGCATTCCATTTGTTACTGATTGCCAATGACTCATTTATCTCAACTCTGTTGTCTGCCTTCTCTTTTTAATCTGCTATCTTCTGAAGATTACCAGATTACCCTGACTGTGGCTGGTTTCTATGTTTCCTTTAATAAAAACAATTTGAGCAACTTGAGGCCATTGCTCACTCAGTCACACAGCTGAAACTCAGACTTGATTGGAGTCCATTTCAATCCCATTATGTGCATAACCTTAAACAAAGATTATTGTCGAGACTCAGGAGACTGTAGATGCTGAAATTTGGAGCAACAAACAACTAGACAGTTTGGATCGCATTTAATAGCTCTGCTGAAGACATTATTTTAATTCAATTTCGCCTGGTCTATATTGATCTTTGGAATTCTGTACCCCAAGAGAGTAAAAGAGGCTTGGTCACTGTGTCTTTTCAAAGGAGAGATCAATAAATTTCTGTATATTATGAGAATAGAGGGGTATGGGAAAATTGTTAGAAAATGGAACAGATAGAAAATCATGATCACGACATTCATTATATGCTATGTCGTATGAAGTGGGTGATCATGATTGTTCCAGGCAAATTTTTCTACAGAAGTGGTTTGCTGTTGCCTTCTTCCTGGTAGTGTCTTTAAAGACAGGTGACCCCTGCCATTACCAATACCCTTCAGTGGTTATCTGCCTGATGTCAGTGATCATGTAACCAGGATTTGTGACATGTACCAGCTGCTCATAAGACCATCCACCACCTGCTCCCATGGCTTCATGTAACCTGGTTGTGGGGAGGGGCTAAGCAGGTGCTACACTTTGAACTTTGAATAATAAGTTAAAAATAAAGTGGGTTTGGATCTCTGAGATGTGAAAAACTCTAATATAAACACAGAATATGTTCTAAGTCCTCAGAAGGTTAAGCAGCATCCATAAAAGAAGAAAGAGAGTTAATGTTTCTGGTCAATAACTTAAGAACTGGGAAAATTCAGAGCACTTGCAGAGAAGGGGTGGTGTGGAACGGAAAAACGGGTGTACCCGTGATAGGGTGGAGACCGTGGGATGATCACACAGACTGATGTTAGTTACAGGAGGATGCAGGACGTTTGTTAAATGGCACCTAATCTGCCAGAAAGAGGTGTAAATTGAAGGGCAGGCAGAGGGGAAAAAAGTAAACTGATTGAAGTTGCTGCAAATCTATGAACAAAGAGAGTGCTGGGAAGGTCAGCATCTGTGGAGAGAGAAATTGGAGGCACAGCCTTTTAGAAGTATATAAAATTACAAGAGACATGGGTAGGCTAAATAGTGTCTTTCTCCCAGATGGAAATGCCAAATACTGGAGGAAATAGGATTAAAGTGAAAGGGAGGAAGTTGAAGAGATGTGCAGGCCACATCTTTTTTTACATACTGAAAGCCTGAAAAGTGGTGTCCAGGTGGTGGTACAAGCAGATACAATGGCAACTTTTCAGAGGCATTCAGACAGGTGGACTAACAGGTAGGGAATGGAAGGATAGAGACCATGGGACTATGACATCATGGGCTGAAGGGCCACTTCCTGTGCTGTGATGTTAAATGTTCTGGATGATCCCTGACCCGCCAAGCCCGTCGTGTGTTTCTTCTCCTCCACCGGAACCAGCCTGTTTGGACACAAACTGGAAAGTCAAGCCCACTGGATAAACAGGGCAGCCAAATCAAGATTCAATAAACAGAAACACGTGTGACTGAAACATATATTGTTGAATTCATCGTGAGCTGCAAACGATGTAGTGTGCCTGGACATAATGTGAGATTAATGTCTCAGGTTGGCATTGGGGGTTATTGGACAGTGTACGGAAACAGAGTAGATTGAGAATTAGGGTGAAATGCAACTAGCAACACAGTCAGTGTTCTACAAAGCAATCATCCTAGTTCTTCCCCATAGGAAGGGGAACCCTGAATGAAATGGCACCAAATTGGAACAAGTGTAATTGAATCATTTGTTTCACCTAAAGGACCGTTTGGACCTTGGTTGGTGGGAAGGGAAGAGATAAAAGGGTGAATGTTTTGTTTCTTGTAGTTGCCAGGGTCAGTGCCATGAAAAGGTGAGTGAGTGAGACCCACGGGGAATGGGAAACAAGAAACTGGAGATGCTGGAATCTGGAGCAATCCACAAGATTCCAGACTGGCAGGGGTTCTCATCCCTTTTCATTCCATGGGAACCTACCATTAACAAGAGGTCCACGGACCCCAGTTTGGGGACCCCTGTTTTTTTTTTTTAGTTGACATTTCAGCTCGGATGAAAAGTCTTGGTCCAAAATGTTGACTGTTCACTTCCGTTCACAGATGCTGCCAGACCTGTGAGTTCTTTTAATGGTGGTTATCATGGGTGACTTTAACTTCCCTAATATTGATTGGCACCTGATTAGTTCCAAGGGTTTAGATGGGGCAGAGTTTGTTAAGTGTGTCCAGGACGGATTCCTGTCACAGTATGTGGACAGGCTGACCAGGGGGAATGCCATACTAGATCTAGTACTAGGTAATGAACCAGGTCAGGTCACAGATCTCTCAGTGGGTGAGAATCTGGGGGACAATGACCACCACTCCCTGGCCTTTAGCATTATCATGGAAAAGGATAGAATCAGAGAGGACAGGAAAATTTTTAATTGGGGAAGGGCAAATTATGAGGCTATAAGGCTAGAACTTGCGGGTGTGAATTGGGATGATGTTTTTGCAGGGAAATGTACTATGGACATGTGGTCAATGTTTAGAGATCTCTTGCAGGATATTAGGGATAAATTTGTCCCGGTGAGGAAGATAAAGAATGGTAGGGTGAAGGAACCATGGGTGACAAGTGAGGTGGAAAATCTAGTCAGGTGGAAGAAGGCAGCATACATGAGATTTAGGAAGCAAGGATCAGATGGGTCTATTGAGGATTATAGGGAAGCAAGAAAGGAGCTTAAGAAGGAGCTGAGAAGAGCAAGAAGGGGGCATGAGAAGGCTTTGGCGAGTAGGAAAGGAAAACCCCAAGCCATTTTTCAATTATGTGAAGAACAAAAGGATGACAGGAGTGAAGGTAGGACCGATTAGAGATAAAGGTGGGAAGGTGTGCCTGGAGGCTGTGGAAGTGAGCAAAGTCCTCAATGAATACTTCTCTTCGGTATTCACCAGTGAGAGGGAACTTGATGATGGTGAGGACAATATGAGTGAGGTTGATGTTCTGGAAAATGTTGATCTTAAGGGAGAGGAGGTGTTGGAGTTGTTAAAATACATTAGGACGGATAAGTCCCCGGGGCCTGACGGAATATTTCCCAGGCTGCTCCATGAGGCGTGGGAAGAGATTGCTGAGCCTCTGGCTAGGATCTTTATGTCCTCGTTGTCCATGGGAATGGTACCGGAGGATTGGAGGGAGGCGAATGTTGTCCCCTTGTTCAAAAAAGGTAGTAGGGGTAGTCCGGGTAATTATAGACCAGTGAGCCTTACATCTGTGGTGGGAAAGCTGTTGGAAAAGATTCTTAGAGATAGGATCTGTGGGCATTTAGAGAATCATGGTCTGACCAGGGACAGTCAGCATGGCTTTGTGAAGGGCAGATCATGTCTAACAAGCCTGATAGAGTTCTTTGAGGGGGTGACCAGGCATATAGATGAGGGTAGTGCAGTGGATGTGATCTACATGGATTTTAGTAAGGCATTTGATAAAGTTCCACATGGTAGGCTTATTCAGAAAGTCAGAAGGCATGGGATCCAGGGAAGTTTGGCCAGGTGGATTCAGAATTGGCTTGCCTGCAGAAGGCAGAGGGTCATGGTGGAGGGAGTACATTCAGACTGGAGGATTGTGACTAGTGGTGTCCCACAAGGATCTGTTCTGGGACCTCTACTTTTCGTGATTTTTATTTACGACCTGGAAGAGGGGGGTAGAAGGGTGGGTTGGCAAGTTTGCAGACGACTCAAAGGTTGGTGGTGTTGTAGATAGTGTCGAGGATTGTCGAAGATTGCAGAGAGACATTGATGGGATGCAGAAGTGGGCTGAGAAGTGGCAGATGGAGTTCAACCCGGAGAAATGTGAAGTGGTACAAACTCCAAGGCAGAGTACAAAGTAAATGGCAGGCTACTTGGTAGTGTGGAGGAGCAGAGGGATCTGGGGGTACCTGTCCATAGATCCCTGAAAGTTGCCTCACAGGTAGATAGGGTAGTTCAGAAAGCTTATGGGGTGTTAGCTTTCATAAGTCGAGGGATAGAGTTTAAGAGTCGCGATGTAATGATGCAGCTCTATAAAACTCTGGTTAGGCCACACTTGGAGTTCTGTGTCCAGTTCTGGTCGCCTCACTATAGGAAAGATGTGGAAGCATTGGAAAGGGTAAAGAGGAGATTTATCAGGATGCTGCCTGGTTTAGAGAGTTTGGATTATGATCAGAGATTAAGGGAGCTAGGGCTTTACTCTTTGGAGAGAAGGAGGATGAGAGGAGACATGATAGAGGTGTACAAGATAATAAGAGGAATAGATAGAGTAGATAGCCAGTGCCTCTTCCCCAGGGCACCACTCCTCAATACAAGAGGACATGGCTTTAAGGTAAGGGGTGGGAAGTTCAAGGGGGATATTAGAGAAAGGTTTTTTATTCAGAGAGTGGTTGGTGCGTGGAATACACTGTCTGAGTCAGTGGTGGGGGCAGATACACTCGTGAAGTTTAAGAGACTACTAGGCGGAATTTAAGGTGGGGGGTTATATGGGAGGCAGAGTTTGAGGGTCGGCACAACATTGTAAGCTGAAGGGTCTGTAATGTGCTGTACTGTTCTATGTTCTATGTTCTTCCAGCATCCTGTTTGTTGTTGCAAAGGGAATGGTCCCTTTGGGATGCTGAAAAAGGAGGGGAAGGTGGAGACGGTTTCTGTTTCTGTCTCAGATCTCTAACAGCAACAGCTCTTTTTGTTTTTTGGTTATATCACTCTATTTACAACCAATTCACATGTAAATTGTAGGCACAGTTATCACAGAATACAGGTAGAACATTTGCCCACACTAGATTCCAACATGCGATAATCTCCAGATTTGTTTACCTCAATAAATACTTTTTCCTCGTCACACTGTTTTAACCTATTTATGGGATGTGAGCACCGATGACAAGGCCAGATTTTATTGCCCTTCTCTGATTGCTTTAGAGCAGGGGTCCACGGACCCCTTGGTTAATAGTCGGGGTCCATGGCGTAAAAAGGATTGGGAACCTCTGCTTTAGAAGAAGGAAGTGAGTTCCTTTCTTTAACCACTGCAGTCCACCTACTGAAGGTTCTCCCACAATGTTGTAGGGTAGACAGTTCCAGGATTTAATCCAGTGACAGTCAATTATTGACTTTCAATATGCTGGTTATAGTTATTGAATGGTCCTTGTTAAGTCTGAAGATATTGTGAAATTACTAGGATAAGAGATGCCTTGTTCTGATAACTTGAATCTGCGATGGACTGTGAGTTGTGACGGGGTCAATAAAGAGTCGTCCAGAGAATTAAGTTATGTTGAGTAAGTGGGCAGATACATGGTATACACGACGTCAGATGGACAAACGTGACATTAATCAATGGTCATGTACTTCAGCGCCCTGTTTCTTTGATTTTGCTCTGGTTTTCCTTTAGATGCCTTTGTCTGTAGAATTGCTTAGCCCAGAACAAAGCCCTTTCAGCCCAGCTCACCCACGACACTGTGTCATCCATGCTAATCCCACGTGCCTGCATTAGGCCCTTATCTCACTGTGTTTTTCCTCCCTAGTTACCTGTCCAATTGCCTTTTAACCATTATAACGGTATTTGCCTCCTTTGGCAACTTATTCCAGAGAGCACGTCAATTCCATTCCCCTCATTTATCTTGCTGCAGACCTTTCTTTATCTTCTGTCAATTAACAACTTCCTTTCCTAATTCTTCAACCACTCAACTAGACGGGGGGGGGGGGGTGTAATTTACAGTAGCTAATTAACATGAGATGACAGGACTGGCATATGAACAGATATTGGGTCAGTTAGAACTATATTCACTGGAAGAGATGAGTGGGAGGATACTGCATAGCAACCTCTAAAATTCTAACAAGTCTGGGCAGACTAGGGTGAAAATTGTCAGCGTTATTTAAATTGTACTAGATTTGGAAATACAGATATTCAAAGGAGCTTGACTGTCCTTGTATAGTAAGTATTGAAAGCAAGCCTACAGTAAACTGTGACAAGATGAATAGTACGCTCACATTCATTGTTAAAGGATCTGCTTACAGGAGAAATGTCTTGCTACAGTTTGCAGGTCATAAGTAAGACCAGGACTGGAGTGTTGTGTCTAGCCTATGAAAGGATACTCTTGCTGCTGACAGAGAACAGCAAAATTCATCAGACTTATTCCTGGCATGGCATTTTGAGGAAAGATTGCGTCAACTATTTTGCATTTGATAGAGATTAGAAGATGAGAGGGGATCTCATAGGGATGTACAAAGTTCATGGGGCAGATTAGATGCAGGGAGGACATTGGCCTTGCCTGGAGATATCTAAAACCTGGGGTCACACTCTCTGAGTGACAACATTTAAGACTGAGATGAGATGAAATTTCTTCACACAGAGGATGATGAGACTGTGGAATTCCCTAGCATCGAGGGTCAAGTTGCTGAATGTATTTACAAAGGACATAAATAGTCAAAAGAGATGGGGGAGATCTAACTGGATTTGTTGCATCAGTATTTACTCGGGAGATGGACTCAGAGTCTATAGAAGTGAGGCAAAATAGCAGGGAGGTCATGGACAGTGTACAGATTACAGAGAAGCAGGTGCTTGATGTCTTGAGGAAAGTTAGGGTGGATAAATCCCCAGGGCCTGACAAGGTGTTCCCTTGGACCAGGCTAGTACAGAAATTGCAGGGGCCCTAGCAGGGATATTTAAAATGTCCTGAACCGTGGGTGAGGTGCCAGAGGATTGGAGGATACCAAGTGCTCCGTTGTTTAAGAAAGGTTCTAAGAATAAGTCAGGAAATTATAGGCCAGTGAGCCTGACATCTGTATTGGGTAGGTTGTTGGAAGGTATACTAAGGTACAAGATATATAAGTATTTGGTTAGACAGGGTCTGATTAGGGATAGTCAACATGGCTTTTTGCATGGTAGGTCATGCCTAACCAATCTCATAGAGTTTTTGAGGAAGTTACCACGAAAGTTGGTGAAGACAAGGCAGTGGAGTTGTCAACATGGACTTTAACAAGGCCTTTGTCAAGGTCCTGCATAGAAGGTTGGTCAAGAAGATTCAGTCACTTGGCATTCAGGATGAGGTAGTAAATTGGATTAGATACTGGCTTCACAGGAGAAGCCAGAGAGTGGCAGTAGACAGTTGCCTCTCAGACTGGAGGCCTGTGACTAGTGATGTGCCACAGGGCTTGGTGCTGGGTCCATTACTGTTTGTCTTCAATATCAACGATATGAGTGATGATGTGGTAAATGGAATCATCGAATTTGTAGATGATACCAAGAATGGGGGTGTAGTGGACAGAGAGGATGACTATCAAAGCTTGCAGCTGGATCTGGACCAGGTGGGAAAATGAACTGAAAAATGGCAGGTGGAATTTTTTGCAGACAAGTGAGAGGTTTTGCACTTTGGGATGACAAACCAGGGTAGACTTACACAGTAAGTGCTAGGGCACTGAGAAAAGCAGTAGAACATAGAGATCTGGGAATACAGATCCATAATTCATTGAAAGTAGTATTATAGACAGGTAGATAGGGTCATAAAGAAAGCTTCATAATTGGCCTTCATAAATAAATGTATTGAGTACAGGAGTTGAGATATTATGTTGAAGTTGTATAAGACATTGATGAGGCCTAATTTGGAGTATTGTGTGTAGTTCCGGACATCCTACTTACAGGAAAGGTGTCAATAAGATTGAAAGAGTGCAGAGGAAATTTGCAAGGATGTTGCCAGGACTTGAGGACCTGTGTTTTAGGAAAACGTTGAATAGGTTAGAGCATAGAAAAATCAGGGAAGATTTATTGGAGGTACACTCAATTATGAGGAGTATAGATAGAGTAAATGCAATCATACTTTTTCCATTGAGGTTGGGTGAGACTAGAATTAGAGGTCATGGGTTAATGGTGAAAGGTGAAATGTTTAAGGGGAACATGAGGGGGTATTCAGAGGGTCATGAGAGTGTGGGATGAGCTGCCAGTGGAAATGGTGGATGTGGGGCTTGTTTTACATAGGTACTTGGATGGAAGGGCTGTGGAGGGTGCAGGTCGATGGAACCAGGCAGATTTAATAATCTGGCATTGGCGAGTTGTGCCCAAAGGCCCTGGTTCTATGCTGTGGTGCTCTATAACTTTTAGGCTAACAGAGTAAATGGCAGAAACCTTAGGAGTGTGTTGACATACGGAGGGACCCTGAGATACAAGACCATTGTTCACTGAGTGGTGACACACAGATGGAGTACTGTGGTAAAGAGGGCATTCGGTGTGCTTGCCCGGACATTGGGATGTCATGTCATCACTGTACAAAACATGGGTCAGACCACATTATTGTGTACAGTTCTGGTCACCCCCTACAGGAAGGACCTTGTAGCATTACGGTGCAGAAAAGGTTCACCAGGGTGATGCCCGGAGCGGCCGAGTTTCTGAGAGAATTGATTGGCTCGGTTTATTCTCAGTAGAATGCAGGAGGCTGAGGATTGACCTTCTAGAGGTCAAAGAAATACAAAGGGCATGGATAGGACAGATAACAAAAAAGGGCGCATATCCAAGATGAAAGGGGTAAAAATGAAAAGATCTGAGGGATAGGCTTTTCACATTGAGGCTGGTAGTTAACAGGGATCTACAGGCAGGAGAGGAAGATACACTTACAATATTTAAATTGCATTTGGACAGGTGGCTAGGAACGCCATTAAGGAATCTGCGCCAAATGGAGAGGATAGATATTAAGAGTTTAAATAAGCTTAGTGTAGTTCAACATCACATTTGGCCTGCTTTTGTTTGGTATGGTTGTAGTGATAAAGATATCAAAGATAATGGATGACAGTGGAACAACAATGGCAGGTATTTCTGGGAATAATACAGATGGTGCATCAGTTCATTCCAAAGAGGAAGAAAGATTCTAAGGGGAGTAAGGGGCGACCATGGATGATAAGGGAAGTCAAAGACCGTATAAAAATAAAAGAGAAGAAGTATAACATAGCAAAGATGAGCGGGAAGCCAGAGGGTTGGGAAACTTTTAAAGAGCAACAGAGGATAACTAAAAAGGCAATACGGGGAGAAAAGATGAGATTCAAAGGCAAGCTAGCCAAGGATATAAAGGAGGATAGTAAGAGCTTCTTTAGATATGTGAAGAGGAAAAAATTAGTTAAGACCAAAGTTGGGCCCTTGAAGACAGAAACAGGTGAATTTATTATGGGGAACAAGGAAATGGCAGATGAGCTGAACAG
Source organism: Mobula hypostoma (assembly GCF_963921235.1). NCBI lineage: Eukaryota > Metazoa > Chordata > Chondrichthyes > Myliobatiformes > Myliobatidae > Mobula > Mobula hypostoma. Next base: position 137,343,368 of record NC_086098.1, read on the forward strand.
GTACTTTGTCTTCCCTAGTGAAGACAGATCCACAAGTAATCTCCCAGATGTAATAGTGGCCAGAGGACCTAGGGTAACGGAGGGATTGAAGGAGATTCACATTAGGCAGGAAATGGTATTGGATAGACTGATGGGACTGAAGGCTGATAAATCCCCAGGGCCTGATGATCTGCACCCCAGGGTACTTAAGGAGGTGGGTCTAGAAATCGTGGATGCATTGGTAATTATTTTCCAATGTTCTATAGATTCAGGATCAGTTCCTGAGGATTGGAGGGTAGCTAATGTTATTCCACTTTTTAAGAAAGGAGGGAAAGAGAAAACAGGGAATTATAGACCAGTTAGCCTGACACCAGTGGTGGGGAAGATGCTGGAGTCAGTTATAAAGGATGAAATAGTGGCACATTTGGATAGCAGTAACAGGATCGGTCCGAGTCAGCATGGATTTACAAAGGGGAAATCATGCTTGACTAATCTTCTGGAATTTTTTGAGGATGTAACTATGAAAATGGACAAAGGAGAGCCAGTGGATGCAGTGTACCTGGACTTTCAGAAAGCCTTTGATAAGGTCCCACATAGGAGATTAGTGGGCAAAATTAGAGCACCTGGTATCGGGGGTAGGGTACTGACATGGATAAAAAAATTGGTTGACAGACAGGAAACAAAGAGTAGGGATTAACGGGTCCCTTTCAGAATGGCAGGCGGTGACTAGTGGGGTACCGCAAGGCTCGGTGCTGGGACCACAGCTATTTACAATATACATTAATGATTTAGATGAAGGGATTAAAAGTAACATTAGCAAATTTGCAGATGACACAAAGCTGGGTGGCAGTGTGAAATGTGTGGAGGATGTTGAGATAATGCAGGATGACTTGGACAGGCTGAGTGATTGGGCAGATGCATGGCAGATCCAGTTTAATGTGGATAAATGTGAGATTATCCACTTTGGTGGCAAGAACAGGAAGGCAGATTACTACTTGAATGGTGTCAAGTTAGGAAAAGGGGAAGTACAACGAGATCTAGGTGTCCTTGTTCATCAGCCACTGAGAGTAAGCATGCAGGTACAGCAGGCAGTGAAGAAAGCTAATGGCATGCTGGCCTTCATAACAAGGGGAATTGAGTATAGGAGCAAAGAGGTCCTTCTGCAGTTGTACAGGGCCCTGGTGAGACCACACCTGGAGTATTGTGTACAGTTTTGGTCTCCAAATTTGAGGAAGGACATTCTTGCTATTGAGGGAGTGTAGTGGAGGTTCACGAGGTTAATTCCCGGGATGGTGGGACTGTTATATGTTGAAAGATTGGAACGACTGGGCTTGTATACACTGAAATTTAGAAGGATGAGAGGAGATCTGATTGAAACATATAAGATTATTAAGGGATTGGACGTGCTAGAGGCAGGAAACATGCTTCCAATGTTGGGGGAGTCCAGAACCAGAGGCCACAATTTGAGAATAAGGGGTAAGCCAATTAGAACGGAGTTGAGGAAAAACTTTTTCACCCAGAGGGTTGTGGTTCTGTGGAATGCTCTGCCTCAGAAGGCAGTGGAGGCCAATTCTCTGGATGCTTTCAAGAAAGAGTTAGATAGAGCTCTTAATGATAGCGGAGTCGAGGGTTATGGGGATAAGGCAGGAACGGGGTACTGATTGTGGATGATCAGCCATTATCACAGTGAATGGCGGTGCTGGCTCGAAGGGCCGAATGGCCTACTTCTGCACCTAGTGTCTACTGATAATGATGGGGTGAAAATAAGGTATTTAGGGAGATGATTCACCATGATCTTACTGAATAAGTGGAGCAGGTTTGAAGGGTTGAATAGCCATCTCATGCTCCTATTTTCCCTGCCAAAGGGATACAGAAATTGAAAGGAGCATAGAAAGGTTTTGAGTGAGGAATGAAACTTAATTAGGTTAAGGGTGTGTTCTTTTCCTTTGGATGAAAGAAAAATAAATACATCCTTGTAAGTTGTGAGAAATGAAGTGACAAATAGTCTGTGAGCCAGTAGGGTTGGTCAGTACCATCTGAGGGGAATAATGCTCATAGTGATTTTTGGCAAGGTATACATCTCTAGAGTTAGAAAATAGGTGATAGCATTGCACCAATGGCAGCTTTATTACTTCAAATAAGTAATGACTTTTTGTATATATTCCATATTAACATTAGTACAGCAGAAAATGTTACCCCACACCCCAAAAGGTAAAAAAACCTCATTTGGAGAGATTTCCGGAGTTTTATCAATGTCATGATATTTTCCATATTGTTGTATTAAATCAAAACAATCTTAAGCTTTTGTCATAGCATATAGAATTACAGTACAATAATTCAAATGTGGGGTTCCACACGGCCAGCGGAGACGGCGTTGTTGGAGCAGGGTGAAGAGGCTGGGTATCTGGGTGCGGGCCAGGACGTCGTTGGTGACTCGGTCAGTCCACGTGATGTCCAGGATGCGTCTCAGGCTGCGAAGGTGGAAGGCGTTGAAACGCCGCTCTTGTCTGGAGTAGAGGCTCCAGGTCTCGCTGCCGTAAAGCAGTGTGCTGAGGACACAGGCCCTGTAGACTGCAACTTTGGTGTGCGTCATTAGCTTTCTGTTCTCCCAGACTCTCTTTGTCAGCCTGGTGAATGTTGAGGCTGCTCGTCCGATCCGTCTGTTGATCTCGGGGTCTAGGGAGAGGCGGTCTGTGATGGTGGAGCCAAGGTATGTAAACTCGTGAACTACCTCTAGCTCATAGTTGTTGATGGTAATGGCAGGGGGGTGCTCAACGCCTTGGCCCAACACGTTGGTTTTCTTCAGGCTGATGGTCAAGCTGAAGTCCTGGCAGGCTCTTGAGAAGCTGTCCATGAGGTGTTGCAGTTGCTCTTCAGAGTGTGTTGCCAGTGCCGCGTCGTCTGCAAACAACATGTCCCTGATGAGTACCTACACAACAGAAGGAAGATATTCCCCTGTTGAATGGTGACAGGGAAAATCTGGAATACTGAGTGTCTGTCATTCAGAGAGGGCAGATTCAGCAAAATGTCATTGGGGCTAAAACATCAACTGATGAGATCAATTTGCAAAACCTTGGTTTGTTTTTCCTTGGGAATGGAAAATTGTGGGAGTGGGGAACAAGGATTATACACAAGATGTTTAGAATATTCCACTGATCCTATAGATTAAATGCATATAAATCATTTTATCTGGTTTGGACATCAAAACAGATGTAAATAACTCTCAGAGTTAGAGAAGGCCTACTAAACAATATGTGGAAAATCAGAGCTCGGACTGGGGGGGGGCAGCGGGGGGGGGAGAAAACACCTGCAGATTCTGTGCCTTTGGGGCTTGTGACTCAAATCTATGAATTGTTGCTGGCAAAAGTTTCTCTAGATGTGAACATTGATACTGTAAATCTGAAATAAAATCAGAAAATAATGAAAACACTCAGAAGGCCAGGCAGCACCCGCAGAGAGAGAAATAAAGGTAATGTATCAGATTGGAGACCAGCATTCACTCTGATTCTCTTTCTGCAGATGCTGCGTGACTATTGAGGGTTTCCATCAATTTCTGTTTTTAATTTGGGTATTTCAATGGACTGTATTTATGATGATTGTGGACACTGTCAAACCAGCAGAAGAATTTGTGAAACAGCCAGTACAAAACGCAGACTGAGCACTGGAACTTGCTTCCTGCCTCTTAAAAACCTATCAGTCATTACCCCACCATTCATTGTGCTTTTGAAAAGGAAGTTCCCAATCTCTGCCACTCTTTATGTGAAGAAGTGCTCCCTGATTTCACTCCCGGTAAGTATGGATTTAATTTTAAGGCGCACTTAGACAGTCAAATTACAGCTTGTGATTGGCTCTGTGTAGTGAATCATAGAATCGTGTACAGAAACAAACCCTTGCAGCCTTCCTTCTCTATTCTGACTTTGGTGCCTCTCTATTTCTTTCTCATTTAACCTAATCCCAATTAACCGCATTATCCCTGTGCTTTAGGAGTTCTCAGCCTGGGGTCCACGGATCCTTCGGTTCACGGTAGGGGTCCATGGCATAAAAAAGGTTGGGAACACCTGCACTACTTCTTTCCTATTCAAGTACCTGTCAAATGCTCTTTAATCATTATATCAGTTCCTTCCGCCCCCACCCCTTACAGATAGCTATCACCCTCCGAGTGCAAAACGTACCCTTCCGATCTCTAACCTTTCTTTCCCCCCTCTCACCTTAGACTTGTGCCCTCTAGTTCTAGATTCCCCTGGGGAAAAAAAAGGATTCTGACTATCTATAACTCAAGAGATTCTGCACAAGGGCAGTCCTGATGAAGGGTCTCAGCCCATAATTTCAACTGTTTATTCCTCTCCATAGATGCTGCCTGACCTGCTGAGTTCCTCCAGCATTTTTTGTGTGTTCTTCTGACTATCTATCCAGTCAATACCTCGCAGTTTTATAAACCTCTACAAAGTGACATCTCAGCCTCCTACATTTTGGAGAGAGTGCAACCTATCCAATCTCTCCTTATAAATACAGCCCTCCATTCCAGGCGATGTCTGGGCAAACCTCATCTTCACTTTCTCTTTGGCTGCCTCATCTTTCCTGTGCTGGGTGCTCAGAACTGTACACAATACTCCAAATGCAGTCCAAATGTACTCCAAATGCAGTTGAACCAATATTTGGTCTAGGTTACAACATGATGACCCATCTCTGTGCGTCAGCCTATGAAGGCAAGCATGCCAACTGACTCATCCATTACCGTCCATCTGTGTCACCACTTTCAGTGACCTATGGACTTGTGCCCTAAGATCTCACTCTACATCAACACTCCTAAGTTCCCTGTTATTTATTCCATAACATATACCAGAATTGGACTTCCCAAAATGCATTACCTCACACCTACCTGGATTAAGTTCCTTTTGCCACCATTCCTCCCAACTTTTCAGCTGGCCTATAGCTTACTGGATCCTGACACAACCTTTTTCATTATCTACAACCCCAACCATTTTCATCTCTTCTGTAATCCTACTGGTCAGATCTCCTTTTTCTCATCCAAGTCATTTATTCGGTACTGTGCAATGGTCTTGGGCACAGTAGATATAGCTAGGGTACCTACATCTTTTGCACAGTAACGTAATTGTCAATGTGGAGTGGAGAGTGAGCTTGTAAATCTAGCGGGAGCAAACGATGTTGGGAATGGCGATGGTGGAGTGCCATGAGAGGGGTGTGGGACAGGTGGCAGAGGAGTGCCAGGGCAGAGGGTGGCGAGGGTGCAGACACACCCAGCCCTGAGACACCAGGCAAGGTCATTTGATTCCAAACAATTGATTTACTGATCATTACAAATATACCTCTCTGATGCTTCTCACTCCCTCCCCTCTCCCTTCCCCTTTTCCCAAACATGATTCCCCTCTCCCTGCTCCCTTCCCACTCACAGTCCACAGTAGAGACCCCTATCCATGGTGGCATCCGTCAGTCTCACGAGACCATGGATTTGCGTCTGGAAAGTCTTTCCAGGATGCAGGCCTGGGCAAGATTGTATGGAAGACCAGCAGTTGCCCATGCAGCAAGTCTCCCCTCTCCACGACACTGGTGTTGTCCAAGGGAAGGGCAAGGGTCGATACAACTTTGTACCGGTGTCGTCGCAGGAGTTTCCAGAACGAGGTTGAAGGCAACGTCGGACAGCCTTAGGGACTCCAGCTCCAGATATCTCCGCAGGGTTTACTCCCGAAGCCTTTCCCATGAGTGGGTATGGCCGCAAGGCAGCGGAGGTTTGAAATCAGAGTTTTCCCTCTCTTAGATGGACTGCCTTCCCAGGCTGACGAGCTCCATCTACCCGAAACACTGGTTTTAAGGTGCCAGGATCCGCCTTCGCCCCTTCTCCTGTCAGTAGAAACAGTTCCGCCGGGCTTAGAGGCTAATCCACACGAGAAGGCCAGGAGCTGGACTTGGTTGTCAGAGGCTATTTGAGTTGCATGCCGTGAGGAGCACTTTTAGGTAGTGGGAGCTTGTCCCTACTACCACTCCTCGCTTAACAACCTTGGAAACAAAGACCCATATCAGAATCAGTTTTATCATCACAAAATTTGTTTTTTGCAGCAGCAGTAGGGTGCAATACATAAAATTACTACAGTACAGTGCAGAATTCTGAGGCACCCTAGAGATATATAATGTGTGTGTGTATGTGTATATATGTGTGTATATATGTGTGTATATATATGTGTGTGTGTGTGTGTGTGTGTGCCTAAGATTTTTGTATAGACTGTATATATAATATATAGGAAAGGTTGTAGCACTAATCTCTTCAGAATGCCTCTTATTATAGACTTACAGTCAGAAATCCAGCCACCCACCGCTACTTTGTCTCCTATCACCAAGCCAACAAGGATGCATTTTGCCAACAAGACTCAGATCCCTTGTGTCTTACCCTCCTGCATGAGCCACCAGTGGACCTTGTCAACGGGCTTACTGGTCTAAGTAAGCTACATCTATCATGCTGCCTCCTTGGTTGCTTCCTCAATACAGTCAATTTCTGCTGCACTAAACCCCATGTTAATCAGTCACATCCCAGCAACCTCCCTACCTCTGGTGTAAGGCTCACTGGCCTGGAGTTTCCAGGCTTACCCCTGCTGCTCTTTTTGAATAAGGGGAAACATCAGCTATTTTCATGCCTGCTGGTATCTCACCTGTGAATGAATAGAGAAATAAAAATTTCTGTAAGAGCTGCTCATCATAGAATTGATCCCATCAGTCTCGCGGTGCTTCTGCACCCTAACGTGCCTAGATAGAGTGGACGTGGAGAGGATATTTCCTAGAGTGGGTGAGTCTAGGACCGGAGGGCACAGCCTCAGAATAGAGAGACGTCTATTTAGAACAGAGACGACGAGGAGTTTCATTAGTCAGAGAGTGGTAAATCTGTGTGGAATTCGTTGCCACAGACAGCTGTGGTGGGCAAGTCATTAAGTGTAAAGCTGATTGATTCTTATTAAGTTAGATTCCAGGGAGAAGGCAGCAGAATGGGGGAAGTGGATCAGCCACGATCAAATGGCAGAGCAGACTCTGTGGGCTGAATGGCCTAATTCTGCTCCTGTGTCTTATGGTCTTCTGGTCTAATTTCTAACACTTCCTCCTCCTTGATACAGACACGCTCCTGGATGTCTATGTACCCCCCCCCACTTAACTTTCCAGCCTTCACATCCTTCACCCTGGTGAACTCTGATGACTAAGTATTCATTTAGGAACTTACTTATATCCCCTGGGTTTGCTCATATATTACTGTATAGTTCCTGTTTCCTTAGCTACCCGCTTGCTTTGAATACAAACGGTTTTGGAATTCTGCTTAATCCTGCTTTCCAAGGTCAATTCGTGGCCCCATTCGCCCTCCTAATTTCTATCTTGTTCTTCGTATGCTCTGTAATCCTCAAAGGACACAGCCAAAACCAATTCCCTTTACCTGATGTATGCTTCCTTCTTTTTCCTAATGAGACATCCAGTACCATTTGTTCAACAAAGGATCCCTAATCTTAAACACAAGAGATTCTGCAGATGCTGGAAATCCAGAGCAACCTACAGAAAATACTGGAGGAACTCAGCAGGATCAGGCAGAATCTATGGAAATGAACAAACAGTCAACATTTCAAATTAAGACCTTTGTTCCATTGCCTGAAATATTGACTGCTTCTTCATTTCCATGGTTGCTGCCTGACCTGCTGAGTTCCTCCAGGACATGAAGAAGGATCTCAGCTCGAAACGTCGACCGTTTGTTCATTTCCATGGATGCTGCCTGACCTGCTGAGTTCCTCCAGAATTTTGTGTATGGTCCCTAATCCTACCAGTTTTGTTTCCTATCTTCACAGGGACATAGAGCATTGAGCGGAACAGCATAGAAACAGGCCCTTTAGCCCATCTTGTCCATGCCAACCAAAGTGTCTATCCAAGCTAGTCCCATTTGCCTGCATTTGGCCCATTTCCCTTTGAACCTTTTTTAATCCTGTCTCAATATCTTGTAAACATTGTAACCGTGCCTGCCTATTTAGCTTCTCGTGGCATCTCATTCCATATACCCAGCAAAAATTTCCACTCAGGTAATTTTAACTATTTCTCCTCTCACCTCAAACCTATGGCCTCTAGTTTTTAGACTCCCCTATCTTGGAAAAAAGGCATGCTGACACTGAACACCGAGTAATTTGCTTTTAAGCATCTCCCACTTATCGGGTGTCTTCCCCTCCAGCAGCCATTCCCAATCTGCTTCCACCAGGTCCTGTCTTAACCTTTTAGAACCCAGCTTCGCCCCAGTGAGACAATTGCTCTTTGCAATCAAATATCCAGTGCGATGGGATGAATATTATTGAAGAGACGGTGGAGTGGGGTTGTGGGGCGGGGGGGGGGGGATTGCTTTTGCGTGCAGAGTTGCAGAAGAGGTTTTAATTATAACTTTATGTACCTGGAGCTGAATCGCAGGAATGCAACTTGGATTAAGAGCCAATTTCCTCAACAGAAATGAACAGCATTTTCTGTCAGTAATGAACCCAATCCATCTAATTGTAACCTCAGATATAAAATTAATTCAGTATAAACACTTCCATTTCCTTTGCAGCACAATTTTGATTGATTCGATGTATTTCACAGGGTTGACACACAGTAATTGGCATTTGGTTAACAGCAATGTCAATTAAAAGATTAACCTGATGAATCTTACATTATGCCTTGCAACATATAGATCCAGTGAAAGAGGCAACATATTTTATCTGATCACACCTGATCAGTGAAAGAGGCAGCATATTTTATTTGAATGAATGTGATTATTTTGCAGGTTTTAAATTCTTATAGCCAAATGCTAGAAATCTAAACATTGCATTGTGGTAAATTAACCGTTCTGTAACTGCTATATACAGCAAAATGGTCGTGCTAGTATTTGCTAATGATAATCAAACTGATCCTTACTGAATCCTATTGTACATCTGGGTTAGACTACTTGCTATTTGTGTTTAATTCCTTGACCAACATGCTAAAAGCTGGCCGGTGGCGTAGTGTTATCCGTATCTGACTTTAAGGTAATTGGTCCTGGGTTCAAATCTGGCTGGCTCCTAGCACGCTCCCCATCTACGCTTGGATAAACATCCAGCCACTAAAGAAATGCCAAGGTTGCCATCCGATGAGAGGAACAAACCACATACTATAGTCTCATCTGATATGGGAAAGTGCATAAGGCATCAGATTTTAAAATGTGGGACTGCATTATTGCAAGAATAGTCCAAGCTTTTGTCATGTATCCGGCCAGACTCGCAGAGTAAAGTATTAGAGTTACAGAGAAAGTGCCGTGCAGGCAGGCAATAAGCTGCAAGACCATAACAAGGTAGATTGTGAGGTCGAAAGACCGTCCTGTTATACTAGGAGACCGTTCAATAGTGTTGTAACAGTGAGAAAGATGCTATCTTTGATCCAGAGGAAACATGCTTTCAGGTTTTTGCATCTTCTGCCCAATGGGAGAGGAGAGAAGAGGGAATCTCCAGGGTAGGTCTGGCCTTTGATAATGTTGGCTGCTTTACCCTTACTGAACTCTATAACTAAGACTCACATAGACTGAACATGAGGTGATCACCATTTTATCGCCATCAAGCCTTGATTTCTCTATTTCCTGAGGAGACTGAGGTCCTTTAACATCTGCCGGACGATGCTGAGGATGTTCTACGAGTCTGTGGTGGCCAGTGCTATCATGTTTGCTGTTGTGTGCTGGGGCAGCAGGTTGACGGTAGCAGACACCAACAGAATCAACAAACTCATTCGTAAGGCCAGTGATGTTGTGGGGATGGAACTGGACTCTCTGATGGTGATGTCTGAAAAGATGATGCTGTCCAAGTTGCATGCCATCTTGGACAATGTCTCCCATCCACTACATAATGTACTGGTTGGGCACAGGAGTACATTCAGCCGGAGACTCGTTTCACCAAGATGCAGCACAGAGCGTCATAGGAAGTCATTCCTGCCTGTGGCCATCAAACTTTACAACTCCTCCCTTGGGGGGTCAGACACCCTGAACCAATAGGCTGGTCCTGGACTTATTTCCTAGCATAATTTACATATTACTATTTAACTATTTATGGTTCTATTATTACTATTTAATTATTTATGGTGCAAGTGTAACGGAAACCAATTTCTCCCGGGATCAATAAAGTATGACTATGACTATGACTATTTCCTGTGAGTGAATATTTGTAATAAAACAAGAGAGAATATCTTATTTATTTGCAAACAGATGGCAGCTAAAGGATAAATTTTAGTAATAAGGTTGCCTTGTGTCTCCTGGACCAACTTGTTAAAACTCAAACTCTAACATTAGGTTCCTTGTGCTTCCAGCATTTTGTTTCCCTGCCTGGTGACAAAGCAGCTTCATAACTTTCCATCTGACAGGAGGTACAGTAGGAAACGGATTTCGAAGTGAATGTATCAGAACTGGAGTACTGACCCTCAGTTAAATGATTCCTTTGAAGAGGATGGAACAAAATAATAAATTAGGGCTGAAGCTACATGAGGTTAATGGAGGAAATAGAAATGGGGGACGGGGTGAAGAGGGAGGAGAGAAAGGGGGATGAATTGAAGTGAGAAAAATGTCGAACATAGAGGAAGGGTGTGTTGACAATTGATTGAGAGAAGATAGAGGAAGATTGGGGAGAGGAGAGGGAAGTGGGTGAGTGGAGAGAGGGAAAGAGGGAGGGGCGCTAATACAGGTGTTGAAGAGGAAAGAAGGCAAGAGGTGGTGGAGAGAGCAAAAAGAAGGGAAGAGATTGAGGAGAGGCAAGTATGATGGAGCAGAGAAGAAAATGGAGTGAAGGAGAGGAGAGAGGAGAATGCAGAACAGGGGAGAGAGGAGGGGTGAGAGAAGAGCAGAGGGCAGTGGTGGAGAGACTAGAACAGGGGTTCCCATCCTGGGGTCCATAGACACCTCAGTTAATGGTCGGGGTCCATGTCATAAAAAAGGTTGGGACCCCTGTACTAGAGAAGTTTGAGGAAGTCAGAAGGAGGCAGAGGGGATGCAGAGAGCATGGGGAGAGGGAAAGGATGGCAGGGAACGCATGATGAAATTAAGGAGAGGTGGCAGAGCATGGGACGGTGAAGGGAGGTTGTGGGAGCAGAGGAGAGAGAAACAGAAAAAGGAGAGAGAATGCATAAGAGAAAACGTTGCAAGAGTTAGAGAGAGAGATGGAAAAGAAACTTTAAAGTGAAAATCCGTACTGGATGGAATCTTTGAGCCTCAGTGTAGGAGAACTTTGCCAGCTGGGACAGTGAGCACATTTTCTTTCTTAGCCTAAGTCAGAGGTATTTCCCAATGAGTACATTTCATATTTAGTTTATTAGTTGTTGGTCATGGCCACAGGACCGGACAGCCCACAGAAGTAGAAACTTGGGCTCACCATGTCAATGCTGACACAGCGGCTAATTGTTTTATACTTTATTGTCGCCAAACAATTGGTACTAGAACGTACAATCATCACAGCGATATTTGATTCTGCGCTTCCCACTCCCTGGATTACAAATATTAAATATTAAAAATAGTAAAAATTAATAAATATTAAAAATTTAAATTATGAATCATAAATGGAAAATAGAAAATTGGAAAGTAAGGCAGTGCAAAATTAATCCTATTAATCCTGTTTACCAGCTCTTGGTCCGTAAAGCTGTATCAGGGTCTCCCTGCCCATATGTTCTAAGCTCTGGCTAATGAAAGTCAGTATCCTGTTTGCCACCTTCACTACCCTATCTCCCTTTGCTGCCGTCTTCTGGGATATTTGGACCTGCAAACCAAGGTCCCTTTATTCCTCAGGATTCCCTCCCATGCCAATTTGTTGAAATCCAAATATTCCCCATTCCCTGGTTTTCTTGTGACTCAGTTTCACATAAATAAGAACTAATAGATTTGTACAAGGCTGTTGGCTCTGCCTTAATCATATTTGTAGGCGCCACAGACTGTTTTCTGAGAAAATGTGACTTGTCCATTTCTCTGGAATTTCTTTGCTGTGGATAATTGTATCATTCAACCAGGCCTGGAGTACAGTTATCAGCAGGGCAGCAGCGATATTTAGGTACACGGTCAATTAGAGAACTGCCATGCATTTTCCACTGACACCAGTCTGAGAGGGCAACTTCTCTTGGGTTGTACGGTCTTAGGGTTCAGTCAGGTGCAGTCTGTTACTGCGGCCAGCCACAGCAATGCACAAACATACAGAGAACTGTCCAGGTATTCTTGGCCAATCCCTGGCGTACTGACAGGACAGGTCACCGCAAGGTTTGATTCAGAATGCTGTGTGCGATGATAACTGTTCTATGTAGAGTTATGCAGATAGTGGTAGGGTGGGGAGTGTCGTCACCCCCCACACCCGCAGTGAATCGAAGTGTTAACCCCATCCACACTCTTGGACATTGGTTATTTAGAACATTGTTATTTAAAGCTGCCTGTAAGGAGTTTGTACGTTCTCCCCGTGACCGCATGGGTTTCCTCCAGGTGCTCCGGTTTCCTCCCACAGTCCAAAGACATACCAGTTGGTAGGTTAATTGGTCATTGTAAATTGTCCCGTGATTAGGCGAGGGTTAAATCGGGGGTTGCTGGGCAACACTGCTTGAAGGGCCAGAAGGATCTGTCCTGCACTGTATCTCAATAAATAAATGGCAGCTATGATAGTGCATAGAACAGCAGGCTCACAATGTTGTACTGAACTAATTAAACCAGTGACACTTAATCCCTTCTGTCTGGACATGGTCCATATCCCTCCATTCTCTACATATACAAAAAGTAGTGGATTACAGCCTAGTCCATCACAGGAAAAGCCCTACGCCATCATTGAGGACATTTCCAGCGAATGCTGCCACAAGCAAGCAGGATCCATCATCGAGGACCTCCACCATCCACTTTCTTGCTCCTGCCATTGGGAAGAAGGTACACCACCAGATTCAGGGGCAGTTATTACCCCTCAATCATCAGGCTCCTGAACCAGTGTAGGTAACTTCACTCACCCATCACTGAAATGTTCTACAACCAATGGACTCGCCTTCAAGGATACTACAACTCCTGTTCTCAGTATTATTTATTTATTTATTTGTCTATCTATTTGTTTGTTTGTAATTATTATTTGTTTATTTTGTAATTGCATGGTTGTCTCATGCAGTCATTATTTATCCATCTTTATGTGTGTGTTTGTAGTTTTTTTTATTAACTCTATTTGTGTTTCTTTGTATCTACTGTGAATGCCCACAAGAAAATGTATCGCAGGGTAGTACTTTGAAAGTAAGTTCACTTTTTCAACTTTTGATATCTAAGAGCCTCTTTCCACTGCTGTCGGTAAGGAATTTCTACATTCGCCACATGACCATGTAGATTTGCTCCAGGTGCTCTGGTTTCCTCCCACAATTCAAAGGCGTAGTTGGTCATTATATATTTTCCCATGGTTAGGCAAGGGTTAAATCAGAAGTTGCTGGGCAGAAGGGCTGGAAGAGCCAAAAGGGTCTATTCCACACTGCATCTCAATAAATATCAAAAATAAAGAATGCCTCTATTGTATTTGTGTCCAGCATTGCCCCTGGCAGTACATTCCAGACACCCACATACTCTGTATAAAATAAAATTGGCCTGGGCATCTCTTTTGAACATTCCTCCTCTTCCCATTAACACATGACTTTGCAGGTCACTCTTTCAGTCCTAGGGAAAAAGATACCGGCTCTCTACTCTATCTATACCCGTCATAACTTTATAAACTTCTATCAGGTCTCCTGTCAGCCACTGTCACTCCAGAGTAAACAACCCAAATTTGTTCATTTTTTTAACATCACATTTGAAGAAAAATAGAAATATCCCAGTGTCATTTAATCTGCATTTTAGCAAATTCAAGTTCATTGCTATCATATAGATGCATAGAGAGAGTGTAAATGCCATGAAAATTAGATTTTGCTAGCAGAAGCACAGTGCATTACAAATGCAATGAACAGAAGTAAAATTAGCGTAAATTGCACATTATTTATACATGTGCGGAAATAAACACTAATGTCAATTGAGAGAGAGAGAGAGAGAGAGAAGAAATATAATCTGAGACTGTGTTAGGGTTTTACAGGGCTATTCAACAAAATGGGGAAGAAGCTGTTGTTGAACTTAGAAGATCCCTGTACCTCCTGCCAGATGACGGCATCGATAAGAGGGCATGGCCAAGATGATGGACCCCCTGATGATGGATGTTGCCTTCCTGAAACATTGCCTCTTGTGGGTGGGAAGAGCTGTACCCATGCACCTAGTAGTGACGAGTCCAGCACTCTCTCTTGCCTTCTGTGTTTCTGTGCTTTGGAGTTTTCCTACCTGGTCAAGATGTGAACGGAGTGAACATCTGTAGAGGTTTGTCAGAGTCATCAGTGAAATGCTAAATCTCCTTAAACTTGTAAGAGAGACAGTGTTTCTACTTTCTATTACGTAGATTTGACCATTGTGCTTGAATCTATGTGTTGGACCCAGGATAGGCCCTCTGAATTGTTGACATCCAGGGACTTGGGGTGCTCATCTTTTCCATCGTCAGTCCTTCAGTGAGGACTGGTGTGTGTTCTTCTATCTCCTCCTTCCTGAAGTCCAGAGTCAGTAGCTTGGTTGTGCTGATGTTGAGTGAAATGCTGTTGTTAGATCACCCAGCGATCTGTCAACAATGGTGTTATCAGCAGTTGGCATTGGACCTGTGCTTGACCACACGGTGGTGGATTTCAAGAGAGCAGAGCGGGGGGTTAAACGTGCAGTCCTGAGGTGCTTTTGTCTCAGTGGTAAGTGAGAAGGGGATGGTGTTTCCGATCCTCTCTGATTGTGACCTGCCAGTGAGGAAGTGGAGGATCCAGTTGCAGAGGAAGGTACAGATGCCCGGATCTTGGTGGAGCTTGACAATAAGTGTTAAGGGGATAATGACGTTGAAAGCCAAACTGTAGCCTATGTACATATTCTGGTTTTTCAGATGGTCTGGTGCAGAGAGATAGCACCTGCTGTAGATCTATTGTGGTGTTAGGTGACATTAACTAGGCACATTGCTGTTGAGTGATTCTATGAATTAATTCCGGTTTTTCCAGCTCAGGATATGGTTGACTGTAAATCACTGTGGGCCATCTGAGGTTGTGAAAAGATGACGCTGAAGTGAACTATTTTCTTTAATTGACTTCAGACTGTTCCCTCTCAATGCAATGATGCCTGTCTAAACCAGCCCACTTAGCAGTGGATGCTACAAAGGCCCTTTTGGAATCAGCAGTATCCATTTCCGTTCAGGAGCATGATAATTGGTTCCTAATCAGCCACTAATGCAATCCAGATGTTTTTATTAAAAATCATTACCTGGCAACAAAGTTGAGGGTTTATGCCACAGAAGGAACTCTGTACCAGTTCCATTCAATAACTTGTATTTCCTGGCCAAGATTTTTAAAAAAATATTTTACTTATGATTTTCTACAAACTACAGCATAGAAGAAAAAAAAATAGTATAAATAGAAGGATCATTGCAATACAGACAAAAATAGCAATAATACATATCTTAACAAATGAGCAAGTCACCCATATTAAAAATGAAAAATTTGAAAGGAAAGCACCCAACCCACCCACTATCCAGCTCCAAGCCAATCATTATATTACAAGTGTAAATATTTGAAAGGACATTTGAGATAAACTTTTATCACCCCAGAACTATATATTGTAGTAAAAAGAGAAATGAATAATAATTTTTTAAAAAGCAGCCTGCTACCTAATCAAAGAAAGCTAGAAATGCAGGATCTGACTATCAAGGGAAGAAAAAAAAATACACCTGTCAATCTAGGTGAGAATTTTGAAGATATTCAAGAAAAGGTCCCCACACCTTATGGAACTTTATGTCCGAATTAAAAAGTGAATAGTAGATCGTTTCAAGATCTAAACAAGACATTATATCCCTAAGCCATTGAACATGGGTAGGGGGAACTACATCTCTCCACTTAAGGAGTACTGCACGTCTAGCTAAAAGAGAGACAAAAGACAATGTGCGTCATTTAGCCGGGATCAAATGCTTGTCAGAGTCTGGAGAAATACCAAAAAGAGCGATCAAAGGATCAGGTTCCAAATGACAATTTAATATAGAAGATAAAGTAAAAAAAACATCTTTCTAAACTTTTTCCAAAGTAGGACGGGCCCAATACATTTGAATAAGGGAAGCCTGACCTCCTTTGCATTTGTCACACCAGGGACTAATATCAGGATAGAACTTCACCAATTTGGTTTTAGACATATGAGCCCTGTGGATAACTTTAAACTGCAAAAGACAATGACGACCACATAAAGAAATTGAATTGACTGACTTAAGAATTGAATCCCAAACCTCGTCGGACAAAGAAAAACCTAAGTCATGCTCCCAAGCGGTTTTAATTTTATCACAAGGGGCTCGCCTGAGATTCATAAATTTGATACGAATAGTAGAAATTAAACCTTTACCCAAGGGGTTCATTTGAAGAAACAAGTCTACAACATTCTTATCAGGTTGTTCAGGAAAATGTGGTATTAAAGGACTAATGAAATGTCTAATTTGAAGCTATCTAAAAAAATGAGTATTCAGTAAATTAAACTTTGTAGACAACTGTTCAAAAGTCGCAAACCGATTGTCTATAAAAAGATCTTCAAAACGCCTGATACGTCTCCTACACCAGTCTTGGAATGTGGAATCCTGCACAGAAGGTTGAAATAAATGATTGTATAGAATAGGACTAGAAAAGGAAAAACTATAAAGGCCATGATGTTTTCTAAATTGAGCCCATATTCTCAATGTATGCCTGATTACAAGATTAATAATAAGTTTTGGCAAGTGGCAAGGAAGTGTAAATCCAAGTAAAGCTGGAATGGATAATTTCTTACAAGCGTTCAATTCCATTGCCCCCCATGTTGGACAAATAGACTGATTATAAAAGTAGGACCAAAAGATAATATTGCAAATATTGGCTGCCCAATAATATGAACAAAAATTAGGCAACACCAAGCTACCTTCTCTTTGAGGCTTTTGAAGATGAGCTTTATTAGGTCTAGGCTGTTTACTCTTCCATAGGTATGACGAGATAATAGAATCTAAAGAATCAAAAATAAACTTTAGGATTAAATATAGGTAAAGATTGAAATAAGTATAAAAATTTAGGAAGAATATACATTTTAATTACATTAATTCACCCAATTAAAGACACAAACAGAGGTGATCACTGTGCTAGACTCTGTTTTGTAAAATTTAAAAGATTATTGAAATTCTCATCAAAAAGGCGATTATAATTCCTTGTTACTATAATACCAAGATAAGTAAAACAATTGTTTACTACTTTAAAAGGGAGATTTTGAAATTCTAATGCTTGTGCTTCCTTATTTATCGGAAAGAGTTCACTCTTATGTAGATTAAGTTTGTATCCGGATAACTGACTAAATTTATTAAGAAGTGAAAACATCAAAGGTAAGGAGGTGGTCGGGTTTGATATAAAAAGTAACAAATCATCGGCGTATAGAGAGACCTCATGCTCAAGACCGCTCCTCCAGATCCCAGTCAATTCAGTACAACTGCGAAACGTAATTGCCAATGGCTCGATAGCCAAATCAAATAGCAGAGGACTTAAAGGGCATCCTTGCCGAGTAGCACGTTTAAGGTCAAACGGTTGGGATTGCTGAGAATTAGTCAATAGTATATATAGAATATAGTATCTTAATCCACTTAATAAAATTATAACCAAAATCAAATTTTCTAAAACCGCAAATAAATAGTGCCACTCCACCCAGGCAAACGCCTTTTCAGCATCAAGAGAAATAACACATTCAGGAATCCCTAATGAAGATGAATGTAGGATATTAAAAAGACACCTAATATTAAAAAAGGGAAGGCAATTTTTAATAAAATCAGATTGATCTTCAGAGATAATTAAGGGTAAAATAGTCTCCAGCCTATGGGCCAAAACTTCAGTTAAAATTTTAACATCTACATTTATATAAAGACAACATAATAGAGATCGGCCTGTATGAAGCACATTCTAATGGATCCTTGCCTTTTTTTGCTAAAAGAATAGTACAAGCCTCATCAAATGATGCAGGCAATTTATTTTGTTTAAAAGAATCAGAAAAAACTAAACTAAGTTGGGATAAGAACAATGAGGAAAATAATTTATAAAGTTCTGCAGAGAACCCATCAGGACCAGGAGATTTACCAGGCTGCAAAGCAGAAATAGCAGAGGATATTTCCTCTAAGGATAATGGCTCATTCAATTTATGTTTGAGATCAGAAGAAAATTTAGGGATATTTAAACTATTTAAAAATTGCATAACAGTAGTATTACCGTTAAAGGATTCAGAAGTATAAAGTTGAGAATAAAAATTCCTAAATGTATCATTAATTTCAGAATGGTCCATAGTAATTACCATTACTCATTCGAATATTAGGGATATGTTGTTTTGCTTTAGAACATCTAAGCTGGTTAACTAAGGACTTACCAGATTTATCCCTGTGAATATAGAACTTACTCTTACTGCCCAAAAGTTGGTGTTCAACCGGGTAAGTAGAAATAAGATTAAATTTAGTTTGAAGTTCCATTCTTTTCTTATACAACTCCAGATCCTTGACCTGAGCATATAATTGGTCTATGGCTTTAATCTGATTGATCAATTCTAAACATTCTTTTTGAGTCTTTCTTTTCAAATTTGCTGTATAAGAAATTACTTGACCTCTTGGACATGCTTTCATTGCATCCCAAACAACCTGACTTGAGGTTTCAGGTAATGTATTAGTATTTAAGAAGAAAGTTATCTGATCCTTAATAAATTTTACAAAGTTGTTATCCGACTACAAGGTCAGATTAAAACGCCAGTGTTTATTTACTTGAGGGAGACCAGGAAAAACTATAGACAACGTAAGTGGGGCATGATCTAAAATCATTATACTCTTATAGACAGGACAGTGCGGAGAGTTTAAAAAGGAGACTACCCTATACAGCGGGCAGCGGAGTGAGTGGTAGCAGAGTGTAGGGCTTTGGCTTCAACGGGCTTCGGCGGTAATGGGAAGAGGCGTGAGCGAGGCACCAACTCTTTTTTTTTTCCCCTTGGCGAATCGGCCCGGACAGACAGGAACAGCAGGGCTCACACAGCTAATGGTACGAGCTAACGGTTTAAAAAGTTCATCTGTTTGGCGAGGTAAGGGGGTGAGTAGACTTATTTTTCCTGTTTCATTCCTGTAGAGTTAGATAGCATGCCTGCAGGGTTAGTGCTTTGTTCAGGGAGTCAGATGTGGGAATCCTGGGAGACCTCCAGCCTCCCTGATGGCCACATCTGCACCAGGTGCACCGAGATGCAGCTCCTCAGAGACCGTGTTAGGGATCTGGAGCTGCAGCTTGATGACCAACTGCTTATCAGGGAAAGTGAAGAGGTGATAGACAGGAGCTACAGGGGTCAGAAAATTGGGTGACTGTCAGGAGAGGGAAGGAAAATGCCCGGATAGTGGAGAGCACACCTGTGACTGTCCCCCTCAGCAACAAATATCTTGTTCTGGATGCTGTTGAGGGGGATGACCTGACAGGGGATGCCCACGGTGACCGGGTTTCTGGCACTGAGCCTGGCGCTGTTGTGCAGGAGGGAAGGAGGGAGAAGAGGAATGCGGTAGTCATAGGGGATTCCATAGTCAGGGGAACAGACAGGAGATTCTGTGAGCCTGATAGAGACACCCGCATTGTATGTTGCCTCCCAGGTGCCAGGGTACGGGATGTCTCAGATCGGGTCCAGAATATTCTGAAGGGAGAGGGCGAGCAGCCAGTTGTCTTGGTACATGTTGGTACCAATGACATAGACAGGAAAAGGGAGGAGGTCCTGAAGAGAGATTTCCGGGAGTTAGGAAGGAAGCTGAGAAGCAGGACCTCCAGGGTAGTAACCTTGGGATTGCTACCTGTGCCACGTGCTAGCGAGGGCAAGAATAGTAGGATCAGGCAGATGAATGTGTGGCTGAGAGACTGGTGCAGGGGGCAGGGCTTCAGATTCTTGGATCATTGGGATCTCTTCTGGGATCTGTTCTATGACCCGTTCAAAAAGGACAGGTTACACCTGAACCCAAAGGGGACCAATATCCTGGCGGGAAGGTTTAGTAGAGCTGTTAGGGAGGGTTTAAACTAATTTGGCAGGGGGATGGGAACCAGAATGAATGAGCGGAGGAAGGGGAAAACAGAAATAAATCTAAGATAGTGAGCAGTAACGACGTCAGGAAAGACAGGCAGGTGATGGGGCAAATTTGCAGCCATTGGGATGAGTTGCAGTGCAATCAAAGCAAAAAGTACCAAATACTGGTCTTAAGGTGTTATACTTATAAGGACACAGCATAAGGAATAAGGTGGATGATCTTGTCGTACAGCTACAGATTGACAGATATGATATTGTGGCCATCACTGAGACGTGGCTAAAGGATGCATGTCTCTGGGAGCTGAACGACCAAGGATACACAGTGTATCGGAAGGATAGGAAGGTAGGCAGAGGGGGAGGCGTGGCTTTATTGGTAAGAAATTATATCAAATCATTAGAAAGTGGTGATATAGGATCGGAAGGTGCAGAATCTTTATGGGTTGAGCTAAGAAATCGCAGGGGTAAAAGGACCCTGATGGCAGTTATTTATAGGTCTCCAAACAGCTGCAGGGATGTGGACTACAAATTACAACAGAAAATAGAAAAGGCTTGTCAGAAGGGCAGTGTTATGATAATTGTGGGGGATTTTAACATGCGAATGGATTGGGAAAATCAGATTGGCACTGGATCTCAGAGAGAGAATTTGTAGAATGTCTGCGAGATGGCTTTTTAGAACAGCTTGTTGTTGAGCTCACTAGGGGATCGGCTGTACTGGATTGGGTATTGTGTAATGAACCGGAGGTGATTAGAGAGATTGAGGTGAAGGAACCCTTAGGAGACAGTGATCATAACATGATTGAGTTCACTGTGACATTTGAAAAAGAGAAGCCGAAATCTGATGTGTTGGTATTTCAGTGGAATAAAGGAAATTACAGTGGCATGAGAGAGGAACTGGCCAAAGTTGACTGGAAAGGGACACTAGCGGGAAGGACAGCAGAGCAGCAGTGGCTGGAGTTTATGCCAGAAGTGAGGAAGGTGCAAGACAGATATATTCCAAAAATGAAGAAATTTTCGAATGGAAAAAGGATGCAACCGTGGCTGACAAGAGAAGTCAAAGCCAAAGTTAAAGCAGTGGAGAGGGCATACAAGGAAGCAAAAATTAGTGGAAAGACGAAGGACTGGGAAGTTTTTAAAAGCTTACAAAAGGAAACTAAGAAGGTCGTTAAGAGGGAAAAGATGAACTATGAAAGGAAGCTAGCAAATAATATCAAAGAGGATAGTAAAAGCTTTTTCAAGTATATAAAGAGTAAAAGACAGGTGAGAGTAGATATAGGACCGATAGAAAATGATGCTGGAGAAATTGTAATGGGAGATAAGGAGATGGCAGAGGAACTGAACGAGTATTTTGCATCAGTCTTCACTGAGGAAGACATCAGCAGTATACCGGACACTCAAGGGTGGCAGGGAAGAGAAGTGTGCGCAGTCACAATTACGACAGAGAAAGTACTCAGGAAGCTGAATAGTCTAAAGGCAGATAAATCTCCCGGTCCAGATGGAATGCACCCTTGTGTTCTGAAGGAAGTAGCTGTGGAGATTACGGAGGCATTAGCAATGATCTTTTAAAAGCCAATAGATTCTGGCATGGTTCCGGAGGACTGGAAGATTGCAAATGCCACTCCGCTATTTAAGAAGGGGGCAAGGAAGCAAAAAGGAAATTATAGACCTGTTAGCTTGACATTGGTGGTTGGGAAGTTGTTGGAGTCGATTGTCAAGGATGAGGTTACAGAGTACCTGGAGGCATATGACAAGATAGGCAGAACTCAGCATGGTTTCCTTAAAGGAAAATCCTGCCTGACAAACCTATTACAATTTTTTGAGGAAATTACAAGTAGGCTAAACAAGGGAGATGCAGTGGATTTTGTATATTTGGATTTTCAGAAGGCCTTTGACAAGGTGCCACACATGAGGCTGCTTAACAAGATAAGAGCCCACGGAATTACAGGAAAGTTACATACGTGGATAAGGAGTTGGCTGATTGGCAGGAAACAGAGAGTGGGAATAAAGGGATCCTATTCTGGTTGGCTGCCGGTTACCAGTGGTGTTCCACAGGAGTCCGTGTTGGGGCCGCTTCTTTTTACGTTGTACATCAACGATTTCGATTATGGAATAGATGGCTTTGTGGCTGAATTTGCTGACGATATAAAGATAGGTGGAGGGGCCGGTAGTGCTGAGGAAACAGAGAGTCTGCAGAGAGACTTGGACAGATTGGAAAAATGGGCAAAGAAGTGGCAAATGAAATACAATGTTGGAAAGTATATGGTTATGCACTTTGGCAGAACAAATAAACGGGCAGGCTATTATTTAAATTGGGAGAGAATTCAAAGTTCTGAGATGCAACAGGACTTGGGAGTCCTCGTGCAGGGTACCCTTAAGGTTAACCTCCAGGTTGAGTCGGTGGTGAAGAAGGCGAATACAATGTTGGCATTCATTTCTAGAGGAATAGAGTATAGGAGCAGGGATGTGATGTTGAGGCTCTATAAGGTGCTGATGAGACCTCACTTGGAGTACTGTGGTCAGCTTTGGGCTCCTGATTTAAGAAAGGATGTGTTGACATTGGAGAGGGTACAGAGAAGATTCACTAGAATGAATCCAGGAATGAGAGGAACGTTTGTCTGCTCTTGGACTGTATTCCTTGGAGTTTAGAAGAATGAGGGGGAACCTCATAGATACATTTTGAATGTTGAAAGGCATGGACAGAATGGATGTGGCAAAGTTGTTTTCCATGATGGGGGAGTCTAGTACGAGAGGGCATGACTTAAGGATTGAAGGGCACCCATTCAGAACAGAGATGCGAAGAAATTTTTTTAGCCAGAGGGTGGTAAATCTACGGAATTTGTTGCCACAGGCGGCAGTGGAGCCCAAGTCATTGGGTGTATTTAAGGCAGAGATTGATAGGTATCTGAGTAGCCAGGGCATCAAAGGTTATGGTGAGAAGGCAGGGGAGTGGGACTAAATGGGAGAATGGATCAGCTCATGATAAAATGGCGGAGCAGACTCGATGGCCGACTTTGCTCCTTTGGTCTTATGGTCTTATAGTCACAGGAACGGATGGATGGAATCAACTGGTTATTAATTAAAAAATAATCGATTCTAGTAAATGTATGGTGTACTCGTGTGGGAAAAAGTAATCTCTTTCATATGGATGAAAAAAATGCCAAATATCAGATATTCCATAATTAGAAAGAAAAGATTGAATTGATAAAGCAGATTTACTTAATTGCCTAGGGATAGAAGATCTGTCTAAGACTGGATCCAACCAACAATTGAAGTCACCACCCAGTATAAGAGAGTATGAGCTTAGTTCTGGCAATGAATAAAAAGAACGGTCAAAAACCCTACATCATCCAAGTTAGGATCATAAAAGTTGGCTAAGACTACCCATATGTTATAAAGTTTCCCCGAACCAATAATAAAACGACCATTAGGATCAGATATCTTATTATGAAGCTCAACAGGAGCATTTTTGTTTATAAGAATTGAAACGCCCCTTTCCTTGGCTTGAAAAGTTGAATGAAAATGTTGTCCTGCCCATCGTGCCATAAGACTAGAATTATCTGAGTAGCGATTATGTGTTTCTTGTAAAAAAAGAACTACCCCTGCTCTAAGCTGTTTAAGATGTGCGAACACCCTCCCCCTTGATTCAAACCCCTAACATTCCAGCTAACAAAGTTCAAGGGACTTACCATTGAACATAAAAAAAAGATAGCAGGCATTAAACCATATCTGAAACTTATATGTCAACTCTGGGACAAAAGTATAGAAGAAAATAACCAGGGCGAAATTACGTCCTATATAGTGCAAACATGCCAGAATTCCATATATAATATTAGCACTGGAGTTCCCACCCACACCCTCTAAACCTACACCAAGAAAGCTGCAAATATAAAGCAGCAAGCTCTCCCCTAGAAAAACTAACCCACTACTAAACTTGCAGTTAGGTAACATCTTAGTTATCTCCACTCCAACAGTTAATACAGTAATGAAAAAAACACCAAAATGCTTTAAGAATTGCAAACTAAAATTAACTTAATAAGAAAAAATAATAAATTCAAAGTTTATAAATCTTAAAATATGATAATTATCTAAAAAGAACTTTACCCCAACCTACCTGCTAGAATTGATAAACAAAAAAAGATAATCTGTAAACCCAACTATACAGAAAAACAGCTTTAATATCCAAGTAAGTAATCCATCCGAACCATAAAAATAAGAAAAACATAAATAGCATCTTGAAACACGGGCAAAAAACAGCCAAAGGAAGATCCATTCAAAAGGATTTTTGATCCAAACCCGAAACTGAATTTAAAGGTACAGCATCAACTGCTGTTTAAAGTTAAAATAATCCAACCGGAGACAAAAAAAAAGTTCATTAACTTTTAAAGAACTAAAATTAAGAGAGATAAAAACTAATATTGAGAAAATGGAAAAAAAAACACTTCAATAGGACAATGCAACATAATTAAGCCACTAATTAATTAAATGCGACATCAGCTTCATTTTAAATTTTTTTTAAAAATCTAGATTTGTGGAAAATGGAGACTGAAGTCTGAAAAAAAACAGGAAACAATTCAGAGAAGACATCACTTCATGAATCAACAACAATTTCTTAATGCGACACCAACTCCATTTTGAAATGAAATCTCCAAAGACCTTTGAAAGGTATCTAATTACATAATTTCACAATCAGCTCTATTTAAGAAAAGTGAAAATGTCCATACTGAAAAATAGAAATCCATCATATCGAAATATATTGAATTAAATGGATAATAAAAAAGATAAAGATGAAGATTAGAATATTAGAAAAAAATAATAAAGGAAATAACCGTTATTTAAAAAAAACGAAAAAGGCTGAAAAGACAAAAAAATCATATCATATCTAGGAACTCGAAGTAGCAGGTAAGCCATCAATGAAGGTCTGCACCTCTGTAACCAAGTCGAAACATTTAAAATTGCTGTTCTCGAGCTTGATTCAGAGCCGGGCTGGGTAGGCAAGAGAAGGATGAAATCCACGATTGTAAAAAACTTTCATTACTCCTCTGTATTCAGCACATTGACTCATAACTTGAGGTGCATAGTCCTCTACTAAATGGATAGCTTGACCCTTATATTGAAGCATTTTACATCGGCGAGCTTCTTTAATTAGTAAGTCCTTGATTTGGTAACGATGCAGGCGAATTATCACTGGACGTGGTCTCTGGCTGTCCAGTGGGCGAGATGTAAAGATACAATGCACTCGATCGATCTCTGGAGGACTGGAAAGTATTTCACTTCCAAAAATCTCACATAGAAAGTTTGAGAAAAACTCAGCAGGAGATCTACTTTCAACAGCCTCCGGCAAACCAAGAATTCAAAGATTTTTGCGTCTACTCCTGCTTTCAAGAGCCATAACTTTAAGAGTTAACTTGCTATTGTGCTCTTTTAGGGTAGAGTAATCTTTTTCCAGCTCTTTACAATGACAATCTAACTTCTCCGTAACTTCTTCAACACGTGATAAACATTGAGCTGATTCTCCAGTGTAGAGTTAAGTTTATCCAGTTTCAATTCCAACGAACCAAATTGGGAAAACATATCCTGTCGGGTTTGTTCTAACAGCGACACAATTTCACTCAAGGTGGCTCCAGATGGAAAGTCTTTTTAGTAGTAATTCTAATTTAGTAGTCTTAGGTACACTCATTGTGCAGCCAGCAGATTTAATAGTGGGAGGAAGAGTAAGAAGTAAAATAGATAGATAGATATAGATAGACATACTTTATTGATCCCGAGGGAAACTGGGTTTCATTACAGTTGCACCAACCAAGAAAAGAGTATAAATATAGCAATATAAAACCATAAATAATTAAATAATAATATGTAAATTATGCCAGATGGAAATAAGTCCAGGACCAGCCTATTGGCTCAGGGTTTCTGGCCCTCCACGGGAGGAGTTGTAAAGTTTGATGGCCACAGGCAGGAATGACTTCTTATGATGCACAGTGCTGCATCTCGGTGGAATGAGTCTCTGGCTGAATGTACTCCTGTGCCCACCCAGTACATTATGTAGTGGATGGGAGACATTGACCAAGATGGCATGCAACTTGGACAGCATCCCCTTTTCAGACACCAGCGTGAGAGAGTCCAGTTCCATCCCCACAACATCACTGGCCTTACGAATGAGTTTGTTGATTCTGTTGGTGTCTGCTACCCTCAGCCTGCTGCCCCAGCACACAACAGCAAACATGATAGCACTGGCCACCACAGACTCGTAGAACATCCTCAGCATCATCCGACAGATATTGAAGGACCTCAGTCTCCTCAGGAAATAGAGATGGCTCTGACCCTTCTTGTAGACAGCCTCAGTGTTCTTTGACCAGTCCAGTTTATTGTCAATTCGTATCCCCAGGTATTTGTAATCCTCCACCATGTCCACCCTGACCCCCTGGGTGAAAACAGGGGTCATCGGTACCTTAGCTCTCCTCAAGTCTACCACCAGCTCCTTAGTCTTTTTCACATTAAGCTGCAGATAATTCTGCTCACATCATGTGACAAAGTTTCCTACCGTAGCCCTGTACTCAGCCTCATCTCCCTTGCTGATACATCCAACTATGGCAGAGTCATCAGAAAACTTCTGAAGATGACAAGACTCTGTGCAGTAGTTGAATAAAAGAAAACAGAGCAGAGCAATAGTTTTTGCAACTTAAGCTATCGCCATCTTAACCGGAAGTCCCAAGGTTTTTAAACTATCTGCTTTGACAGCACGGTAGAAGCACCTTCATCAGATGTTTTGCAACGACACAAGATGACTCAGCCCCATCCTATGAAGGAAATTGGAGACGACCATTAAAGCTAGTGACGTCCCCATTCAGTCAGTGCCTTTGCAGACTGTGTCGTTACATTTCTGCGAGTAGACAAGCGCTCCTGCCACTCTTTATTGCCTCAGGAGGTCCCAAAGCACGTTTTGATGTGGCACCGTGGCACAGCAAGCAGAGCTGCTGCCTCGCAATCCTGATGAGCTAGGTACTATTCTGACGTCTTGTGCTAAATCAGCAGAGTTTGCACCTTCTCCTGGTTACCGCGCAGCTTTCCACTGGGTGCTCCAGTTTCCTCCCTCGTCCCAGAGCTGATGTGCTTAATTGGCCATTGTAAATTGTTCCTAGTTAACCTTAACTGCATTTTACAGGAGCACCATTGAGAGCATCCTGACAAGTTGCATCTCCGTCTGGTATGGAAGCAGACGAACATCGGACCGGAAGTCCCTACAAAGGACTGAGAGAACAGCTGAGAGGATCATAGGGGTCTCCCTACCATCCATCAGGGACATTTATCAGAAGTACTGCATACACAGGGCCCTTAGTATTATCAAGGATCCCACCCATCCATCCAGCATCCTCATTGACTTTCTATATCGGGCCGGAGACTGATGCATGAAAACAAGAATGGTCAGGATGGGAAACGGCTTCTTCCCCCAGGCCGTTAGGCTTCAGAACGCCCGGCTGCATCTTATTCGAAGTGTCACTGGTTAATCTGTTCCGAACCTTACAATATTTAATATTAATGCACTTTTGTTTGTTATTTATGTGTGATTTTATCTGTAGATTTTATCCTTACCTTCATAAGTTATCGTGTGTTATGTGTGCTATGTGTACTACCTGGTTCGAAGAAACATTGTCTTGTTTCTATTTATGTTATGTGGTTATATATGATACATACATGTATATAGTTAAATGACAATAAATTTGACTTGACTATTATCAAGGGATGTGGTCAACTCTAGTGGGAGTTGTTGAGAGAATAAAACAGAATAATCCAAAGCAACATTCACAAGATGCTGGAACTCAGAGGCCAGGCAGCATCGATGGAAATGAGTAAACAGTCAACATTTCAGGCCAAGACCCTTCTTCAGGACTGAGAGGGAAGGGGCAAGATGCCAGAATAAAAGGTGGGGGGAGGTGAAGGAGGATGGCTAGAAAGTGATAGGTGAAGCCAAGTGGGTGGGAAAGGTCAAGGGCTGGAGAGGAAGGAATCTGATAGGAGAGGAGAGTGGACCGTGGGGTCAAGGGAGGGGACAGGGGACCCAGGGGGAGGTGATAGGCAGGTGAGAAGAAATAAAAGGTCAGCATGGGAAATGGGGAGGGGGGCTGATTTTTATTCACCAGAAGGAGAAATCGATTTTCATGCCATCGGTTTGGAGGCTCCCCAGATGGAATATAAAATGTTGCTCTTTCACTCTGAGAGGAGATCATGGATGGAGACGTTGGAAAGGGAATGGGAATGGAATTAAAATGTTTGTCTACCTCCAGAGTAACAGTCATTTCATTCTCCTTTACACTTGTGTACTGAAGAATGTCACTGAACAATCAATCAATGAGCAGTACTGGTGTTCAGAAGGTTGGCAATAAACAATCATTCAAGTCACTACCAGGATCTGGGGAGTGGATGAGAATGTGAGGAGAATAAAAAGAAGTTATTGTATGATTACTATAAATGAGTGATTGATGGTTGTGTGAATTCAGGGAGCTGAAGGGTCTGTTATATGCTGCAGACATTCTAACCATCCATTCTCTGCCCAGTTTATGTTTTGCCCACCTTATTCTGAGCTGCCTTCTGTTCTCCTGCTGCCCCTCCCAGATTGGCCACATGGAATTAATAGTCCCAGCAATGAGCCCTGAGAGGTTCGACTCAACCCCACTGGTAAATAGCCAAAACACCACCTCTAATGAGTACTTGTTGTTTCCCACCCTTCATTTCCTTATCCATTTTCGGCATTTGCCATAAATCTGCGCAGATCAGGTTAATTAGTAGCTTTCTATGTGAAATTTCGTCACAAGCTTTGTGCAAGGAAGGTGCACAGTCACTGTTCTTCCTGCAGTACGAGAGGGTAGTGGGTTTCTTGAAGGAATCAAGGAGCTGGTCAGGTAGAACCTGCCCCTTCTCAATCCAAGCGGACTTCTGTTTAATGTTATGTTGATAACGCATTCTGCTAACTGATGACTACAGTTGTGGCATAAATTACTAATAATGTATGACTGTAGTAATGGCATGTATGATCATGTATCCTGCTGTTCACTGTAGATTAGGTCAATAATGTATGTTACTGTAAAAAAGACTGACCATGCATCCAATGCTAACTAGACAATGCTGGTAATGCCATTAAGTTGTTAACACTAATAAAGCATGCTACTGTTAACTAATTCAGATTGATTATTCTTAAAATGTTAATTAGATTAGTTTGATAATATGTCCCACTATTAACAAGGGTCTGCTAATTAATTATCCTGCTCTTAGCTAAGGAATTGTGAAGCTGTAATTTAGTTGTTAACTAGATTTGGTGATAAATTATCTTGCTGTTAAGTAGATTATGTTGATAATATGGCTTTTAACCAGGCTTCTAATAAATTCCTCTTAACCAAGTTATATCGATGATGCATCCTTCCATTCACTAGACAATGTCAATAAGTTATGCTGCTGTTAACTAGGTTATTTTTGAGCAATCGTGCTGACGCACATGGCACTGTTTTTCTTAAATAAGATTTGTTTCTTGTTTTAAACTGAGAGCAGCCAGGGTTCATGAAGAGCTTAGATGTTACAATAACTTTATTTATGGAACACTTTTCAGACAGATGATGTGGTTCAAAGTGTTTCACAATGGGATAAAAGTACAAATATGAAAATGAAATAAAAATAAAAATAAACATGAAAATACAGGACAAAAAGATGTTAGTTAAAAGCAAAGTTAAATAAAAAGTAAGCCGGTATTGAAAAATGTCAACTGAGTCTGCATCCCTTATAGTTTTAGGTATTGAAGTCCACAGTTTAGGAGCATAGATCAAAAGAGCTGACCTACCAATTACCTTTTGAGGGAGATTGTTTAATTTTAAGAAAATGGCAGAAGAAGACCTGAGAATTTGAGCAGGATTATAAAACAAAAATGATTATGTGATGTACTCCGGTCCCAGACAACTAAAAGCTTTCAAAACAAGTAAGAGAATTTTAAAATGAATTCTTAAAAAAAAATACAGGAAGCCAAGCAGAGTAGCTAGTATGTGAAGATGCTGGTTTGAGTTTAAAGCCTACCAGTGGTGTTCTGAATGAGTTGAAGTTTGTCAGTAGATTGCTTTGCAAGGTCAGGGAAAAAGTGCATTGTAGGAATCTGGTCTATTCGATATGAAAGTGTGAATTAATTTCTCAGCATCAATATGTGACAGAAATGGATGTACCTTTGCAATATTTCTTCAGTGTAGAAGTGCTGTTCAGGTCACTTTATGTGGAATTTAAAATTCAAATAGGATAACACACAGACTAGCTACTTCTATTTTACAAGGGGAGCCAAGTTCCCAAGTTTATCAAGGAGTTTTATCTCTCTTGGTTTTGGGACCAACCAGAAGTATTTTAGTGTTAGCTTCATTTAGGAAACTATTGCTCATCCATTTGTTTATTGCAGCCATAGCAGAAGATCGGGTGTTATTATTGTCAGCCTCAACTGGGATATACAATTGTGTGTCATCTGCATTCCCGTTGTTAGCAGAAACAGTGCATTACAAACGTGATGAACAGAGTAAAATTAGCACAAATTGCACATAACTTATACATGTGCAGAAATAAACACTAATGTACATTGAGAGAGAGAGAGAGAGAAGTTTATGTTCTTTAATTATGTCTCCTAAGAGGAGCATGTATAGGAGAAGAGTAAGGGACCAAGACAGCTTCTTTGAGCAAAATCAAAAGATACATTGTATCTCTTAGAAAATTGGCCTCCAAGTCACTCAAAAACAAATTTTTCTCGAAGGTATATGAACGAAACCAATTAAGGGCACTACCAGAGTTACCAACCATTGTTCTCAAGGCAATCTCAGATAATGCTGTGGTCAATTGTGTCAAAAACAGCACTTAGATCTAGAAGAATTAGAACTGAGACTCTATTGACATCAGAGCTGAGCCTAAGGATGTAGTCAATTTTGGTAAGGGCCGTCTCCGTGCTGTGGTTTGCTCTAGAACCTGACTGAAACTTTTCTAGAATATTGTTCTCATTCAGAAAGTTGTTGAGTTGGTTGAAATAACTTTCTCAACAACCTTGCTCGGGAAGGGAAGATTCGATGCAGGCTTGCAGTTAGCTAGTACCTCACTATCAAGGTTTGGCTTTATTAAGTAGGGGTTTGACATCCAGTTCCAAGGTATGTATGAATACTTTTCCTAACAGAATTGAAAACACTATTTTAAAAAAAGTCCTTAAAACATGTGGTAGGGACAGGGTTGAGACAGCAAGTAGACAGTTTACTCTTTGTTACAATCTTATTGAGTTCTGAATTGGAAATATTTGTAAATGTTGACATACTTGCCATCTTTTTACAAGGTTCTCTGCAGAAGTTATCAGGATCAGTAGCTATACTCTCCCTAATGGAAATAATTTTGTTGAAAAAAATGTTATGAATTCCGCACATTTTGTGGCAGATGCCTAAGTGAAGACGTAGGTTGGGGCAGGGTTCAGCAGTCAGTTTAAAGTTGAGAACAATATTCTTGAATCGCCACTGTTTTGTGTAATAATCTTGGAAAAACTGGCTTGACTTGCAGAGTTTATAGTAGTGTTAATGTAGTCTAGTTTTCTCTGAAAGTGTCTTGGTAGACTTCAACTCCAGTTTTCCTCCATTTTCTCTCAGCTTCTCTGCATGACCTCTTGAATTTGTGGACTGAATTGTTTAACCATGGTGACATTTATGAAGTGGTTTCTTTTTGGCCCTGATTGAGGCCATTGTGCTTAAAATATTTGTCAAGTTATTTTTGAAAGAATCAACTGAGCAGATGGGGTCACATGGGACAGATAAATTAGTCACCTCGGAGAATTTAAGTTGTGTTGCAGCATCAAGAAGTGTTTTTTTTTCTTAAACTGTAATTTATTTTGTGGTCTTGGTTCCAGGCCAGAGGTCATCAAAAAGTACACAAAAAATGATCAGAGAGTGGTATCAGGCAGAGACATTAATACTTTTTAACCCTTTTGTCATTACCACATTAGATGTATTTCCAAGTCGATAGGTGGGCTCAGTGAAATCTGGGCTGCCTGGTAAACTTGTGAATTCGCAGCCATAGAGTTTGCAGTTTTCAGATTATTAATATGAACATTGGAGTCACCAGAGATGAGAATCCTTTCATCGTTCAGTACAACAGAGGATGAGAATTCAAAAAGAAAGCAGGCATTGGATTTAGGAGGTCATGAGTCGGGGAGCTCTGAGACAAGGCTGAAGACTTTGTGCTTCTGACTCATGCAGCATGCCAAGTGACAAAGAGGGGAAGTGCTTGAAGCAGCAATGTTGTCATTTCTCCCGCTTCTTCAACGTGTTGTGGAAACAGCCAATGTCTTCCTTCTCGTGCACAGCAAATGTTTAACTGTGGTTCGGAAGGGTTTGGGGAGAAAAAACAAATCTTCAGAGATGAAGTTTAAAAAAACATTGCGATGAAAACTCAAACAACAGGAATTCTGCAGATGCTGGAAATTCAAGCAACACACATCAAAGTTGCTGGTGAACGCAGCAGGCCAAGCAGCCTCTTTTATTTAAGACAGCTGTCTGTCAATAGCCTTTCTATTGACATAGGAAGAACACGTTAGAGTTTTGCCACTTTGTCATACAGTCCTGTGCAAGACACTACAGGTCTCAGCCCGAAACATGGACTGTATTCCTTTCCATAGATGCTGCCTGGCCTGCTGAGTTCCTCCAGCATTGGGTGTATGTTGCTTGGATTTGCAGCATCTGCAGAACTTCTCTTGTTTGTGATACAACCCGCAGATTCATCTTCTTGCAGGCAGCTACAAAACGAAGAAACAACTTAGAAATGTTTAAAGAAAAGCCCCACACAAAAAGACCATCAGACATGCGAAAAAAAGAACAAATTGCACAAACAGCAAGAATCAAATAACACACAGAGCATTAAACATCAAACCGTGTAGTTCCCAAAAATGAATCCACAGCCACAAGCCACTGAGGCAAGTACAGCCAGTCCAGGAACTGGTCTGTCTGGCAGATCTGTAGTTGTCACTTCTTGCCCCAATTCCCACCGCTTGTCCTGCTTTCCCCCAACCTCCACTGGGCCTGAAGTCATCCCCATTCACCCCAACTCTCTTCACATGCCCCATTCTCTTCGTTAGCTGCTTGGTGACCAAGAATACCGTATCAGTCTGGGAGGACCCAGCAGTTTGGGACTCCAAGATCTTCCAGCTTGCCTTCTGTTCCGTAAGCCACGGACTCCCCTCAGCCTTGCTGGATCTGGAAATACTTTGATCTAATAGGTTGTTCGGGTGTCAAGAATGAGGTGTAAAGCTTGTATTTATTGTTATTTTATTAAGTGTTCAAAACAAAGAAATGGTAACTAATATGGTCTATCATGGGGAACAGAGAATGAACAAGAACAAAGAAGTCATGGGCACCTTATACTAAAAACTGGCTCAGATTAGACATAAAATAGACGTTCTATTGATAAGAAATAACCTATGAAACAGGTTCAGTGCCACGACACAGGCTGCAAAGAAACTTCTAGGACAGGGGTTCCATGAACTAAGATGAGAATAATTTACGGCTTTATTTTCGCTAACCTCTAACTGAAATTTAGCATTTCCTTCAATTATGAAAGTTGGCAACAAACAACAAGTGGTATTACTGTGCCTTTATCACTGATAGAAATTTTCATATCACATTACAGTTGTTACAAGTATCTCAAATTATTGATTACGGCACGCTCATCACTACTTTGAAATTACGATAGTTATTAGACCTGCCGCCAGATCGAACGCGATCGCAATCTTCCTGTCTGCAGACACTTGTGCAACGTAGCTGGCCAACTATCGGGCAGCCCTGCAATTGGATGTCAAGGTGACATGCATGTTGCTTTGTCAAAGACCACCCCACAGTTTAATGTTCTATATCAAGCTAAGCAACAACAGCTTCACACCGATAGGACTTTAAAAAATAAATTTTAATTTTAACTTGCCTATATTTTAAACATATAGTCTTGTTTTTAAGGCATTAATAAAGCAGCATATATCTCAATATAATTGTTTCTTTTGTAATCCTATGTATTTTATTTTATATATTTAAATACATTATTCTGAGAAGGGGTCCATAGGCTTCACCAAACTGACAAAAGGATTTGTGACATAAAAAAGATTAAGAACCCCAGCTCTAGAAAACTACAGAATTAACTATACAGTACTAGAATTACCGAAAGTTCACTGAACAATTATACAAAAACAGCTGATTACATTAAAATTTAAGCAAGAATAAATAAAGTTAACTACAATAAAAAGAACAATTTAGACTCTAATCCATCAGTATCCTAACCTCAGCCTCACCCCCTAACAGGTAGATGTCATGACCAATTAAAACAGGCAGGAACAAAACAACACAGGCGAAATGTTGGAAGAACTCAGCAGGTCAGGCAGCTTCTATAGCAGACATCCCACCTCTCCCGGGAGTTCCAGGAGTTTCCCGCATATCGATAGCGGCTCCCTGATGCCCGCAAATTATATACAATATCCCGGAAATTGATTTTTTTGGAGAGGGAGAGGGAAAAAAAAGAAAGAAAGAAAATGAATGAATCCTGCTTGATCTCTCTTTGTGCTAATTAGACCTATCGGTTTTCTCCATGAGTGGGCTTTATAGTTGACCTCTCTCTCTCTTCCATATTCCATCAGTTCGGTTACTGCCGTCTGTAATGACGCTGAAATCATCCGGACAACTGTCGGTGATGAAGTACAAAAGCCTGGTGAAGAAATTCCCAAGGCTGGCAGTGACAACCTGACTACGCGAGGCTGTGCTATACGGGCGGGGCGCGTTGGCATCTTAAAGGGGATTAGAGTAGGGTTTAAATTGGAGCGAAATTCCAAAATCGTCCGCTAAGACATCTTTAAAAGCGCGCTCGCAGCAAGCAAATTCTTCGGGGTTTTTTCCTGAAACACTTCCACTTACAGGTACATTGAAGCCTGCGATGGGCTGGGTTTAAGCACAGCCGTTTTCAGAAGAAAAACCGATTTTAATAAATACCCACCCCCACCGAGGTCTCATCATTAGGACAGCGAACTGTTTACCTGTGCTGCGCACTTTATATGCATTTTGAATTACACTTTATTAATTATTATGGTAATATATTGTTTTATGTTGTGTGTGATATATGTATAGTGGCTACACCGTGGTCTGGACAGAGGTTGTTTCGTTTGTGAACAATCAGCCAGATGACAATAAACTTGAACTTGAAGATACAGAACTTCTAAATTACTCATTTAAAATCCCCCATTTCAATGTAAAAAAGTAAGTTCCGATCCCAGCTATTGCAGGCTGTGTGTGTGTGTGTGTGACTACGGACGTTTATGCGATCGGACGTTGTCTGAATGGACGTTAAGCAGCGCACACCTGTAATAACGATACACCTTATGCTTTTATTTCTTTTAGGAACACAACATATCAGGGAGGCTAAGCACAGGGAAGGCTGCTCAAGTATTTCACAGTTCTTTTCAGCAGAAAACCAAAGTCTGACAGAGAAGGTCACTAGAGCTGAGGTGTACTTTACATCTTTCATCGTTGAGTATAACCTGCCATTCCAGGTGTGTAAGCACACAGGCAAGCTATTCAGGAAAATGTTTCCTGATTCAGAAATAGCAAAAAACTATGCCTGCCATCAACCAAGGCAGCAGCTATTGTGAACATGGCACATTATGACAGAATTCGGAAGTCAGCTGTCTCACTTGTGAATCTGACGTCTTGCAAAATTAACAAATTTGTTGATACAGACTGCTATGAGGTTGAGACTTTCAGTTGAGACCTCCCTGAAATGAGTTTTTGCAGGGTGGGATGTCTGCTATGGATACAAATAAACAGTTGACGTTTTGTGCTGAGACCTTTCTTCAGGACTGCAAAGGAAGGGGGCAAGATGCCAGAATAAACACAATGTGACAGACAGGTTGCAGTGTGTGTAGTTTAATGCTAGGGGTATTATGGGTAAGGGTGAGAGCATGGAACAGGACATGGAACTATGATGTTGTGACTTGTTTGATAGAGGGACACAACCACCTTCTCTCTATCCACTGCAAAAGGGAGGATATCCCAGTGGCTACTCATTTCAAATCAACTTCCCATTCCCACCCTGACAAGTCTGTCCATGACTTTCACCTCCACGATGGGGTCAAACTCAGGCTGGAAGTGCAATATCTCAAGTTCAGTCTAGGTAGCCTCCCATCTGATGGCACGTACATCAAAGTCTCTAACTTCCAGTAATTTCTTCTTCCCCCCCCCCACCTCTCTTTTTCCATTTCTCATTCTGGTACCCCTTCTATCACCTGCCTATCACCTTCCTCTGGTTCCTCTCCTCTTTCCCTTTCTTCCATGGGCCACTGTCTTTTCCAATTAGATTCCTTCTTCTTCAGTCCTTTACCTCTTCCACCAATCCCCTCCCAGCTTCTTACTTTATACCCTTCCCCCACCTTCCCCCTCACCTGGTCTCACTTGTCACATGCCAGCTTGTCTTTCCTTCTCTCCCCAACTCCTTATTCTGCCTTCTAAACCCTTCCTGCCTTCCTATCCAGTCCTAATGAAAAATCCTAGCTGGAAATGTCGACTGTTTACTCCCCTCCGTAGATGCTGCCTAACCTGTTGAGCTAGCATTTTCTGTGTGTTGCTTGATATTCCTTAGTTTTGATGTTTTAGAAAAGATATAGTATGAGGTAAAGCAGTGTTGGGGTGGGTGAGGGGGGGGGTTGTGCTATAAATCAGGGACAATATCACAGCTGCCCTCAGAGGGCACATAACAGACAAGTATTCCCTCTAAGTTGAGTGGGTGCGTGGCCACACAGTAACTGAAATACTCCCACGCATGTAGCCTTTGTTGCTGCACAGCTGTAATTTTCTTTTATATAATGTTAATAAAATTTTGAAATCTATGTTAATATAATTGTGAAATACCATGTAATTAATTATGTGTTAATGAATATAATCCATAATTTTTCTCAATAATACACATACCACAACATTTTAAAGCTTCTGCGTACTTACATTGTCAATGTTTCAAGTTCCAGCAGTGTTACAGAGTATTCAAAGTATCCTTATTACAAAAAAATATATTAAGTATTATGTAACTTTCAGGCAGTGTAAAAGTTTTGCTGCTCAGAGTAATAGTTAGTCAACTATGCAGCTTTTGGGGGGAACATTGTAACAGAGGGTTTATCCACTGAGTCAGTGGAGGTACAACTAAAATTAAGAAAGGTGCCAGCCAGGACTTTTAACTCTGTTTCATGCACTTTAGGAACTTATTATTAGTGTTATTCCTGATTGCACCCAGAATTGAAAAACAACAAGACTTAAGTTTGTATCTCTTTGTGCAAGACTCAGCTTGTGTAGCTGTTGGGATCCAACTGTACAGACTTTGCATTAACAATGAATCATTTTCCTTTCAGTGAATCAAGTGCCTTGAGTAGTTCCTGAAGAAGGAAGCCGCCTGCCAGATATGGCCTCCAGCCTGTCTAATGCTTTTGTCACTGTACAGAAAATCTATTACCCATCGCTGTGCGCCATTGGAATCCCAGGTAAGTCCTGTTGTTTGGCACCTAGCAAAGCAGCACAAAAGTCAAGACAAGACAAGCAATTCAGGCAAATTAAGGGCGAGAGAGTTAGAAGTAGGCCTTCCCTATGGATTATAAGTAAATAAACTAGGAACTTGAAGACACAAGGTAGCAAATAGTCTGCTGGAGGAACTGGGTGGGTTGAGTTCCATCTGTGGGGAGGAAGGAACCGTTGACATTTCAGGTCAAAACCATGCATCAGGACAAACTATCAACCTCTTTGTTATGAATTTTGTTACAGATAAAATATCCCATCCTAAATCATTAACTTGTCTAAAGCAACATCTGCGGCAGCTTGGCTCTGCAATGTTTGCAGGTCCTACTGGGTCTGAGTACGGTTCACCTTGGAAGAGTGGCAGTACACTTTCATCAAAATGACATCAGCTTCAAAAGGTCGGGTTACACGGATTGAGTTTGAATCCCCTTGAGTTATAAAGAAAGTATTCTTTGATTTCTTTGAACGGGTTCCATGGTTGTCTTTGTTTTGTGGCTGTCTGTGGGGAGACGAATCTCAGGGTTGTATACTGCAATACATACTTTAGTGGATGGTTGGTTGTCTCTCGGGGTCCGAGGAAGACTACATTGTGCAGGATGACATTGAGCTCGGCATCAACTTGGCACGGACGGAGAGCACGCTCGGAAACGGTCCGTCACTGGATCAAACTCGGGAACCTCCGTTCTCGAGCCCGGTGCTGATCACACTGCGTCACAAGCTGACCTTTCTTAACACAATGTAACCAGCGTGTGAAAGATATTAAAGTGGAAAAGCCCTGCACAGAGACGATCCCACTCTCTCAGCCTCAGAAGTCAAGATCCAGTGGCACAGAGAATCGTTACGTCTGGCAACTTCCTTGGCTGCATTGGATGGCCGCGTCTTCTCAAGTGCTCTGCCATGCCCTACGCACTCCACAATGCACTGCTGCAACGTTTTCTCAGCCGCTGAACCCCCGGGGTTTCCTCCGCCTGATCCACCGAAGCAGTCTTCGCATGCTGGGATGAGCAAATTCCTATCTCACCAAGGATTTCAGACCCGTCGGCTACCTCACCTGGTTTAGCCGGCCTGTCGAAGCCGTTGCCCGGGGTGTGGCCGCTGTCGCATGCAAACAGCTACGAGGAGCCACAGGTGAGAGCAGGGAGTTGATGGGGACCAACAGATGACGAGCCACTCCAAGGAGTGCGACAAGCCCCCCATCTAGAGGTGCTACCCCTCCCATGCACCCCACATACTTTAGTATTAAACGTATTTTGACTATTTGAAACTTTGAAAGTAGTAGGGACTGAGAACAATTTCCTGTGGTGGGGTACTCAAAGAGAGATGGAACTAGAACTAAAACTTGATTAATGCCCATGATGCAAAATGAGGACATTCAACCCAATAGGTCCATGCTGACCCATAGCAGACTAATCCCATCAGACCCAATCCTTCCGTCTGACCCATTCCTCCTTTCTCGGTGGCCCTTTGAGTTATTCTCTTGCACATGACCACCAATTCCCTTGGAATTCTTTTGCCACTTACTTATACTGAGGGGCAATATACAGTGACCAATTAACCCACCCACATGTCTTTGGGACATGGAAGGAAACGAGAAATGCAGGGGAAACCCTGAGAGTTGCAGGGGAAACATGTAAACTCCACATAGATTACACCGAAGGTGGGGAAGTATCATTTCTCACGTCAGTGAGTGTGAAATCGTCAATTGTTTTCTGAAGGGCTGTAGAAATTTCCGAGGCTGTAACGGATGGATATTAGGTGAGAGTGTTAGACGATGTAGATCAAAGATGGATGGATGTTCTTGAGCAGTCAAATCTGAGACGGAAAATTAATAGGTGTCAATATCACCAACAGCTTCTCCTGGTCCAGCCACGTGGATGCTGTGGCTAAGAAACATAGCAGTGCCTCTACTTCCTCAGAACACTAAGGAAATTCAGCATGTCCGCAGTGAATCTTTAGCAATGTTTATAGATGCACCCACATCAACAATTGGGAAACCAATGCCAAGGACAGGAAACTATGGCAAGCCATCATCCGAGAAGGAACAGCAACTTTCGAAGCCAACAGATGTGCAGAATTAGAAGAAAAGAGAAGAAAATGGAAAGAGAGGCAGCAACAACCAAAGCCCGATCTGCCATC
Source organism: Mobula hypostoma (assembly GCF_963921235.1). Lineage (NCBI taxonomy): Eukaryota > Metazoa > Chordata > Chondrichthyes > Myliobatiformes > Myliobatidae > Mobula > Mobula hypostoma. The sequence goes on from NC_086098.1 coordinate 137,383,175, forward strand.
TGGAACTACCTGTCCTGAATGCGGAAGAACTTTCAAAGCCAAGATTGGACTCATAAGCCACTTGAGAGCCCATAAGTAGATCAACAGAATGAAGACCATCATCCTCAACCTCGAGGGATGGCCACGATGACGATGAGATGCACCATAGAAAACATCTGATCCAGATGCATCACACCCTTGATATAGCAGCTGCTCTGCCCAAGACTGCAAGAAACTGCTGAGAGTCCTGAAAGCAACCCAGCCCATTACACAGGCTCTAACTCTATTTGCACATCTCATTGTCTTGGGAAGGCAACTTAATTATGGACATTGGTCATTCTGTCCTCTCCAAATGGGCAGAAGATACAAAAACTTGAAAGTATACACCATCAGACTGAAGGACAGCTTCTACCCTGCTGTTATCGGACTCTCGTATGCTAAAAGATAAATCCTTGAACTCTGATCAGCCGATCTACCTTGTTGTGGTGCATGCACTTAGTTTGCCAATGCGCGCTATACTCTCTCTGGAACTGCAACTCAATATTCCGCAATTTTCTTTTTACTACAGCAGTCTACAGTGGATTCCGGTTCATTGAGCCAGCAGGTAATCGGGCAAGCTACTTACTTGGAACAACTCTTAAGGAACAAAAACAAATTGAAAAAATAACCGGATTCCCTTCATGTATTTGGGACAGCATGCCGCTTAATTGGGGCAGGAGACTGGTGATGAATAGTTTCTAACTAGCATCAGTAACGTACACTTGTGTGGCTGTTAGGCACTGCACCATACTTAGAGTGAACAGTTTTTAATTGGTGTCAGTTGTGCATGCTTGTGTTCAAAGCAGTGATTCTTTTCAGATAGTTGGTGAGAAGAAAGCAGTAAGACAATTCTGAACTGTTTAACTCACCACGGTTCAATTATTCAGGCATAGAGATGCCAGAAATGGCCAGAAGTGCTTCAACAAGTTTGGAACTACAAAGAATTTGAAGGTATCGATAATCATCCTGAATGCTACAATGAAAATGAAGATTTTGAGGAAGCAATCATTGAAGATTGTATGAAAGCAGTCCATTATCTGCACTAGATGTCTGTGCTGATTTTGGTTATTTGGTGGTTGTCCGTTGACAGGAAAACCTGTGTGGGAGAGTTTTTAAAGTGGAAAAGGCTGGGGCAGTTCCACTCTCTCGACACTCAGAAGTCTGTGTGCAGTCGTACAAGTAGTCATCACAATGGGATATTCCTTCGTTGCTGTGGATGACCATGACTTCTGCTGTGCCTTGTCTTGCCCTTCACTCTCCACAGAGCGTAGCAGAACCACATACCACATTCTTGGCCGTTGGATCTCACTGGGGGGGGGGGGGGGAAGAGAGAGAGAGAGAGAGAGAGAGAGAGAGAATGAGAGAGAGAGAGAATGAGAGAGAATGAGAGAATGAATGAATCCTGATTGGTCTCCCTTTGTGCTAAGTAGACCTATCAGTTTTCTCTGTGGGTGGGCTTTACAGTCGACCTCTCTCTCTCTTTCATTGTACATCAGTTCCGTTTAGTGTCCTGCAGCGCCATGGCAGAGTGTTCCAAAAAAAGAAAATATAAAACGTACTTCACCCCAGACCACCCCAAAGTGTACCCCTGACTAATAGGGGTCAAAAATAATGACAGTGTTGCTTGCTGCACTGTTTGCAACAGTGACTTTTCTATTGCCCATGGTGGGTTAAATGACTGTAAAAGACATGTTGAGGTGAGTTTAACAGGTGTCATTCCCTCTTGGAAGCTGTCGGGACAGAAGACAGAGCCAGTCTGAGAGGCGGACGGGTCTGCGAGTCAACAATTGGCGCTGAGGCAAAGTCAAGGAGACAGACGTCAGGCAGAGCCGTGGTAGTAGGGGACTCCATAGTGAGAGGCCCAGAAAGCGCTTTCTGTGGCAACAGGCGAGATTTAAGGATGGTGTGTTGCCTCCCTGGTGCCGGGATCCAGGATGTCACGGACCGATTGCAGGGAACCCTCAAGAGTGAAGGTGAACATCCAGAAGTGGTGGTGCATGTCGGCACAAATGACGTGGGGAGGAAGAGGAAAGACATTCTACAGCGTGACTTCAGAGAATCCGGTTTGCTTCCAGTTCCTCGTGCTGGAGTGGGCAAGAACAGGGAGATAATGGATCTGAATGTGTGGCTGAGGAACTGGTGCAGGAAGCAAGGATTTACATTCTTGGACCACTGGGGTATGGGTGAATTGTACAAAAGGAACGGGTTGCACCTTAATAAGCGGGGCACCAGCATTCTGGCAGGCAGGTTTGTCTCTGCAACACGGGTGTGTTTAAACTAAGTAGTGGGGGGGGAAGGGGACAATCTGGAAACATAAGGATGGAGATAAAGGGAAAGTGAGGATAAGAAAAGTTAAGCAAGACAGCAGAATCAGCAGAGTAGAAAGCTCAAGAAGGGATCGTACAGTACGGCCAAGTGAAATAGGAATTGATATGGGTGCTGAGGGGAGTAATGAATTGAAAGTATTGTATATGAATGCACGAGTATAAGAAATAAAGTGGATGAGCTTGAGGGTCAGTTGGAAATTGGTAAGTGTGATGTTGTGGGAATAACAGAGACATGGCTTCAAGTGGACAGGGCCTGGGAAATGAATATCCAAGGATATACGTCCTATCGAAAGGACAGACTGATGGGCAGAGGGGGTGGAGTGGCTCTGTTGGTGAGGAATGATATTCAGTCTCTTGCAAGGGGGGACATAGAATCAGGAGACGTAGAGTCAGTATGGATAGAACTGAGAAATTCTAAGGGTAGAAAGACCCTAATGGGAGTTATCTACAGGCCCCCAAACAGTAGTCTGGATGTAGGGTGTAAGTTGAATCAAGAGTTAAAATTGGCATGTCGCAAAGGTAATGCTACAGTTGTTATGGGGGATTTCAACATGCAGGTAGACTGGAGGAATCAGGTTGGTACTGGACCCCAAGAAAGGGAGTTTGTGGAGTCCCTCCGAGATGGATTCTTAGAACAGCTTGGACTGGAGCCTACCAGAGAGAACGCAATTCTAGATTTAGTGTTGTACAATGAACTGGATTTGATCAGGGACCTCAAGGTAAAGGAGCCATTAGGAGGTAGTGACCATAATATGATAAGTTTTAATCTACAATTTGAGAGGGAGAAGGGAAACTCGGAAGTGTCAGTATTACAGTTGAACAAAGGGAACTATGGTGCTATGAGGGAGGAGCTGGCCAAAGTTCAATGGAACAATACCCGAGCAGGGATGACAGTGGAACGGCAATGGCAAGTGTTTCTGGGAATAATGCGGAAGGTGCAGGATCAGTTTGTTCCAAAGAGGGAGAAAGATCCTAAGGGGAGTAAGGGGAGGCCGTGGCTGTCAAGGGAAGTAATGGACAGTATAAAAATAAAAGAGAAGAAGTATAACATAGCAAAGACGAGTGGGAAGCTGGAGGATTGGGGAACTTTTAAAGAGCAACAGAAGGTAACTAAAAAGGCAATACGCGGAGAAAAAATGAGGTATGAAGGTAAACTAGCCAAAAATATAAAGGAAGATAGTAAAAGCTTCTTTAGGTATGTGAAAAGGAAAAAAAACAGTTAAGACCAAAATTGGGCTCTTGAAGACAGAAGCGGGTGAAGTTATTAAGGGGAACAAGGAAATGGCAGATGAGTTGAACAGGTACTTTGGATCTGTCTTCAGTACGGAAGACACAAACAATCTCCCAGATGTAATAGTGGCCAAAGGACCTAGGGTAATGGATAAATTGAAGGAAATTTATATTAGGCAGGAAATGGTGTTGGATAGGCTGTTGGGTCTGAAGGCTGATACGTCCCCGGGACCTGATGGTCTGCATCCCAGGGTACTTAAGGAGGTGGCTTTAGAAATCGTGGACGCATTGGTAATCATTTTCCAATGTTCTATAGATTCAGGATCAGTTCCTGTGGATTGGAGGGTGGCTAATGTTGTCCCTCTCTTCAAGAAGGGAGGAAGAGAGAAAACAGGGAATTATAGACTGGTTAGCCTGACATCGGTGGTGGGAAAGATGCTGTAGTCAATTATAAAAGATGAAATTGCGACACATCTGGATAGTAGTAACAGGATTGGTCCGAGTCAGCATGGATTTACGAAGGGGAAATCGTGCTTGACTAATCTTCTGGAATTTTTTGAGGATGTAACTATGAAAATGGACAAGGGAGAGCCAGTAGATGTGGTGTACCTGGACTTTCAGAAAGCCTGTGATAAAGTCCCACATAGGAGATTAGTGGGCAAAATTAGGGCACATGGTATTGGGGACAGAGTACTGACATGGAGTGAAAATTGGCTGGAGTAGCAATTAACGGGTCCCTTTCAGAATGGCAGGTGGTGACCAGTGGGGTACCGCAGGGTTCAGTGCTGGGACCGCAGCTGTTTACAATGTATATTAATGATTTAGATGAGGGAATTAAAAGTAACATTAGCAAATTTGCTGATGACACAAAGCTGGGTGGCAGTGTGAAATGTGAGGAGGACGTTATGAGAATGCAGGGTGACTTGGGCAGGCTGGGTGATTGGGCAGATGCATGGCAGATACAGTTTAATGTGGATAAATGTAAGGTTATCCACTTTGGTAGTAAGAACAGGAAGGCAGATTATTATCTAAATGGAGTCAAGTTAGGAAAAGGGGAAGTACAACGAGATCTAGGTGTTCTTGTACATCAGTCACTGAAAGCAAGCATGCAAATACAGCAGGCAGTGAAGAAAGCTAATGGCATGCTGGCCTTCATAACAAGGGGAATTGAGCATAAGAGCAAAGAGGTCCTTCTGCAGCTGTACAGGGCCCTGGTGAGACCACACCTGGAGTTCTGTGTGCAGTTTTGGTCTCCAAATTTGAGGAAGGACATTCTTGCTATTGAGGGAGTGCAGTGTAGGTTCACAAGGTTAATTCCCGGGATGGCGGGACTGTCATATGTCAAAAGATTGGAGCGACTGGGTTTGTATACTCTGGAATTTAGAAGGCTGAGAGGGGATCTTATTGAAACATATAAGATTATTAAGGGATTGGACATGCTGCAGGCAGGAAGCATGTTCCCGCTGATGGGTGAGTCCAGAACCAGAGGCCACAGTTTAAGAATTAGGGGTAGGCCATTTAGAACAGAGTTGAGGAAAAACTTTTTCACCCAGAGAGTGGTGGATATATGGAATGCTCTGCCCCAGAAGGCTGTGGAGGCCAAGTCTCTGGATGCTTTCAAGAAAGAGATGGATAGAGCTCTTAAAGATAGCAGAATCAAAGGTTATGGGGATAAGGCAGGAACTGGATACTGATTGTGGATGATCGGCCATGATCGCAGTGAATGGCGGTGCTGGCTCGAAGGGCCGAATGGCCTACTCCTGCACCTATTGTCTATTGTCTATTAGCATAGCTAACATTATTTAAACTAGCTGGCTAGCTGCTAAGGAGCTATTCTATTGATGTCATACGTGATGAGACCAAACTGCCTGTAGACTTGCTTAAAGTTGTAATAGAATTTTTTAAAAACTCCATGATAATATAATATAATATAATATAATGGTGAATCTTGTGAATCTGGTATCTTGCAAAATTAACAAATTCATTGACACAGACTGCTATGAGGTTGAGACTTCCGGCAAAATGCTCAAATCTGTCAAGCAAGCCACATCACAGTTCAAGGAAAGTTTGCAAAAGAAATAGAAAAGCTATTTGCATTAGCATTGAGATTGCCAACAAAATACTCAACAAGGAATATATATATAAGTATGTGTGTGTAAATAGTTTCAATATGTGATCAAATAAATTGTGATCTTTCATTATCAAATGTCCTGTATACATACACCCTTGGAGGTCGACCGGGGGGTGGGGGGGGGGATATGGGGTTGCAGGGAGCGGGGGTGGTGGTGCTACCTCCCTGAAATGAGTTTTTGCAGGGTGGGATGCCTGATATGTGCATGGAATAAATAGCATACAAAGAAAAGATTTTCACTGTATCCCAACACATTTAAATAAATTAGTTTATTATCATCACATATTACAGGGAAGAACATTGTTTTACTTGTCAGCCATACAGATCATTTCATCACATCGTTACATCAAGGTTGCACAAGGAGACAGCGATAACAGAGTGCAACATAAAGAGTTAGTTACAGAGGAAGTGCAGTGCAGGTAGAAAATAAGGCGCAAAGCTACAACACGGTAGATTGTTAAGTCAAGAGTCTATCTTACATTAGGGGATTCTTCTATAGTAGAGCTACTAGGACTTGATGTTTCAATCCCTATGGTAAGTTGGCACTCTTGATGTTGGCAGTGGGTTTGGAGTGGTGACAAGGAGGGAGGGTAGGTACGTCATCGGGGTCATCAGGTGGGCACCCTCCTTCTTTGACACTTCGTTGATAAGCCCACGACGTCTCCAGAGGACTCAATGGTGCTACCTGGCGTCCCAGATACACCCCCCTCAGTTCCATACCCTCCTGTCTTCATCTCGCAGCCCAGTTGTTGTCTTTCCTTTTAATCCAAATACAATTGCTGCTTTCTTCTGCTGCATTTGATAAGGACTTGATTGCTTGTTGAAGGGAGTGACCCCTCACCCCCATCTTCTTCAATAGACTGGTCGTAGTTGTAGCAATGAATCCCCTGCATCCCGCTTCTACAGGGAAAATCTTAGTCTTCCAGCCATTCTGGGCAGCTTCAGTTGCAGTTCAGAGTACTTGGTCTTTTTCCTTTCATAAGCTTCTTCGGCACCATCTTCCCACGGTACTGTCAATTCCACAACATATGCCAGCTTGGCTGTTATGGATCACAGGACCACATCTGGCCGGAGTGTTGTAGCCGCAATGTCTGGGGGAAACACAAGCTTTTTTCCCAAGTCCACATCCATTTTCCAATCCCGAGCAACCTGCAGAACGCTTACATCTTTTGATGTTATATGGTGCTCTGGAGGTTGGCCTGCTGGTACAAATCGTGTGATGTGGACATTTCCTGCCGATATTTGTGGGACAGCATTTGCAGTGATTCGCCTCTGTTCCAAGACTGATGCCAGCTGTCTGAGAACTTGGTTATGCCGCCAAGTGTACTGCCCCTGGGTGAGGCTCGTGGAGCATCCTGTTAAATTGTGCCGTAGTGATCCAGGTGCTTGACAAAGAGAGCAAGCGGGGTCTTCTCCCCACCACTGGTTCAGGTTCTGGGGTGTGGGTAGGAGGTCATAAGTGGCTCTGATGACAAAACTTGGCCGAGATCCCTCCATCTCCCAGATGTCACGCCAGCTAAGTTTCCTCCTTTCCAGGCTCTCCCAATTACTCCAGTGGCTCTGCTTGGTCATTGAGACGGCCCTGGCGGGTCACTCTGCCTCCTCCGGTCTTCTCACCTCCTCCACCACGAGCCGTCTCTTCTGCACTGATGTTGCCTTGTGCCATTGATGATCCTTTGGGACAAGTCCGAGCCCGGCTCTCCCAAGTTGGACTTGGCCAACCACATCCCTGAAGCGAAGAGCAGACTTAGCACTCTGAACAGCTTCAGATGGGGTTCACTTCCTCCCCGTTACCACGGGGGGGAGGGGGGCCACTGTTCGAATAACAGTATCTTCAGATTCATTGAGAGTCATGACCAACTTTGCTTTGGTGCATTTGAATTCTTCAAATTGGTAATTCCATTTTGCCATTCCTGTACAGTCCAACAGGGCTTAATAATCGTGGAAGTCCAAGCCACTGTTTCACATGTGTGCTGATCATTCTTTCAAGCTTTTCAACCTTGCTGATAGGGGTTTCATACACTGTTAAAGGCCACATGAGTCTTGGGAGTATGTCGAACTGGAAGCACCACAGCTTGAGTTTTCCTGGCAGCAAGGTCTTGTTAATGCGAGCTATGTACATGATGGTATCCTTTTTGAGTTGTGGTATAATAGTGAAATAGAAACTGTCTTTGATCCTGGTCGTACGTGCGGCAATAGTAAAGTAATTCCAATGGGATGAGTGGCCTCGTTCCATACTATAACAATTCCAAGAAATGGCATTGAAGGTCAGATTAGCTGAGTGGGGCCTGAGTGGATGACTGGCCTGCCTGCCTTCATTATTTGCAACTTTCACCATCTATTGTTTTCTTTGCCTTACATCATTACATCATGTGTGATTTCACTCTGACCTCCATGGTGAGTTACATCCTGCTCTGCTCGCACAGAACTCTAACCTGTTTCCTTCACTTTACAGAATATCACCCATTTTGTGATTCAAGGGAAAATCTCTTGTTTGGTACAATAACACAACTGTGGATTTTCTTGTTCTTTTCTGGCATCTTGTTTTCTTTGGAACTGTGTCTGGATGGGGGTTGCCAACTATTCAGGATCCACCCAGGCTCCATGCATTGAGTAATAAGCACCATGAAATAAGAAAAGAAAATGTAAATAATCTAAAGAGGATCTCTTTTACATTTGTGTTTACTGCTGTTAAATATTGGGGAGGGGAAAATGCCCATTTGATTAACAGGCTGAGAAACATCCTATTGGTTAATGAGCTACTTTCCCCCAGTTGTTTGGGAAGGCGGGGCTCCAGCAGGATGGAGATATTGAGTGACCCGTGATGGATGTGTAGAGTGAGTACTTTGAGCCAAGAGGTCATGTGATCGTGTGCCCATGCAGGCTAACACTGTGGAGGCTTGGAACAGCTAATCATGATCTCATGACTTGGTGAGGTGTCTATCTCTTCCCAAGTAGTGCTTCAGACAATCACATTCAACATAAGTGTGCTGCGGGATAGACATTCTTGAAGGCTGTCTCACCCACACCGCTGATTAGGCCTGGTATGCTGTGAACAAATGTCTGTCCTTGGGAGGACAGGTTTAGGAGCCCTAGGAGATCTTCCATTACCTGGGACCTTTTGCAAAGCTGGAAATGACCTTTAGAACTTGAGATGAACCAGGAATGACCTCTACTGGGAACTCTGTAGCCCACAGGACCCAATACCGAATTCTCCAGCATTAGAGAACCCGTAAACATGAGAAATTCTGCAGATGCCCACTTTTTCTTTCTGTCTGCATCAGAAGTGGTTTTTTTATCTGCTATTAATTTATTCAATTTTTTTGGTAAAATCTAACCTGCTGTGCATGTTCCACAGCCTTACCATTAACAACATTAAAAACACCAAGAAGTTTATTCTAACTTACCCCCTTAATCGCCATGCTAGATCAGCTGGTCTCACCCTACCAGAGATAATCCTCTTATTCCACCCCCACCTCCTCCTTCACTTTCTCGGCTACCTATACTATAGCACACTAGCTTGTTTCTTCCCTTTCTCAGTATGCATGGGAAGTCCCAGAACTGATTTTCTTTCCGCAGATGCTGCCTGGTTTGTTGAATGTTGCTGGCATTTTCTGTTCTTAGTACAAAAGCAAGGTTACCCAATGACTGTGCTGGCCCTTAACAGCACCCTGTCCTGTTTTCGTTCCTGCAGTATTTTTTCCACTTAAGCCTGAAAGGGGTAGGGCATACGATAGGCTTGCAATAGATCAGGTGGCATCCTGGTGATAGGAGATACTGCCACTGTAAATAACCTCAGACGGCTTACACAGATAGTGCTCTGTTTACACTGCACACCTGTGGCCAGTGAAGGTGAGGTGCCTGCAGCTAATCTACAAATGGTTCAACTTAATATCAGAGAATGTATACAGTACAACCTGAAATTCTTACTCTTCACAGAGAAGTCCACAAAACAAGAAATCCCAAAGAATGGATGATAGGAACATCAGAGCCCCAAAGACCCCCTCGCCCGTCGCATGCACAAGCAGCAGAAGCCTCGATCCCCCCCCCTTCCCTCACTTACACTGGCAGAAGCACCCCTCCCCACCATGCAAGCAATAGCAAAAGCCCCCAAAGAGACCATGACCTAGAGTCCGTCAAAAACTACAGTCTACAGCCCAACACCTTGGTATGTCAGACAGGCTCTCTCTCTCACCAGCGAGGGAGAGAGAGAGATCGCTCCAGAAACAACATCCAGCCATGTTGACCACTGTGTATAATTTGCTTCGATCTGTGGTGAACTGATCTCTAAGGCCACCTTAGAATTAGACAGCACCTTGGTGAGACCACTGCTGGTGTGTTGCATGCAGTTTTGGATCACCTTACCAAAGGATATACTTGCAGTGGAGGGAGTGCAGCGCAAAGGGTCACACTGAATGAATCCTGAGATGGAAGGACTGTCAGGTGATAAGATTAGGTTGACTGGTTTCCTATTAGGTAGTGTTTAGCAGGCATAGGCCAGAGGGAGTTGGGATAAGGGCAGCAGATTTTCTTTCCTAAACAATACTATGCTTTGTCCAACAGTCTGGGGGGTTTCAAGGCTACAATTCACAGGACTAGTTTTTAAATATTTAAATTATATTAGTGTAGGATTGATGCCAGTGGGCCAAAGGGCAGGATTCCATGCTGTTTTACTCATGTTCTGCTTTATTTAATTGCTTGAATTGAAATGCCCCAGCTGCTGTGGTGATGTTCAATCCGACATTCTTGATCTATGGTATAGAATTCCTCCTGTTACTCCAGCATCTTAACCAGTTCACTACTCAAAGTGCTTCAGATTGTCTGAACTTGTCTCAGTGGCTCATTGCTAACTTTGCAGAAAGACGGTAGATTCTGGTTAATTGGGACATTGGCTAATCAGGACAGCCACTTATTTGGGACAACTCTTAAAGAACAAAAACTAATTAAGAAAATAGCCGGGATTCCCTTCATTTATTTGGGACACTATACTGTTTAATTGGGGAAGGAGACTGTTACTGAACTAATGTCAGACACAAGCACTTGCATGGCCTTTAGACTCTACGCTGTGTTTAAAGCGAACAGTTTATAAATAGCATCAGTTGCATGTGCTTGTGTTCAAAAGCAGTGATTCTTGTCACTGATAGTTTGCAAGTAATAAACAGTAAGACAATTCAGAACTCACTGAATTGCTCACTGTGGTTTCAAGCTTTCAGGCTTGGAGATGCCAGAAACAGCTGGGAGTGAAAATGAAATGATTTTACTACTTCAGTAAATTAGGAATTACGAAGAATTTTAATGTATCAACAATCATTTTGAATGTTACAATGAAAATGAAGATTTGGAGGAAGCAATTGTTGAAAATAGTAGTCCATTAACTAGATGCCTGTGCTGATTTTGTTCATTTACAGTCAATCAAAAGAACATAGCGGCATAACTCCTCCATTGATAGCTATAGGGAACTAATACACACTTTTATAGTACTGTAGTAGTACTGGTAGTGTTCTAATTTGTTCTGTATTTTACTTAAATACGTATTTTTTTTACTCAGTTAAATGGTAGCTAGTCTTTTTTGTACCTTTTTAACTATTTCCATGAAACTTCAACTAATTGGGGCTGCAGCATAACTGGGCCAAAATGTACTGGTGCCACTGTATCCCAGATATCTGGAATCCATTGCAGTAGGCAAAGCTGTAATTTGGTCTGCGCTGTAAACAGACTGAAAATGAAACTAGCAACCCATCAACTAAGCTGCTTTAACTCTTCAAATGAACATGTAATGGCTTCTCTGTAATGTTAACTGCTGAGGTAATGGTTTTTCTGTAGCAGCAATGTTTGGGTTATAACTACAGATAACGGGTGGTGAACCAAAGGGAGAAATGTTATTCTTTCTTGTATGTCTGGGAGTGGGGTTTTCGCGGGCTTTTGTTCGAGGAGAAAGACGAGGAAGGACGTATGTGAGGAGCGCTGGTAGACCACCCGACAGCGGAAACTGGAATCCGAGGGTCTGGGGGTCGGCGATGTTTCAGCAGGGGTCATTTATGGAGGAATACCTGAGGCATGAGCTCCAACGATTTTTGTGCATGAACTATTTAATGAAAGTAGCGCCTTTTTCTTTTATATTTTGTTTCACTACTAACCACATAGCTAAAGTAAGAGTTATAAAGTGTAATCATTTGGCGCATATGGTGTATTGTTTGATATTTCACGTGTGGGTTTGTACGGGGGTACATTACACAGCATCCACCCAAACTTGAACATCCTGTTTGGCGGGGCCGAAAGCTGATTCCCCTAGACGAACGTGAGCGACAAGCCAGGTGGGCTACATTTGTGATGGCTACGTCCGGGATTTGATTCCGTTGGATGCTGTGTGATCACCCTGTTTAAATTAGTGCTGTTATGGATGCAGCTGGGGTCAAGCGCTGGTGTATATCTGAAGGATTACCAGTAATTAATGCGTGCGTGTTGAGTGGGGTAGATATTCATACCCCGGAAGAAATGTTAATTCGACAGTTGAGTATGGTTAAAGCTGTCGGCAAGGTTGAAATCGTAGCACGAAAGTTTAATAAAACAGCAAGCTCAGACCTGGTGTTAGTGCAGACTACCATTGACGTAACGGCGGTGGAACTGCTGGAGTTTGTTGGTGACCCATGGGAGGCAGGACCATGGCGTGTTCATATTGTCATGGAGGGAGGGAACCGTGCTCAGCGAGCTGAGCTGCCAGCAGTTAAGGGCGGAGATTTTAGGAAACAGGTTTTCTCATTACTGAGAGATGAGGGGAAAGAGTGGTCGGATTTGGAAAGTTTGATTAGTTCCCATGCCCCAGTGAAAGGTGAGAGTTCTGTGTTGGCATCCGCCATTACCGCCCTGGCGAGTAAGGCAGCGGGGCCCCACCAGAAGCTAAGAATCTTCTCTAGAATAACGCCCACCCCGAGGGGGAGGAGGATTTTGAGACGTGGGTGGAGCAGACCTCTCAGTTGTTGGGTGAGTGGCAGTGCTCTGATAATGAAAAGTGACAGAGATGGGTGGAAAGTTTGAGGGGGTTGGCGGCTGAGGTAGTATGAGGCATGAAAGTTAACCAGCCCTCTGCCGCCCTTGCTGCATATCTGGATGCATTCGAAAGCACTTTTGGTTTGACTGGGAGTTCCTGGGAGCTCCTAGGGTGGTTTCAAAACATGCGTCAGGAGAAGGGGGAGAAGCTTTTCCGGCTAGAGAGACAGCTAAATTGTTTGTGGTGCCGGGAGTCATTTTGGCGGCTGAAGTGGATCAGTTGTGGATGGACCGGGTAACTAGGGGCGCCCAGGCCCAGGACAGGATTGCTTGGGGTCTCCAGCAGTCCCGTAAAACGCGCCCCTCCCCCCCCATCATTCGTTCAGCTGATCAGAGAGGTGCGGGAGGATGAGAACGCGTTGGGGCCACGAGAGGACTCTGTCAGCAGGGTGCAATCCTCGGCTGTAGCCCCTTGTGGTGAAGTGACCGGGGCCAGCCCAACCCGGGGAATGGTAAAGGAGGTGGTGGCAGAGCTGAAAGCTGAGAGATCACGGGGGTTCATGACTGGTGTGGACCCTCCGCATGATAGGACAGGTAGAGAGGGGCCCCCTCCCGAGGGGACGGACCGCGCAGAAGGCTGCGGGTGGCCGGTGTTCTGCGAGGAGGGGCGGCCGATAGCATGTGCTATAACTGTGGGAAGGAGGGACACTTCCAGCGGGAATGTGAGCGGTAGGAAGTCCCTCAGAGAGCGAGCCCCCAGGTATCCAAGCAGGGAGAGGTGTCGGGAAACTTAGAGGAGACCCAGTGAGGGAACGGCTTGGTGTCTCTGGGGGAACACGTTCCCAGCAATGTACCAAGGAACCCCCAAAAGCAAAAGACCCTATTCCTGACAGATTAGTGGGACCCCACTCCAGCGTGTCGCTACGGATAGAGGGAATCTATGCTAAAGCCATACTCAGCACCGGGTCGCAGGTCACGTTACTGTACCATTCGTTCTACAACCAATATCTGAAGCATTTGCCCTTGACCCCATTCAATGCACTGGAGATTTGGGGTATCAGTGCTGGTGATTATCCGTACAATGGTTACTTGTCAGTGAAACTGGAGTTCTCAGAGGCCGAGGTGGGAGTGTCTGAAGTTCTTGAGACGTTAGTGCTGGTTTGTCCGGATCTGGTTGAGACGGGCGGTGTTTCAATTCTGGTGGGGACCAACACCCCTCTTATACGGAGGCTCATGGGGGCCTGCAGGGAGAAGGCGGGTGAAAGCTTTCTGGGGACCTTGTAAGTGCACCCAGTGTTTCGAGCTGCATTTGAGGAAGTGCGTGGCCGCACCGGGCCGGATACTGAAAGTAAGCGAGGGACTGTGTGGTGCACCCAGTCAAAGCCTAAGGTGATACGACCCGGGGAAGTAGCGAGAGTGATGGGGGACCGTAGAGTTCCCGGAGCACCTGACAGTGAGGCCCTCTTAGTGGACGCTCCGGAAGACCTCCAGGGGGAGTCGCGATTTGGCTGGGGTGCTGGTGAGGCCCTCAGTGGTACAGGCGAGCAGGATGGCTGTGATCGTCAGGAACACTATGAAGAGGGAGATCACCTTTAAGAGGGGGATGCCCCAGCGCATTTGTTCCCGGTGACGGTAATGTCTAGCGCCCCCGTGAGGCCTGCTGGGGAGAAACTATTGGAGAAAAGTGAAAAGCTGACCACTGAGGCCTTTAACTTTGGGGATTCTCCAGTGCCGCCGAGCTGGAAAAGGAGGCTGGTGGAGAAGATGTTGAAGCTGAAAGGTGTCTTTTCCATTGGCGAGTTTGATGTGGGTTGTTCCAAGAGCACTCGTCACACCCATCCGGGTGACCGAGGACACCCCGTCTAGAGAGAGGTCGTGGCGACTGGCCCCTGCCCACGTAGAAGACGTGCGGCAGCATTTGTGTAAGTTGAAGGAAGCTGGGATCATCACTGAGTCCCAAAGCCCCTATGCGTCCCCAATAGTAGTGGCCCAGAAGTGTGTGGACTATAGGACTCTGAACAGGCGCACCGTCCCTGACCAGTATATGCTCCCGAGGGTCGAAGATGCGCTGGCCTGTCTGAGTGGTGCAAAGTGGTTCAGTGTACTGGACTTGAGGAGTGGATATTACCAGATCCCGATGAGTGAGGCCGACAAAGAGAAGACAGCATTTATATGTCCCCTGGGATTCTTCCAGTTCAAAAGGATGCCCCAAGGCATATCGGGATCCCCTGCCACCTTCCAGAAGGTCATGGAGAAGATGGTGGGGGATATGAATTTGCTCGAGGCATGTGTATATTTGGATGACTTGACAGTATTTGGATCCACCTTGGAAGAACATGAAGCGAGGCTACTGAAGGTGCTAGGCCGCCTGGAGGATGAAGGGTTAAAACTTTCCCTGGACAAGTGCCAGTTCTGCAAGACGTCTGTTAGCTATGTCGGGCATGTAATCTCGCGAGATGGAATAGCTACAGACCCGGCTAAGATAGAAGCGGTGACCACTTTGCCAAGGCCCCAGACTGTGAGCACTCTGCGCTTGTTCCTTGGGTTCTGTGGTTATTATCAGAGATTGGTGAAGAGCTACGCCAAAGTGAGTCACCCCTTGAATCAGCTTCTGTGTGGTTACCCTCCCCTGGGACGGAAAGGGAAAGGGAAAAAAGGACAGGAGGTTGGAGAATATCTAAACCCATCAGAGCCCTTCGGACAGAGTTGGGATGCAAAATGTGAGGAGGCTTTTCAGTCGCTGAAAGAGTTGCTGACCCAGGCACCAGTGCTGGCTTTTGCAGACCCTTGATTGCCGTATGTACTACACACAGGTGCCAGCCGAGATGGATGAGGGGGCATCCTGTATCAGGATCGGGGCACCGGGTGGAGACCTGTGGCATTTGTCAGCCAGAGTTTGTCACCCTTCAAGAGAAACTATCCCACCCACAAGCTGGAATTCCTGGCATTGAAATGGGCGGTGATGGATAAGCTGAGTGACTACCTCTACGGGGCCAAGTTTGAGGTGAGGACGGACAACAATCCCCTAACTTATATCTTGACCTCAGCGAAACTGGATGTCACAGGCTATCGGTGGTTGGCAGCGTTGTCTGCCTATGATTTCAGCCTGAAGTACCGGCCGGGGAGCTGGAACATTGATGCTGATGCTTTGTCCCGATGGATGCATGAGGGACTGGACAGAGACGAGTGGGAGAGCGTTCCTGCCCCTGGGGTGGCGGCCATGTGTCAGTTTGCCATCACCGTGAGGGCAGAGGAAGAGGAGAGGCCGGATCGAGCAGTGGATCAATTGGGGGCTTCTGATGACGCCCTACCCCCGGTTTACTGTAACCTGACTGCTCTGAAGACCAATCAGCTACCAGAATTGAATTCTGGGGAAGTGGCAGCTGCTCAGCGAGATGACCCGGACATTGGCACTATGTGGTACGCAGTTGAAAAGGGGGAATATGGATCAGGTGGAGAAGACGAAACACACTTCGGTGTCTCCATTACTGAAAGAATGGCTTCAGTTGAAGTTGAAGAACCAAATTTTATACTGGGTCTCATCACCCCCGGACCAACCTCGGCGTTGCCTGCTGGTCCTGCCTGAGAAGTATTAGAAGATTGCATTGAAGTCACTTCATGATGATTCTGGACATTTGGGGGTTGAAAAGACCTATAGATTGCTCAAAAACCAGTTTTACTGGCCCCAAATGAAGTCAGAGGTTGAAGAGTACTGCAAGTCGTGCATTCGCTGCAGACGCCGGAAGACACTGCCTACTCAGGCAGCTCCTTTGTCCCACTTGCAGAGTCCAGGGCCCCTGGAACTGGTGTGTATGGATTTCCTGTCCATAGAACCCGATACCAGCAACACGGCGAATGTTTTAGTCATCACGGACCACTACACCAGATATGCTCAGGCTTTTCCTACCAAGGACCAGAGGGTGACTACGGTGGCAAAAGTGTTATGGGAGAAATATTTCATGCATTATGGCCTTCCCAGGCGGATGCGTAGTGACCAGGGATGGGACTTTGAGAGTAGACTCATCTATGAGTTACTGGGCATGGAGTTGAGAAATCAAGGACCATGGCCTATCACCCGCAGGGTGATCCCCAGCCTGAGAGGTTTAATCAGACATTGCTAGACATGCTCGGGACCCTGGAGATCAGCAAGAAGAGCAGGTGGAGTCAACATATTGGGCATCTGGTTCACTGTTACAACTGTACATGCAATGAAGCTACTGGGTACTCGCCATATTATCTGATGTTTGGGTGCGAGGCGAGGTTACCCATGGACCTTTGTTTTGGGACTGACGAGGGTGACTTACCACCGAAGCATTATCTGAAGTATGCGTCTGATATGAGGAGAGAGCTGAAAGGGGCTTATGAATTGGCTGGGGCCACGGCCGCCAAGCAGAGTCGAGGAAATAAGAGGAGGTTCGATCAGAAGGTGAAGTTCTCCCAACTCCTGCCGGGAGACAGAGTCCTCATAAGGAAGTTGGGGCTACCTGGAAAGCATAAGTTAGCTGACCGTTGGGCGGCTACGCCCTATGTGGTAGAGAGTCAGATACCAAACCTACCAGTTTTCTGGGTGAAACCAGAGGAGGGGAAGGGGCCTGTCAAGGTTCTCCATCGGAACCACCTGTTGCCCCGGGACAAGCGATGCAGGCAGACCGAGAGCCGAACTTGGAGCCTACACCTAGTAAGAGGACTCTGCAAAAATGCAGGGCGACTGCAGGGCCCACAGCGGGAGAGGCTGGGCCGGGCCCCGCCCCTGAGAGGGATACTGATTCAGAGGATGATGATTTTGGATGTGTGGTACATGCTGCCTTTTGTTAACTCCCCATTTATTGAGGACGAGACTCTTGGCCCTTCTCCCACTGAGTCAGGTGAGGTGAGGGGGTTGATTGGTGGGCAGCCTGGGGTACAGCGGGATCCTGAAGGAGAGGACGTGGGGCCTGAACGTGAAACAGGGGGCTCTGATTTGCAGGGGGTTTTGAGTGATAGATCACGGGAGATTTCACCAGGCAGACCCAAAGTATCCCCAGTCGCATCTGAGCCGGAAGAGTTAGGTGAGGAGTTACGGAGGACTCAGAGAATTAGGAACCCCCCCCCCCCCGGATAGGTTGGCCTATGTAGCGCCTGGGGAACAGGGCGTGGTTTCTACTGTTTTGGGGAGCTATGTCACTGCTTTCTGCACTTGGATTGGGCTTTGTGTTTTGCAGGAAGGGTTGGAAAATTATCTCAATGTCATGAGGGCAGGACTAAATTCAGTGGGGGGAGAATGTAATGGCTTCTCTGTAATGTTAACTGCTGAGGTAATGGTTTTCTGTAGCAGCGATGTTTGGGATATAACTACAGGTAACGGGTGGCTAACCAATGGGAGAAATGTTATTCTTTCTCGTATGTCTGGGAGCGGGGTTTTCGCGGGCTTTTGTTCGAGGAAAAGGACGAGGAAGGATACATGTACAGAGCGCTGGTAGACCACCTGACGGTGGAGACTAGAATCCGAGGGTCCGGAACGTTTCAGCAGAGGTCATTTACGTAGGAATACCTGAGGCGTGAGCTTCAACGATTTTTGTGCACGAACTGTTTAATAAAAGTGGCACCTTTTTCTTTCATATTTTGTTTCGCTACTAACCACATAGCTAAAGTGAGAGTTATAAAGTGTAATCATTTTATCACATATTGTATACTGTCTGATATTTCGCGGTGTGGGTTTGTACGGGGGGTACATTACACAGCATCCACCCAAACTTGAATACCCTGTTTGGTGGGGCCGAAAGCGAAAGAGAATGGTGAATCTGTGGAATTCTTTGCCACAGGAAACAGTTGAGGCCAGTTCATTGGCTATATTTAAGAGGGAGTTAGATACGGCCCTTGTGGCTAAAGGGATCAGGGGGTACGGAGGGAAGGCTGGTACAGGGTTCTGAGTTGGATGATCAGCCATGATCATACTGAATGGCGGTGCAGGCTCGAAGGGCCGAATGGCCTACTCCTGCACCTATTTTCTATGTTTCTATGTTTCCCCTAGACGAACGTGCGCAGCAAGCCAGGTGGGCTAGAAACAGAAAAAGTGGATTAAAACCTCACTGAATAAACAGGGCAACAGTTCATAAGTCACAAATCCAGCAATGCAAATTCAAAAGTTCAGTTACCGTGTTTGGTGTTTAGTGCCTTGGCTTGAAGCAAATGCAGTAAGTTGTTTCTTGAACAAAGACGACATTCCAAATGTGATGAACTGTCTGTTCTGAGAGCTAGGACTTCTTCATTCCCAGCCTTAGTGAGAAGTATTGCCAGAAGAATTAAACAAGCATCTTTTAACCCATCACTGGACTCTTTCAGTATTGTGAATCACTTGACAGTGACCTCAGTCATGTTCACGGTTCTGGGTTAAGAATAGGAATCTATTCCACAGGTGTTACATCATTTATAAAAAGATAATTTGGCATCTAATTTGTTGGTTAAACTGTGACATGAGTAATTTATCAAGATTAGCAAACTCCATTAACAGTCTCTTGTTCTGTCCAGCATATGGATTAGTTGAATTTTGCAATGTTTGCAGTCTGGCAGTGAGAACATGGCATTTATAAAGCGAGTTTCTTAAGATTAACCCATCAAACTGGGTGTTCCAAATTTTTCCAAACCAACAGAATTATGAAACATTCTATTAAAGGTACGTGTATATATTTATTAATTTTTTTAAATAATGAAAGTTCTGCCAATGTGGGGGAAATCCTTGTTCCTTCACACTATCCTGGTAGCACTCCTTCCTTCCCCAGTCTTGGAGTGTAGCCAACCTACTGCAGTTAAACAAAGCACATATGTGCTGTTCTTCCTTTATGCACTTGTGCGTGTGTGCTCACACTTAAACAAACCAGAGTGTGAAAATCAGAGTAATTGTTCCACAGGGTGAACACACCCTTTAGAGTGACGTATCTGCATGCACAAATTCTCATATACACATACATATACATACCTGTGCGCGTGCATGCTCGTGGATGTGCGTGTTTTGCTGTACATGAGTGCGTTTTACTTATTTGTGCATGTTTGAATGCATATGTGCTGTTGCATACTTCCCAGCAAGCAAGGACCCATGCAACCCAAGTGAGGGGGCATTGCCCAGAACTGGTGAGGGTGATCTCTTTAAGTTTTTATAAGCCACTTCAAATGAAACTCTGCTGACTGTCTTGGTTAATCTGGAACCTGATTGGAATTTTTAATTATTGTCAATGTAGCTACTGGAAATACACACTTTAAAACTGAATTGCAGGTTTGGGTATAGACGCAGAAGACCTATATTGGATTAGAAACCTGCATTAGACTGAGTATAAGTATGTAGCTGTAATCAAAAGCACCGTTAAGCGTGACAGAAATGGGGATGCTGAAGCCGAGCTGCTGGCGTGAACAAAATGTGTGAAGTAAGGAACTTGGGAGAAATTAGTTGGCCAACTTTGGAGAAATTAATTGTCCACTGCAAATTGCCCCTGGTGTGTAGGTAAGTAGCAGAGAGTGGTGGAGATGATGGGAAGGTGGAGAGAATTAAACGGGGATCAGGTTAATGGGTTTTGAACGGTGGGCCAAAAGACCTTTTTCTGTGCGGTAGTACTCTGGGACCACAGCGGAAATACGGAACATACTCCGGCTCCATGGTTGTAGGGTAAAGCATCGGTGAAACCCAAGGTATGTGCACTAAGGAGAATGGAATTAGTGGGTTTCCCGTTGGAGTTCAACGAGTTGGCTCATATTGAGCACAAGTATTGAATGGCCTACAAGCTCTGTGTAATTTAGGATATCAATCACTAAATCTTCTTACAGTTTTATTTTAAAATATGCTTGTTCCTTTGTTGAACCTGTGTTACTGCTACAGTAAAAAGTTCATGGTATGTATTCTCTCTCTTTCCCTGCAGCGAACTTCCTCACCATGTACACCATCTACAGTAGAAGATGTGGGATGTCCATGGTGGCCAGGCTCTATCTGATCTCACTGGCCATTGCAGACTCACTGAGCTTGTTCTGGGGCGGGCTGATTGACCTGAGCCTGGTGTGGCTGGACCCCAATCCCTTCTGGATGAGCTCCCCATGGTGTGAGCTGCTCACGGTGCTGGAGTATGGCTCTGTCTTCACCTCCACGTGGATTGTGATCGTCTTCACCTTTGAGCGTTACCTGGTGCTGAGGAGTACTCGAGTCAGACAGCCCTACCCCCAGACTAAAGTGACCATCAGAGTCATAATGAGTGTTGCTGTGGTCTCTCATCTGATTGCTGCTCCGGCCTACTGGATCTACAGCTCAGAGTTACTGAACTCCACCTTGCCCAACCAGACTGAGAAGGCACCCAAATGTATTTACAACGATAGTTTCTTTTCCACCGCTGTGGTATGGTTTCACACACTGGTCTCAGGAGGTATCCCCTACATTCTCCTCATCCTCTTCAATATCCTCATTGGGCATCAGCTCTACACAGCCTCCAGGATGTTCACTCAGGAGCAGCTGAGGTCGATAAATGGCATCACCATGCGAGGCCTGGTGAAAAAATCTATCGTAATCCTCTTTACTATTTCCTTCACCTTCGTCCTCCTGACACTCCCTCGCTTTGTCACCTACTGCATCCTGAGGACAGCCTACAACCGGCCAGACCACAACCGCGACGACTACAGCCAGTTGATCAACCTCTTTGCGGACATCAGCATCATGATGCAGTGGCTGAACTCTGCCATCAATTTCCTCCTCTACTGCGTCATCAGCAAGTCATTTCGCCAGGAATTCCTTCAGGTCCTGACCTGCAGAACTCAAGCGTCCAATGCCCCCGGTTCTAACACCCCACTGAAGGTCTACAGTATACATTGTGCCACCATTCAACAGCCTGTAATCATTGCTGGAACTTAGAGCTCACCACTGACCAAAAACTCAAATGGACCAGCCACATAAACACAGATCAGAGGCTGGGTATCTCATGGCAAGTGACTCACCTCCCAACACCCCAAAGCTTCTTCGCTATTTATAAGGAATATGTCAGGAGACTAATGGAATACTTGGATGAGTGACCATGAGGTACAGGAGCAAAATTAGGCCATCTGGCCCATCAAGTCTGCTCCACCATTTCAACATGGCTGATCTATTTTCCCTCTCAGCCCCAATCTCCTACCTTCTCCCCGTTTCCTTCGTGACCTGGCCAATCGAGAATCTGTCAATCTCCACCTTAAATATACCCAATGACTTCGCCTCCACTGCTGCCTATTGCAATGAATTCCACAGGTTCACCAATCTCTGGCTAAAGAAATTCCTCCTCATCTCCGTTCTAAAAGGACGCCCCTCTGTCTGAGGCTGTGACCTCTGGTCTTGGACTCCCCTGCCATAGGAAACATCCTCTCCACATCCACTCTATCGAGGCCTTTCAACATTCGATAGGTTTCAATGATGTCACCCCTCATTGTGCAGTTCCAATAACTCTTAAGAAGCTGAACACCATCCATAAGACCATAAGTTATAGGAGCAGAAGTAGGCCATTTGGCCCATCGAGTCTGCTCCACCATTTCATCATGGCTGATCCAATTTTCCTCTCAGCCCCAATCTCCCACCTTCTCCCCATATCCCTTCATGCCCTGACCAATCAAGAATCTATCAACCTCTGCCTTAAATATATATAAAGGCTTGGCCTCCACAGCCTCTTGTCATAAAGAATTCCACAGATTTGCCACTCTCTGGCTAAAGAAATTCCTCCTCATCTCCGTTCTAGGACACCCCTCTATTCTGAGACCGTGCAGGAGTCCGGGAAAAAGCAGCCTTCCTGATTGCTATCATGTCCATCACCTTTAAATATTTATTCCCACCAAAAGCACACAGTGTTGTACCACCTACTAAAATTTAATGTACTGCAGATAATCACCCAGGCTTCTCTGATAACACCTTCTAAACCCATCACCTCTATCCTTTCGGATGGATAAAAGCATGGGGTCATCACCACCTGTAGGTTCCCCTCCAGGCTGCATGTTGTCCTACAATGGAACCCTAGTGCCAGTTCTTCACCACACTGTGTCCAAATGCTGGAAGTCCCTATCAGATCAAGCTGTGGAATTGCCTTTACCTTCACTGGGAGAACTGAGCAGTTCAAGACAGTCACTCAACACAACCTTCTCAAGAACAATTAAGGATGGGTTTATTATTGGGAGTTGGGAACGCTGAGAGACCCCCTAGTCTCCCTGATAACTACATCTGCGTGATGTGCATCCAGCTGCAGACTGGAGCTACAGCTGGATGGCCTTCAGCTCATACAAGAGAATGAGGAAGTGGCCAACAGCAAGGTAGTCACCCCTGAGCTGCAGGATGCAGATAGCTGGGGGACTTTCATGAGAGGGCAAGGGAATAGGTACACAGTGCAGAGTACTGTACCCCTGTGGCCATTCCCCTCTGTAACACTGAAATGCTTTGGCGATTGTCAGGGGGATGACTTGCCAAGGAAAGCTCCAGCAACCAATTCTCTGGCTCTGTGGCTCAGAAGGGAACTGGGGAGAAGAGGAGTGTAGTGGTGATAGTGTCATGTACCCCATGACAGGTTCAAGAACCAGCAGAAATGGAAAGCACTTTGGAGTCTGGTATTGCTATTAACTAATGGTATTTATTAGTAACTATGCAATACAGTACTATAAATTCAGATATATCAAACAGGTTAGCAATGATAATATATATATAAGAGTGGAAATGCTGCAAATCTCCCCTCTCCATGCCACTGATGTTGTCCAAGGGATGGGCATTAGGACCCATACAGCTTGGCACCGGTGTCGTTGCAGAGCAATGTGTGGTTAAGTGCCTTGCTCGAGGACACAACACGCTGCCTCAGCCAAGGCTCAAACTAGCGACCTTCAGATCACTAGACGAATGCCTTAACCACTTGGCCATGCGCCAACACCATGTCAGAATTACAGTTTAGTAAAGTCAACCACAGAGGCATGAGAGAGGAGCTGGCCAAAACTGATTGGAATGGGACACTAGCAGGGTTGATGGAAGAGCAGCAGTGTCTGATGTTTCCGGGAGTAATTTAGAAGAGACACTGTCATTTCACTCAAAGAATATTCTAACGGGAGGATGAGGCAATAGTGGGTGGCAAGGGAAGTCAAAGACAGCATAAAAACAAAAGAGAGGACATACAATATAGCAAAACTTAGTGGAAAGTTAGAGGATTGGAAAACTTTTAAAAACCAACAGAAGGCAACTAAAAAAGAAAAAGAGAAAAGGTAAAATATGAAGGTAAACTAGCCAATAATATAAAAAAAAGGTAAGTTTTTTTTTCAGATTATATAAAGAGTTAAAAAGAGGCAAGAGTGGACATGGACCACAGGAAAATGATGTTGGAGAAATAGTAATGAGAAGCAAAGAAATGATAGACAATCAGAATGAGTACTTTGCATCAGTCTTCTCTGTAGCAGACATCAACAACATGCCAGAAACTCAGGAGAGTCAGGTAGACAAATGAGTGTAGTTACTGTTACTAAGGAGAAGGTGCTTGGGAAGCTGAAAGGACTGGAGGTAGATAAGTCACCTGGACAAGATGGACTACATCCCAGGGTTCAGAAAAAGGTAGCTAAAAAGATTGTGGAGGTATTAGTAGTGGTCTTTCAAGAATCACTGGATTCTGGAATGGGTTCCAGAGGGCTGGAAAATTGCAAATGACACTCTACACTTTAAGATCGAAGGCAGGCAAAGGACACTGCCTGTAAGGAGTTTGTAAGCTCTCCCAGTGACCGCATGGGTTTCCTTCGGGTGCTGTGGTTTCCTCCGCAATCCAAAGATGTACCGGTTCGTAGATTAGTCAGTCATTGTAAACTGTCCCGTAATTTGGCTAGGATTAAATTGGGGGATTGCCAGGTTGAAGATCCGGAGGGGCCTGTTCAGCACTCTATGTCAATAAATACAGTAAATAAATAGAGAGGAAGTTATAGACTGGTTAGCTTAACTTCAATAGTTCGTAAGGTTTTAGAATCCCTTGCTTGGAAGCACATGAAAGTGGAAGCACATGGAAGTCCTTAGTCAGTATGGTTTCCTAAGGGGAAATCTTGCCTGACCAATCTTTTGAAGAAATAAAAAGCAGGATAGACAAAGGAGAGTACTTATATTTTTGGAAGCCCTTGAGGCTACAAAACAAGATGGCAACCCATGGTATTACAGGAGAGATATTAGCATGAGTATAAGATTGGCTGACTGGCAGAAGGTAAAGAGTAGGAATAAAGGGAGCCTTTTCTGGTTGGCTGCTGGTAGCTGGTTGTCTTCCACAGGTGTCACTGTTGGGTCCACAATCTTTCACATTATATGTTAATGATATGGATGACAATTGATGGTTTTGTGATCAAGTCTTTGGGTGGCACAAAGTCAAGAGGCAGCTAATATTCAGGAAGCAGGGAGTCTACAGAAAGACTTGCACAGGTTGGCAGAATTGGCAAATAAGTGGCAGATGGAACAGATACTGAAGTGTATGGTCATGCATTTTGGTAGAAGGAATAAACAGGGAGGGAATTCAGGAATTATATTGCAAAGGAACTTGGGAGTCTTGGTGCAGGATTCCCTGAAGGTTAGCTTGCAGGTTGAGTCAGTTGTAAGGAAGCAATGTTCGCATTTGTTTCAATTGGACTGGAATATAAGAGCAAGGATGTGATTCTCAGGCTTATAAGGCATAGGTCATACCACACGGAGTATTGTGAGCAGTTCTGGGCCCCTGTGTGGGAAGAGATGTGTTAACATATGAGGAGTGTTTGATGTCTTTGGGCCTGTTCTCACTGGAGTTTTGAAGAATGAGGGAAGATATCATTGAAACCTATCAAATATTGAAAGGTCTAGATAGAGAGTACGTGGAGAGGATGTTTGAAGTAGTGGGAGTGTCTAGGACCAGAGGGCACAGCCTCAGAATGGAAGGATATCACTTTAGAATAGAGGTGAGGAGGAGTATTTTAGCCAGGAGGCGGTGACTCAGTGGAATTCATTGCCATCATTGGGTATATTTAAAATGGAGATTGATATGTTCTTGATAAGTAATGGTATCAGAGATTATGGGGTGTAGGCAGGATAATAGGGTGAGGAAGGAAAAATAAATCAGCCATAATTGAATGGCGGAGCAAGCTCAATGGGCTGAAGGGCCTAATTTTTTTTCTATATATTATGGTCTTATGGATTGGGAAGTGTTCTAGCAAAATTACTCAACTAATGGGAAAACAATGCCACTGACTCAATACTTCCCAGTCAGTTTCTGTTCAGAGTTATTCGGTCTATTTGTGTCCGTGCAGTATTCAATCCTTCTGTAAACATGCTTTAAAATTGTTGTTTTGTGTAGAACACAACTTTCTAGATCTCAAGATCCCCACTGGAGCCCAGTTCAAGCATGCCGAAGTCACACTGTTAGCTATGAAAAGCAATTGTAGACTTGCTGTATCTCCAAGTTGAGACCAGTTACCACATTCAGACTCCAGCAATTCAATCTGTTTGCCTGTGATTTTACAGGGACTCAGCCAACTGCGATAAATGGTTCTTTGTGTTTCTGTGGCTGAGTAAACAGTAATCACCACTCATTCGGTTTTAAGTAGAAACCAAAAGATGCTGAAATCTGAAAGCAAAAGAAAATGTTGCTGGAACCGGTCAGTGTGTGCAGAGAGGAAGAGGAGATAGGCCTCGTCTGATAAAGGTTTATTTTACCCAAACCTTTACTAATCAGGCCTCTGCACTATTGGTCTCTGGTTCAAAGGCATATTTCTAGTATCTTGCACGTAATGTACTGCTTTCTTTAAGTTGGAGAGCTTCATTGCTACTCTCTCACTACCACACATGATGAGTTTATATATTACAGATCTCCAACTTGCTGTGGTTGATTAATTAATAACGGGTTGTGTAATCCAGGAGACCACCCAGCCAAACACCACTGTCATCTCAAAGCAGCTGGCAGCCAATGAAATGCGTTTGAAGTGTTGTAGGAAAGAGGGAAAGTAATATGTGCACAGCAAGATCTCATTAACAACTGTGTAATCAGGACAAGATGTTAACGGTTGAGTATTGGCACGCCAAGACAACTGTAATCACTCCTTAGCTCTCCATCAGAATTCCACAATAGTGCCTGTCTTTTCCATTCAGGGAAGAGACTGGACCTCAATTTAATACTGAGAGGTTGCTAATTCTGAGATTTGGAGCATGTCCAGGTGAAAATATGACGAAGTCCCACATAGGAGGCTGGTCAAGATGTTTCAGTCACTTGTCATTCACGATGAGGCCCGGTCAAGCAACACTCCTTCAGTCGACGTCTTCTGGATGGATCATGAACCACATGTTCCACTTCTTTTATGTCCTTTGCATTTGTTTTTCATCTTCAAGTCAAGTCAAGTCACTTTATATTGTCATTTTGACCATAACTGCTGGTACAATACACAGTAAAAACGAAAAAATGTTTTTCAGGACCATGGTGCTACATGAACAATACAAAAACTACACTGATCTACCTAAAACAACACAAAAACTACACTGGACTACAGACCTACCCAGGACTGCATAAAGTGCACAGAACAGTGCAGGCATTACAATAAATAATAAACAAGACAATAGGCACAGTAGAGGGCAGTAGGTTGGTGTCAGTCCAGGCTCTGGGTATTGAGGAGTCTGATGGCTTAGGGGAAGAAACTGTACATAGTCTGGTCGTGAGAGCCCAAATGCTTTGGTGCCTTTTGCCAGATGGCAGGAGGGAGAAGAGTTTATATGAGGGGTGCATGGGGTCCTTCATAATGCTGTTTGCTTTACAGATGCAGCATGTGGTGTAAATGTCTAATGGCGGGAAGAGAGACCCCAATGATCTTCTCAGCTGATCTCACTATCAGCTGAAGGGTCTTGCGATCTGAGATGGTGCAATTTTTGAACCAGGCCGTGATGCAGCTGCTCAGGATGCTCTTAATACAATCTCTGTAGAATGTGGTGAGGAAGGGGGGTGGGAGATGGACCTTCGCAGAAAGGAGAGACGCTAATGCATGCAATGTTAGCTCTGGCAGGCTGGGTGAACTACAGTCAGATCCAATGGCCAAGAAGGCCGTTCTGCAACACCACATGGAGAACGCGGGGCATGATGAGAAACATGAGCAGCCATGGCAATCACTGCAACCAGGGAGGATCCCAGTCGTGACGCCTACTCGTACCACTGAACCCAGACTTCCGAGGTCGAGATAGTGGAACTGCACCAGTGCAACAGGACTTCCTCCTTTAAAAACCCTCCCGCATAGATTTCCTGCCGCCATCCGATACAACGGACAACTACCAGTAGTATTGGTACTGTTCTGATTTGTTCTGTATTTCATTTAAATACATCATTTGTTACTCAATTGAATGGCAGTCTGTCGTTTTTACACCACCTTAACCATTTCCATGAGACTTTGGCTAATTGGGTCATCTGCTTAATTGGTCCCAATTGCACCACTTGTTACCTTGTCCCAATTAAACAGAATCCACTGTATTGTACGTAGTCCTGGTTCCCTGCCTACAGGAAAGATATCAATAAGAATGAAAGAGTAATAATAAAATTTACAAGCATATTGCTGAGACTTGAGACCTGAGTTATAGGGAGAGGCTGAAGAGGTTAGGGCATTTTTCCCTGGAGTGTAGGAGAGTGAAGGGAGAATTGATAGTTATACAAAATTATGAGGGGCATAGTGTAGGGTTAACACAGGTGGGCCTTCTCCATTGAGGTTGGGTGCGACTACAACTAGAGGTCATAGATTAAGGATGAAAGGTGAAATATTTAGGTTATGGGTCGAAGGTGAATAAATAAAGGGTGGTAGAAGTGTGGGATGAGCTGCAGCAGAAGTGGTGAATGCAGTTTCCACTTTAGCAATTAAGGGAAGTTTGGATAAATGCATGGAGGAGAGGGATGTGTGGTCAAGGTGTGGGTCCATGGGACTAGGCAGATAAATACATGCTGGGTGCCTCCATTTGTTTGTTGCCTCAGTTTAATGTTACTGATTTATTTGTTGACTGAAACACAGCGAAGGAGTCATAGCCTAATTACGGGACAATGCACAATGACCAATTAACCTGTCAACTGGTACATTTTCGGTCTGTGGGAGGAAACCGGAGCACCTGGAGGAAATCCACGTGGTCACGGGGAGAACACACAAACTCCCTACGGGAAACTTGGAAGAGAGTGTTCCTTAGCACTGCACTGGAGAAGTCAGCACAAGCTTTTTGAGCCTGTGCCTCCAGACGGGTGGACCTAAGCCCATTAACT
Source organism: Mobula hypostoma (assembly GCF_963921235.1). Classification (NCBI taxonomy): domain Eukaryota; kingdom Metazoa; phylum Chordata; class Chondrichthyes; order Myliobatiformes; family Myliobatidae; genus Mobula; species Mobula hypostoma. Next base: position 137,412,085 of record NC_086098.1, read on the forward strand.
TCAGCCTCGACAATATGGCATAAGCTTTGTCAGCTGGAGAGAGAAATCCCAATGGCTCTGTAAAATGAGGAAAGACCTGTTAACAATGCTTGGCGTATGAAATGAAACAGAAAACACTAGGGATACTCAGAAAGTCACCCAGCATCTGGGGAGGTTGGCATTGCAGGTCAATGACCTGGCCGGTGACTGGAGATGTGACAGTTCACATTGGGAAGTCAGTGCTCACTGGTGGTGTGACTGGTATTCCAAAGAAGAAAACCAGCCCACTCCTACCTGTCAAGATCCCTTGCCTCAACAGAACCTACTCTTGGAAAAAAAAGTTAACCAATCCCTGAAACAGACTGTGGAGTAACTTTCACCCATAAGTGACACTGTAAGCAGGTTAAAGAGATACAGTGCCTTTGTGATCCTGCAAAAAGGAAGACTGGGTCACTAATAATGCACAGTTCTAGTCCCCTTGGAGCCCGGGATGACAGCAGCACAGAGGCCTTGTCATTGACTGATTGAGTGTTTAGATCCCATTCACTGTGCACTCCCAACATCTACAGGAGAATTCTATAAGTGTGATTGAACTATCACCTTTCCTACTTCTCAGCATGACTGAGTTTTTCCTTGTGGGAAGTTTTTACAGGTATTGAGTTCTTCTTCAATCCTGAGTCTTGGTGCCTTTGAGCTCTGACCATGCTATCAAGCAGCTTAGGCTTAATGCTTGAAGATTTTTATCCCTCCAACAAAGCACTAAAGCAGTGGCCGAGTTCACTGATGACCTCTCCCTCAGTTCCAATGACTAGGTTAGTTACGAGTACTCTGAATATCTTTGGCTTCCATTGTGATCTTATCTGCCTCTACAGCTGAACCGGTGCATGTGGACTGGCCATGTTTTTCCCCATCAGTGTGGCCTAACCATTCATCTATCGACATAAGGAAACTGACAGTTGTTGGGAGAAGGCAAATTTGAACCAATGGCTCCCAAACCAAGTGCAGCATTTCACTCCGTCACAACAGAGTCTCATGATTGCTGGCTCTCAAGCATCGTCATTACCCTCATGTGAACACAAAGTTGGCAAAAAGCCAGTGAGGTAGACTTGGGTCAGTCCCAAAACTGTGCTTGACTTGGCCTCGTGGACAGCACTCATACCCCTGAGCTAGAAAGTTGTGGCTCCACTCTGAATAGTTCAGCATGGAAGTTTAGCCTGAAATTCACCGTCAAGATGTAAGGGAGCAGCTCTCTCATTTGGTTGGGACATCAAACTAGGGCCCTGTCTGCACTCTTTGGTGAATGTCAAAGATCCACATTATTTTAAGAAGAGTTATTGTGTTCTGCCCAATATTTAACATTAATCATTGTCATGTTGCTGTTTGTAGGACGATGTTGTGTATAATTGGCTTATTGGGTTTCTCATGGTGCTAAGAACCGTGCTCTCCAGGAGTTATTTCATTGTCTGCATGGTGGGGCTTTGAAATGTGATGTAATTCTGCAGATCTATAAAACTCTGGTTAGACCATGCTATTGCGTTCAGTTCTGGTCGCCTCCTTATCGGAAGGATGTGAAAGCTCCAGAGGGGGTGCAGAGGAGATTCACCAGGATGCTGCCTGGATTAGACAGCAAGGTTTATGAGGTTAGCTTGAACAAGCTGGGGTTTTTCTCTTTGCAGTGAAGGAGGATGAGAGGTGACTTGATAGCGGTGTACAAGATGATGAGAGGCATAGATCGAGTGGACAGCCAAATACTTTTTCCCAGGGTGGAAATGGCTAATACAAGAGAAAATAATTTTAAGGTGTTTGGAGGATGTCAGAGGTGGGTTTTTTTTAACACAGAGAGTGATAGGTGCATGGAACACACCTATGTCTCTGCCATATTGTCCCTGCATATGGCAGAGACAGATACATTAGGGACATTTAAGATGCTCTCAGATAGGCACGTTGATGAAAGAAAAAGTGGGAAACTATGTAGGAGGGAAGGGTTAGATTCACCTTAGAGTAGGTTTGGCACAACATTGTGGGCCGAAGGGCCTGTACTGTGCTGTAGTTATGTCAAACACACCACGTCCTTAAGAATGTGCTGATCATTTTGGGAGTATTAACAATTTCACCATTTGTTTCCAAAGTATATTTAGGTGGGCCATTTTCACACCCATGTCGTCCTGTCGTTCACTGTGTCGTGTATCCTTTCAAATTAACATGTAGCTACTTGTTTGAACAGTAGAAAGGCAAGTCCACAGCTTGATCTTGCACTGCCTGATCTTATGTGATATTGAAAGGGTAAGTTCTGGTTGAAAAAGAACAAGCCACTTATGAATGATTGGCGGCGAGGCTCCTCCCTGGGATCCGATGGATGGGACCCAACTCTTCATTACTGAACTCATGGAATTGGAGAACTGATACAAAATAGGTGGAGGCCATTTGACAATTGCAGAAACATTAAATATGCCCAAGCCTTGACTATCTACCTATTAATTTTCCACCAAACTGTGGAATCCACACTATGAAATGGCATCTATAGATGACGTGCTTTTATGTCAACATTTATTCTGGAAGATCTCGTAGGTATTAATTCTCCTACCGTCAGCGATCAGGCTGTAATTCCAAGGATGACCACTGAGGGGTAGTGCAGAGCAGGGTTTGAAATCTACCCACCGATGACTGAGTCGAGCGACACCCTGCGACATCTCAACCCTCTGCCTCTGGCCCGATGCCTTCTCCCACCTGACCCCACCACTCCCCCATCAATCTGCCTTTTGCCTACTCTGCCACTGCTTAAAACACTTTTAGCTGCATCGTACTCAGCAGGTAATCTGGGAGCCTGATGCCAATTCAAGGACATTTTCAGGTAGAAAGCGAGGGAGTGAACCCAGAGTGGTAACGGAGTAATCTGCTGATTTGCTTGTGTCTGTTGGGGAGGTGGTTACTAGTGTTTTTACAGTGGGGTTAAACTAGCTTAGAAGGAGATTTAAGCATCAAAGAAAGGAAAGAAACAAAGCAGGAAGAGCAATTTAGAATAGTAATGGGTAGCGAAAACAAAGCCAGCCACCAAAGGGGTGTGGGAGAAAGACAAAATGCTTTTTTAAAAATTGTTATTTATTGAGAACTCTTCCGGCCCTTCAAGCCGTGCTGCCCAGCAGCCCCCGATTTAACTCTAGCCTAATCACGGGACAATTTACAATGACCAACCTGTAGGTCTTTGGACTGTGGGAGGAAACCGGAGCACCCGGAGGAAATCCACACGGTTAGGGGGAGAGCGTAGAAGTTCCTCGCAGGCAGCAGCGGAAATTGAACCCCCGCCGCTGAAAGGACAATTGTTAACAGCACTGTGTCTGAACGCTCACATCACTAGTGGATTAAAAGCACTGCTTCACAGCGCTCAGTGAGGAAGTAAAAGCAAACAGGTGTGGCCTAGGTTATTGAAACTTGGGTGCAGAATGATCAAAGCTGGGAACTAAATATTTCAGGTTATTCCACGTTCATGGAGGAGAAGGAAAAGGGGGAGTGGTGTGGCACTGAGAGAGGAGAGAGGAGATCAGCACTGCTAGAAAATGATATTGGCAACCAGAATTATAATCAATTTGCATCAGGTGCAGAAACAGGTTAGTGCAGAAAACATTGGTAGAAGTTATTATTCATGGCCATTCATTGGTGATTGTAATATTCGGCAAAGCATAGATTAGGAGATTAGAGATGTGTTATAGAGGTGTCCAGTTGAGACAGGAGGTGAATTCATGGACTGTATTCAAGATGCTTTTCTAGATCAGTATGTTGAAGATCCTGTGCGTGCCAAAAGGAAGGGTTGGCACTTCAGACGGATATGGACAACTGGACAGAATGGTCTGAAACGTAGCAGGTGGAACTCGGTAGGAAAAGTGTGAGGTCATCAGCTTCATTGTACAAGCCAGGAAACCAGATGTTTGTTAAATGGCAGGAGGCTGGTGATGTTTAAAACGCTGACGTTCAGATGGACATATGGTCGGCTGATTGCAAATGCATCACACAATTAGGATGGCAGATAGTACATCAGTCTTGGAGACACAGAAGACTGCTGATGCTAGGTTCTGGAGCAAACATCAAGCTGCTGGAAGACTTCAGCAGGCCAGGCAGCATCTGTGAAGGCAGAGGGATGGTTGACAGTTTGTGTTGAGACCCAGCATCAGGACGACAGTGTAAAGTGGTGGAGTGTAAATGTGTTAGCCTTATTAATTTTATTCCAGGACTAAGTATTACTTTTTCTGTTTGTATAGTCTTGGAGTAATGTGTACTACTTTGATCACCTAGAAAGAGGAAGTGCAGCAGAGATGAACTGGTCTGGTTCAGGGAGGGGAGAGTGAGTACAATAGGAGTATATTTTCTCCAGTTTAAAAGACTGAGAGGAGATCTGAATGAAACTTACAAACTTCTTAAAGGGCTGGGCGGGCTGGGCAAGGGAGTCCAGGTGCTGAGTTTAGCGTTTGAGAGTAAATGGTAGGCCAGTTGGAGCAAGAAAAGGTTCTTCATTCAGTTCATGGAGATTCCTGAGAATTCTCTGTCCTGGAGGTTATGGAGACTCAAGCACTGTGTTCTCTCAAAATCACAATAAATAGGATCCTGGATGTTTAGGGAATCGAGGTCTACTGGGATCACAGAAGGAAGTGCTGCAGTGGTAGAAGTTCAGCCATGATCTGGATGAATGGTGGAGAAGGACTGAATGGTCTTATTCCTTTGTCTCTTGGGCAACATTGTACAGTTGGTCATACTGGAGGGAGCTCCTCACTGTGTGCTGTGCACAGTTGGTTAGCAAGTTAGTTGTCATGATGTCTACCCTTCAGCAATTGCATTGGCCCATTCAAATCTGGAAGAAATATTGAGGGTGATAGAAGGAGAGGAATATAGGAGCAAGAATTGGCCATTCATCCCTTCAGGCTTGCTTCACCTTTCTATGAGATCATGGCCGACCCTTGTCACTGCATTCTCACCCTGCCCCGTACCCTTGGTGTCTTGTTCACTGGAGGTACATTGATGTCCTTCTTAAAAACAACCAACCACTTGGCCAGAGTTCCACCAATCTTAGAGTGAAGAGATCTCTTCCCACCTCTGCCCCCACATCCTGAGAGCTTGACCCCCTCAAACTTGGATCATTCTCCTCCCCCCTCCCTCTTCCACTGGCCTTTTCCAGGAGAAACATCCTCTCTGCAGCCAGTCTATCTAGTCCTGTCAGGGATTTGTACATTTAAATGAAATCTTTCAAAGTACATCTATTATTAACCTATGTATAGTATATACAACCTTGAGATTCATTCCTTACCGCCAGCCACAAAACGAAGAAACCCAATAGAACCCTTAAAAAAATAAGAAAACAGTCAAACACCCAGTGTGTGCGGGGGATAAAAACAAATTATGCAAACAACAAAAGCAAGCAAACATCTGAAGTTCAGGAAAGTGATTCCTCAGCCGTGAAGCCAGACATCAGTGCAGTCGATCCAGTCACCCGTTAGTTTCAGGTCACAGCCTCAGTGCAGCGCAGAGACGAGTAAACCTCGCTGGGCAGTGTGCTGAACTGGCCTGCCCCTCACCCCTCGCCCCCCCCCACCTCCCTGCCCTAACACTCTGACCTTTTCAATCTGGCCTGCACTTAAATCGTCCAGATCATCCCTTTCTCTCGGACCCGACCCTGCCGCTCCGGTAACGGTATCAGGCGAGGGCCCCACTGCCTCATTTCAGCCTGGTGCTTAAATCGATCAGACCTCGGTCAATACAAACCCAATATCTCTTTAAACGTCAAGTGCCGTTCCTCATACCTGCACAGGGCTTCGAGTCTCCTACACTCACTCTGTGACAGGTACATCCTTTCTTGGGTGAGAAGGTCAAACAACTGCGGGCAACACCTGCGTGCGTTCTCAGCAATGTCCCGTGTCATTGACATACATAAATTCTACTTTATTCAAACGTACAAGATCCCAAAGGACCTGACCGTGCAGAGTTCTTTTCACGTGGCGAACAAGGGGGCATAGTTACAAGACCAGGGGTGCTCACTTAGAGTGAGTTGCATAGGAATTTCTACTCTCCGAGGGTATTGATTCCCTCGGATTCTCCCCCCACCCACCCCCGAGGGAAAAGCTCGTTCACTAGATATGTAGTATTTCAGCTGATAATGAATAAGTATTTGAAAGATTGGGGGGTAATGGGGAACTGTGCCAAAAGAGGTCGGTATAGTTCACCATTATCATATTGAAAAGCGGGGCAAGTTCAAGGGTTTAAGTGGCCTCCTCCTCCTCCTCCTATTCCTCACGGTAATCATAACCTCACCCCATCAGGGTTAAACTATTTATCTTATCAATCCTTCCCCCACCTTCTTTGCCACATAAAACTGCCTTGTTTCCACCCCACCCCTTGCCCAGTCCTGATAAAGGGCCTTCAATTCAAAACGATAACTGTTTTCCCCTTTCCACAGACGCTGGTTAATTTGCTGATCATTTCAAGCGTTCACCCTCTTCCCTCAGATAGTTCCTCAACAACTAGGTCTCATAAAATGCACTGTTGACCTTTTTTTTGCGCTGGTAGAAGAGAGCCAGGAGAAATGCAGCCATGATTGCCACCAGAACCACCACCACTACTACATATACATGTCCCATCTGCAATAGAGCTTGTGGGTCCAGGATAGGACTGTATAGTCATCAAAGATCTCACCGTTAAAGGAGTGGACATCGTCATCGGATTTCGACAGACAACCAAAGAAGAAGAGAAGATTGCTAGGGTAAACTTCCCATTCCTTTATCAATGGTTGTGTTGTAATTCCAACGCTGGCCACCAAGAGGTGGTGTGGTGCAGTATTTGAACTATTCCCCTGAATCATTTGAACATGAAGTCAGTGCAGATAACAGCCATAGAGGATCAAATCAGCAGATAAAAAACAAGTATTCACTCTCAGGAGAGCAGGCTCAGTGGTATGAAGAACTCTGATGTATAGTCTGCCTTTACGTGCCACAATGTTTAAAGGTGCTGCACCAGACAGTCATCAACAAGAGGTGGATAGGGAGATATCCAGGTGTGGTCCTACAATACAGGAACGGGGCTTTCAGTACCACTGTGTTCATATCATCCATCAAGTACCCACCATACTAGTCCCATTTTCCAGCGCTCACCTCATCATCTCCTATCCCTTAGCATTTCAAGTGCTCAGTTAAATACTTCTTAAACGTGAGAGCACCTGGCTTCACCAACACCTTCGGGAATCGATTCCAGATTTCAACCACCTTCTGGGTGGAAAAAAAATTCTTCCTCAAATCCCCTGAAAATACAAGATTCAAGACTGTTTAATATCATTTCATAGAAACATAGAAACATAGAAAATAGGTGCAGGAGTAGGCCATTCGGCCCTTTGAGCCAGCACCGCCATTCAGTATGATCATGGCTGATCATCCAACTCAGAACCCCGCCCCAGCCTTCCCTCCATACCCCCTGACCCCCCTAGCCACAAGGGCCATATCTAACTCCCTCTTAAATATAGCCAATGAACTGGCCTCAACTGTTTCCTGTGGCAGAGAATTCCACAGATTCACCACTCTCTGTGTGAAGTTTTTCCTAATCTCGGTCCTAAAAGGCTTCCCCTCTATCCTCAAACTGTGACCCCTTGTTCTGGACTTCCCCAACATCGGGAACAATCTTCCTGCATCTAGCCTGTCCAATCCCTTTAGGGTCTTATACGTTTCAATCAGATCCCCCCTCAATCTTCTAAATTCCAACGAGTACAAGCCCAGTTCATCCAGTCTTTCTTCATATGAAAGTCCTGCCATCCCAGGAATCAATCTGGTGAACCTTCTTTGTACTCCCTCTATGGCAAGGATGTCTTTCCTCAGATTAGGGGACCAAAACTGCACACAATACTCCAGGTGTGGTCTCACCAAGGCCTTGTACAACTGCAGTAGTACCTCCCTGCTCCTGTACTCGAATCCTCTTGCTATAAATGCCAGCATACCATTCGCCTTTTTCACCGCCTGCTGTACCTGCATGCCCACTTTCAATGACTGGTGTATAATGACACCCAGGTCTCGTTGCACCTCCCCTTTTCCTAATCGGCCACCATTCAGATAATAATCTGTTTTCCTATTTTAGCCACCAAAGTGGATAACTTCACATTTATCCACATTAAATTGCATCTGCCATGAATTTGCCCACTCACTCAACCTATCCAAGTCACTCTGCATCCTCTTAGCATCCTCCTCACAGCTAACACTGCCACCCAGCTTCGTGTCATCCGCAAACTTGGAGATGCTGCATTTAATTCCCACATCCAAGTCATTAATATATATTGTAAACAACTGGGGTCCCAGCACTGAGCCTTGCGGTACCCCACTAGTCACTGCCTGCCATTCTGAAAAGGTCCCGTTTATGCCCACTCTTTGCTTCCTGTCTGCTCACCAATTCTCTATCCACATCAATACCTTACCCCCAATACCGTGTGCTTTAAGTTTGCACACTAATCTCCTGTGTGGGACCTTGTCAAAAGCCTTCTGAAAATCCAAATATACCACATCCACTGGTTCTCCCCTGTCCACTCTACTAGTTACATCCTCAAAAAATTCTATGAGATTCGTCAGACATGATTTTCCTTTCACAAATCCATGCTGACTTTGTCCGATGATTTCACCGCTTTCCAAATGTGCTGTTATCACATCTTTGATAACTGACTCCGGCAGTTTCCCCACCACCGACGTTAGGCTAACCGGTCTATAATTCCCCGGTTTCTCTCTCCCTCCTTTTTTAAAAAGTGGGGTTACATTAGCCACCCTCCAATCCTCAGAAACTAGTCCAGAATCTAACGAGTTTTGAAAAATTATCACTAATGCATCCACTATTTCTTGGGCTACTTCCTTAAGCACTCTGGGATGCAGACCATCTGGCCCTGGGGATTTATCTGCCTTTAATCCCTTCAATTTACCTAACACCACTTCCCTACTAACATGTATTTCGCTCAGTTCCTCCATCTCACTGGACCCTCTGTCCCTTACTATTTCTGGAAGATTATTTATGTCCTCCTTAGTGAAGACAGAACCAAAGTAATTATTCAATTGGTCTGCATGTCCTTGCTCCCCATAATCAATTTCCAGTACACAAGTGTAAAGGAGAACAAAACAATTGTTATTCTGATCTGGCGCAGCACAAAAAAGTCTCAGTAAGTTGGAAAAAACACTATAAATATAAATACATATGATAGCTTATAGATGTGGATTGACTGCATGTGCATAAAGAGGCGTTGGATGCAGGGGTATCTGTACATGCGGTGAATCTGACAGGAAATTATAAAGTAGTGGTGGAGGGGTGGGTTAGTGGGCGGAGGTGTTGATCAGCTTACTGCTTGGGGAAAGTAACTGTTTTTGAGTCTGATGGTCCTGGTGTGGATGCTACGGAGCCTCCTTCCTGATGTCAGTGGAGCAAGCACTCCATGAGCAGGCAGGGTGGGATCATTCGTGATATTGCTGGCTTTTTCCCAGCACCTTTCTGTATCTGCATCCTTGAAGGCAGGTAGGCAGATGCTGGTGATACCACTGACAGCTTTGACTACCCGTTATAGGGCCTTCACTATTGAGATAAATTTCGTATTTTTTTAAATAAGAAATAAATGATGAAACTGCAACAGTGTGCAAGCATTGGGTCTTTCTCTGGAGCACCGTGGGAGGCTGGAATGTACAATGACAGTATCCTCTATTACATTGAACGGTGGGGTGGGGTGGGCTTTCGGGGCCTGGGGGTCTATATCTGCTGTTCATTTGTCAGTCTGGAGAAAGGGACAACCTTCCAATGTGACCATCGAGCTCTCACTAGTTAGACCAAGGTGAAAATTCCTCTATCATGAGAATAGATCATGACTCCTTGCCTTTTACTTTACCTATGTGCCACCGGCAGATCTCAAAGCCCCTCGGAAAAACTTGTGGTGCTCTTCCCACTCTTGCTTCCCCCCCCCCCAACAACCCCAATTTAACCTGGATCCCGCAATCACCAGTCACCTCTTGCTCCATGCCCCCTTCCACCATGTTATACCGTGGCTGCCTCCCTTCTATCCATTGGATGAACGGTCTCAGCCCAAAACATGGGTGGGATGGGTGAAGCGGTGCTGACCGTGGGCCAAGAGGGTTGGATGAATCGGGGGGTGTGGGAGGAGGGATCAAAAATGGGAGATGACGGGTCAAAAATGATGAAGGTTTATTTTCCGCACATGCACTGAGTTACGGTGAAAGACTTTGCAAGTTATCCACATAGATCACTTTGAGGGAGTGAAGGGAAAATCAATAATGGATGGTAGAAAATGGTGTAAAAGGTACGGTCACAGAGAAAGTGCATTGCAAATGTGATATGGTGTGACGGCCATGATGAGGTAGGTTGTGAAGTCAAGAATTTGCCTTTATCATACACGAGATGCATTTCAGAGTCTTGTAACTACAGGAGAGATACTGTCCTTGAGCTGGGTGCATAAAGACAATAGATTCTGCAGCTGCTGGAAATCCAGAGCAACACACACTGAAATGCTGGAGGAACTTAGCAGGTCAGTCAATATCTATGGTAATGAATAAACAATCGACGTTTTTGACGAAGACCTTTCATCGGGACTGGAAAGGAAGGGGGAAGATTCCAGAATAAAAAGGTGGGGGAGGGGAGAACAAGCTAGAAGGTGATAGGTGAAGTCAGGTGGATAGAAAAGGTAAGGGGCTGGAGAAGAAAGAATATGAAAGGAGAAAAGAGTGGACCATGGGAGATAGGAAGGACACCAGGGGTAGGTGACAGGCTGTGGGAGATAGGAAGGACACCAGGGGTAGGTGACAGGCTGTAGGAGAAGAGGCAAGAGGCCTGAGTGAGCAACAAAAGAGGGAAGGGGGTTGAAAACAATTACCAGAAGAAGAAATTGATGTTCATGCCATCAGGTTGGAGGCTACCTAGATGAAATAAGACCATAAGACATAGGAACAGAATTAGGCCACTTGGCCCATCAAGTCTGCTCCACCATTTCATCATGGCTGATCCCTTTATCCCCTCCTCAACCCCATTCCCCGGCCTTCTCCCTGTAACCTTTGATGCCATGTCCAATCAAGAACCTATCAATCTCTGCTTTAAATACACCCAACGACCTGGCCTCCACAGCTACCTGTGGTGAACAAATTCCACAAATTCACCACCCTCTGGCTGAAAAAAAATTTCTCTGCATCTGTGGTTTAAATGGACGCCCCTCTATCCTGAGGCTGCGCCCTCTTGTCCTAGACTCCCCCAGCATGGGAAACATCCTTTCTACATCTACTCTGTCAATATGAAATGTTGCTTCCCCCCACCCTGAGAGTGACCTCATCACAGTAGAAGAGGAGGCTACGGACCGACATGAAAGAACGGGACTGGGGATAGGAACTGAAATGGTTGGCCACTGGGAGATTTTGCTTTTGGCGAATGGAGCAGAGGTGCTCGACTAAGCGGTCCCCCAATTTATGTCAGGTCTCACCAAACATAGAAGAGGCTGCATCCGGAGCACTGGATACAATGGATGACCCCAACAGATTTACAGGCGAAGTGCTGCCTCACCTGAAAGGACTGTTTGGGGCCCTGACTGGAAGGGAGTGCGCTGGTGTAGCAATGCTAGGTAGACCTGCCATGTCACCTTCCAGCTTGTCCTCCTTCCCCTCCCCGCCTCCACCTTTTTATTCTGGAGTCCCTCCCCTTCCTCTCCAGTCCTGAAGAAGGGTCTGTTCATTCATTTCCATAGATCCTGTCTGGCCTGCTGAGATCCTCCTGCATTTTGTGCCTGGTGGCACGTGTATCATTTGTACCTTCTGGACAATGGAAGGTGGCGGGGGGGAGAGAAAAGAGAATGCAAGTATTGGGTGGGCACGTTTAAAAAGTGGGACTTGTGGAAGTCTTAGATGTCAGACAGGGGAGAAGAAGTGAAAAGATTGCTCCACGAGGAGCTGTTGAGGGTGCCTGTCCCAGTGAGGTAAAGATTCTCTTCAATGATTCTGTGTTCTGGAGTGGAGGGTGAGAAATAAAAGCTGCATTCGGACTGAAGGAGACTGTGAGTTCACACACGAAAAGATCAATACTTAAACTGTGTAAACAGCTAAGGAAAGCCTTGCCTTTCCAGTCAGTCAGACACTCGGGCAAAAAGCCCCAGGGACTTCAGTGCAATTATAAAGCACTGACCTCACACACTTTCACCAGGGACCAGGATCTCCAGGGACAAAGAGACAAGGAACCCGCAAACCACAGACTGGGATTTCAACCCTCTCCACCGCCCCCACACCCCCCTGAGGATTGGAGAAACAACAACAACTCATTTAAGGTGCAAAGACGATTCCCTTGCAAGCCTTAATGAGACTCAGTGCTGGGACCCCAGTTGTTTACAATATATATTAATGACTTGGATGAGGGAATTAAATGCAGCATCTCCAAGTTTGCGGATGACACGAAGCTGGGTGGCAGTGTTAGCAGTGAGGAGGATGCTAAGAGGATGCAGGGTGACTTGGATAGGTTGGGTGAGTGGGCAAACTCATGGCAGAAGCAATTTAATGTGGATAAATGTGAAGTTATCCACTTTGGTGGCAAAAATAGGAAAACAGATTATTATCTGAATGGTGGCCGATTAGGAAAAGGGGAGGTGCAACGAGACCTGGGTGTCATTATACACCAGTCATTGAAAGTGGGCATGCAGGTACAGCAGGCGGTGAAAAAGGCGAATGGTATGCTGGCATTTATAGCGAGAGGATTCGAGTACAGGAGCAGGGAGGTACTACTGCAGTTGTACAAGGCCTTGGTGAGACCACACCTGGAGTATTGTGTGCAGTTTTGGTCCCCTAATCTGAGGAAAGACATCTTTGCCATAGAGGGAGTACAAAGAAGGTTCACCAGATTGATTCCTGAGATGGCAGGACTTTCATATGAAGAAAGACTGGATGAACTGGGCTTGTACTCGTTGGAATTTAGAAGATTGAGGGGGGATCTGATTGAAACATATAAGATCCTAAAGGGATTGGACAGGCTAGATGCAGGAAGATTGTTCCCGATGTTGGGGAAGTTCAGAACGAGGGGTCACAGTTTGAGGATAGAGGGGAAGCCTTTTAGGACTGAGATTAGGAAAAACTTCTTCACACAGAGAGTGGTGAATCTGTGGAATTCTCTGCCACAGCAAACTGTTGAGGCCAGTTCATTGGCTATGTTTAAGAGGGAGTTAGATATGGCCCTTGTGGCTACAGGGGTCAGGGGGTATGGAGGGAAGGCTGGGGCGGGGTTCTGAGTTGGATGATCAGCCATGATCATAATAAATGGTGGTGCAGGCTCGAAGGGCCGAATGGCCTACTCCTGCACCTATTTTCTATGTTTCTATGTTTCTATGTTTCTATATGTCATGGTCTATTGCCTCAGGACTGAGCTGAGCAAGCAGGATGGTGGGCAGGGAAGAAGTTGTTTGGTGCCCGTTGTGTACGGTGGAATATTCATTCCCACTTCTTCCCACTCTGTCTGCGATGGAGTCTTCACATGAGGTTCTCTCGTCTAAATTCAGAGATTTTAAAGAAGGACTGTGTGAACTTAGAGCAGGCACCTTGGCACCTCAAACTTGCACTCGTTAAAAAGACATGCATAGAGGGGTACTGTATGGACAGAGGAGCTTCCCGTTGAATGAGATGATCGTCAGGTCTGTCGCATGGGCATAAAGTGTATTGGACAGCTGTATGGATAGCAAAGGTTTAGAAGCATATGTACCAAGTGCAGGCAAATGGGAGGCGCTCAGGAAGGCACCTTGGGTGGCTTGAACAAATTTTGTTTCCATACTCTAACCATAACTCAAAAATACTACTCTGAACAACCCCAGGAAGAGACTTCCTTTATAACAATAAATCAAATTGTCACTTGGCTATTATGGGGCCTTGCAGTACATAGTATAACCGTAATTAAAGTGCTCTGTTGAGTCATAGACATTAAACCTTTTAGGAGATCCCTGGAATGTGGAAGGCATCACATATACAAGTCTTGTTTTCTCTGTGGCACCAGCTCTTTAGAATGACACTTCCACTTTGACAGTGCACAGCCCCAATGAGGGGTCTCGGCCGGAAACATCGACTGCTTATTCATTTCCATAGATGCTGCCTGACCTGCTGAGTTCCTCCGGCATTCTGTGTGTCTCGCCTTGGATTGCCAGAATCAGCAGATTTTCTTGTGTTTGTGGGGAGTATCCTGGCTGGTTGCATCACAGCATAGTATGGAAACAGGAACAGAAAAGTCTACATAACGTGCCAGATACAGCTCAGCCCACCACAAGCAGAGACCCTCCCCCCACCACCACCACTGAGAACATTTTCAAGGAGCACTGCCACCGGAAAGCAGCATCCATCATTAAGGACCTGTTCTCTTCCTGCTACTACTATTGGAAAGAAGGTACAGGAGCCTTAGGTCCCACATCACCAGGTTCAGGAACAATTACTACCATACAACCTTCAGGCTCCTGAACCAGCTTGGATAACTTCACTCACCTCAACTCTGAACAGATTCCACAACCTACAGACTCACCTTCAATAACTCTACACCTCACTTTCTATTTATTTATTTTTTTACTTGTACTATTTGTCTTCTTTTGCACATTGGTTGTTTGACAGTCTTTGTTTATGTACAGCTTTTCTGTTGAATTTCTTTATTTTCCTGCAAAATGCCTGCAAGAAAATGACTCTCCATATGTGGTGACATATATGGGTCTTTTTTCTTTGGAACATAGAAGGTTGAGGGGGGACTTGATAGAGGTATTTAAAATTATGAGAGGGATAGATAGGGTTGACGTGGACAGGCTTTTTCCATTGAGAGTGGGGGAGATTCAAACAAGAGGACATGAGTTGAGAGTTAAAGGGCAAAAGTTTAGGGGTTACATGAAGGGGAACTTCTTTACTCAGAGAGTGGTGGCTGTGTGGAACAAGCTTCCAGCAGAAGTGGTTGGGGCAGGTTCGATGTTGTCGTTTAAAGTTAAATTGGATAGGTATATGGACAGGAAAGGAGTGGAGGGTTATGGGCTGAGTGGGCTGAGTGCAGGTCGGTGGGACTAGGTGAGAGTAAGAGTTTGGCACGGACTAGATGGGCCGAGATGGCCTGTTTTCATGCTGTAATTGTTATATGATTATATAGTTATATATATGTATTTGATAATAAATTTGACTTTGAAACACGTCATCCTGAGATCAAATGGAGGAAGTAAATTGGATTATTAGTGTCATAAGTACCAAGATGCAGTGAAAAACCTGTCTTGCATACCGATCATTACAGTGTATTGAGGAAGTACGAGGTAAAAATTACAAAGTGCAGTTTAAAGTATTACAGTACGAAGAGAGTACAGTGCAAGTAGACAGTAAAGTGCAAAGTCACAACGAGGTAGATTGTGAGGTCAAAAGTCCATCTTATCACACTAGGAAAACATATAACAGCAGGATAGAGGCTGTCCTTGAACCTAGAGGTGTGGGCTTTCTGGTTTTTGGATGATCTGCCTAGAGCAAGGGAGGAGGGAGAAGCAAAAATGTCTGGTTTGGGTGGGGTCTTCGAGAACATTGACTGCTTTATTGAGGCAGTGAGAATTGTAGACAGAGGTCATGAAGGGCAGACTGGTCTCCGTGAAGTTCTGAGTGGTCAGTGAAGGCTGCCACACAACTGTTAAGATGCAGGTAATGTTGAAAGAAGAAGAAATTGTGAAAACAGGTGTTTCAGATCCACTTTCCATTGTGCATTGGTATCAAAAGCCAGAATTTTGCCTGAAATGTTCAATGTTTCAATGGCTTAATTAATTGCCGATACCAAGAGAGGAACTGTGCAGCGCACACAGTTTTCTATGGGGATACGAGTTCTGCTTCTTACTTCTCAGTCTGCTGAGTTTTAGCAGCTCCTGAGGATAACCACACCGCCCCAATCATCCTGCTTAAGATCTGAACACAAGATCGTTATCAATAAGATCAAACACAGCACGGAGGTGAGGCTTTCTCTTCTCACCTGGGAGCTCCTGTTCAATGAATCAGCTAAGAGAAAATCTGCAGATGTTGGAGATCCAGAGCAACACACACAAAATGCTGGAGGAGTTCAGCAGTCCAGGCAGCATCTATGGAAAAGACCCTCATTAGGGTCTCAGTCTGAAATGTCGACTGTTTACTCCTTTCCATTGATGATGCCTGACCTGCTGAGTTCCTCCAGCATTTTGTGTGTGTTTCAGTGAATCACCTAGTTGCTTTTAAGAGTTGCTACTCGAATATTACTTTTGCTCTGAAGTCTGTCATTGTGACCATGCGATCTTCCACAGTGAGTGAAGTGTAAAGACTCTGTTCTTCTGTCAGAATAATCTGTGCAAAATTTGCAAGCTGTAGAAGGATCTTTTAACCCAGCAGGTTGAAGAGCACTGAGATCGTGGCAGAGGTGTCGAGGGGCATGTAGAAATTTCTGGGCTGAACAAGCTCTGTTGTTCGTTGATCAAAAGAACCTTGAGTTGGTCTGTAATCAGGGCAGTAGGAAAGTGGACACAACTGGAAAGGCATTGTCATTCTGGGGCTTTTTCTCTTCATATTAAAGACTCGATAAACAGGTTCTTTTCCCTCCAACTTCCCTCTAATAATGATGACCTGTAACAACACTCATCAATCCCTGCTGCAAAACAAACCCTCATCTTTCTTCCTTGCTAAAATTCTCCTGTCCTAGCAACATGCTGACGTCCTCTCCGATTATGCAACAGGACTGTACATAGTATTTCACACCTGGCCCTAAGATGTTATACAGGTTAACTATGATATTCTCACACTGATCCGCCATGCCTCCGCCAACAATACATCCTTTATCTCTTCTTAACAACGTTGTATTTGCTGATTACACCCAAGTCCAGTAAATCTGACCACGGTGTCGTTCCAGGAATGATGTAGTACACTAAGTGGGGCCCTGCTGAAGGGTTCCAGCTCGAAGCATCAACTGTACTCTTTTCCACAGATGTTGCCTGGCCTGCTGAGTTCCTCTGGCATTTTGTGAGTGTTGCTTGCGGTCAAATGTAGTCTTTTATAACTGCAACATAACTTTCATCCCAACCCTGCAAGGTAAATACCATCACTCTCTCATCTTTTCTGTGGTTTTATTGCAAGGCTGCCCACAGCCTCCTGGTTTTTGCTGGTTGGACACTTTTACCTTTGCTTCTCTATCATTCTCAGTTCACTGTTCTCCCAGTTTAAGAAATACCCCTTGCAGCCTTGTGTGCGGCAAGGCATAGAATGCTGGGCTTCGAGAGCACCTGTATTTGTTAATTGTTGTCTTAACCTGAGTTGTTAAGCCCTTGTGCTTTCTGTTTAATCTTGTCGCGTTTATTTTGCCTGGCATGGGTTTTCTGTGTACAGTGATTATTTAAAGTGGACCGATTAGAGCTTATCGTGGGGTCCTTGTTCTGAGAATGATTTGTCTCACGGTGTCACTTGGTCGAGCTACTGGTGTTCTGTTGGATTTCCGATGTATAAGCCCTTGTTTCCATCTCTACACGGGAGTCTGTCCTGGGTTCAGTCATTGCCAACGCACACTATGACAGAAGGATTCGATTAGATTAGATTATGAGGACACGCAGTCCTCTTTTATTGTCATTTCGTAATGCATGCATTAAGAAATGATACAATTTGTTCCTCCAGAATGATATCACAGAAACACAAGACAAACCAAGACTAAAAAGAACTGACAAAAATCACATAATTATAACATATAGTTACAACAGTGCAAGCAATACCGTAATTTGATAGGAGAACAGACCATGGGCACGGTAAAAAGGGTCTCAAAGTCTCTCGAAAGTCCCATAATCTCACGCAGATGGTAGAAGGAAGAAAACTCTTCCTGCCATGAGCTTCCAGCATTGCAAACTTGCCAATGCAGCATCCTGGAAGCACCCGACCACAGTCTGACTCCCAGTCCGTCAGCAAAGCAGGCATTTCAGATGTTTCTCCAGATGTTCCTCCGTGCCTCTCACAGTGCACCTCATCTATTGTCACAACGTGCACGGCAATATCGCAAACCAACTGCGGAGGATCTCTGCATATAGAGATGGCACCAAGAGCTGAGCGACACCACGAGAAGTAACTTTCTCAAAACTAGGACCCTGCGATTAGTGCTAATCAGGCATCCACCTGAATAATACAAGAAACACAGAATCCCTGAGCCTATCAAAATAAACTTAACAAATTTAAACAGAAAGCACCAGGAGACCACATCACAAAGAGCAAATTGCTTGAGAAAAACACAAGGAAATCTAAATGATTAACGACCTTCACTAGACAACAATTAACCAGTTCAGGTGATCTAAACTCCTGGAGGCCCAATGCTCTCTGGCGCCCCACACAGGCCCAAAGGTCTCATTACACTTTCATCTGCAAATTTGACTGTAAATTACTCGTATTCTGCTACATAGATCACTAATAAGTATAGTGAAAAGCCAAAACCTCATTCTCTTGTACCATCCTGTGAGTCACTTTTGTCACGTCTTGCTGCAAGTTTTCTTTTATCCCTGCTCTCTTACGTTGTTCCCTGCCATGTCATTAAGTTCCTTTCATTTGTGTAAAGTAAGTAGGTTTCCTGGGGACCAGTGGGCTGGTAGGTTGATAGAGAATGCTCCACTGAAAGCCAACATACACACAATGGAACACATTGAAAAACAGTAAACAGTCAATGTTTCAGGCTGGGACCCTTCATCAGGACTGGAAAGGAAGTCAGGGCAAGAAGGTGTGGGGGAAGGGAGGAAGAAGTACAAGGTGGTAGGTGATAGGTGATAGGTGAAACCAGGAGGCAAGGGCAAGGGTGAAGTAAAGAGCTGCGAAGTTGATTGGTGAAAGCGATAAAGGGCTGGAGAAGGGAGAATCTGATGTTAAGTTTCACCTCTCGCTGTGAAACGGGGACATCTCTTTATCCCTTAAAAGGGAGACAGAGAGCCTGTGGTATGTGGAATACCGGGTGAATGAGTAGTCTTTGGAGTACTGCAAGTCTGTGTCTTTATTGATGCTTTGTTGCACACCTGAGTGCTCGGTGGGTGGGGTGCCGATGCTTTTTTGCTGGTGGGGGAGGGAGGAGTCATTGTTTTGCAGCTGCTTACGCGTGGGAGGGGGAGCTGGGGGGTACTTTGGGATTCTAACATTTAACTGTCATTCATTCTTTGGGGCAATCCTCTGTTTTTGTGGATGCTTGCGAAGAAAAAGAATTGCAGGACGTATATTGTATAAATTTCTCTGACATTAAATGCACCTACTGATATGAGAGAACAGAAGAAAGGGAAGGGGAGGAGCACCAGAGGGAGGTGATGGGGATGTGAGGAGATAAGGTGAGAGAGGGAAAAAGGAATGGGGAATGGTGAAGGAGAGGGAGTGCCAATTACCGGAAGTTCGAGAAAGAGCACTTGGTTGGAGTCAGATCACAGTGAGAGAGAGGTTCATCAAACTCCCATCGTATAGAAGATTTAAACTTCTGGGTAGGCATCCCTGAGAGAGACTTCGCAGTAGTAGAGGCATCACAAACACAGGAAAATCCTCAGATGTTGGAAATTCAAAGCAACATGCACAAAATGCTTGAGGAAAATTCCTGCATCATTTTGTGTGTGTTCCTTTGGATTTTCAGGCATCTGCAGATGCTGTCCTGTTTGTGAAGCAGACAATG
This sequence comes from Mobula hypostoma, assembly GCF_963921235.1. NCBI lineage: Eukaryota > Metazoa > Chordata > Chondrichthyes > Myliobatiformes > Myliobatidae > Mobula > Mobula hypostoma. The sequence goes on from NC_086098.1 coordinate 137,431,708, forward strand.
GGCTGAACGGCCTCCTTTGTGTTGTAATAAGCCCCGGAGAAGCTCTGTACACTAATCTCAGATGGGCATGTTTCTCTGTACCTGACCCCATTCCTCTGCCCTGGGTGTTGTGAGGTTTGGTAGTGGAAGGAGTCTTATGGAGACAGACACAAGAGACTCCAGATGTTCCATTCCGGAGCAACGACTCAGTGACTCGATGGGAGGGAGAGAGGGGGGAATGGGCAGTTGACTTTTCATCTGGACATTCTCTGGATTTGACCCCACTTTCCATTCCTAAAGGAGTGAGGTGGGGGGGGGCGGAATACGGTTTTACTCTGCACCTGACTCCATTCCTGGGGGTGTCAGGTGTAGAGTAGAGGGAGTTTTGCTTTATATCAGACCTCACTCTCAAGTACTGGGACGTTTGAGTACACACACTGTTTCTAAACCGAGTTCTGTGTGTGTGTTTATTTGTTTATTACCTAAGCCTTTCGTTATATTCGGGATATTTCGCACTGCCCGAGTTTCCCGTACTCGGCGCAGCAAAGTTATGCCGAAAGAGTTTTCCAGTCGCGAGAGCAGGAAGCGGGAAGTCCCACTTCGCAATCAGCCTGGCCTCGGGGAGTGCTGGGGTTTTACAGCCGAGCCTATTTGCATAGGGTGAGTTGAGACAGTCCCCGATTTTTTTTTCAATTTATTACTCTGGTATCTTCCTCGTTACACTTCTATGAACAGCGGCAAACCCAGAGCAACTGAGGTGCTCTTTGACTGACCTTCCGATGCAAGGTAGGACACGCTCCCCAACTGTGGGCTCGGTGGGCCAGGGGATGGGCAACCAACCAATCGCCGGGCTTGATTTGCCCGCCATCCTCGGCTGACGGATCCCAGCAGAGGGCCGAGTGGACGCTTCCCTCGGACCGACAAGGCGAGGCACAGCAGGAGCCTGAGCATTGCACTGGGCTGCGTTTTCTGAGAAGCTCGGCGCTTGAGCTGCGATGGCATGGGGGTGGGGGGGGGCGTGTTTGAGGGACAAATCAGCCTTTCACAGTTTAAAACGTTCACCTTGCGTGCAGGCTGCTAGAGGAACTTGGCAGGTCGAGCAGCATCCAGAGCAGGGAAAGAGATGGTCAATGTTTCCGGACGCTGCGTCCAATGTGAGAGTTCAGAGGGGAGATAAAATAGTGAGAGGGAGGGATGAGGCAGATAGGTGGAAACAGGTGAGGAGAGAGATGATGAGCAGTTGGAACCCAGAGGGATAAAGATGGAATACAGAAACAGAGACCAAAACTGCAGCATTCAGTGTGCCCAATCTGGCCTCCTCTGCACCAAGACCAAGCATAGACTAGGCGACCAGTTGGTGGAGCAGCCACACTACCTGCGATGGTCACCCCCGAGTTGCCTTTGGCATGCCATTTCAACTCCCTTTTCCATTCCCACACCGACCTCTACAGTCTCAGCACTGCCAAGGTGAAGCTCGACACAGGTTAGCAGAACAACAGCTGATGTTCTAGCTGGACAGTGCAGTGGTAGTTGAGGATGGACAGATTGCTGTGGAAATGTAAGGGAGAGTTGAAATGGCATGAAGCTGGGGGCTTGGGATGGCCACACATTTTAATTCCACATCCCATTCCCATCGTGACATGTCTATCCACGGCCTCCTCTACTGTAAAGATGAAGCCACACTCAGGTTGGAGGAACAACACCTTATATTCTGTCTGGGTAGCCTCCAACCTGATGGCATGAACATCGACTTCTCTAACTTCCGCTAAGGCCCCACCTCCCCCTCGTACCCCATCTGTTACTTATTATTATTGTTATGCACACATTCTTTCTCTCACTCTCCTTTTTCTCCCTCTGTCCCTCTGAATATACCTCTTGCCCATCCTCTAGGTCCCACCCCCCTTGTCTTTCTTCCCGGACCTCCTGTCCCATGATCCTCTCGTATCCCCTTTTGCCTATCACCTGTCCAGCTCTTAGCTCCATCCCTCCCCCTCCTGTCTTCTCCTATCATTTTGGATCTCCCCCTCCCCCTCCAACTTTCAAATTCCTTACTCACTCTTCCTTCAGTTAGTCCTGACAAAGGGTCTCGGCCTGAAACGTCGACTGCACCTCTTCCTACAGATGCTGCCTGGCCTGCTGCGTTCACCAGCAACTTTGATGTGTGTGGCTTGGGATGGCCATTGTGTGCAGAACACAGATCCTCTGCAAATGGTCAACTAGTCTATTCTTGGTCTCCTATTGTCCCATGGACTTGAATGTCCATGGCATTTTCCACAGGCTGGGCGAGGTCAGCCACAAACTAGAAGAACAACACGATACATAATCCTCATAAGTTGTCTACAGTCCAATGGTATGGATAGCAAACTTTTCTATTTCAATTAGCTTGCACCTTGTATTTCTTTTTCACTCCCCTTCTAGTCCACTCTCACAACCTCCACCCCACTACCCCCCCAACAGCCAGCCTGCTAGTCCTCCATTATCAAGTTCTGTTCCAGTCCCCACCTGGTTCTGTTGGCCCATCACTTAACCTACAGGGTCTCCTGTTGCCCCAACTGGTTCCATCAGCCTATCATCCCTCTCTGATTGGGTTATCGTCTTCCTTATATTAGATTCCAGCATCCACAGCTTCCTTCGTCTCCACTCATCACATTCAATCTCCCTCTGCCCTCTCCTCCTCCTGCCTAACTATACCTGCCCCTTTACCCCTTCTTTTACCAATCACACACTGCCCACTCCCTCCCTACTGCACCAAGCCCCCTGCCCCGTCCCATTCAGCTCTATCCTATCATCTCCATCCTCTCCTATTCCCACCCATTACTTACCAGCCCATCCGCTCACCTCTTCATGTCTTTATTTTGGCTCTCTTCCCTCCACAGTCCTGATTCAGAGTCTCAACTTGAAATGTCAACAATCCCTCTGAGCCCACCATTGCCGCTGGATTTGCTGAGTTCCTCCAGCCATTTGTTTTTTTCTTTGCTCCCAATTAACAGCATCTGTAGTCTCTTGTGTTGCCTAATTCATGGACCTACAGTCAACAGTAAATGTTGAATGTTTTTGTGATCCAGGATGGGTACGGCTCAGTGAGTTACAGTGGTTTTGGTCTTGGGGGTGTCTGAATGGAATTCTCCAGTATTCTCTTGCCCTTCCGTTTTGTTAACCAGCACCAGTTTTATTTTATTGGGAGCCTGGTTGGGAATAAATTAGAGGACCTAGTTTGTCATGATGGACACAAGCATCCCAAATGTGAAGGCAGCCTAGAGAGTCCCGACGAAGGGTCTCGGCCCGAAACGTTGACTGTACCTCTTCCTAGAGATGCTGCCTGGCCTGCTGCATTCACCAGCAACTTTGATGTGTGTTGTAGCCTAGAGAAGCAGCTCTCTTCTCGCCGTCTTTGTAAATGGGGTGTCAGATTCACCTATCGGGGCAGTACCTAAGGTAATTCAGTCCAAACTGTTCAACACTTGGAGAAAACAAAAGAGATTATTTTTATTTTTCAGGATTAGATTAGCACGGATAATCTCTGAGATTCATCATGGACATTTGGTAAAGAACCAGGATTGTGATGGGAAACCATAATCTCTCTCTCCCTGCCCTCCCTCTGTGTGGATGCTGTCTGACCTGTTAAGTCATCTCAGCATTTCAGATTTCCAGTATCTGCTGTGCTTTCATTTCTGAACACATTATCATCCCACTGGCTAGCTTCGATAATGGAAACCATGAAACTACCAGATTCTTGTACAAGAACAATCCATCTGATTCGTTCATGTCTTTTATGGAAGGACACCTTTACTCTGATCCGGCCTGTGTTTGATCTCAACCCACCAAAGTGAGTGACATCTCACTATCTCCTCAGTTCATGGACGATTAGAGCTGGATAGTGAAATAGAAACATAGAAAACCTACAGCACAATACAGGCCCTTCAGCCCACAAAGCTGTGCCGAACATGTCCTTACCTTAGAAATTACCTAGGGTTACCTATACCCTCTATTTTTCTGAGCTCCATGTACCTGTCCAGGAGTCTCGCAAAAGACCCTATCGTATCCACCTCCACTGCCGTCGCCGGCAGCTCATTCCATGCACTCACCACTCTCTGCGTAAAAATCTTACCCCTGACATCTCCTCTGTACCTACTTCCAAGCACCTTAAAACTGTGCCCTCTCATGCTAGCCATTTCAGTCTTGGGAAAAAGACTCTGACTACCCACATGATCAATGCCTCTCATCGTCTTAGACATCAACAAGAAATGTTGCCAACGGCAGCCATGTCCACATTTCTTGAACAAAGATATTCTGAAAATTGGATATAATAGATACTCACCAATATCCATAGGCAGTATGGTAGCGAGTGATTAGCACAATGCTTTACAGTACAGGTGACCCAGGTTCAATTCCCGTTGCTGCCTTTAAGGAGTTTGTACCCTGTCTTCATGACCATGGGAGTGTGCTCCAGTTCCCTCCCACAGTCCAAAGGCGTATCGTATCAGTTGGTAGGTTAATTGGTCGTTGTAAGTTGTCCCTTGATTAGGCTAAGGTTAAACCAAGGCTGCTGTGCAGTGTGGCTTGAAGGGCGTATTCCGTGCTGTATCTCAATAAATAAGTAAATATACTGAGGCTGGAGCTTGGCTTTCTGTGATGGTGTAGTGAGAACTGATTTGCATCTCCATGGTCAAACGGAAGTTTATTTCAGGAGGAACAAACAGCTGCTGGTTGACTGCCAGCATTTCGCAAAGTTGATAGTCGAACATTTCCTTGTGTTAAAGTCTACCCCAATGAAATTTGAATGTCTGAGATTTGATATCAAATGATGTCAAAGAGTCTAAAGTGAACAAAGAACTGGAATAAATTAGCATTTGCAAAAAAAAAACAGATCAGAGGAATTAATGAAGCCAAAAGCCTACAAATCCCTAGGACCTGATGACCTGTTTTGAAAGAAGTAGCTTGGAACTGATAAATGCACTTCCCATCTCCCAAAATTCCATATATTCTGCAATGTTTACCACAGACTAGAGATAGCAAATGTAATTCCATTAGTTAAGAAAAGAGGGACAAATAAAACAGAGAACTAGAGGCCTGACGTCAATAATAGGAAAAATGCTAGAATCTATTTTAAAGGAACAGGTAGCAGCACATAGAAAGTAATAATAAGATGGGGCAGGATCATCAAGGGTTTAAGTAAGAACATCACCCACTTTGGTTTAAATAACAGAAAAGTATTATGTTTAAATGGTGCAAGGTAGGAAGGTGTTGGTGTGACTGTAATGATTGCAAATTAAGGGTCAGGTAAAACAAACAATTGGGAAGACAAATGGTACATTGGCATTTATTGCTAGAGGATTTGGATACAATAGTAATGATGTTTTACTGCAATTATAGAGAGTCTGTACATGGTATATTGTGGATAGGTCTGATCTTCCCATCAGAGGGAGGGTAAGGAAAGTTTACTAGACTGACTCCCAGGATGGAAGGGGTGTTCTACAAGAAGAGATTAATATACTCTCTATTTAGAATGAGAGATGATGTCATTGAAATGTAACAAGATTTCTGTGAGAGTTGACTCAGCTGATAAATGATATTTCCTCAGACCTAAGTGGGTGGCTTTTGCAAGGATCTCTGGAAGTTGTGCTGGCCCAGCTTGGTCCCATAGGTAATCACCTCAGGACCTCAAGTGCACCACAATTTGCCTGGTCCTTCGTGCCCATCCCTATCTCACGCTTACATTTATAGACAAAAGTGAATGTTGCCTTTGTGCTTAAATAGAAAAGAATAAAGTAATGCAGGTAGTACGGCCATCTGAAGCAAGACGAAGCTATCCAGTCCAAAAGCCTGCTCTGTTGTTCAATGGCCGGGCCATCTCTCAGCACCACATTCTGCACTAGATCTATATCCCCTCAATTCCCGGAATATCTAAAAGTGTTTTGAATATACAGTGCCTATAAAAAGTATTCACCACCCCCCCCCCCCGGAAGTTTTTCATGTTTTATTCTTTTACAACATTGAATCACAGAGGATTTAATTTGGCTTTTATTGACACTGATCAACAGAAAAAGACTCTTTTTGTGTCAAAGTGAAAACAGATCTCTACAAAGTGATCTAAATTAATACAAATATAAAACACAAAATAATTGAATGCATAAGTATTCAGCCCCTTCAAGTCATATTTAGTAGATGCACATTTGGCAGCAATTACAGCCTTGAGCCTGTGTGGATAGGCTCTATCAGCTTTGCACATCTGGACACTGCAATTTTTCCCCATTCTTCTTTACAAAACTGCCCATGCTCTGTCAGATTGTGTGAGGACTGTGAGTGAACAGCCCTTTTTAAGTCCAGCCACAAATTCTCAATTGGATTGAGGTCTGGACTCTGACGTGGCCACTCCAAGACATTAACTTTATTGTTTTTAAGCTATTCCTATGTAGCTTTGCCTTTACGCTTGGGGTCATTGTCTTGCTGAAAAACAAATCTTCTCCCAAGTTGCAATACTCTTGCAGACTGCATTAGGGTTTCTGCCAGGAAATCCCAGTATTTTGCTGCATTCATTTTACCCTCTACCTTCACAAGCCTTCCAGGGCCTGCTGTAGTGAAGCATCCCCACAGCATGATGCAGCCATCACTGTGCCTCATGACAGGGATAGTGTGTTTTTGATGATGTTCATTGTTTGGCTTACGTCAAACATCGTATTTAGTCTGATGGCCAAAAAGCTCAATTTTGGTTTCATCAGACCATAGAACCTTCTTCCAGCTGACTTCAGAGTCTCCCACATGCCTTCTTGCAAACTCTAGCTGAGGTTTCATGCGAGTTTTTTTTTCAACAGTGGCTTTCTCTTTGCCACTCTCCCATAAGACGATGATTGGTAAAGCACCCAGGCAACAGTTGTATGTGCAGTCTTTCCCATTTCAGCCACTGAAGCTTGTAACTCCTCCAGAGTTGTCATATGTCTCTTGTTGGCCTCCCTCACTTGCCCTTTCTTGCATGGTCACTCAGTTTTTGAGGATGGACTGCTCTAGGCAGATTTACAACTGTGCCATATTCTTTCCGTTTCTTGACGACTGATTTGACTGTACTCCAAAAGGTATTCAGTGACTTGGAAATTTTCTTGTATCCATCTCCTGACTTGTGCTTTTCAATAATCTTTTCATGGAATTGCTTGGAGTGTTCTTTTGTTTTCGGGGTGTAGTTATTGCCAGGATACTGACTCAGCAGCAGTTAGACCTTCCAGATACCGGTGTATTTTACTACAATCAATTGAAACACCTTGACTGCACACAGGTCTCCAAAAACAGATCTCTGTTAAACTAATTATGTGACTTCCAAAACCAACTGGCTGCACCAGTGATGATTTGGTGTGTCGTATCAAAGGGGGTGAATACTAATGCAATCAATTATTTTCTGTTTTGTATTTGTAATTAATTTAGATCACCTTGTAGAGATCTGTTTTCATTTTGACACAAAAGAGTCATTTTCTGTTGATCAGTGTCAAAAAGCCAAATTAAATCTTCTGTGATTCAATGTTGTAAAACAATAAAGCATGAAAAATTCCAAGGCAGGTGAATACTTTTTATAGGCACTGTTCTATTTTTATACCTACAAATAAACTCTTCTCTGGCTTCCAGCCAGGTAGAAATATCGATTATAACCGACGATTCGATGACAAACTCTGCCATCTTCATAGGGATGATGCCTGGGCATGTCTCGTCCAGTGGTATTTTCCCCCCATAGTCCTGATTGGTTAGTTCTCCTCCAATCAGATTTCTGCTCTCCCACATTGTATACAACCAAATTCCATTTCTTACTTAGAGTGAAATAAGAGAAAGACAACTCAGATTCCTAGGACATATCATGCGAAAAGATGATCTAGAAAAACTCATACTCTCTGGAAAGATTGAGGGGAGTAAACCTGGAAGAAGACCTCGGCCTATGTACATCAAAAGCATAGCCAGGTGGCTGCACATCGAGGAAATGGAAGTCATCCAAAAAACGAAGGATAGATCTATATGGAAATCCATGGTCACCAAAGTCCGCATCGGATACGGTACCTAGACAGACAGACTTAGAGTGAGACCTTCGTCTTTGTTAAAATTCTTTTCCTCTAGTTTTATTTCAATGGCTTCCTTTACCAGGTGGTCCCAAAAGCCATTGGTGTGGCGCAGTAGTCTTGAGCTGTCGAAGTCAATGTTCTGCTACCGCTGATTTCTCCGGATAACCCAAATGGATACAATCTCTTGTGCTCCTTGATGCGGGTTTCCACCATGTCTCCTCTATGGCCGATGTTCGCATTCACAGCCCAGGTCATCTCTGACCCACATAAATTGTGATTTGAGATTGCTTACGGGTTTGTGGATGGTATTAATCCAGTATTTCTTCAGCATCCTGGTGATCCTTCCAGAAACTGTGGAAATATAGTGAAGGCAGGCAGTAGCAACAGGTTCCTCCTCGTTGTTAGGTTTTCTGGTTTTTCTGTCGGCCCTTTTAAGGGCCTGATTTTTCCTTCACCTTGTAGTGATTCTGTAGGAACATGCTGCTTATTTCCTCGGGGAAGCTCTCCAGGTCCCAAATAGTTTTTGCACGATTAATCAAAGTAGAAAGAGCCGCTCTACATTGAGAGGCGTGATGGTGGCTGTATTGTTGAGGATACTGCATTTGTGATGGCCATAGGATTGACTTCGACAACACAAAACTACTGTGCTGTGCCAATGGCTTTTGCGACCACATGGTAAAGGAAGCCATTGATATAAAACCAGAGGAAAAGAATTTTAACAAAGACGAATGTCTTGCTCTTGGTGAGAACTGGAATTCGATTGTAAGCAAGGTGGGAGAGCTGAAACCTGATTGGGTGAGGACTAACCAATCAGGAGGGATGGACTACCGGGGGGGGGGGTATAAATACCACCAGACTAGACATGCCCAGGCATCATACCTGAAGAAGATGCCGGAGTTTGTTATCGAAACATTGGTTATAATCGATACCTGTACCTAGCTGGAAGCCCAAGAAAAGTTTATTTGTCATATACACTGGGAAAGCACTGGATCCTATTTTTATTCATTGTCAAGATTTGAAACAAGAATTAAAAGCTGGTAATGCACCTCAAGTCAGTCATCAAATGAAAGGCAAATATTAAGTTAACAATGCACAGAATGAAACCTCACTGGAACTGGCTGATCATGAACCTCTCCCTATAAATTCTAACTGGACGCAGATATGTAATGTGCCTTTTGATCGAATTATTCACCTTTAAATCTGTGACTTTTATTTTTATGTGTTGACATTCTTAGCTATGAACTCTGTTGTAAGGTGGGACAATTCTTATCTTCATAGTGTTGCTAATAGCTGGCGATTGCTTTCAGATCAGGTTTAATTTGACTTCTGACAATTATCCCTATCAGACGTGGGTCACACCTTCGACCTTTAAGGATATTTGAAGACATTTCATAAAACTGTATCTCATGCATGACATGAACTACTTGTCATGGGCTTGCAGAGATTTGTTAACATCCAGAAGGAAGGTAGTTGAATCAAGTGTGAGTCCCCCATTCTGTCACTATCAACTCTTATAATACACTTCACAGCAAAATGTTATAAGTTCTTTTTAAAGCATCTGACTTAAAGATTTTTTTTTAAAAATTATGTTTGTGAACAGTGGTGTGGTGGTGCAGTAGTTCTCTGGGGAGATCAAACCCTTTCCCCACACGTTAACAAACAATACCACAGCAAGTCATGGCTCATAACCGGATTGAATTCCATTAATATCCATGTAAAGACAGTCCTAACTCAGATCCAATGACTATGGGTTCACCCCACAGAGATCCACAATCAGAATAAGGTTTAATATCACTGGCAAGTAACAGGTTGCATCTCCATCTGGTATGAGAGCAGTCGAGCATCAGACCAGAAATCCCTACAAAGGACTGTGAGAACAGCCGAGAGGATCACAGGAGTCTCCTTACCATCCACCGGGGACATTTATCAGGAGCGCTGCAGACGCAGGGCCCTTAGTACTATTAAGGATCCCACCCATCCATCCAGCATTCTCCTTGACTTTCTACCATCAGGCAGGAGACTGATGCATGAAAACAAGAACGGTTAGAATGAGAAACAGCTTCTTCCCCCAGGCCATTGGGCTTCTGAACTCCCTGCGGCATAGTATTCAAAGTGTCACTGTTAATCTGTTCCATACCTTACAATATTTAATACTGATGCACTTTAGTTTGTTACTTATGTGTGATTCATCTGTAGATTTTATCCTTACCTTCGTAAGTTATCGTGTATACTATGTGTGTTATGTGTACTCCTCCGCTTTACACCCTGGTTCGAAGAAACATCTTGTTTCACTATAGTATATTTTATTGTTATATGTGTTATATACATGTATATAGTTAAATGTCAATAAACTTAACTTGATACAGTATATCTCGAAATTTGTTTTGTGGCAACAGTACATTGCAATCCATTAAAAAATTATAAATTACAGTAAGAAGTATATATAACAAAGAAAATTAAATTAAATAAGTAATGCAAAAAGAGAAGAAAAATCCTAAGGTAGTGTTCATGGGTTCATTGTACATTCCAAGATCTGACGGCGGAGGGGAAGAAGCTATTGCTGAAATGTTGAGTGTGTGTCTTCAGGCTCCTGTACCTCCTCCTTGATGGTAGCAAAGAGGAGAGGGCATGTCTTGACTGATGGGTCCTTAATGATGGATGCCGCCTTTTTGATGCATCGCCTTTTGAAAGTGTCCTGGATGCTGAGGAGGCCAGTGCCCATGATGAAGCTGGCTGAGTTTACAACTTTATGCAGTTTTTTCCGATCCTGTGCAATGATCCCAGACGATGATGCAACCAGTTAGAATGCTCCACAGTACATCTGTAGAAATTTGTAAGTGTCTTTGGTGACATAACAGATCTCCTCAAACTTCTAATGAAATATAGCCGCTGTTGTGCCTTCTTTGTAACTGCATCGTTATATTGGGCCCAGGTTAGATCCTCAGAGATGCTGACACCCAGGAACTTGAAACTGCTCACCCTTTCCACTGCTGATCCCTCGATGAGGACTGATGTGTGTTCCCTCAACTCACACTTCCTGAAGTCCACAATCAATTCTTTGGTCTTACTGACGCTGAATGCAAGGTTGTTGTTGTGACACCACCCCACCAGCTGATCTATCTCCTTCCTGTATGCCTCCTCATCACTCTCTGAAAGTCTGCCAGCAACAGTTCTGTCATTGACAAATTTATAGATCCAACAGGATTCCCATAATGTTCAAAGTACATTTATTATCAACGTATATTTACTATATACAATCTGAAGATGGGTCTCCTTACAGGCAGCCACAAAAAAAGAACCCCAATGGAGCCCATTAAAATAAAAGACTGTGCAGAAAAATAAACAAATCATACTAACCATAATAGTAAGCAAAATAACATTCAGAACTGAATTTCACAGAAGTGAGTCCACAGTCACAAAACCAGTCACTACTGCAGCCAATTCAGGAGCCAATTAGTTGCAGGCCACAGCCTCAGTTCAGCGCAGAGGACAAGTAAACCTCACGGAGCAGGGAGGTGAACCAGCCCGTCCCTTGCCTCCCGCCAGGACACCTTGACCTTTTCAATTTGGTGCAGCGCTAAAATTGTCCAAACCTCGGGTCATTCCTCCATCTTCAACCCAAGCCCTGCTGCTTCGATACACTCTCAGGCCTGGGCCCCTCTGCCTCGATTTGGCCTGTACCCAACCTTTCCAATTGGGTCTGGTGCTTAAGTCAATCAAGCCTTGGGTCTTTCATCGCTCTCGAGCCCAGGCCCGGGTCCCGACACTTCAACTCCGCGTTGCCTCTACTTGCCTCGCCTCAGTTCTGCTCATCGAATCACCTTTAAGTCCACTCCAGCAATGGCCAAACATCGGCTCGTGCCCAGGCCAAGTCACCTCGACTCTGCCTGTACACACCAGGTCACAACCGTCCTGCACCTTCAAGATGCCAGTTCACACCACAAAAGTGCTAGGTCGTACAGGCAGTTCAACAGCTCAGCTCCAAATGGGAAGTTACAGGCTATCGATTGCAGTGATCGTATCCAAGAAAAAGGGTGATTAATGCAGTAAATTTTTGTTTTGTTTGCTCCCTGCAAGTGGTCGCTGTACTTCACCAGTACCATCTTAATCAAAAGTTTTTTCTTTCCTATTGGAAGCAGTTGATTTTATCATGTAGAAACGCTGTTGCATTGATCGTTCAATCCTGCGTGAGACTTCTCGAGGAAATTGTGGCAGGTAGACTCATTATATTGGTATGTTTAAGTGGTTGAAGCAGCATTGTTTCCCAAATGCTGGAAGCGCGCAGGATGAAAATCCGTGATGTTGACAGATTATCAGTAATGTTGACCTTAAAGGCAGAAGACTGTCATAAAAACCTATCTATTTCACTAAAATCTTTTTAGGACAGAAATGTGTAGTCCCTATCTAGTGTGGCCTATGTGTGCACTTACATTCTAAATTGGCTTAAAAAGCTCTTTAGTGCAGTTGGGGATGGATAGTTAAATGTCATCATTGTTGACAACATCAGCTTCATGTGAATAAACAGATGAAAGTACTTCACTTCACTTTCCCTAGTAACTGCCACTCAATAGAGGAAGCGTGAAAAGGAAACTCTTTTGTGGTGAAAAGTACACTACATTCTATGAGATTTTTCTGGTTATCTGTTCTTCAGAGCCCAGCTTATTCCTGGAAAGGAGCTTAGTTTCAATAACTGTTCACTTTATCTTTCCACAACGCCCCACATCCCCAGCCACCATCAGAATATGTCTCTGAAAGGCATCAACTGTAGTAATCACCTGGCACAACTCCAAACCTCAGCAGTCGCCATTTCCACCACGTGGTCTTTCTCTGGTCAACCATCCAATGACGAACTCTGTTGCGGTTTCTGGGAGTTTGTCTAGTTCACTGTAGCCTGCTGGAAACAACATGTAGAGACAATTGTTCGTTACTGGTGGAGAATATTCCTGAACCTCTGCCACCAGTTCTCATGCATTACTTTGAAACCACAGGGGCTGAGATTCTCTACGAGGTCAGTTTCCGTTACTCTGTTGGGCTCTTTGGCGCAGTAACCCAAAGGGCACAATGTCAGGTCACATCACTGCAGATTAAGCACTGGAGTTCAGCTCAAAACATCTAGAGCTCTGGATTCTCATGGAAAGGATATCCAGGAAAACTAACGTTCTTTGAAAGAAATCCGCTACATCTATCATTCAAAGGCTAAGATGGACAGCGTGTAAACCGTACTCCAAAACAAGGATTGGAGGGGGGAGGGTTTCAATACCTGTGACTTGGGCACCCCAAGAATGAGCGAAGCATACAGGTGGGAGTACTCTCCGTAGGTTTTTGGAGCTACCATTGTACTGTATCCTCACCGAAGGGTCAGCAGTAGAGAGGGTGAGCAGCTTCCACTTCCAGGGTGTCAGCATCTCAAAGGATCTATCCTGGGCCCAGCACACATGCACCCATGAAGAAGGCATGGCAGTGTCTCCACTTCCTTACAAACTTAAGGAGATTTGACAAGTCATTCAAATACTGTTAAACAAATTTTTAGAAATATATAATCAAAAGTGTTCTTATTTAATTTATGTCTGTCATGATTGTAACGTGCGGAGATAAACTCTGCTACAAAACAAAATGAATTTTCATGGCATTAATACTCTCTGTGTGTGTGTATGTCTATCACAATAAACTTGAATTGGATTGCATCCCTTCTGACGCAGTCATCTCCAGATGGAAGCTCTTTGACTCCCAAGCCAAGAGTTGGTTACAGGTCCGACTCCCAACAACTTTGGCACTAAAAACTACGCTGGGTGGAGTGCTGCACCGTTGAATCTTCTAGACAGGACATCGTTTTGTGCACATCTTCTCACAGGAACATGATGAATTAACATTTTATGACTGCCAGTGAGTGGGAGCATGATCATCGAATCATCGGGAGCAGCCTCCCTGCGACTATTACTGCTAAAACAAGGAGTGGGATCCCAGAGGACAGGGCAGGAGTGCGGATTAGGCATTGCAGACAAAGATAAATCCAGTTTCAGTGGCGAGTATGGATAGGCTATCTTACATAGACATTTGTGTTTGTAGGATACAAAACTGCAGACAATAGACCAAATCCTTTTTTGTGGGAACCCTGTCTTCATCTTCAACTAATTGAATCTAGTGAACTCAGTTTGACTTAGTTACTATTTATTTCCAACCTACTACATTTTTCATATCATTTTTATCTACATCCTGTTTGTGTTTCTTAACAAAAAGGAACGTGATAAAAGTAATGAAATGTAGAAACATCTGTGGATTGGAGAATCATCAAGGTCAACCATTTATTCTTTTCACCAGAGAGAACAACATTTGCACTGATTAAACTCCAAGAAAGAGTAACAAGGTTTGGAACACAAACTTGTGCTTTCAGTAAAACTTTATACTTTTACTATTACTTAGAATGCAGCCACTCAGCCCATTTGATCCACGCTGTCTCCCAGCAGCAATCCCATCCATCCCTGTTTACCTGCAGAGTATTTTCTCCGACATGTTCATCATACCACCCTGTTTTACCCCAATTCTTTTGCCAGTTACCTACAATAGAGGCAAATTGGGTGCCATGGTGGTGTAGCAGGTAGCACAACGCTATTACAGCTCGGAGCTTCGGAGTTCAGAGTTCAATTCCTGTGTCTGTACGTCCTCTTCATGGAATGGGTGCGTTTTCTCCAGGTGCTCTGGTTTCTTCCCACAGTCCAAAGACGTACTGGTTAGTAGTTAATTGGTCGTTGTAACTTGTCTTGTGATTAGTCGAGGGCAAGGGTTCCCAACCTGGGTTCCACGGACCGCTCAATTAATGTTAGGGGTCCATGGCATAAAAAAGGTTGGGAACCCCCAGGCTAGGGTTAAATTGGGGGGGGCGGGGGGCTTGCTGGGCAGCACAGCTCAAAGGGTCAGAAGTGTCTCTGGATAAATAAATAAATAAATCGTAGTAGGCCACTAAGCCATCAGTATGTCTTTAGTGCGTGGGAGCAAACTGGAGCGCATAGTAGAACGTACCACACAATCACAGAGAGAGTGCACAAAAAGTACGTGAAGTCAGGTTCGAACCTGGATTCCTGGAGCCATGAGGCAGAAACACCGACAACTGTTCCACAGTAATAATGCTGGAAGCATTCTGCAGAAACACAGACAACGGCTCCAACGGCTCTGGAGGCATTCTGGAGAAACACAGACAACTGCTCCACAGTAATAATGCTGGGGACATTCTGCAGAAACACAGACAACTGTTCCACAGTATTAATGCTGGAGGCATTCTGCAGAAACACCGACAACTGTTCCACAGTAATAATGCTGGAAGCATTCTGCAGAAACACAGACAACTGCTCCACAGTAATAATGCTGGAAGCATTCTGCAGAAACACAGACAACTGCTCCACAGTAATAATGCTGGAGACATTCTGCAGAAACGCCGACAACTGTTCCACAGTAATAATGCTGGAGGCATTCTGCAGAAACGCCAACAACTGCTCCACAGTAATAATGCTGGAGACATTCTGCAGAAACACCGACAACTGTTCCACAGTAATAATGCTGGAGGCATTCTGCAGAAACACAGACAACTGCTCCACAGTAATAATGCTGGAGACATTCTGCAGAAACACCGACAACTGTTCCACAGTAATAATGCTGGAGGCATTCTGCAGGCCAGGCAACATCTATGGACAAGAATAAACAGACTGTATTTCGGGCTGAGACGCTACATCAGGAGTCCCGATGAAGGGTCTCGGCCCGAAACACTGACGGTTTACTCTTTTCCATAGATGCTGCCTGGCCTGCTGAGTTCCTTCAGCATTATTACTGTGTGTGTTGCTTGGATTTCCAGCCTCTGCAGATTTTCTCTTGTTTGTGATTCGACTACTGCTCCACATCTTAGTTTGTGTACGTGGAAATCTGTGACTCTGCCAGTTGATGTAAATACAAATTCATGTGCCTTCATGCAGCAGCACATAACTTGTCATCCCCAGCCAGCAGTAGGACCCAGCTTAGCATTGTTGCTTGCGGTGAAATTGGACCAATCTTTTCTTGCCAGTCAGTCTTCTAAATTGATATGCAAATAATCAGATGGAGAACGAGTTGCTTTTCAAGTTTCTCCAGTCCTTTGGTAGGTGGGACTTACCTCCATGTTTATCCCGACACCCTGTTCCGCCCTTTGCTTTTGACACATATCACGTCCTGAATTGTGGTGCATGGTGACTATAGTAGGTTGTGGGGGGGGGGGGATGAGGAAGGTGAATAGAAATTGTTGGGGACCTAGTTTCCCAGTGTTGTCGAAACCCATGTGTAACTTTGCTCAGCTCATTGAGGTCTTTCTTTCATTATTAATATTTTTATTGATTTAAAAGGAGCATCAATACAATCAAAAGGAGAATTATTTCAAATATATATATATATCAGTAAAAATATAAACCCAGATTAAGATAGACATTGTCAAAATCATGGATATTGTTAAACTGGTATAAAATATATAATTAAAAAAATGAAAATAATAATTCTCCTCTTATCAGTTTACGAAGAGAAAAGAAAAAACATTGGGTTTTAAATGAAAAGAAAAAAAAACACCACACTATAGAAAAAAAACAAAAAAAAAGGACTGGGCAGTCCATTTTGAGGATATGACCAAAAAAAAAGACAAAGACTTTCTGATCAAGTCTAAAACTTCGAGAAAAAAAAGATTAAAAGAGTAATAAATCAAATTAAATGAAAATATTGGATAAAAGGTCGCCAGATTTGCTTAAATTTAAAGGATGTATCAAATGTCCGACTTCTTATTTCCTCTAAACTTAAACAGGACATAATACAGGAGAGCCAATAAAAGACCGTAGGTGGATTAGAATTCTTCCACTTCAATAAAATGGCTCCCTCATTGAGGTCTTGCTTACCTTTTGTCTTCCAGCCAGAGGGGCTGTCCAGAATGGACCCAAGGAGGTGGATGAGAACTTGCATTACTGGACCCAACCCACATCTTCAGCGAGGGGCCATGCGGGTGAGACGGTGGGGCAAGGCAGCAGTGCAGGAGGAGCTAAAGACTGGCTCTGCCACTGCGAGCCTGCTCAAGCCCTCCATTCCTGTCAGGTGCCGGAGGAGAACGCAGCAGCACCCTGGGAGAAACTGAGGCCAGCAACCCTAAGGGCGGGTGCAGGCAGCCATCAACATCACTCTGGGCCCATCGCACTGTCTCACACCTTGGTTAGTCACGTTCAACAGCATGACCTCTTCTCTATGGGGGCTCAGACTAACTTGAGGGAAGCCCTGGAATCTGAATTCAAGGATTTCGGGCGGACAAACGACCTGGAGCAGTTTCCTGGATATGGGAAGGACACATCCCAGAGCTCCCCTGATGTCAGTGTGTTTGTGGTAGCAAAAAACAAACCGACCTCTTCCAGGAGGGAGGATCTTTACAGCAGACCCGAGAGCAGGGACCAGGACAAAGCAGGCTCAACCCCAGCCTCGAGCTACAGGAACCCCTCAATGAACTGTGCCCATCCGTGTGATTTTGGGAAGGAGTTACTTGGCTCAAATCAGAGTTTAAACAAGAGCACGCTGACTAGCCTGCGTGATGGTCAGCACCAGTCAGAACTGCCCAGTCAAGACACTGGGTACGAATCTCAGGATGACTTTGGAATTGGTCAGCTGGATCCACCTGGACCACTGCGTTCCGGATTGAATGACATAGAGCCCCATGGTCCTTTGTGGTCCTTGGAATTTCCCATGGGAGATTTCCAGATCCATCCAATGTTTCCCTATCCTAATAGACCAGCCTGTCTCCATCCATACCCTCCTGGGGTTCCTCCATCCCAATATCAACGTTTGCAGACTCCAGGTAAGTACATGATTAGCCTCATTTGGAATGTGACCTCTTAGAGAATTGCTCACATTTATTTATTATGTGGATTATCCAGCAGGGAACGAGGCCATCCTGCCAACCAGCTCCACCCAGCCCCCGTTAATATCAGCAACACAGTGTTCTGTTTCTTTCTAAGACTCATAGAGAGATATGGAGCAGAAATAGATTAGTTAGCCCACTGGGTCCACACTGACCACCAAGCTCCCGTTTACACTAAACCTACATTGATCCCATTCTATTCTCCCCATATTCACATCATCTGTTCCATTCGCTGCAACCAAACTACACATCAGGGACAAGGTTCTTACATGGGATGCAGGAAAAAACTGGAGTGGCTGCAGGAAACTCACGCAGTCACAGAGAGAATGTACGAATTCTACACGGACAGCACCAGAGTTCAAGATTGAACCCAGCTCGCTTGAGCTCAAAGGCATCCTCCTCACAACTTCCCCTTAAATGCTTTACAACTACACATATACAGTGCCTATAAAAAGTATTCACCACCCACCCCCCGGAAGTTTTCATGTTTTTAAAAATGCAAACACGAGAAAACACATGTTTTATTGTTTTACAACATTGAATCACAATGGATTTAATTTGGCTTTTATTGACACTGATCAACAGAAAAAGTCTCTTTTGAGTCAAAGTGAAAACAGATCTCTACAAGGTGATCTAAATTAATTGAAAATACAAAACACAAAATAATTGATTGCTTATGTATCCATCCCCTTTAATATGACACACCAAATCATCATTTGTGCAGCCAATTGGTTTTAGAAGTCACATAATTAGTTAAATGGAGATCACCTGTGTGCAGTCAAGGTGTTTTAGTTGATTGTAGTAAAAATACACTTGTATCTGGAAGGTCCAAATGCTGATGGCCAAGAACCAGACGTCGGGGCCGGACCGTAAGGGTGGAAGCACATTCAGGGAGAGGAGCAGAAAGGTGGCGGATGGAAGTGAGTTAGAGATGTAGGTTGGTGGGAAAGAGCAATGGGGTGGAAAGAGTAAGAAAAGAAAACAGAGGTATGAAATGTCAGATTCTGAGGAGTCAGGGGATAATCAAAATAGGATAGTGAATCAATGGAAAGAAGATGCGATTAAAGCAATTATAAAACTGAGCGAAGATGGGGCGTCTTTTGGTGATTGGAACCTGATTCATTTGATGAAGATAATCAACAAACTTATAGGCGAGAGCAAAAGAGCAAAGACTTTACAAAATGGATCACTATTAGTGATTTGTAGGAAAGTGCTCAGCAAGGCAAAGTGATAAGATTAAATAAAATAGACGGCAAAAAAGTACAATGCTCAATACCCAACAATAGAAAGTGGACTAGAGGAGTTATTTCGGGGATACCATAAAAAATTACTATGGATGAGATTAAACAGAACATAAAAGGAGCAAAAATTATTGAGGCCAAACGTTTGAAAGTTACAAGAAATGGGAAAAAGTGTGATAGTTTATCGGTCATGATTAACTTTGATGAAGAGAGATTGCCGACTAAAGTTTATTCAGGGTATATGTGTTATAAGGTCAGAATATGTATACCACCTCCTTTAAGATGCTTTAAGTGTCAGAAATTCGGGCATATTGCAGCGGTCTGCAGAGGGAAACAAAGATGTGGGAGCTGCGCTGGAGAACATGATTATGGGAAATGTGAAGCAGGAGCTAGGCTGAAATGCTGCAATTGTGGCGAGGAACACAGCACAGCTTATCGAGGGTGCATTAATAGCAAGAAGGCAGCTGAGATACAATATGTAAAAGTAACTAAAGGGATCAGTTACGCAGAGGCAGTGAAAGGATTTGCTGAAAAGGAGAAGGCTATCAAGCAAACAAATACAGGGAATAATAAACCGGTGAATTGTGAGGGCTGTAATATGATAAATAAAGATACACTAATAATGAGTAGAAAGGATTTCATACTGCTTATGGTAGATGCAATTAACTGTTCAGCGCAAACAAACAAAAAACTGAAAAAATTAAAATTATTATCAAGTCTGCAGAAAAATATCTTGATATTATAGGGCTTAGGTGGGAAGTAGTCAAAGAAATGCTGAATGGAGGATCAAACAGTTCACAAGCAGGGGAGACGGGATATTAATGGCAGTACTGTATATATTTTACAATGGAATGCAAGGAGTCTTATCGCAAATGGTCAAGAATTTAAGAAATATGCATCAGAACTTAAGCAAAAACCTCAGATTTTATGTATACAAGAAACATGGTTGAAGCCCAGGGTAAATGTGCAGAACTCCAACAACAAATACGAGTACTCAATAAGAATGACTATGAGTTGGAAAAGAGATTGGAAAAATGGAGGAACTTATTACAAAGTTACAGAAGGAAAAGGAATTGTTGCAAAGTGAATTATCTACATTCAGATTATAAAATGAAAACATGGAAACAAATGAAAAAGAGCTTCGAGATCTCGGTAAACAACTACAGGCTATGATTCAAGAAAAGGAAAACTTGGAAATAGCAGATAGACTTGAAAAACAGCAATTTTAAAAGTCAAGCATGCAATAATTAATATTCTTAAACAAGACGATTTTAGTCTTACAAATTATGCAGATGAAATCAATGCAATTGAGGTAATGCAATTACTTGAAAACCATGTGACAAAAATTAGGGAAGAAAAGCAGTTTGTGGCACTGCTATTTAATGAGCGCATACAGCATTCGCAAGAGGAATTGCAATTACAGAGTGATGCAAATAGAGATATGCAGGCTGAACTAGGTTGACTAAAGTAGAGTACTCCAGGACATATTTGGTTAAAGTCGAAACACCACAAGCCTAGCAGGTGGCGGTAATGCACCTTAAAGCTGGTTTGCCAACCGCCATAAAACAACACAAGAAGAAGAAACACACACACAATGCTGGTGAACGCAGCAGGCCAGGCAGCATCTATAGGAAGAGGTACAGTCGACGTTTCGGGCAGGACGTAGGGTCCCAGTCCGAAACATCGACTGTACCTCTTCCTATAGATGCTGCCTGGCCTGTTGTGTTCCACCAGCATTTTGTGTGTGTTGCTTGAATTTCCAGCACCTGCAGATTTCCTCGTGTCTGCAAGAAGAAGAAGAAGAAGGTCCAACTGCTGGTGAGTCAGCATCCTGGCAAAAACAACACTGTGAAAACAAAAGAACACTTTAAGCAACTCTGTGAAAAGGTCATTGAAAAGCACAGGTCAGGAGATAGATACAAGAAAATTTTCCAAGTCACTGAATATCTATTGCAGTACAGTCAAGTCAGTTATCAAGAAATGGAAAGATTATGGCACAGCTGTAAATCTGACTAGAGCAGGCCATCCTCAAAAACTGAGTGACCATGAAAGAAAGGGACTAGTGAGGGAGACCTGGAGAAGTTACAAGCTTCAGTGGTTGAGATGGGAGAGACTGTGCATACAACAGTTGCCCGGGTGCTTCACCAGTCACAACTTTATGGGAGAGTGGCAAAGAGAAAGCCACTGTTGGAAAAAAAACTCTCATGAAATCTTGGCTAGAGTTTGCCAGAAGCCGTGTGGGAGACTCTGAAGTCAGCTGGAAGAAGGTTCTATGGTCTGATGAAGCCAAAATTGAGCTTTTTGGCCATCGGACTAAATGCTATGTTTGGCATAAGCCAAACACCACACATCAAAAAACACACCATCCCACGTGAAGAATGGCAGTGGCTGCATCATGCTGTGGGGATGCTTCACTGCAGCAGTGCCTGGGAGGCTTGTGAGGGTAGAGGATAAAGTGAATGCAGCAAAATACAGGGAAATCCTGGAGAAAAACCTGATGCCTGTGAGTTTTCAGCATTTTGTGTGTGTTACCAATTTGTAGAAATGTATTTTCACTTTGACACAAAAGAGTCTGTTTTGTTGATCAGTGTCAAAAAAGTCAAATTACTGTGAAGCACTGTGATTCAATGTTGTGAAACAATAAAACATGAAAACTTCCAAGAGGGGGGTTGAATACTTGAATACTTTTTTACAGGCACTGTATATTCAAAATAAACTGGTTGTTTACTCATTCATTCATTCTTTCAGACCCATGGCAGCATGATTTCTGGACTTGTACCTACATCCCAGGATTCAAATTTCATAAGCACCAGCTGGGGAATTTAAATTTAAATCATCAAATTAAAATGGAATAATTAAAGCTTGTGTTGTTAAGGGTGACGATTGAACTGAAAACCTACTAATGTCCTTAAGGAAAGGAAGTTTGCCATCTATACCCAGACTGGCTTATATAATCCTGTGCAAAAGTCTTGGACACATATATTTAGCAAAGGTGCCGAAGACTTCTGCACAGCACTGTAGTAATTTTATATATTGCTCTGTACTGCTGTTGCTTTAAAAAAAAGACAAATTTCATGACATGTGAGTAATGATAAACCTGATTCTGATATGGGTCTCTGTTGTGGAGTGGGAGTGGAACGGGGTCAGGGAGAGGGGAATTATGATTGGGGAAAAGGGGAAGGGAGCAGGAAGCAGTAGAAAAACATCCTGCAATGTTCAATGAACCAATAGTTTGGATCAAATGCCTTGCCTGGTTTCTCAGGGCTGGGAGTATCTGCACCCACACCACCACCCACCCCTGGGCCCCTGGTTCTCCTTTGCTGCCACCTGACCCAAGGTCCTCCCACAGCGCTATGCCCTCACCATTCCCAACATCCTTTGCTGCCACCTGACCCAAGGTCCTCCCACAGCGCTACGCCCTCACCATTCTCAACATCCTTTGCTGCCACCTGACCCACGGTCCTCCCACAGTGCTATGCCCTCACCATTCCCAACATCCTTTGCTGCCACCTGACCCATGCTCCTCCCACGGCGCTACGCCCTCACCATTCCCAACATCCTTTGCTGCCACCTGACCCACTCTCCTCCCACGGCACTATGCCCTCACCATTCCCAACATTCTTTGCTGCCACCTGACCCACGCTCCTCCCACGGTGCTATGCCCTCACCATTCCCAACATCCTTTGCTGCCACCTGACCCACGCTCCTCCCACAGCGCTACGCCCTCACCATTCCCAACGTCCTTTGCTGCCACCTGACCCATGCTCCTCCCATGGCGCTACACCCTCACCATTCTCAATATCCTTTGCTCCTGTCAGATTTACAAACTCGGTCTCCGCTCCACCTTGAGAAATAGTGAGTGGTGCAGCTGCTATATTGGAGTAATCAGAGATGGATAGTAGTTGTTAATATTGCTAGTGACATTTGTAACCTGTGACAGACTGATGTGTTCAGTATTTGTATAATTTCTATTTTTTAATTTTCATATTTCCAGCATCTGGTTTATTTTGATATTCACCACCTCATCCTGAGTCCTCTGTTTTGTATCAAGCTGCAGGTAGCTTTCATCTACATATGGTCATAGAGAGAGATAGCATAGATACAGGACCTTCAGCCCATCAAGCCCATGCTGACTATGTTGTCCACCTAGCTAATTCCAATTTCCAGGTCCTTTCACAAGTCACACAGTTCTTTCATAGCGGGTCCCAGACTCTCAACTTTGAGATAATCTGCCCAAGGGAGACACAACAGACTGTGGAGGCTGGAATCTAAAGCAAAAACCAAACTACTGCAGGAACTCAGCAGGTCGAGCAGCATCTGTGAGGGGAATGGAATAGTCGATGTTTTGGAACTTACAGCAGTCTTCCGTCTGTTCAAAAGTTGGGTAAACAAGACGTGTTTGTCCCAAGGATTTCTTGCATTTCATTTAACTTAGTCATCAATGTGATGACAAAATCCAGTGTCCTGTAGCATCAGACATCTGCTCATTCCGTTGTCCAGTTTGCTTAGCTCTTAGAGTAAAGTTATTTGTTTGTTTTGTGCCATGTTGCATGACATGGGTGATCATGATTTTTCCCTGACCACCGTTGTTCTTGGCAAATTTTTCAACTGAAGTAGTTTGCCATTGCCACCTTCTGGGCAGTGTCTTTACAAGATGGGTGACCCCAGACATTATCAATACTCTTCAGAGATAGTCTGCCTGGTGTCAGGGGTCGCATAACCAGGACTTGTGATACGCACCAGTTGCTCATACCTGCTCTCATGGCTTCACATGACCCCGATTGGTGGGGTGGGGAGGGGCTAAGCAGTGGCTACACCTTGCCCCAGGGTGACCTGCAGACTAGCGGAGAGAAGGAGTGCCTTGTACCTCCTTTGGTAGAGACGTATCTCCACCTCACCACCCATAGTGGTCATGTAAAGTTGGCTTTATTTGCTTTGTAATTTAACTGAGAGCCACATGGTTGTGTTACATTTAACCCTGCTGCCCTCTCATCTTTCTCTAACAATTTCATACAAACTCCCGTCTTTCCTCCCTTTTACAACTTTATTTAGGATGGGATGTACCTTGGTGCTGTAAGGCTGTGCCTTGTCATTCTAGCACGGCCATACACACTTTCACATCCTTATCTACAGGAAACATCGAGGGCAGGCAATTAAGCAATGACATGTACTGCTGACATTTTATTGATGAACCTGCATGGTTTTGGCATGTGGTGGCAGATGGTGACTTTTTCTCTTCTTAGACCTTGGTGTAAACATTGTTGTGGTGTGGCTGAGACGTTAAACCAAGTTGGTCTTCTTGCCTGTTCCTGTGGTTCTGCTGCATCTTAAAGAACTTTGGAAAATATTCTTTTTTTTATAAAAAAGCATGAAACAGGGCATTTCTCAGCTTGCAACTTCCCTTCAAAATGATACCATCAAATACCAGCCATCTCGTGATTCAGCTCAATGCTGATTATGCAACAGCACTGAGCAATCAAATCGCAAACTTTATTATCTACTGTGCTCAGTGCTGGGTTTCACCCTTAAAGAGCAAATTCAGAAAGCGGGTGGTATGGATTTACTTAAGCATACTCTCCTATAAAAGGGATTGAGGTAGCACAATTACGAAGCTAGGTGAGCCAGTGCGTCACACCTCCGGTGATATTGTGCTGTCTGTGTTGAGTTTGCATATTCTCTCTCTATCCATGTAGGTTTCCTCCGGGTGCTCAGGTTTCCTCTCACATTTCAATAATGTCCAAGTTGGTAGATTGATTGGCGACGGTAAATTGTTTCTCGTATGTTGGTGAGTGACAGCATCTGTGGGGAGTTGCCATAAGACCATAAGATATAGAAGCAGAGTTTATCCATTTGGCCCGTCGAGTCTGCTCTGCCATTTCATCATGGCTGATCCACTTTTCTTCTCAGCCCCAACTTCCCACCTTCCTACACCCCCCCCACACACATACCCCTTCATGCCCTGACCAATCAAGAAGCTATTAACCTCTACTTTGAACATACATAAAGACTTGGCCTCCAGTTACCTGTGGCAAAGAATTCCACAGATTCACCACTCTCTGGCTAAAGAAATTCCTCCTCATCTCTGTTCTAAAAGGACGTCCTCCAGATCTGAGACTGTGAGCTCTGATCTTTAGTCTCTCCTACCATAGGAGCCATCCTTTCCACATCCACTCTATCGAGGCCTTTCACTATTCGATAGTTTTCAATTAGGTCACCCCTCAATAAGTTTCAATTAAGTCACCCTTCATTCTTCTGAATTCTAGTGAGTGTAGGCCCAGAGTTATCAAGCATTCTTCATATGACAAGCCATTCAATCCTGGAATCATTTTCATGAACCTCTCCAATTTCAGCACATTCTTTCTAAGATAAGGGGCCCAAAACTGCTCACGATATTCCAAGTGGGGCCTCACCAGTGCTTTATAAAGCCTCACCCTTGCTTTTATAGTCTAGTCCTCATAAGAATGTGGAGGGAACAAGATGGGATGAGTAAATATAATAAGTGAGGTGCCATGATAACGTAACAGATAGCGCAATGTTATCACTGCTCCAGAGACCGGGGTTCAATTCTTGCCACTGTCTGTAAGGAGTTTCTATGTTCTCCCCGTGACCGTGTGCCTTTGCTCCAGTTTCTTCCGGCTTTCCAAGGACGTAGTAGGTTAATTGGTCGGACGGGTAAATTGGACAGAGTGGGCTCATTGTGCCAGAAAGGACGGTTACTGTGTTACTGTATCACAAAAACTGGGTGTTTGATGGTCAATGCGGACGAGGCTGGGCCTGATCCCGTGCCCTGTGATACAACTCTCTGAAACATCAACAAACTCGCTGTTGTCATTTGTGTAACTAATTTGCAAGGACAACGTGTTAAACGATGTAGAGGGGGAGAATATCGGCGTCGAGAACAAAGGGGGACATGTTCCTATTTTGCTCCTGATGCTCTGCCTTCTGGATTCAACCCACTGAACCTGTCAGGTGGCATGAAACTGGTTGAGGCTCTTAATAACTACCTGTCCTAAAAATGAATTTTTTAAAAATTGTGCATGCTCTGTTTCTACATCCCTCTTAAAGTCCTCAGAGCCTGAAACAAGTCTACAGGACGTTTTTGAAGACATAATGATGCCACATCTTTACCTAAGGAGGTGTAAGGCGTTCCTTCCCTCTGCTAGTCTGCAGGTCACCCTTGGGCGACAAGGTGTAGCACCTGCTTAGCCCCCGCGCCCCCCCCCGCCCCGGATCAGGGTCACGTGAAGCCACGGGAGCAGGTGGTGGATGGTTGTACGAGCTGCTGGTGTGTAACACAAGTCCTGGTTATGCGACCACTGACGCCAGGCAGACAAACTCTGAAGAGTATTGATCATCGGGACACAGCTCCCAGCCCTGGAGGACACCTACAGTTCTCGCTGCCTAAGGAAAGCTACAAGCATCTGTAAGGACAATAAACACCCATGCAATCATCTGTCTGAACTTCTTCCATCTGGCAGACGTTATAAGATTTTCTATGCCTGCAACTCCAGACTGAAAAATAGCTTTTTCCCCAGAGCTATAATTGCTCTGAACCAATTGATCAAGCATCATCCATAAATTGTTATATTGCTACTTTAATACTGATTTTATGGCTGTCATGCATCTGAGTTGTGCTTTTGTACTGCTGGACGTTGCTTGTACTGGCTGGTTACTTGATTTTATTTATTGTTTATTTATTTTATTTGTTGTTTTATAGCATTGAGTACGAGAGTTGCAAACTCATTTTCGCTGTATTGGTGCATGACAAATTGTACTATGCAATGACAGTAAAGGTATTTCAATTTCAGTGGCTGGTGTCCCCTTTCTTGTGAAGACACTGCTCAGAAGAAGGCAATGGCAAACCACCTCTGTAGAAAGAATTTCCATGAACAATCAATGTCATGGAAAGACCATGATGGCCCACATCAATAGGACACAGCACATAACGAACAAATGAACGAGGCTGTATGTAAAACCCTCCCTTAATATTTACAGTGAACACTTTAAGATATTCATTTCAAAAGAAAGGAGAGTGAGCCCAGAGAAGAGGGTCATCATAATCATGGAGAAATCAGAGAAACTGAGATTGTCTGCATTTAATTTTGATTGTCCTCCATGTTGATCAAAGTACTGTGAGAACTAAGCTAATCCCAATTGTTGCATTTGGTCCATATCCTTTTCCTATCTACGTACCTGTTCAATTTTTTTAAAGTTGTAATTATACCTGTCTTTTCCACCTTCTCTGGTGGTTTGTTCCATATTTGCACCCCTTAGCCTCCACTGCTCCAGGGAAATCAATCACAGTCTATCTATCCTTAACTCCTACAGCCCAGGCAATATCCTGTGAATCTTTCCTGCACCCTCTCGGCTTGATCACTCTACTTGCAACGTTAGTTACTGTCTGTTACACCGCTGGTGCTTAGGGCAGCAGTGAAAGTTCTCCATCTGTCTGTCCTCGCCATTGCACACAGATACAGAAGGATTCTTCATTGCTGTTTCCATAACAATTGTTTTTTGACCAGTCAGGGTTGTTAGCTCTGAGCTGAACCCCCGAACCTGGAGGACCCTCTCACTATACTCCTCGCCCATCCTCCAGGCTTTTTCCCCCCTCCACTTTCTTTCTCTCTGGGCCTCCCATCCCATGATCCTCTCATATCCCTTTTGCCAATCAACTTTCCAGCTCTTGGCTCCATCCCTCCCCCTCCTGTCTTCTCCTATCATTTTGGATCTCCCTCTCCCCCTCCCACTTTCAAATCCCTTACTATCTCTTCTTTCAGTTAGTCCTGATGAAGGATCTCGGCCCGAAACGTCGACTGTACATCTTCCTATAGATGCTGCCTGGCCTGCTGCGTTCACCAGCAATTTTTATGTAGGTTATTTAAAACTACATTTATATATATATACATACACACACTGAGCTACTGTGCAATGCATGACCTCTGCCTACACAACGCTTAGTGGAAATAGTTCCTGATGCTGTCTAGTGTAGTTAACGTAAACCTCACTTTGTGAATAATAGCAATAGAGCAGGAAGAGCTTCAATGACCTCACAAGGGTGGTGAAAACACTGGGGTCAGGATAAACCCTTCAGCCATGATCACAGTGAATGGCGGTGCTGGCTCAAAGGGCCGAATGGCCTACTCCTGCACCTATTGTCTATAGCATCTCAGACCTCTTCACTGGCTCTCGTGTTGGATATCATTGCTTCCTGAAGACCATGAGGAGAGACTGGATAGGCTGCTGGGTGTTTTCTTTAGAGCAGAGACGGCTGCACTTATTCAAAATAGTTTTTAATCTAACAATGACCACACCAAGTACTACTGTTCTCACCGAACACAGCACAAGGCCTTCATCTCATCAGAGTTACCCTCAGTTGCTGGCAGCTGCTAGGTCAGGTTCATGGTGTGCATGAGGAACATCCATGGAAGAGTAAATCACACATAGATGTAGCTTAAACACGAGAAACTCTGCAGATCCAAAAAACACACACTGGACTGACATTGGAATGGGAGTCCAAGGCCTCCTCTACTGTCGCAATGAGACCACACTCAGGTTGGAGGAGCAACACCTTATATTCCGTCTGAGTAGCCTCCAACCTGATGGCATGAACATCGATTTCTCTGACTTACGGTAATTACCCACCTTCACCATTCCCTATTCCCATTTCCCTCTCTCACCTTATCTCCTTACCTGCCCATCACCTCCCTCTGGTGCTCCTCCCACCTCCCTTTCTTCCATGGCCTTCTGTCCTCTCCTGTCAGATTCCCCCTTTTCCAGCATTTTATCTCTTTCACCAAACAACTTCCCAGCCCTTTACATCCCCCCTCCCCCTCTCCCAGTTAAACCTGTCACCTACCACCTTGTACTTCTTCCTCCCCTCCCCACACCTTCTTACTCTGACTTCTTCACTTCCTTTCCAGTCCTGGTGAAGGGCCTTGGCCCGAAATCTCAGCTGTTCCATAGATGCTGCCTGGCCTGCTGAGTTCCTCCAGCATTTTGTGTGTGCCATTCATGGATGGCTAACTTAAAGTTAAGAAGAATCTTACTGTATCCATAACTAAGTCTTTGACATCCATGCAAGGAGAATGACTTTGCAGACTACCCGTGTGCGGCTATCATCAAGCATGCAGAGCTCTGAAGCAGTTCTTGATTTGTAATCTTGACTTGCTGACACATCCTTGTTGGTCAATATTTCAGAGAAGTTTCTAAAGCATGGTGGGGGTTTCAGGCACGCTCAGTACCCTGACACACTTGGTGTTCAGCCTCATGGATGTGGTAGATATAATTCTTCACTTGGCAGGCTCTGTTCCTGCTGATACAGTAACGCCAGAGGCTCCTGCTCTTCCAGAGGACCGACATTCATCAGGAGCTGTCCCATTTCTGAGTGTCAGCCTGTAATGAAAATTATTTTCAAATTCCTTCCCTGTTCTTTACTTATTGAGCAGGACTAGGTGTTTTCAAACCAAGGAGGTACTATGCAACAATGCACATGTTGAAGGCCACAAGAGATCACTTTATTCGAGTTATATAAAGGCCACAAGAAATCACTTTATTAGAGTTATATAAAAGCATACGATAGAGAAAGAAAGACAAATGGTTACTGAAGTAGTCGTACAGAAAACAAATTAATACTTATCATCCACTTAATGAGATGATCTACACAATGCTGAAGGGAAACCACAGATCCCACAACCTCTCTTACAGTGCTCTCTCTCTCTCTCTCTCTCTCTCTCTCTCCCCCCCCCCTTTTTCTCTCTCTCCTTTCTATCTCCAACACTCTCTCCCCACCTCTCTCAACATCTTCGACCCTATCTCCAACCCTTAGCACTAGTCGAGACCCAGCCTAAGAGAAGATACACCCTTTGTACAAAGAAATTGCCCCTTTTTATACACTTCAGGACCCCTTTTATCTCTTATAACCTTCGGCCTTGATATACACAAATCAAAAATAGAAACAGTGGGCATGTAGAGGCGGAAACATTTTTTACTGGTATCTAATCTTAATGAAATGCATTCAAAAATAGAACCAAAACATTGGTCAATAAGGGGGGAAACAGGCCGCTACCACAATCTGAGCTGACACCATTTTGTCTTTCAAACTTCCAATTTATTTGAGCATATACCACGAAGGGATCACATTTAACTCTCCTTACACGCTGTGAGCCGGTGGCAAAACACTTGCCTCACATGCCAGAAGGTTTGGGGTTTGAGTCCCAGAACAGATCCCCATCCTAACACAGCATTGAACTCTGGTGAAGTGCTATACTTTTGAAGGTGCTGTCCTTTTAAAATAAAGTCTCATCCCCTGTATCCAGTTAATGTAAGAGATCCAATGGAGTTATTTGGAAGGACAATACTTACTCCTCCACTAGATCTCTAAATAAGACATTACTGTTTGTGGAATCTTACTGAGCTCCACAACTTCCTGCTGATTTTCCTACATTACAACAGCGCCATTGCTGTAAAGTATAAATTACGGTACAGTACTTCAAAAATCCAAGTCTTTAATTGCCACTCTGTATCATCCTCGTTTGTGCTGAGAACAATGCAGGAAATAGGAATGGGAGTAGGCCATTCAGCCCCTTTAACCTGCCTCACTTTTACTAAGATCGTGGCTGATCTTCTCCTCAACATCAATTTCCAGCCCTATCTCCATATTCCTTTGTTCCGCTGATATCCAGAAGCCCATTGATCTGTGATTTGAGTGAACCCGTTGACTGTGCCATGGCGCGCACTCACAGGACTAGACCCAAGCACGGAGGACTGGCAAGCTTTCTGTGTCATGGGAGTCGCTGACATCAACTCAAGCCAGGAGCACGCTCCATGGTACAGTGACTCCAAAAGGGCACTAAACGAGAGTACTTTTTAAATAGAAAGCAAGTCACAACGAACTTGACCAGATTAAACTGAAAGCACAAGGGCCTAATGGCTTTAGTTAAGATAACGATTACTAAATATAGGTACTCAAGAATCCTAGCAACTTAAGGCTCCATGGCAAGCTGTAGAGTTCATGACAGATTAAGCCTCTGCAACATCCAGGGTGAAGAATTGCCCTCCTCATTTGACAGACCTGCCACCTGTTAGATGAATCTTTACCACTCTATTTCTATCAAAGGAATATCAAGTTTAGCATTGGAGCTCAAAACTGGGCTGAGTACTCTCAGCATGGTCTCTTCAAAGCCCCAATTTAATTGCAGTAGAATAAGTTACTTTCGTACTTCAATGCTCTGCAACAAAAGCCAACATTTCCTTTGGCTTCCAGTGATTTGCATTCAAGGGTACATGGGTCATTCTGAACATCACCATTTACCATCTCCCCCCACCCCAGTGTAAAGCACACCGTGTTTTCAGAATGTGCTGTGCCAGAGAGAATGGACTCAACTTGTTCCAGCTTCACAGGCTGCTGGGTAACCGCATGTGGCTTCACCCTGTCGGCCCAGGTGATGAAGCAAGGAATAGAGGCAGACGTTCACCCCTGCTGGGAAAGGAGACTCTTTAGGTCTTCCTTCTGGGAAGAAACAGCATCAGAGGCAATGCCTCTCATAGTCCACAAACAGCTTATCAATTAAAACAGAAAGTAATGGAAACACTCAGCAGGTTGGGCATCAGCTGTGAAAACAGAAACAGAAGGAACATTTGTCGGAGAAGACATTACCTCCATTTCTCTGGGTATTTCCAGCACTTTGTCCTTTCAGATTTCCAGCATCTACGGTTTTTTTTCCCCTCAGAGTTCTCACCTGGCCTCAAAGAGGAGCTGTAGCATCTCTTGTAACTTGTAGGTGGAAGTTCAAAACACCGCAACTTAGGAATTGTGAACGAGTGGGGAATAAACAAGGGGTAAAGATTGGAGCCACCAGGCTAATAGTGGAAACAGATTCACTTCCAATCAAAGTTCTGTCTTGTCACTTAAGTAAATCACAGTTTTGTTTCCGTGCGTTTCTGCAACCAGGTGACAGGAGCTGCAATCCTCCGGTCTGCAACTGCAAACAGTGCTCTGGCAGCATAAATCAGCGTGGTCCACTCCTTCTGCATCCTGGTCAAAGCTACAGCCAAGATGTTGCTGTGAAAGAGATGTTACCTTTTCAACCACATGGATATGGAGTGTTTAACAGCCCACCTCGGTATATTCTGAGGCACCCTTGGAGCGGAGGAACTGAAAGGAACTTCACCCAGGATCGACCTCAACCACAAGAACATCAGTGAGTTACTGGTTTTACTCGTCACTCTGTTTTATACCCCTTGCTTCATAACTGTGCATCGTTATTATTTTCTTTCTGTCCATCCCCTTTCTCTGTGTTTGTAAATGTTGTTTTCATGTGGGATCCTTTCTCTGTTCCTGCCTTTTTGTGTGCTATTACAGTCTCCCATTGCTGCTGTTACATATGCCAACTAATGACTATTCATATGGTTGGTGCACGAGTGCCATGATTAGCACATTGCCCAAAACCTCCTGGCATCTTATGGTTGGAAGAGGGGTCAAGAAAGACTGTTGGTATCTTTCATTGCCTGAAGACCCCAAAGATTTAATCAATTTCTCCTTTGCCTGAAACCACTTTCTGCCAATGGGAAATCACAAACAAGAGAAAATCTGCAGCTGCTGGAAATCCAAGCAACACCTACAAAATGCTGGAGGAACTCAGCAGGCCAGGCAGCACCTGTGGAAAAGAGTAAACAGTTGATGTTTCAGGACTGCCAGTTTCATCAGAAAAGCCGGTTCATCACTACAGCTAGTCAGACCACCACCTCACTGGTCCCGAAGAAGGGTCTCGGCCTGAAACGTCGACTGTTCACTCTTTTCCATAGATGCTGCCTGGCCTGCTGAGTTCTTCCAGCATTTTGTGTGTGTTTCTCCCAATGGAGTTTACCACTCAGGTGACACCTCTGAGGAACAGGTCTGTGAGGATTAATCCAGATGGAGAATTCCGCAATAAACACAGTAGATGGTGGTGAATATTCGTAGTTCGGGTAGAGGTGCTTGATGTTGTGGTGTTTGCCAAGCTTGGCAATTAACTTGCAGACGTTTCATCACCATATTTTAAGGGTCAACATATTTTAAATATCCCCATATCTTGGGTGGCAGGGTGGAGATACATCTCTACCAAAATTAAAATAAAATTTGTCTTCCTTAAATCATGTTCATATCATATAATCAGGGTAGCAGGGTGGTGGGGGCAGGGGTGCAGATACATCTCTACCAAAAGAGGTGGAAAGTGCTCCTTCTCTCTGCTAGCCTGAAGGTCAACCTTGGGCAAGGTGTAGTACCCCCCCCCACCCCCGATCAGGGTTACATGGAGCCACAGGAGCAGGTGGTGGATGGTTATATGAGTAGCTGGTACATATCACAAGTCCTCGTTGTGTGACCACTGATGCCAGGCAGGCAATCTCTGAAGAGTATTGATAATGGCTGGGGGTCACCCGTCTTGTAAAGACACTGCCCAGAAGAAGGAAATGGCAAACCACTTCTGTGGAAAAATTTGCCAAGAATAATCATGGTTGTGGAAAGACTAGGATCGTCCACATCATACAACACAGTACATAATGATGATGATGATATTTAATATCTCTATAATAAATATCCCACTTTTAGTCTTTGCAATAATTGAAACATTAGTTGACTTCCCTAGCTAATGCATTCCACATATTTTATCATATATATATATACACACACACATACACACACACACACACACACACACACACACACACACACACACACACACATATATATATGCCTAAGACTTTTGCACAGTACTGTACATCGAATGAAAATTCTTTGAGATGAAATTCCTATGAAGGCAGCTGAGTACATCCTGTTTCTGCCAGTACCACAGGCCTCCTGAAGGCTGTAACAACAACCCCCC
The DNA here is from genome assembly GCF_963921235.1 of Mobula hypostoma. Taxonomy (NCBI): domain Eukaryota; kingdom Metazoa; phylum Chordata; class Chondrichthyes; order Myliobatiformes; family Myliobatidae; genus Mobula; species Mobula hypostoma. The sequence continues at coordinate 137,465,729 of NC_086098.1, forward strand.
AATTACTGTTCAGAAATCAGTCTCCGCGTAGTTCAGCCCTCACCTTTTGGCATTGCTGAAGTTAGGAACTTTGGGGAGATGGCCAAAACCGAAGACACGTCCTTCTGAGCCATTTCCAGGATTTGTGTACTTCTGGCTTAGTGAATATCCTTTTCTTTTCCCTCATCTATCGCCAATGGACATTACAGTCACACAGTTTCGGGCCAGTACACCTCACGTTGCCAGGCTTAAGAACTACTTCAGGCGTCTCTCCTCATTCCACCAACACGCATTATCTGAAGCACCTCTTCTGTTTAAGCAAGGAGACACGCCATAGACTTTAAAATAATATTAAATTGAGTTCATTATACCCTTTTTTGTGCATAATTTTTTTGCAGAGCTTGTATTAATTTCCCTTCTGCAGCATTGCAGGGAAGTGGCAGGTTGTCTGTGTGGAGATGTTTATAGGCAGAAAGCCCAGAGTAATGGAATGGCAGCCAAGATCCAGTTCCCTTGTAATGAATGGACTGAAAGAAAATAATACAAAGAGGTTTCTTTTCTCTATTTTTGGTTAAGTATATAAAAGAAGCCATAAAAGAAGGAATGAAAATCAACAAAATAGGAAAACGGTACGGATTTAGTACAATTAAATGGGTCCTCAAGAACATTATGTGAAGCAGTTTTGCTATAATGTAGAGCTGTTCTGATGTCACAAAGTAATTCTTTGCAGATGCAAGCTTCTTGGGGTCCAACAGGTTGCAGACATTTGTCAGGGACCACTATTGAAAGCTCAGCTCCCAAGTCAAATGAGATGCAGCAGACACCGTGAGATCACTGAGTACAGCCTTTTCCCACAAAGGGACCAATTGAGGACTGTACTTTTAGTGCTGTGCCAGAGTGAAGTGAGTTGTGTGGGCAGGGGAACAGTTCCCCACATGCAACTGTCTCAAGAATGGACAGCTCAGTGAGCAGACAGTGCCTGTGAACGCCTCAGCGGGACCTGAATTCATAGCCACGAGACCCTGCATTGCAGAGTCCCTGACCTCAGATATGGCACCATTGAGAAGACTGATTGGATTTAGCTTGGTGGGATGGAGGGACAAGGAGAGATGCAAAAGATCAAGTGATTCATCACCGCTGCACAGCTCCCGGCTGCGAGCTCTGGGAACACTTTTGCCAGGCCTAAAAAAAATCACCATATCTATTTCCTCTTTTCAAAACCATGAGCGAGTAAGTTTTCTAATAAGTTTTGCAAGCTGCAAAGCATGCTGGACACCTGCCCCTGAGCATGCTGGTCTTAGATCTGACTTTCCACAGGGTGGTCAACTCTCAGCTTTTCAACAAGATGATATACAGCTCCATCACAGACATTCCCTGCGGATATTTTCTCCATCAGTCTTCACTGTGGAAGACACGAGCAGCATGGTGGAAGTTCCAGGTGTCAGGGGTCATGAAGTGTGTGAAGTTACCATTACTAGGGAGAAGGTTCTTGTGAAACTGAAAGGTCTGAAGGTTGATGAGTTACCCGGACCAGATGGTGTACACCACAAAGTTCCGAAAGAGGTGGCTGAAGACATCATGGAAGCACTAGTAATGATCTTTCAAGAATCACTAGATTCTGGACTGGTTCCGGAAGACTGGAAAATTGCACTCCATGCTTCAAGAAAGAAGAGAGGCAGAAGAGAGGAAACTGTAGGACAGTTAGTCTGACCTCAGTGGTTGGGAAAATGTTGGAGTTGATTATTAAGGATGAGGTCTCATGGTACTTGGAGGCACTTGGTAAAATAGGCTGTAGTCAGCTTGGCTTCCTCAAGGGAAAATCTTGCCTGACAAATCTATTGCAATCCTTTGAAGAAATAACAAGCAGGATAGACAAAGGAGAATTGGTTGATGTTGTGCACTTGGATTTTTAGAAAGCCTTTGACAAGGAGCCTCACATGAGGCTACTTAACAAGGTACAAGCCCATGGTATTACAGGGAAGATTCTAGCATGGAGAAAGCAGTGGCTGATGGCAAGAGGCACATAGTGGGAATAAAGGGAGCCTTTTCTGGTTGGCTGCTGATGAGTAGTGGTGTTCCACAAGGGTCTGTGTTGGGACTGATTCTTTTTATGTTTCATGCCAATGATTTGGATGTTGGAATTGATGGCTTTGTTGCAAGGTTTGCAGATGATATGTAGATAAGTGGAGGGATACGTAGTCTTGAGGAAGTAGAGAGGCTATAGAAGGACTTAGACAGATCAGGAGAATAGGCAAAGAAATGGCAGATAGAATACAGTGTCAGGAAGTGTATGGTCATGCACTTTGGTAGAAAAAATGAAAGGGTTGACTATTTTCTAAATGGAGAGAAAATACAAAAATCCGAGGTGCAAAGGGACTTGGGAGTCCTTGTGCAGGATTCCCTGAAGGTTAATTTGCAGGTTGAGTCTGTGGCGAGGAGGGCAAATGCAATGTTGGCATTCATTTCAAGAGGACTAGAAAATAAAAGGAAGGATGTAATGAAACTTTATAAAGCACGGGTGAGGCCTCACTTGGAGTATTATGAGCAGGTTTGGGCCTCTTATCTGAAAAAGGATGTGCTGAAACTGGAGAAGAGCCAAAGTA